>NC_143549.1:70536250-71175000 GCF_054136105.1 Typopeltis vanoorti | reverse complement strand
ATAGGGAGATTTTTCTTCAGATACTTATTTGTTCAGACGAGACACTCATAATTTATTGACTCTATAACAATATGTTATTTTAAAGTAAGATTTAGCATATTCGCTATTGGTACTTTAGCAGTGTTATTTGCTCTCTCTCTCTCTCTCTCGTACACAATTACTTGAGCATAAATGCCATATTTAATCGGATAAATGGTGTTGATTTTTTGCAAATGAAGATAAGAGTCATATATCCTAAATCAGCTTGTCTGCTTTCTCCTTTTATTTCCGTCGATGTTTAATTTAGTCCAATTTGGAGAAAATAAAAGCGCAGAAGAAGATCAGTCGAAAGTTTCACAAATCTAGTAGTTATCGGCTCCGCAAGAAGTTAAAGCGTATTTCTGCAGAATAAATAATTCTCTTCGCGTACTCTCAAATAATAGCTATACCCCAGTTGAGGACAAGAGATGAAGGGAACAGTTATTGTTATTATTATATATGTTATCCAATGCATTTGTAAATTCACGCTTTATAAGAATTTCTTTTCACATTTACATACACATTAAAGTTAACAATAACACGTTTATGATCATTAATCTCAAATCACCCACTTGCTAAGTGAGTAATATTAAGATTTAGAGAAAGAATGAACTGCTAACCCTCATGCCACACGCGACCATTCTGTGAAATACATTCATTGTCGGTTATTTATATGTTAAATTCGGAGAATTTCATTGTGTTCAGATATGGGGATCTATTATAATATACGAGAGTGGTCTGAAAAGTTCGCGACCTCGACCATAGATGGCAACACCATCGGTAAGATTTTTTTTTCTAAGTTGGTACACCTGTCATAAGCATCCATGTGAAATTGCAAGTCATTCTATCAAGTAGTTTGTTTTATACAGCTGTCTGAAGCAAAAGTGTTGTCTGTATCTCTTGAAATGGATAAAATTGGGTATCGTGCGGTTATAAAATTCTTTGTAAAAGAAGCTTTAACGCCAAAAGAAATTCATTCGAAGTTAATAAAAATTTATGGGCACTCTTCTCCTTTGTTTTCGAAAATTAAGAAATGGGCTGCCGACTTTAAACTTGGCCGTACCAGCGTTGAAGATGATCTACGTGAAGGACGTCCAAAAAGTGTAACAACACCAGAAATCATTGATCAAGTGCACGATATGGTATTGGATGACCGGCGAGTCAAAGTGTGTGAAATTGCTAAGACTTGAGGCATTTCAAAAGAACGTGTAGGATATATTTTGCATGAAGAATTGCAAATAAAAAAGCTTTGCGCAAGATGGGTGCCGCTGATCAAAAACGCACTCGCATGAAAATCTCTAAACAATGCTTGGGGCGTTTTAACAAGAATAAAATTGATTTTGAACAGAAGCCGGTTGTTCAGCGCCAAAGAAGACAAGGTCATGGGTTCGTGTTCAGGGATGCTAAAGGCATTTTGTTTATTAGTTATCTTCAAAAGGGGGGGGGGAACAATAACCGGAATACTATGCCGATCTTTTAACCAGACTAGAAGAAAAAATATTTTTGGTTACTTGGCAAGTATATAAAATTTCTTGGTATCTTTAACACAATATATATATATATATATATATACACTGTAAGGCTGGAAGGTTTTCCTAACTTCAACTAAAACTGACTGAAATTACGTGTGTGTGTGTATATATATATATATACACCTAATGAAGCATAATTAATACAAAGTGGGATCAAAACGTTTTAAGAATGACCAGATCTGATCCTATATTACTTGAACTTTTCAAGTCAAGCAAGCAAGTCCGTAATGTGAATTTGGATAAATGAAATAGAATAAATCAACACAGTGTGGCACGCCTTCTAACACTTTCTTATGATACGAAATTTCTAATTTTCTAAGAATGGAATTTCGTGCTTCAGACACTTGATTAATCGACTCTGGTTTTCTACCAAAATTATCAGATACTTATAAAGAGTGCTACCATAGGAGCTAAAATTATTTTCCTATTCAAGTTTATGTTTTTATCTAGATTTATTTAAAAAACACCACACGATAATATTTCAGTTACTAACACACTGAACTTAATTAAATATACATTAAAGAGACAGAATATAGTTCTAGTAGTTTGTAAAGCTGGATATGATGTTTGTCAAATGTTCAGTGTCAGAAAAGCTGTACTGATAAAAGGGATGTTAATAATTGAATTCCTTCGGTCACATTTAGATAAGCCACATAATAATATCATGATACATTTCGGAATGTTATCCCGGACTAATTTACCAATCATTTTAGCTTAGCTTGATTTCTTGTTAGAAATCTAGGAAATCTATTTGATAATCGATTGTAAATTTGCGACGCTCAAAAATAAGTTGGACGACGAATAAAACATACAGGAATGATTGATAATTAGAAATCTTAATTAACTCAATCTTTCCCAGAATATGTTCCCTGAGAATATCTCATAGCTGCCAACAAACCTTCTCTCAAATATTAAATAGAAAAATTTTGTATGGATCAAAAATACTGGAATAATAGCTTGTTTTAGTGTGAGTCATGAAAAGAGAAAGCACCAATGACCTACGTTTTAGAGGTTCCTTGATATACGTATGGATTTTCAAAGTATAAATTTCAAGCCCACTCTGGCTCAGTTAGTTTGAAAATCTCTGCTGTAGTTCTTGTATGAAACAGCACAAGCACTGTAAGGCTGGAAGGTTTTCCTAACTTCAACTAAAACTGACTGAAAATGGATATTGACACACAGGCTTCACCACATGGTCCTTTTTATTGACATTTCATTGCTTGATAATCAATAAAAAAAGAACCCAATATAAGTTAAAGTGGTATAATATTGTCGTATTTAATTTTATAATATATTTCAATGTAAACCGTTTTTATTAGACAAATAATGCAAAATGAGATTAATAATACTTCTGACTATCCACTGAGTTTTTAAGAAGGGTTACAAAATAATAAGAAGCGACTGGAAAAAAACAGCCAGATATTGTGTTTGTGTGTTAAAAGAACATTTTATTTCTTTAGACAAAAATAAATCCGTCTTTCATTATTAACGACAGTTTCTATTTTAAACTATCGCCAATTTCAGAGACACAAATGGGACTTTGATACATTGCATTAAATTTTAACCGTTTTATTCTATTTCAGGCAGTCTAGCAGCGAAAAAACTTCCTCCCTACACTTTTTTTAAAACATTCATGAGCACTTTCGAATTTCCTCGAGATATGAGTTAGATGTTAGAACATTACGTGGAGAACTTGCTGCGTGATACCAGCCTTGTAGTCTTGGAGAGGATAATTTGATCACTTGGTGCCTTTCTCAACCAAACAAACAAACAAAACTGATACCAGAATATTACCTGTACAGTACTGTCATGTAAACGACCTTCTTTACAAGTGCAATTTTGCATCGATCGCTAAATATAGAAAAGAACGATAAAATAGATCAGTAGTTTGATAGCGCAATCCATAAAAGCCTAATTTATATTCAAAGAATTCCTTAGCAAATTATCTTTTTTTTCTTGCCCACACTTTAATTGATTACTATTACCATGTATGATTACTAACTTTCCGTTCTGGCTACCGTTCTTTTCTTCATTTTATAGAAATTTCACGCCTATTGTTATTCAGAATTTTTACGTGAATCCTAACATCTATCGTGTTGCTTCACGCATTTAGTGAATCAAGTATTAAGTATATCATAAGTGAGTTAAGGGTCAGAAAATCCGGAAACCTACTCCACAGACCAAGCATGATGGAACTTTTTTTTTCAATCTCTTTTGGCCCCCTAGTAAGCAATATATGATTTCGCACTGGGCGATGAAAGTGATATATACTTCAAAATATTCACGAACACAACTGTGGAATTCGAAACTCCCCCCCCCCCCCACACACACACACATCCAGTTGGCTACAGAGAAGAGATGCTATCGGATAAATTTTAATGAAAGTACTCATGAATATCGATCAATTGTCTGGCTACGATGGCTACTATATGCAACAGTATCTCGGTTATACAGAGAAGTATATGATAAACAAAAAAAAAAAAAAGATCAGATCAAATTGAGCACGTGACTGGAAATATCTGATTGATGAAGAGTTTGATGAAGGACGATAGAATAGTAGAGACTTACATATAGATTTTGCCATGAAATTTGAAGATACATCCGAACAGTCCAACACTTCTAAATAGAATACAGCGACCGATGACCGAGGATATTAAAGACAGATTTTTTTTGCAATTTCTTAGATCAGTTGGTATCATTAAAGACTACATATGATGGACACTTCCAGAGGGATAACGAACCTTCTCACTGGTACATATTTTCAGGAATATCACAGGAAGATGAGGGCGAATTTACCTTAATACATTAAGCTAATATTTATTATTATCAAGTGACACCTCCAAGGACTCATCGGTGGAGGGCACTCCGTACAACTCACTCTACTATTTAATCATTCCTCTGAATACATGCGAAGGCACTAACAACCATCAGTACACAACACCCTACTTTAGTTCTTAATGTATTACATTAATGTATTCGTCCTCTCCACCCTTAGTCGTCAGATCCAATTCCCATTGAATAACTGTGAGATATAATGGAATACAATCAACAGGTCATCTGTCCCATTATCGTTTCTGAATAATTTTTCTATCGTTAGGTGGGAGATGAATTTCATCGTCCTGTCAGGCCACCATGCTTGGAGGCCAGAAGTGACTTGAAAAGTTCAAGTTTTGTCTCTAGAAATGAGTTCCAGATTATCTAATCTTTTACTTGCTCAGGATTTCAATTTTTCCTTCGAAACATCGTGGATGGAATGGACTGAATTCTTTGGCGCATCAAGGTTCTTTTGAAAGTCCACGATATCTATCAAAAACTAGTCCTTCATTGTAAAGAGAACAGATAAAATGTAAATAAAAAGCAGCTGGTATAAATGTATCTCAAGGAATTGGAAATTATTTTAGTCAAGAAATCATAAATTTACATTCTCATTTCTTAGCAGTATGTTTTTCAATGTTTCATCGAATTCTTACAACAAGAAATACTCAACAAAACAACATTATTAATTTATCCTTTTGAGTGAGCAAATTAAATAAAAATTTCGAAATAGTATATGTTATTGTGCTCATTAACTGCTGATTACTTTTCTCATATAATGAAATATACATTTTTATTTTTTTTTTAAACGGCGCTTAGCAACAGTAGGAAGGTCGTTAACCCGTATGAGAGTGAACCTTAGGATACTATTTTTAATGTGCGATTGCTTTGGACACCACTGTAACAGCTGAGATTTAAGTGGATCGATAAAACAGAGTTAATTACGAGTATTTTGAATTTCGAACTTAATCTCGTAATTTAGATATACGACATTAATATATTCATTATGATTTCTCACGCACTAATAGCTTTCATACGAAATATTCTCATCTTAAATGTTATTTTCATCTAAAGTTTTGTTCGATTTCCATGAATTTTTTTTCAATCACTTTGTTGTATAATATCAGATTTTTTCCTATTCATTTTACTACTACCTTTATGTAATGCATACAGTTTTTCGACGATATCGGACGGTTCCGTAAGAAATGTAAAGATCACCAGTAATGTTTTTAATATGAACACATCTTTTTCTTTGAATTAAAGAAGCCACTGTATATATGAGGCCCGGAATGGTTTAAGTTCTCGGTCAACCAGACCTTTTTCACATCAGTCCATCCATGTTTGAATTGCTCTCATCACCAGTTTATCATCTAGCATGACAAAGTTTCCTCCATATACAGAGACCATCTGCCGATAAATATCACTTGATGTGAATGAGGTTCTTAGATCACCAATATTGCCCTTCATCTCGTCGTTTCTCTGGCAGCGACACAGACAGGATAGATGTCATGTTTGGTATGCCGTAAGAGCTCATTCAGATTCTCCAGCTGTCGGGAAAATGATGAATTCTTATTGTGAAAAGCATAGAGGATCCATCCTTGTTCTGTACTCCGAAATTTTCATCATTTCATTCAATTTACCCTCGTTCAAGCAATGCGTCTTAAACATGGATAGCATTACAATGAAATCTGGAATTGAGAATGATTTTATTCAAACAAAATAAAACGTAATAATAATAACAAGACGACGCAACGAAATCGTTAGAGCACTTAACAGAATAGTTAATTCAATTGATCGTTGTATAACTGAATCTTTCAGGTGCTTTAATTTTGAATATCTCGTGAATTAAAATAATACATCAAGAATTAAAGATTATTTAGTCGAATAACAGTATCTATAACTTGACATTTCCCAGGCTATAAAATGTAACAAAGACAATTCAGGAAGTTAGTGGAAGATAGAAGAGCCTTCATAGTTTCGACGACGACGTTCTTTGATTATAAAGATCCCCTCTAAAACGCAAAGAATCTTTATGTGGGCTTTTAAAGTGAAGGTAAGTTAGTAGGCATCATAAATAGGTGAAAATTTTTTTTTTCTTTCAGGAAATTCGGGTTTTTCATCGCGTGGAAAATACACGCAATTTACGTACAAGAATATATATTTAGGCAAAAGTCTAACCACTTTATACTAAAATTACGGTTATGGAAGTCCGTTGTGGGCCTTAAGGTCCTGCATATAGCACGACGTATTATTATTATTTGGAAGATAGACTCACGATTAGCGTTCTTTATTTCCGTTGTCACATTCCACCTTTAGGGCTTTTCAAAAAATGTCGCACACATCATCATCGGAATTTAACGCAACATGAAAACGAATTTTTATGTCCAGATAAATGGCAAAAAAGAAACATATCCTTAAGTAAATGCCCAAATTCACTCCTTACTCAATAAAACATCCTTTAATAAAGAATGTTTTGACGTTTAATTTTAACGCTTTACTTGAAACTTTCGAACAGCTCGCAATAAAATGCGGCACTGAATATAAATTAGCACCGACGTATGTGTTGATTCTAAGATTCCATAACCTGAAAGAGCAATATCAGTAAATCAAGCAGTCACATATTTGCGACTGCCTGATTTACTGCAACCAAATAGTTCCAGGCACGCGTGCTTTCAATGTATGCACTGGTATTACTTCGATTATTCACTTAACACAAAACAAAAAAAGCAATATTATTTATTGCATTATTGAACAATGCATAAGCCTTTCTTATTGTGAAAACCAGACATCGCAAAATCAATGGTGTCGAGAAATATGAATTATAATTACGCCCTCTTTTAACATTATGAAGAAACGATTATTTTTCGTTTTTGCGCTGTTTAAAGTTTTCGTTTTTAGTGAAACATTTTCGTTTCTTATTTTCCTGTGTTTTATATTATTTAATTTAAGAGAGTGCCAGACAACATGCTGCAACGTCAACATTCTGTTGATGTAAAAAATATTGGTTGGTTGGAGTTACTGCTAAACCGACAGAACAATGAGTGTCTGCTATTAATGTTATTTTCGTATTCTCTGGCTGGGAATGTAAATCAACATAAATAAAAAAATATTCTAAAAGATACACATTAAGCACAGATGAATCAATCTATTTTAATTTTTGCATTATTGTTTTCTATATTTTGACTAGTTCCCATCTCGTATTTCAACTATCTTCAGTGCTACATACTGCTTTTATCTATTCCGTGAAGCAAGCCTGTAGTTATAATAGTCTCATTTTAAACGAGGCAAATGTGACTCTGCACGCTGAAACTAATCTTCCGCTAACGAAAACGACAGTTTGACCTTGACGTTTCAATCGAGAAGACAATTCCATCTTAACATACCGGAACTATACTGAGGGCCAGTATTTCGTCTTTCACTTTAACATTTTAACGATATTTTTAAGATGATCTGAAATTCGGGATAAAATCATCAAGGACCGCCCTCATAAAAATCAAACATTTTTGCTTTCTGTGGACGTTGCAAATATCGGACGCATCTGCACGTTAAAGTAAATGCGTAGAATCAGGAAATTCCTTTAATAACCATTTAGGCCATCCCTTTCGATTCCGAAAGGAATATTGTAAATAGTCGATTTCTGTAAAGTCAACCAGAATCAGCCTTTCTGACTTCTTAATTGACACTCTACTGTTGACATTCTACTAAGTAGTTTGGATAATAAAAAGTCAAGAAGAATGATTCAATGAGGTCAGTGTATTATAAACGTTGGCAATACAATCGTAATTTTCAATAAAACAATGAAAGAGCAATTTTTATTTGATATGGGAACATTAAATGTTAAGAATCGAAGTATTTCATTAATTTCTACTGCTTGATAAGAGATGTATACTCTCCTGCAAATCAAAAATGATTGAGATACTGTAGCCAGTATATCTGAATGAAATTTTGACTCGCTCTCTCTGTTCATCTGCTCCCGATAGTAGTTTTTCTTCTCTTTTTCATGGCCTATCTTCCCACATCACACACACACACACACACACACACACACACACACACACACACACACACACACACACACACACACACACACACACACACACACACACACACACACACACACACACACACACACACACACACACACACACACACACACACACACACACACACACACACACACACACACAACATGATGACTGAGACCGCATCTCTTCCTGTGTACAAAAGAATTGGAATCTTCACACCGACAAGCGTAAATTACACCGATAGAAGTTTGAAAGGAGGAAGGAATAGCAGTAATCAAGCTTTGCTCATCTGACGTTTCTTACGCAAGACAGCGTGTTATAGTTGTGTGAACTGTATTCATATCGTTCTCCCAGTTCACTTGATCCAGCGAAAAAGAAAGAATATGGAATACTTTATTTGTATCACTTGAATTCATTTTATTTTATCGTTGAACACAGCAATATACTGTATATTACAAATATACTGTTCCATATTTTTAAACGAAGTAAAATGTACTTCTCATAGACTATTTATGTGCCGATATGTGACTCCCGTGGATTATCTACTTATCTACTGCTTGCAACGTTTAAGCTAACCACAAAAAGGCAAATTTAATATCCATATCATATTCGTGGTACACATTCAGTTCTGTCGGGCTGCACAGAACAGAATTGAACTTTTGTATTAATGCTAACGTAATTTCTGCTTTAACACACATGATAGAAGCGTTGTATAAATTGGTTAAGTTGAAATGAATAATTTCTCAAAATTATCAGTTTGAATTTTTTTTTCATTCTAGAAAGAAACTGACGTGTGAGAGGAGGAGAGACAGAAATATCTTCAGACTGAAGCTGTTTATAACATCTTTTCCTATCCCAATCTTAGGCAAGCGAAAAATACATTTACTCGTGTTATCCGTAAGCTGCTGACAGCCATGTGTACATAATGAAGTTCCTTTTGTCTCTCCACAGTATAAAAACCGGAACAATCCCTGACGGGACATCACAACCACAGTTTCATCCACTTACTCAGTAGTGAGTAGAAAATGCATTGAAAATTTTTGGGTAAAGATCAAGAATATTCGAAAAAAATTCTCGCTTAAAATACTACGTTAAACCACATAAGGGCCTTATATTGAAATCAGCCGGAATTTATCAGTGAAATAAACAGAGCACAGGCAGCACAAATTCCACTATAAAATGTTATAATACGGTTGAACTTAATTTTCACTTAGCCTCTATTGAAACGTCATATAACAAAATATCTAGTAAATATTGAAAATAAAAACATCATTTGTTATAAAATGTAAATACAAATATAGCGAGAAATTTATGTTAAAAAGCCTATTGCATTACATTATATGCATTACAAACAGATTGAGAATATTCTTCCAGAAGACAATAACAGTTTTTCTTATAAATGTTATGTCAATCTGAAAAACATCTATGGATGTGAATGGAATTTGTAACCGATTGAGAGAGAAATGATTATAGTATGAATGACTGAATTTAAATTACATTTTCCAAAACTTCTTAATTCTCTCTATACTTCATGCCTTAAACTTAAGCTTTAATTCTACGTGAAAGTGATTACAAGCTATAAAGAGGAATGATATGTTTCGAAATAAATTTCTTACAACCATTCCAAAAAAAAAAGGTATTCTTTGAGCTGAAGACCTGAATTAAGTTATTAACAATTAGGGTAAGGTAATTAAGACCATCCTGTCTCATACAGAGATAACAGGCTTTTTCTACCGGAAACTGGAGTTTATCATCCACCAAAACAGGTAAAAGAGTAGAACCCACGCAATATGCTCATATAGGAGACTGCAGGAATAAGGATTAGCCATACTATTCCTCTGAATGAAAAGCAGAAAGAGAGAGAGAGAGAGATGGTATGCCACAAAATAAGTTTAAGCACTTTTTGGAACAACGATTTAGTTTTTAAGAGATGTCTATTACTCCTTCTTATGGTAATGTATCTTCATAGACCTAACTGAATGTCAACTCAAGAAAGAAATCAATATTGTCTTATGATAGTAAAGGCTTTCATGCCTGTGTGAAGCGGTGATGATAATGGCATCTGAGAAAGAGAGAGAGAGAGAGAGAGAGAGAGAGAGAGATTACAATGACTTTATATTTATGAGTAAACAGTAAGTGTCTTTATTTCAATTTACCGGAAGTGAAACCAACTTCTTTTTGACGTGATGAAATACCATACCAAAAGTCACAGGGTACCGCGTCGATTACAGGACAATGAATATGACTACTCAATATGCAAATATTTTTGCCTATAAAGGAGATCAGCGATTCTTTTAGAAGTCATTTTCAATATTTTATATCGAACAATGAGTACATAGAGAGCGTTAGGAGTCAGATATAAATAATAGTTGGTAACTTTTTGTTCACACAGCTCACAGACGCAAGATGCTGATGAAACGGAAGGCCACAGGTAACACCGAGTCCCATATAATTCTATCTATGCTTGAAGTACTAACGGAAAAGATATGGCATTTCTTAACAGAGTTGGTTAACTCATCTCCTCGTCATATGACAGAAAATCTGTTTTAAGATGCGAACAGTCTCAAACAGTTCCATAGGCATTTCTGTAAGAGTTTCTCCGTAACTGTTAAAGACATAACTTCAATTCCAAAGGTTTTATTAATAGTGATAATGTACATTGTAGATTGATTTGGACCAATCACACAGAATGGATCATGGAAATAGGAAATCGATGGGATTGTCGAGTAATGCAACACTCCTTTTCAATCGGACGATTTTTGATGGAGATGCCTGAAGAATGCATTTTAACTGTCTGTTGTCTCAACAATGAAGTTCGTAGAATCTGGTGGATTACAAACATAGATATCTGAGAGATAACTCCAGTGTTAGGAAAGTTGGACTAGAGAAAAAAAATCAGGATTCAAGGAAAAAACATAATGAAGAATTCAGAATGATTGGTAGTGATAAAAGAATAGAGACGGCAAATGAATAAGGAACATCGGATATGAGCACGAAAATATTCATAAATGAGGAAAACAGTCTTAAATCATTTGATGCTTGCCTTTTTTCTTTTGGAAACGTCTGTGGGGGTTTTTGCAGATCGAAATTGGAAATGGAGGCTAAAATCGAGATTCGGTATAATTTCGAAGTTTATCTGAATAGAGAAATATACTACAAGTGCAAATTTATGTAATACAATAAAACTGAAAGTAGTGATTTCTGAAGACTGTATATAAGATTGTATGTATGTATGTATGCTCGTTGAGACTTCTTCCTCGATATGAGCTTTAAAACCTCAATTTTACCTTTTAACTTTATTTAGAAAAAACAACCGATATGGAAAATATGCTTCCAAATAGAAGTGACAGTCATTAGGACAGCAGAAAATGTAAACTGATAATGAGCCAACAAATAATACTAATAAAATGAAAAATAAAAAAAGCTCCAAACTACATGAATTTTAAAGTAAAGGTTATTTTTCTGCTTAATTGTTCCGCTGTGAATTAATGTGCTCTTTCAATTTTGATAATGCTTGGTCAAGCTGGAGTTCTGTTTTTCTTCAATAGTTTTAAAACTGGATATTAATTTTTTAAATTAGTTTTACTGTATTAAACGCCTGTAGTTTACAAATGAACTACAGGCGTTTTTTCGACTTACAAAGTATGAATTTTAAAATATTAAGTTTATCATTTTGGACTGGCATTAATTATCTACGCTATAAATTGGCATCACGGAAAATCAACATTGATCACTTAAGGATTTCTCTAATTACCTTCTAATGAATCATTTAACATGCTTTACTAAAGGCCTCTTTTTAATTATCCCATATCTTCTTTTATAAAAAAATGAACAGACATATACGATATCAAAATATGTCCCTCGAGTTCGAAGAATAAATGATGTGTAATCTTATTATTTGTAGTGTTTCGTAGGAAAACGGCTATGTGGAAGGAATACCGTGTGCATAAGGATAATGTCAATTATGATAATTATAAGCAGCAGGCCTGAGTCATAAATGTTGAACAGAAATCTTATTATGAAAAGAAACTGACTCTGCAAGTTAAAGACAACAAAAGAATTCGGAAAGAATAACTCTGCTAAATGCAATGGTATGCGAGTGACTGACGCAGAAGTGATTTTTCAACTAATGAGCAGCCATTTTACCTAAAAGCTATCAACCTGGTATATGCACATTGAACTCACTGCGACCTCTTCACCGTATGAGGAAACTTATGTGGTTGAGGACGACGTATTAGAGTTGTTGCACAAATTGAATAAGAAAGCACGGATGCTAAAAGGGTGTTCAGCTGAACTGCCTATTACTTTGACCAGACTATATAATTTGAACCTCAGAATAGGGAAGATTCCGGATGGAAAGAATGTATGGTAATCCCATTTCACAAGAATGGTAAAAAGACCGATGTTTCCAACTATTAACCAATCAGTATCTCAGGAGTGGTGGGGAAGATTTTGGAAAAGTTTGTCAGGGCTTGCCTTCAGGTCTGGTCTCCTGGTTTCCGCGGTAATTCTGATACAGTGGAGAGAAAGTGCAAAGCAGTCCTGATATCAGGACTGTGGAATACTGATTATGAAGACAGATGGAGGATTTGTAGGCTGCAGACACCAGCATACATGAGAAAGAAGGCAATATGATTGAGACTTACAAACTTCTGAAAGGATTATACATTTCATCTACTGAAATTATACACAATTTCAGTAGATGAAATTTTTCATTTTATGGAGGATGTGGAAAGGATGCGAGGGCATCCATAGAAGTTGAGAATGAATGCTGTCAAGAAAGGATAGATTTTTCTCTCATAGAGTGGTGCGTGATTGGAATGGATTTGCCGTTGCATGTTGTGCGTGCAAGTAGCGTGAATGAATTTATGAATTTATTTCTTCCTCGATGAGTTCCTAACTCCCTGGAGGTGTCTCTTAATAATAATAATAATAATAATAATAATAATAATAATAATAGATTTCCTTTTGTTTCTTCCTGATGTCTAATATTCTTTACTAGCTTTTCATTAATAAAACCAATCTCTTAGTGTAGCATGTAATTAAAAATCTTCGACATTATTTTCAGTAAACTGGCGCTGAATTTCAATGTGAACTGTTCTTTTAATTTTAAAATATCTTTCAGAGAACAAAAATACTCTTTTATCGAAAATAGCAGTCTCAGTTCGATTTAATCTGTGTATAAAAGACTGATATAGAACTTTTAAAGTTTCTCGTTTTATTATTTTTATTTTTTCAACAGGTTAGAAAGAACTCGCTATAAAGGATAGCTTAGGCAAATGAAGATTTGGCTAAGATATTTAAAAGCCCTCTTTCAGAAAAGCGAGTAGCTATTACCTCAATAGGCAGTGTATTAAGAGTTCCACTAGTTTTAAGTTTTAGAGCTGTAATTTGAATATCAAAGCGACCACAGATATGGAATCTTAATGCCATACTTTCTTCCTCTGTCATTAATATCAAAGTCCTTCAGAGTTTTTACTGTTGAGAAAGGAAGACGGATTTGGATTAAATGCACATGCGCAGTCGTTTATAACCGAACGAGATCATCGAGTTCTCTCTATGAACATAATGATTTTCCGCATTAAAACTTTATGGTACCCATTGACCTTATTTATTCATTTCTCTTTATTTTTTTATCAGACTAATATACAGAACAAATCCGAACTGGAAATGCGTACGTGCTGACTTATGCTCTCGATGCGTTTATAATCTCCAATGTTAAGAAGATTATATCGATGAAAATTTATAATTTAAAAATGGAATTTTTCTTTTCGTTTGTTTTTCTCAAAGTACTTAAAACTGAAATGAAATCATATTAAAAATGTCTGAATGCCCTGTTCCTTGTAAAATCATCTTTAACAGATGGTACTATAATTTATCATTATATCTGTTAATATATAATGGTGACATGGTCTGTTGAGTAACAGAAGGTTGCGGATTCACATCCCACCGTTACCATGACGGTGTGTAAATGTTTTCAAGTGGTCGATTAATTTATTTATAGATGAATTATATATATACACGGTTTTTTTTTGAACTAGGTGTAAACTATGTTGATGATTACATTTAATATTTATAATATAAACGCATTGACTGCATTTATATTTATGTAAATGTATATACTGATTAATGAATTCATTAACTCACGTCCGCGCGGTTAGGCATGAACAGTAGGATTTTTTCCTCAATTTATCCTGGGGTTTTTCATCCCGCAAAGCAGGCAAACCGGCCTTGAGAACTCAACACTACAGACATAGGATACACCGGGGCTTAGGGCTGACCACCTTATCCTGTGAACGGCTTGAGGTCCGATGATTAATTAACCCTCAACACCGCAAGGTAAAAGAGGGGAAAAGGAAGGTGAGATGAGATATTAACTCACATTATCGAACTGTTGAATAATGTAAGTTCACTGCTCAAAATAATTTACTTTAAATATACACATTATTTCCGATTTAGGCTAGAGACGTGTGGCTATATCAATTTTAACGACTTTGCAGGTTTGATAGTAACATGTACATTCTTTAGATAAAATGTTCCTTCCTTAGTTCTTGAAGTCTCCGTAGCTCATTCGGCATCTCCAATGCCCTATAGCTGGGAAGTCTTGGGCCCTAATCTCGTCCAGGACGAAGAAAAATCTTTAATAAAGTCTCTTCAAATGAAGCTGAGTTAGCGGTCTCATAAGAGGCTGCTGGGTTTTTCATCCTGCAAAACAGACAATCTATTTTGTTCACAATATATACACACAGCCATGGTTTCGTCGATAGTAATTCAAACATCCCAACACAGCCTTCGTCATGGCTATTATAAAAATGCTTATTTTTATTCCTTGAGGAGTAAACAAATAGATTTCTGACCGCAGCTTCTATAATAGGTGGAAGGAGAAGGCAAATAAAGTATATGTACCTTAAAAATTCAATAGGTGTTTAGCAGAATTAACATTCAAATGGCTGTAGGAACTTGAAATCCTATTCTCTCATACCGTTCTAACATTGCCAGATAAGAATCGTTAGCAGCTTTAAGTCCTATAAGACCCATCACGACTTAGTTGAAGATAGACATGATATTTCTCGCCAGCACTTACCCGAACTATCTTTTCAGAATAGCTCACTTTCCATCTGGTGTTTTCATGAATTTTATGACTCTTCTTTTTGAAATGCATTTATAATTACAGTATCAAACAAATCGCAAAGTAATGTTTTAAAGAACAGAAAAATTACACGAAGATGAACCTGAGACTCCACTTAGATTGTTAATTTAAACTCAAGTGATGATGGCAACAGAAATGTTTAATAATTGCAAATATGTATTCATTATTCGACGTTAGACTAAAGACAGACTAAATGGAAGAGTCGAATTATTACATACTTTCCCCCTTTTGTTTGAATTCTAAATATTTTCTTTAATTCTAAAAGTTTCATTATTCTTTCACTCCACATCTTAAGTACCTTGAAATCGAATTGCTTTATTCTTTTTACTGACAGTACGGTGATTACTAATTTGTATTAAGCTTTTCGACGACTCCATGTTCTTAAATGAACTGTTAAAAGAACTCTCTCTCTCTCTCTCTCTCTCTCTCTCTCTGCTTTAAACAGTCACTTAAACCCGAAAATGGACATGTCTACTTTCCAGTCACGTGCAAAAAGGAGAACACTACTTGCCGAAACCTGCTTTCCTGTGAGACTTTTACAATTCGTTTGTATGTGTGACGGCGCGTTTTTCTAAGATCCTCGTTATTGTGTGTTTGATAGGAAGGCACTGACTTCCTAAACTAAATACTGCTGACAGCCTACAGTCAGCTGATTGTGATTGGACCTTAGGAAATGGTGATTCTGCCAGTGAACTTTAGAAGTAATTAGCATCCGCACTATTATGTAGTACAAGAACATGAATGCTTTCTATATATATAAATTGTTCACTTTAAAAAGGTGTCTGAAAACAGGTCTGTTGGCATATCGACGTTTGTCGTCATTTTAAGTCTGTTGAATTGAATTGAAGTAAATCCGTATACAATCTGAATATAAGTCTGAATTAAGTCAAAATATAGATGTTTCTCAAGATAATGGATAAAATGGATTGCAATATTGAAGAAATGTTATTCATATCTTGGTTTAGAAAGACCTGGGTTCAAATCTTGTGTAGTACCTTGACATACGATTTTAGGTTAAAGGGAGTTTGCTGTTATCATACAAAGGTGTCAAGGAGGTACTACGTTTCTCAAGACAAACGCAGTAAACAGATATACTACGAAGCATGAAGACAGATTTTTGGTTATGACAGCAAAACGTAATCGACGCACCATGGCAGGTCAAGTACAGGAACGCGGATATCTTAACAAACTGTGGCAAGACGTCTGTGACAAGTAGACCAATACGCCTGAAAGCCTGTAGCCTGCGTTCCTTTATCCACAGCTCATCGTAGAGCACGTTTTCAATGGTGTTGTATCCATAAAAATTGGACAAGACACCAATGCGCTAATGTACTCTTTACAGATGAAAGTCGTTTTAGTCCTTTATCTGATTCTAGATGACACTTGATCTGGATGAAAGTGATACTGCTTACCATGTTGAGAATGTTCTTGAAAGGGATAAATACGGCGTTGCTGGAGGTCATGGTGTGTGTGTGTGGGGGGGGCATTATTCTTAATGGACGCTTAGTTTCCCCATTATGCTTAGTTCCTTAATTTGGCAACTTTTGCCAAAAACATATTACAATTTAATTTGTAACAATATTATAACCTATTTTTTGTGTAATATAATAAATTTATGCCCACATTTGGCTGAGAGAGAGAGAGAGAGAGAGAGAGAGAGAGAGAGAGAGAGAGAAGTAGGAATTCTAAAGAAATAAAGAATTGTATAAATTGTCACTTTTTAATCACCTTATTTTTATATTTCTGTTAAGGGTAGATAAATGTTAGTGTCTATTTCGCAATCTGTATAAATAACTACTGATTATATTAAGAAATTTAAATTAACAACTCAAACAAATAAATTATTACAGTCTGGTGTGTATGAAATAACAATTCCGAATTTGGAAGCAAGCAAGCAAATAACTTATTTAAAATATCCTAAGCACATAAAAAGATTTTATTCTAGGCTACTCAGTCCCTGTATTCAGACATTCTAGATAATTTTCGAACGGTAAACCAAGTGACAATTGTAGATATTCTAAGATCGCAATCGTTACTGCAAAACAATTTTTGTGTTTCATGCTACGGCGTGACTGTTACTCAAAACCTTTAACACTACGAAGAAGGTGAGTAGATGCGATAATATAAAGCTCATAAAACCAGTCACTAACCAGTAGTAGTAGTTGTCCATGGATTCTTTTTATAGTACGTAAAAGATGCTCAGTCTTTGCTATTTCGATCAATGGATTACTGAAGTGTGAGCACAACTGCGCTCTATTTCTGCACTGGAGTTGCCTGCCAGTTCATAAAATTGCACATCAAGTATATAAATAAGGCAATAAACGAAGAGCTATAATAAACCGTCCCATCATATTTTATTCCGTAGTTACAGAAAGTTGCTTTCCAAATGGGAAAATTTGAATACATATTCGATATACGTTTTATTGAAAGTTCCCAAGTCAGACACTGTAACAGCACGGTCATCTACATTTCTTTGGGACTGGTGGAGATTCTCCCATCACGAAGCTACAACGAATCAAAAGGAAATAGCAAGGGAGTCAAAGGAGGGCGAATGTTTTTGCACGGATTGATGTTTCAAAAGGGAAGCGACGGTGAAAGAGAAAGGTTTTGAAAAGTTTGAAAGATGAATTTAAGAATTACGTTGTAGAAGTCAAATAAAGTAGGAATAAACAAAACCACATTAAGACCAGGAATGTTTTAATATATTTGTTTAATATATATTTTTATATATAAAACTGATGGGTGCTAAATGATCGATCCTCTCTCAGTAAACTCCTATTCTTCCTTATTGCTTTGTTTTCGAAGAAGGTTTTCAAGTAAGTCTAAATCGGACTGGCCTTAGACGGAGATGGAGGGAAAATATACTGCACAACCTACACAAGATAGGTATTGAGAAAATATTTATCGACTGATTCATAACAGGAGCGTCGCAAATCATCAGATATTTATTTATTGATTTTTAGATCTCTACATATATAGAGAGATACCTATTAAAATTCATATCAGAACTTTTGTGTTATATGTTTGAAGCTGAAGAGTGAACGGATGTTGAGTGGCAATTGCTAGTGTGTTTATAGGGTTAAGGGAAAATGGTAGCAGCCGATTCAGTGGAACAGCACCAGCACTCATGATAACACATATACACGATACATAAGGTAGAAACAGAACGTCTGTGCAAAAGTGATTGGAGTGGATATGTAGGAGAGGTGATGAGTTAACCGGATTGTTCATTCTAAATATCATCAAGAATTTTTAGGGAGAATTTTGGCACATCATTCCAAAACTTCAGAACACTATTCTAATAGGATTCATTTGCGATTTGTATAGAAAAATAATGTCTGGATCAGAAAAGGATAGCTACTGTTATTGGTGGAAGAAGATGCTATTGATATGGTGTTCTTATGCTTGGAAGCCAGAAGTGTTAAGTGTAAGGAACACCTTTCACTCTACTCCTCGAATGAGGAGTGAAATATGTTATTTATTGCGTGAAATAAGAGAGGACTGTGTTTTTTGTCAACATTAATCTCTTTGTCAACATCACCCATCTTGGGTGATGTTGACAAAGAGATTCACTGTGGATTGAAAATGACGGAATTCATATTGTGGTCACTGATTATTTATGAACTTGTAAATTTAATAAATATTAATTTATTAAAAATTATTAAATGGTAAATATATTTAATAATAAACCAGGTAGTATGGAAGTTGAATACTAATAATTTGAGTACTGATCATTTCTTTCACATTATTATTGACAGAATTAGGGTGAGTGCAGCGGGAAACGTTAGCATCATGCTGGTTTTTATACTCCTCCCTCCTTTGGAAGGGGTTGAATATAGGATTATCCTCATGTTGTAGGATAGGTGCCAGGGTGAGGATGAAAAGGTTATAAAGTCGATGTAGGCAAGAGGCACGAATGCCATTTGAGCAGGAGTTTTTTTATTTTTATTTGGCCCATTCTTTATCTACAATCGATTTACTGATGGTCTTCTTGCAGCTGATGTGTGCAGCAGGGAAGACTGAGTGTGATGATGGCGTTTTAGTTTCTTTCCACTTGTGGTATGCTGGATGTTTTGTTTTGTTTTCTTGGATACCTTGGCGCACTTGTTTGAAAACAATAGTTGGAAAGTATTTTGCTTTTTTTTTTTTTTAGTGAAATAAGGGATGAAGGCCTTCATTTAGTAAGAATTAAAATGTTCTGGAAGCTATTAAAAAGCTTAGAAATGGAGAAAGGAATTCACTGCAAATTGTGCAAGACAAGATGAAAAACAGGACATCAAACTGAATTGAACATATTCTTGATACCTGAAGTAACTGCTTTAAAAATTGCTAATTGAACCAAGAAGTGGGAGAGCGGTGGTAGAAAACATTTAAGAGATGTGCATTCACGAGTAATATCAGCACTTGAAGTAGAAAAAGTCATCAAAAACCTGAAATTAAATGTGTAAAATGGAGATGAAATATATGATATTTGTCTCGATATACTCAAATGAGGTATAGGTGTTGCAAGGGCTGCATTACATATTTCAGAAAACATAATTAGAAGTCAAATTCCGGATGATTGGAAGAGTTCTTTCAGTACACATCTGTGAAAAAAAGTCAAATAAAATTGAATGTAAGAATTACGGAGGAATTTCCCTATTGAGTATTCCAAATAAGATTTATTCAAACTTAGTTCAGCATTCGAACATTTGAGAAGAGAAAAAGTTGTATAAAAATGATCTGGATTCGGTTGAACAGCACTGCTCAGGATCAGATTTTCACTTGTCTAGAAATAGGTGAGAAATCATAGGACTATTTCAAGATGACATTTGTGGACCTGGAAGTGGCATATGACAAGGTGTGGAGAGAAATCTTATTCAAAACTTCAATGAATGGTGATCCATCTATATGGATCATATTGTGAAGAAAAGTTAGATTAAACCTGATATAAAAAAGTGTATGCAGATATTCAACTAAGCTATTTACTTTATGCAAATAATATTATACTCACCTTAAATAAGTCTTCAAGATTCTTTAACTAAATGAATAACTCCTTATTGTTGCTAACAATGGGGGGTTATTCAATGAAAAGTAGCAATAATAAAGATTTCAGCCATTTTAGAGACGATTTTTAATAAAGATGGCAAATTAAATATGAAAAGAGCAAAAGAATAATGGTGGGAGGAATGAAGAGAATAAATTTATACGGAACAAGAGGGAAATTATTCCAATGCTAAACCAGTTGTATACAAGGCTGTGTTCAAACCCATTTTAATTCATAGATCTGAGAATTGTGTTAAAATAAAGCACTTGATCAAAGATTAGATCTAAGGTTATGAACATACACTCAGTTAGCTTTACATTAGGAAAATCCCCACACCTCTTTCATATTCAGCTCGATAACGAAATATCACGTGATATCAACGTCACTTCCTAAAAGCCGTTCCACGGCTTTTATGAAGTCCTAATCCCACTATAAATGGACACACCTATCTTCTCTACGTAATTGGTAAATGTTTGCCAGTAATGGGGAAACTGGCGACGTAAATCAATTTGACCACGGGCAGATAGTTGGGGCCTGGAGGGTAGGTGCAGTATTTCGGAAACAACCGCACTTGTTGGTTGAATATCAATTATGCAACCAAGGGATAGAACTTGAACAGGCATCGAGCCTGAACATCCACCATGAACAGACATCCAGCAGAAGAGCTCACTTGGTCTGCCACGCGTGGTTGATCCTAGAGGTGAGCGTCGAGTGTCACGACTGCCATCTGAGCAACGACGTGCAACAATCACACAGCTCGCCCACCAGTACAGCAGTGGGGAAGTTCAACCCATTTCCACATGCTTCGCCTGGGTTCCATAGCCGGAGACCAACAAGGATACCCATGATGACGGCTGGGCATCGCAAACAATGCCTCACAGGCCAAGGAATGTCGGCAATGGATCCTCGACAGACCGAAGAAGGTTGTCTTGAGTGATGGGTCCCGTTTTCTGCTGCGCCATGTTGATGGCCGGGTTCGCATTTGGCGTAAACAGCATGAAGTTTTATCCCCTGGTTGCACAATTGGGATTCAAGAAACGTGTGGAGGTAGTGTTCTAGTCTGGGGAGCTTTTTCCTGACAAACCTTAAGTTCGTTGATTATCATCTCAAAAACACTGAATGTTGAGTACTGCACTCAAATGATGTGTTAAGAACATCATTATCGACTGATATGCCAGTTCAAAAGATTCTGATTCGTCGTTTGCTTCAGTTATGGCCAAATATATGTGACTATAACAAGAGTTGAGTTGGGAATATTTTTTGCTTGTACCTGCATGAAATATCCAAAATATTTTTTTTACACGCACTATTGTTATGAATGTTAAACAGCGCTGTTGAAATGTCATTCATTATTCTCTTTATAAGAACACACACATATATATATATATATATATATATATTATCTCATACGCTATTTTCATGCTTATCAGTATTGTATGGTTGCTTTCATTCAGTAGTAAAAAAAATGATAGTATTCTTCTTCTTCCTGTCACGGATTTTAGGCCAAGTGCCTGTTCTGGTCTCATGCCATCTCTTTCTTAGTCTTCGAAATCTTCTTTTTCCATTTATTTTATATCCGTGCAATATTTTTGGCAATCTGATTGTCCATTCGATTTTGATGTTCTAACCATTTTTGTATATGTTTACTGATACAGTGGATAACAAAGGATAGTAAGATAATAAAAACATTGTTTGCTGTATAGATACATTTTGTTTATTTCAGGATTTTATTCCAATTTTTTTTCATGAAATTAGAAAATTGACAGAATCAAAATATAAACAACCACTTTTGAATAGAAAAAAAGTATGAAAAAGTAATTTGTTTCAAATCAGAAGTAAAATTTTGAAAAATAGACCAAAATTTGAAACGTGAAGTGTAAATCAAAAATAAATAATTCTTCTAGAACCATTCTGGAAACTCTTCATTAAAACTGAATTATTTTGTAATCATGTAACTCCCTAACATACTCGTGAGCCAAAATATTATAACCAATTAATCCATTTCCGATCAAACTGACTGCACTTTGGCCAGAAACAGGCCGGTGATGGCGATATTCTGGCATGGATATGGTTTTCATTAACATCACTAGGTTCTCACATCCCGATTAAACACACTTTGACCACTAATGCTTACCTGGGGATTGATTAATACAGTTATTTCCCTATATAGTGACAATGTGGCCCGATGGTTCTTGAGGCTTCCAACAGAACATTAATATCCTGTATTACAAAGCTTGCATTGCACAAGCATGTTTCAAAGAACATATCCAGGCATTCCGTGTTCTCGCCTGATAGCCTAATTCTCCTGATTTGAATCTTAATGAACATTCATGGGATCATATGGAACCCAGCATCCGCAAGTCGAAGCTAGTACCTCACTATGTCGTTTGCTAACAGGAAGCTGAGCCCCACTTGTTAACACCTTTCGTGGTCTAGTGGAGTCATTGCCAAGATGGGTAGAAGCAGATTTCTCGACCGAAAGGGGGCACAACAGGCTACTAGTAGGTGGTCGTAATGTTTTGATTCATGAGGGGGTATCTATTTTCTGACGCTCTCTTCCTTTGCCTTTGCAAGATAACCGATTAAACAAAATAGCAGACATCACGACAATGAGTAGCGAATGAGAGAGAGAGAGAGAATCATCGGATGAAAAAGGAATGAATGGCGTTACTCCCACAAGGAATACTCATCATTCCTAGTAAAAAAACAAAGAGATAAGGAAAATCAGTAGAAAATTACACCCTAAATACTCATACTGTTACGAAGGAATTTAAATCCTCCACGTCACCTCTCAATAGAATAGCTTTTTATTAACGATCTGTATAATCTAAAAACATATAATTTGTATAAGAAAATCTAAAGGGAATCTATAGATAAACTAATTTCTGTTTTCTTTTTATTATTTTTTGTGTTTATCTTTTGTTTTGGTTAATTGTACGAATTTGAATGCATCTACCATCCTGACATTTATTTCTAACGGTTTTTTTAAGTCATGGTTTTCAATTAAATCACTCCATGCTTCGAGCACAATCACGCATGCTCTTATTAAACACTTTTTATCCTTGGTTGTGTTTATGGTACTGCTGAGAACCAAATTCTGCTGATTATTTTTTCAACTATCTTTTGAAAATAATCATCCCTACATTTTATCCCTACAATCATAGCGAATATATAATCCTATATTGTTTTATGATATTCCACCTGTGAAAGAGTTCCTAATCAATTAAAACTCTAAATAATAGCTAACTTAATTATTGGAGGTTTGACGTGGCTTGAAAGAGTACCGTAATTGATGTTTAACAATCAACCCACTCATTATAGAGTTTTACCTTTTAGTGGATAAGGTTATGAAAAACTCACATCACTTCTACTTAAATTAGGATTCAAATAGGTTTTACTTTCTTATAACGAGCCCACACACACACATTGTTGGCATACCGATATTAACTTTTCCTTAGAATATTTCCTTCCTGCTTATGATATGGATTAAAATACTTATTCCGTCAGAGCTGACGGAATAAGTGTCTTAATCCTTATTATCCACAGAATCTTATTTGTGTAAATTATGTATGTTCTTCCAACCACTTTGTTTTGTGGAATGAAACAACTGAGTTTCTGGAAGAAAAAACCCTTTCACTTCCGTATATGAGGCCAGGTAACCCACCTTCAACTAAAAAGCCCTGATTTCAATCCCATTCTTCCCTGAAATGGGATTGAAACTACTCTTTCCAACCCAAAGGCAGCATCGAAATACACTGAGCTACGAAAGCATCTTGGAATATATGCTATATCTTAAACAATGTAGATTTCGTTTTCCTTATTCTCATTGACAGATTTTAGTTCTTTTTTGAAAGGCCCGGATCTTCGAAAATAAATATTTAAAATTCTCCATATATCAGTTTCTTTTAAATATTTTCATATTTCTATTTTATTATTTGATTAACTTCATATTTGTTACACATAAATGCTATAGGAATAACACATATCAAAATGAATGGATGTAGCAACTTATAGATTCATTCATTTCTTCCGTTTCTCATTCACCTTCAAAGCCGATTATGGGATCCCTAATGAAGCGGATGATGACTTTTTGGTACACTACAAAGCAAGAATAAAGCGGAAATTTTATTTTGTTTCTGAAATATGACATTTTAAGCTGCTTAATGGAATTCAACTTTCCATAGGAACATTCACACAACTGGCAGTTCATTTCAAATAGCTACCGTATAGATGTAATAATAAAATTCCTCGCGCGGTTCTCCAACATTGACTTTCTGAAACGTCAAACATTCCGAGGAGGTTTCAGTTGAGAAAACGTTAATCATCGGCTATTACAGCAGCCGGTACAGACACAATATTGTCATTATGTTATCTGCACATTCCGGTTCAGCTGTCAGGTTTCGCCATCACAATAAAGTCCGAGAACAATTCTCTGCCCTCTTTCCCGTCATATATTTACAGTCCATAACGGCAAGCTAAATCTTCCCCACCACTTACATTTGACACTGGGGATACTCTGAACACAGACAAATGACTACTCCCGGACTCCGGACCGTTATAATGACATATACCAAATATGGTGGTTTTAGAAAGGCCAATTTTCGAAGAGTTACTGGAGGAACGCTGCGTCGTTGCGATCCATCATCGAGCTGTCTGATGTCCTACGCCAAAACTCTGAAAGTAGATGACAAGAATTTGCCAGTACCTGATACGATAAGCTGTTTTAAGTCAGCAAGCTTTACTAGTTTTATACTTCAGTTTGCGACACGATAGAAAGTTTTAAACAATGACTGTCTCGACTGTGTTAAACCGCCTATTTTCTAGACTGTCATGAATCGAGAGAGTTTGAAATATTTCTTCTCTCTGCACAAAATATTAGATTGGAAATAAAATGACATCAGCGAGGAAGATGATAGCAATTAGAAACGAATGTCTACAGAATCATAAAGGTTGTTTAAGGAAAAAGCATCAGACTCCAGAAGCGGAAGCAACTATTCTACTGATATCATGAATAAATAAAAGTAAGCATGTGTAGGGAATCCGATACATAAAACATAATGAATTTTTGACTTCTCGAAAGTGAAAATTTTTCATTTGTGAAACTTTTAGCACATTATTAAATGTGTGTGTGTGTGTCATTTATGAATTACTTAATTTGTTTAAAATGTTTCCTAATTTAAATAGAACTAATTACTTGGTGTTTAGTAGGTTCAAAAGATGATTATTTATGCAGTGATTGCTATTACTTGGTCATCGGTTGTATCGAATTTTATAGAATACGAAGTAAGTAATCAATACAAAAAAATCGATAATAGTAAGTGCAGACTCATGTGAAGTGGATTCTTGTCGGCTATTTGAGGTGATTTTTAGATATTCTTTACCAGCGAACTTACTATTTGATCGTTTTTGGATCTATCCTCTTTTAAACTCGTTGATGGATTATGATCAGATTACATCAGCTCTACAAAATGTTAAACAATTAGATTGAAAGAATAAAAAAATCTTTCTTATAATTGGTTCGATTACGAGACACTCATTTTAGCAATGGAGATTATAAAACATCTTTGATATTAAAATTACCCGCGATGCTCATCTACTTTAAATGAGTTCTTTATAGAACAAAATTACAGAATTAAGAACTTAAAATCACATTTAAATTTTAAATTGGGCTTTGAACTATTTCTTTTGAAAAAAGAAAATATCAATCATTATAAACAAGAGGACATTATTGTTACAAATTCTATCACATGGGAAACGTACTTAATCACAACAAGAAAAGGAAAGTGTGTATAAATTTCCTTCCTGTATAAACGTTAGATCAGTCATTACCAGCTCGCAATCAGAATATATTGTCAAATTAGAGCGATAGTGATTATATACTGCGGCGATTTCGCATTGGATCACTAAATCACACGCGATTCGCTTGGGTTGAGCAAATCCATCCTTTGGGATCTCTATCTTTCAAAAAATAAAAACAGCTATGCAAGGTGCTAGGAACAAGCGTTTCGCCACAGCAACTTCCATGAAAAAAATTGCCGGAGCAAATCGCTACATCAGACTAAGCGTAAAATCCCACACGGAACATTAAAATCGAGCCTGGCCGTGTGCCAGGATGAGGCAGCAGCAACATAGAGAAATTATTGCTTGGTAATGTAATTATGTTATACATCACAGGTAAATCATGGCAATCGCAGTGAATCAAGCGTTTAGTAGCACCCTTCCAATGCGCACTTATTTTTAAAATACGACTTACATTGTCTTCCCTAAATCTGCCATGATTTTACTAAATGCAACTGTCATGCGAGTTAGAGCAGTGGAAGTGCATAAACATAGCAATAAATAATTTCTGTTTTTATTGTTATTTTCCTAGCTTAAAAAGTTCTGAAGATGGCATGGAAATAAATTAAAATTACAGTTTCTCTATCGCGTAATTTCAGTAGTTCATCTTCCAGTGATTACCAAAACGTCCATGTAAATCAACATTTCATAATGAAATAGCTCTATAGTATGTATAGTATAGTATATTATATATAGTATGCTAATAGCAATGTCGATGTTACTATGTCTGTTGGTGACAAAGTTCTATGTTTTATCAGTTTGAGCGTGGAAGAACTCAAATTTCCGGGAGAAAACATGCTTCCACTTTCCTCAGAACAATTTGACTTAGCTAGAAATGGTTAACAAAATCGGTTTATATGTTCATTAATAGGTCTAATTTCGTTATGAAAACGAAGCTAAATCAATACATTATTATTTGCTCAGTTTACTGTCCTTTAGATGCTGTGTAGTCATTCCCCTCATAGGGTTTCTGGAGTAAAATTTATCCTACAGCGATAGAGTTGTGCCTTTTCACACAGAATTAACACGATAGCCGCAAACAACCCCCATTACGAGATTCGAACTTGCAGCGTATTGGTTGGAGAGAGTGAATACGCTAATCATCCTGATAACCAGGCCAACGATACTGAGATGTTCTATTAGACTAAAGGTTCAAACGTTTTACGTAGATAATTCTATCAGAAGTTGTTTCAATTTACAAGATTCCATCTTCCTTCAATGATTATAAAATATCATAAAATAAACGATTAAATGCAAATAAATACATATTTATTGTATTTAATTCTAAAAGTTGTAATTAAATACCTCTCAAAAAATGCATTAGATGGTTTAAACGCCTGCATAATTTTTAAAATTGCATTCACTCTGTAATTCTCGATTATAATAGCGTGTAACTATTATTACAGTGTTCTCTAATTAAAATTTTATAGTTCTAGGTTTAATTAAAAATTAAAACTTACTACATAAACGTTGCTATTTAATTTTTAATCATTCCGAATTTTTTATAATTTTTATCATTTTTAAATATATGTATATAAAGTAGAATATATATAGTAGAAAGTTCACGTTAACAGGTACTGCCTTTTTTGTTAACCAATACTTTTGCATTGCATGATGGAATTTTTCGAATCTTGCACGGTAGCGTCCATGATGCAATATTTCATTATATCCATAAAAGATCAACTACATGAGAAGTCGTGCATGGATGGTAGTCAGGCCTCTCCACCATAACAATGCTCCTGCTCATTCTGCTTTGTCTCTGCAGGAATGGCTAAAATGGCACGATGGTTGTTCCGTGCCCTCATCATTCTCCCAAAGTGAACATTCTGCACTTTTTTTTTCAGAAATCACGTTAACACGAAAGAAAAAAGATGTGATAGCATTATTACAATAATTAAAGCAATGGTTTGAACGACAGGACTTCTCCAATAGGTTTAACCAAATATGAGAACGCTGGGTTCACTATAGCCAGTAGTAAACTAAAGTACGTCAAAGGCAGCATGTAACAGCCTGTAAATACGTTATCCCCCCCCCAAACACACACACACACACACACACACACACACACACACACACACACACACACACACACACACACACACACACACACACACACACACACACACACACACAATGTGAAGTTTTTAAGATCAAATGTCATACGCACAAGTTATAACGGGGAACGTTATTGATATTTCGGCACTTCAATATTTCTTCCACGTGTAATTACAGTATAAGGAATAATTTGACAGCGAAAGAAACTAGAAGAAAAGAATTCAATTAGCACATCCGTAATAACAGAAGGTCGTTTAATCAGCAGGGCCAATAATTGCAGCAGTTTCCGAAACACGCTTGGCGCCGAAGGTGTCGTTTGTATTTTTAAAGTCATATAACCAGATCGTGCTTTCTTGGAGGCCTTCTGCTCTCTGCTTTTTCTTTTTTATGAAGCTTCTCATTAGCGATAAGTAAATATCACCGGGTGTCACATGCGTTGCGTTGTCTTTGAAAGCAGTTCAGATGAAATCCATTTAGCTTCTCTCTCTCTCTCTTGCTTCTGTATATGGATGGTAGCCCAAAGCGACCAATATTATGCAAATTGGATATAATAATATATATAATTTCCATCTTACTGAATACCTTTAACAAATTATCTTAGAATTTTTGATATTTTCGTACTTTGCGACGTCTCGCATTTTCAGAAATTTATATAATTTAAAAGTTGCAAACAAGATTTTAAATTCCTATTGGTGCTACACTATATAGGTATTATTTTTCTCTAATGAGATACTCTTACAAACCATTTCTAGTAAGATTGAATCAGCATATAGGGTTGTAGTAATTGTTGTTGTCGTGATTTACTTGAATGACACTTTATGCTTCTGTCGATGCAAAGAGTGCCAGAGATGTGAACCACAAGATTTAATTAAACTTCAGAAAAATTCCGATTTTATTTTTGTAATACAGGATCGGGGACAAAGGATGACAAATAGTTTGCGATATCTGTTGTTAATCTATATACTAGGATTATTCTTTGTACTAGGAATGACAGTGCTGCCAACCATATGCCTTTAAGGCGCGGCACTGGACTTCTGTAAAGTGTTATTATGCACAGTATTTTGCTTCAATCGAACCTCAAAGATACAATCGCAAAGGGCAGGTTAATTGAAGTTACTGAAAATTGAACGGAGAAGTTCGATTATTAACATGTTGCATTGTTTAACTACAATACTCTTACCTATAAACAAAATTTCATAATTGTTCATATCAACAACTGCGAATTTTATTCGTATGAATAGGAAAAAATTTGAAAAAGAAAACAAAATTTCTAAAAAGTAAAGAAAAGGAAGATTGCAATATAAAGCGACTTGTGAACAAATGCAATCAGCAGATATAATGCAACGGGAAAGTAGTCTCAGCGTCATTGGAATTAACAATTAGCTACCAAAGTCCTTTAATTTAGTCATTTTAGACACAAAATTGCAAAAATAAATAAATAAATAAATAAAAAATAAATTAACAGGAAACAGAAATATAAGTTGATTAGCCAGTCAAAAGACGCCTCTAACTGATATTAACAATCCAAGGTCACACTGCTGTTTATATGCAGTTTGCGCCAGTAGTAGTAGAGTGTTCTTAGTGCTTATCGTGTTTACACAATCTCTTTAAATATTTGGACATTACAATTAAAGTCATAACATTTGTTATAGTTAATTAATTGACTTTTAAGTCATTTTGAATTATACCAAATTATATATAATTTTATCGATAATAAACAATATTTTTTCATGTTTAATTTTTTTTTTAATTTTTACCATAATTTTGATATTTTATTCAAACACGTTTCGAAAGTTGCAGCACCCCCACGATTTCAAGCCACGAGCCGCCACTGCAAACAATAATCTGAATTAATACACACCGAAATACCCAAGGTCACAAAAGTGAAGGTCTGAAGTAAGCCGGCGAAAGGCAGTGGATCAATAACTAATAACAATCGATCAATAACACTTTTGAGCGAAATGTTTTAAAAAAATCGCTTCCCTCCTTCATTGGATATCAAAAACATTCAGAATTACCTCTACAAACTTTGTTGACACCTTAGCACTACATCATCCCAAGAGACTTCCTTTTGAAAAATTATCCAATATTTTAAAACAGTAATATTAAAATGCTCCACATACTTGTATAGAAAATTAAAATCACTAATATCTGAAGCTGATAAATCAGAAATCTGCTTCCTTTCCAGAGTATAAAGAAACAAATGCAAATAGTTATATCTACATAACTCCACATGTAGATATAACTGAACAAACAGCGAAAGAACATAAAAAAGCAAAAATACTTTAGAAATTTGCATTTTTCAGAGTCAGGACTTGCTTCGCATGCAATTATGGAAGACCGCTTTGTCAAGTGGCTTATCAGTAAAATAAAACATAGAATATCGCCTACTTCGTTAGCTGAGTGGATAGTACCTTTGCCGCCGAATAACAGGCTGTGAATTCGGATCCTGCTGTTGGCATGATGCATGTGAATGTTTTTAGGTGGGAAAGGAATCTCATCAGTAGTTGTGAGATTGCTACGTTGTTTATTAAAGGCCCAGAGGCTCTTGAAAAAAGTTCCAATTTTGGTTCTGTAGAGCAGGGCTCCCTCATGATTTACCATTTAGTGTACTAACGGTACTAATATATGATAAGCTTAGAACTTTAGTGAGTGAGATTCACATAAAAATTAATACTACACGTTAAAATATTCAAAGCAATAGAATGTTTCTTGCTCACTGAGGACTATCACATCTCGAAGCCAGTGTATATTGTACAAAGTCTGTTCTACTCATGCACGTGTTTAAACGCTGATTACACTTTCACTATTGTGTTGATGTTATTGGTGTACTTGTACTTTTGACAATGCCAATCTATTAAATCTAGTGAAATGTTCCATGCTGCATAGTTTTAATTTAAATTAATAGTAATAATTATATTAATTTTTACCATAACTTGATTTTAAGTGGTTTTAGTTCCGGATATATTTTCAACATATTTTTACATAATCCAGAAACCCCGCTTCAGATATCAAACATAGATATTTTTCAATCCACTTCAGAACACTAATAAGTCAGGTGGTGGTCTTACTAAGAGCTAAGAGCACTAAGACACTAAGAGCAATGAAATTCATCTCCCACCTAATACAGGCAGTCCGAAACATCAATGCCCATTGAGGGGAATAGAATACGCAGCCTGTTGATTGAAGTGGCCGGAATTTGACAGTTCGTAAAAATAAGCAAGTTTTAAAATTATCGTATCAGAAAAAAACTATTGACTTTATTTTTAGAATTGTTTAATGTCTGACTCAGTATTGCATCAAGGTCGCTTAAAATGAAAGCTCAACCAGTATTTAACTGACGAAAGTTGTATCCAACTGGAAATTCAAAGATGCGTACAAGGATCGGAAAGCATGCGTCCGTGCGTGCGTGCGTGTGTGTGTATGTGTGTGTGTGTGACCAGCTCGATCACAGTACACTGTGACTGCCAAGCACATCGATACGAGTTTTACAGCATCCATTCCTTTCGCGCGATTCGAATTCGCAACCTTTGCAGCAAACAAGAAGTGGAGGTAGGCGTTCGTGAGCTGGCTTTTGGGATAAATGTAGCTGTATAGATTGCGTGATAGATTTGTGAGATTGGTGATTTAGCTAACAAAGAAGTGCTGTTTCTATAATACGTTTTTACGACTACCAACTTGATTTCACGACTCACAACGAGATTGTTTTGAGTCAATACATTTTGACCTTGAGACTAGAGAAATTAACAAAACATCAGTCATAAAAAAAAACATATATTATGCAGTCCGTTTTTTTTTTCAATTATTTAGTCTTGGTCAATATTATGAAAACGCATTAATCATTTTTGGTTATGAATATGAACCTGTATTAGATTAATGCTTACAATGAATATTTCAGCATCTCTTCCAGTTTCGTTCTGTGGTATTAAAAAACGGATTCAATTGAATTCGAATTATAGTCGAAGCAATTAATTCTGTTTGTGTGTTTTGAGGGATGAAACACTCTACAACTTCCATATGAGACCGCATAAGTACCTTCACTTGGAAACTTATAATAATTGTGAAAGGAATCGTGCAAGGAGTACTTCTGTCAGTTGAGTAGCGTTATAAGTAGCTGGAAATAGGGAGTTAAATTTTGTTTTTAATTGAATGTTCATGAAACGAATGTAAAGGTGCTTGTTGTTAGATTTTGGATTTTTTTTTATATTTTTGGCTAGTATTTTTTTTTTTTTTTTTTACATATTCTGTTGCCGAACTATATATTGAACTTTCTTTTCGTCATTTCTGAAAAGCCTTCAGTGCAAAGCTGGTGATACCTCAGAAACATCTGCCTAATAGCTATCCCAGTCGGATAGACTATTTGTTTTTTAATCAAAAGCCGTAGATTCGATACACTGAAGCACGGATGTTTGAGAATATCTTTATTTGATAGAGGATTGTCATAAGCAGTTGTGAGACCATCATTTTGCTTCATAGGTGAGATTGACATAAAAATCAGTGGGATTAGAACAATTCCTGAATTGCAGACATTTCACATGAATGAAGAAATGAACTGCCATTTGAGATATGCAGGAGAGAGTAATTACTTCCGTGTAACGAAGTTTAATCACGCTGCTTACAAAATATCGTAAATATTATTACAACTACAGCATTTTCCAATAAGAACAAAAATACATCAACATTTGAGTATTCTCTGAAATTACACATCAATGCTGTAATATTCGAAAAATAAGGAGAAAGTTAACAAATATGAATAAATTAATAGAAATCCGAGGATAATATTTTGGTTCTGCATGTTACTATTGTAAATTTGTGGTTTTGCTAATTTTTTTCCCAAGATTCTACAGTCCTACCATACAATAAAGCGAAATAAAGAGCATACAAGTAGTACGCGTTTTGATTTTCAGCTTCATAAGAAAACCTGATGCTTTTCAGTTCCTACCGGTAAAATCGATAGCAAGTGTGTGCATTCAGAAGATGAAAGCAACGCCTTTTTCCTAACACAATTTCTTCATCTCGACCACTTGCTTTGGTCGGCAACTTTTCTTGTTAATCATGTTCCACTTATTTCTAATAAGTTTTGCAGTTATGGTGATCGACCTTATTTTGATTGACATCTAGGTTTTCTTTAATATTTTACCTCTTTTATTAATATGAATCCCTTTATTGCATCAGATGATTATTTAATATATTCTGAAATTTCAGGTGTTATATCTTGACCACTGTCGTCTGGAATTTTTTTATGTGACTCTTACTAACGAAAGATTTTTTGTAAATCTATAATACATTAGTACAGTAGGATCGGGTGTATATATATATATATAATATATAGTCTCACACGGGAAGATGAAAATTATCTACTCCTACTAAGGTAAATCACAAACTTCAATAACCACGGCGGGATTCGAACCCAAAGCCTGTTGGATTGCAATGAAAATTTTATGTGGACTCTGAACACGTACTCTCAAAAGTTGAGCATTTAACATACCGAAGAGCTTTGAGTTTTTTTTTGGCTGTTAGTGATTCAGTGTATAACTTTTTTTAACCTTCTGAGACGTCCCTTTGAACAGAATGATGTCAACAGCTGAAGTGGAAGTCTGATTTTAATTCCTGACACTTTTTGCTCATCAAAAGCAGACTCTTACTCTTATTATTTTTTTTAATTGTAGGAATCATATGTTAAATAGCTTTAAAATAACTCCACAACCAGAAACATATCGTTATTATATGCGAGCAAAGCCAACCAAGAACGTAACGTTCATTTCAGACTATAAAACGGGTTTGTCAGGACACTTCCATTGGAAACAGAAGGATTCCATTTCGCTGCTGCAATTTATTTTCCGGTCTGGTTGCCCGAGATAGCGTCTCTGCTCATCAGCCAATAGATCTTGTGTTGTAATTCCATAATCTCTATGGAAAATTCTACGTGTTTAGGTGGAGATGAATATTATCGCTCAGTGTCGGATCACCAACAACACCACTCTGCTTGTTGGATGCCAGAGTTGGCTTAAAAGTTCCATACGATCTCTAGAGCAGGACCATTCGAATATTTAACCCTTAGCCCACCGCCACTGCTGCTATACATCTCGTGAGTGGGATTCGCATAGAAAAAGTTAATTTAATTAATATTAAATCAGGACTGATTTAAATTATTTTTTAAATTTCTGAAGACCATTATCCAAACTCACATGACATGGATAGAAAGAATAGTAGAATGCCAAGGATGTTTGAATATATGAATAAATCCTTATGAGAAACCATATTATCTGCTGCATTTAGGGTAATCTCATTGAAAAGATTCCTGAACATCCATCACAATATGAATGGAAAAGATTCTCGTGGAGAATTTGTCCAGGCATGTTATGATAACCGTTACGTTTTTTTCAAAATTTATGGTTTTGCTCTGCCTTTCTGTTTGATATCAAAAAGTTACAGATTGCGTTGATAATGCAATTATCAGATTTTTAATTTAAATTTCATCTGCTTTATCTATTTTTCCAATTTTTCCCACAAAGGTTACACCATTTTGGTTCGGATAATGAATAGTTTGATTTTGAGTTAAATATTTTTTCATTAATGTTAATCTAGTATGTTAATTACCTCGTCTTGAAGTTTTAGATATTTATTTATTTTACTTTGCAATTTTTTTCTATATAGTTCAATTAATGTATCCTTTTTCTCAATATTTAATTTTTCTTTCTTACACACAGTAATGACACTTTTTCCTTTTTGCTTTGCTTTCTTTTCATGGTGATAATTATAGAACGCCGGACAGTGAGTTTATTCACCTTTTTTGTTCAAGGTCTTTTTCTGTTGTAACCCGTTAGCTTGAGCTAAAATTTGGTCTTTGCTGGAGATAGTTGAATCAGATTTTTAGTTTTTATTCTTTTTCAGAGCCTGAGTGTGAAATAAGTGGGAAGGTGAAAAAAGTTCATATTCATAGCTGTGGCAATTAGCCTTTATGATAGTTTTTCACAGTCTGATTTCAGTTGTAGATTTTCATCTTTGAATGAGAGAGAGATCATATTTTTGTTCCATTTCTTCAACTTACTTTATTGATATTCATTCTTAGTCGTTTTATTAAGTGAATAAATAACAATTTATAGTTCATTCATTTCGTATGGTGATTCAACAGCCGTGAGCCCCTTTTACGGGGAGGTACAGCACCGCCTCAATCCCTCATATTTTTATCCGGGCTCGGGACCGGCATAGCTGACAATTCAGACCTATGGCTGGAGGAATTGTCTTAAGTATTCCTGACTGCATCCCTGTGTGTTCACGGGGCCGGTTTGTCTGCTTGCGGGATGAAAACCCCCAGATAAACTGGGGGAAAACCCTGCTGTCCACGCCCAAGACCGGCTAACTTGGCTATGGCTGAGGAAAATCCTTAAGCTCCTCACGTCGTCGACGGGAATCGAACCTAGAACCCTCCTTCCCCAGGCATATGGTTGCGAAGCACACAGCCACTAGGCTAACCGCGCGGACATAATTTCTAGTAGTATTCTGAAATTCGATGTGAATGAAAAGATTTTATTCTAAGATCAAGTTTTAAATAATTTTATTTATTTACTTTGCGATTATATGTGAGCAATTGAATACAGTTTGAGTTGAAACTAAATTTGAAATTGTTACCCTCATAGACGTATAAGTTGAATTACAATTCAATTTATTTATATTTAAATTTAAAGTACAGTTAAATTTACTATGATGTACATATAAATTCCATATACAGTTTCAAATATATTCTTGAATGTAACATTTAATCCAAAGTTAGTTTCCATTCTGCAGTCTACGAGTATTTTATGTCACATGCAATATTCTGGTCATTGCTCCCTCCCTCTCTCTCTCTCTCTCTCATGCTACTTACAGCACGGTGCAAAAAAATCCAGATAGATTTTTATTGGATTTTTTAATATCCATACCACCCACGATAGGTTGTAAACCTACAAAACATTACTTTTGGACAGACTAAGAGTGATATAGTCTGAAAACTCTGCTCTAGATACCAGACATGAAACTTTACCGTTCCAGGCCTTATAAGCAGGATAATTGTGGTTTCACAATGGAGGGATGTTCATTTAAAGTCATCTACCACTTATTTACCACTTAAAATCAACCACTTAAAGTCATTCACAGACAACCTCATTGCGGGATTTAACTCATGGCCTGTACTCTGGAAACCAAACAGCACTCGGCTAGAGACAAGTGGATAAATCCCCTTATTTCAATGGCTGCAAATCCCAGTCACAGTTATCATTAGATATCTTCATCTTTTTATTTTCTCGTTTAACAGCTCATATACCACGGAAAGGACTAATATAGCAATTTTCAGTCGGAAAAAGAAAGAAGTTTTTGGCGTGCCGAAAATAAACAAATTCTAAGGTGGGGGGGGGGGATGTCCTACCATGAAACAACATAATTACATTTCAAGTACGTAAATTGTTTTTAAAAAAAGTCTCAAACAGATATTCAAAGTCGCAGAAAGTACATTTTGTTTTTGCTAGAAGGAATCTCTCTGTCGTAATTAATAAGACTTCACACTTTATAAAGAAATTACAGTTACAATAAATCGATGGTGGTTGTTACAAATTAATTATCTGCCTTTTGTGTTAAAATAGTAAAGAAGTGATAAATGAGTGTTATATATCAAATGTAAAAATAAAAAAGGGAAAGTACAAATTATCATCATCGTCAACAATTTCCTGATATATACCACCAAGGGAGTTTAGGTCACTATGAAAGCACTTCATGATTACGTTTAACATGATTATTAATCTCCTATCACTCCAATATTGTTGTATCTAACATTTCATTCTTCTTCGGCAGTTCTGACCGAATCAATCCACCTAACTTTGGTCTTCCTCTGGGTCTCTTACCTGCCATCTTGGCATCAAACACCAGTTTTGCTAACCTTTCTTCACCCATTCTATTTAAGTGACATTCCACCTTAGATTAGCTCTGCTTATACATTCCTGAATGCTAATAGGGTCAAGTTCCATTCTAATATCTTCATTTTTAATATGATTCTGCCATTGATGCCATCTCAGAACCACAAGTATAAATTAAGAACAAAAAATAATTTTGCAATTTTTTTCCACCTTGATCTGCCACACTCTGATCACCACTAGTTTAGAGCACTTACTGCTAACATAAATGCCTACCTCATGACCTTACACTAATGGAAGAGAAGATAATGTGTTATTTTTGCTAGTTACCAAAAGTCATTCGAGATGCTAATTTATGGAAGAATTAAGAATGCGTTAGTCTTTTTTTTGTACAAATATGCAACATTGGATAACACCTGAAGCATCACTATTACGTCAGACGTTATTTTATGCAGTATATATTCATAATTTTGCAGATATCATAAATCCACTCTACCGTACTTTACTGTTCCTTCACTGTGAGGAACATTAAAGAGTTCTTAAATTCTCTATTATTCCACGAGAACGATTTAATAACTAACCGTTTCCTGTAACTTCACTCCTTATTGTGGATCGCTTCTACAGAATTTTTCTTGCCGGTATGGTTAATTTTTTGACAATATGAGTCATTCGTGCTTTATTTGAGAACAAAAGATGAGCCAGCAGTCATTCGTTTACTGTTCTCTAATGCAAACTAAGTTGTTTTTATTCATTCTCTTTTTCTTTGCATTCTTTTAAACAGATTATCCTTCCAATCATTTCTGAAGCCAGCATTACAAAGATTTAAGACTAATATAATTGTTGAATTTATAGATGATTTGATAATCTCTCTTGTTTGAAATGACAGAGAAAAAGACTAAAATAGTCAGTAATGGCCTATTCAAAATGTTTATTGAATACAAAACAGGATTACATGCAAAGAAATAACTTTATCAGAGAAAAGTAGCTTGAATAATTATCATCCTTCGAAAAGATATACATCCTTTGCTTGGAAAGATGAATAATCTAGATTTAAATAAGTCCAGGACTCGTGCAACACAGGGAAATCCTAAAGCCCAAAGCGGAAGAATAAGGAAAATGAGAGAAGGACGCAAAAGCTTATAGCAAGAGGAGCTAATACTTTCCTCCATACCTGCAACAGAATTCGGCCAGTGTCCATATAGCAATAAGTTTATTTTTACGAGCGATAGTTGCCTATCTTTAATATATACGAAAATCCTTGAAATTTTGCAACTGATCTGAGTTACATCATTCAAAAAATGTTAACTAGGAAGACGAAGAAAAAAAGTTACTGTAAAGTGAACTCTCCTTTCAACTAAAAACATAGTTTTTATTTTTAAATATGTCGGTTTCATTTAGATAGATTCTTGAGTGAATTATTTCAGCAATCAAATCTGGACCTAAACTATACGTTGGTGTCAACTGAATGTTTACTTGAAAGATTATTTTTCATTCGTTAACATCTGTAATTATCTTGTAGGAAATTTTAGCAAAAAAAAAAATACATAAGAAAAAACGCATTTAGATATTAAAAAAAGTATTCGAGAATTATATTTATATTCGATGTCGTTATTGGCCTGGTAACAAGAAAGTAATCATCGTAAAAATAAAATAGAGAACTTTATCTCCGAAGAATCTTTCAAAGAGTGAAATGTAATTTAAAAAACAAACAAACAGAGAATTCTGTTTATAATAAAAGATTAAATTGAATTGAAGCCATTTACTGAGCAATTATTGATTTCGTATTCTTTGTAGTATGACATTTATGAAACATGAAAATCATATTTTGATTTACCTTTATATAAATACTTAATGGGTATTTTTTTTAAAATTTGGCGTTTTCTTATCGAGCGTGCTATTTTACTCCAGTTTTATATCTGCTGTTATAAAATAGTAATTTAGGTTTAGAATGATCGGATTTCCAGTAGTATTAAAATGACTTTAAACAATCTTTCAAATTAGAGTTGTTTAAGTGCTTTTACGATTTCATTAACTTCATCTGTCATTTGTTCCGATGTTATTTAATCACAAATAAGAAAAATAAGCCTAACATATTCTATCCATTAAATTAATGTTACTGAATTAAGAACTTAGTAAAATAAAATGTGTAGCTGATGGCCATTTACTTTTAATTTGAGAATATTACATCTTCTACGGGTTAAAAGTGATTTGACTGCTTTACAAATCAAGTCGAGTGGCATTCGAATTAAAAATGAATTGAAGAACAAGGATATGATGACGCGAAACAAACAACTAAATTGATTGCTTGGAGTTTTCTGTTTTTACTCACTATTTTTACAGAATGAAGCTGAACGGTTTCCTTTCCGGAGAAAAGCCCGTTGTTTATTATACTGACTGGATGCACTCCCTTTAATACTACAAGTATTAACCACACATCATTTCTTATCTACTCCTTAGTAGGGATAATTTCTTTCTTTTGCAGAAATTAAGATCCCATGACATTCACAATAAGATTAGGATAAACTAACCACCCTTTTAAGATCTAGCGCAAGCAAGCAGAATTTATCCCACTCTGGAAATCCTTTTTTTTTTAAACTCTAAAATTCAGAAAAATTGAATTTAGAATTCACAGCATTTCCAACAATAATGACAGTTATGGTTTAGGAACACGTGCAGGCGACATACTTTCTCCATTCAAATTTTGAAATCATTCTAATCTACCGGTTCCAAGTGTAAAATCAACTAAAAATAAAAGTATTCTCTCTCTACTTCCTTTTGGGGAATAAAAGACGTTGGAGGACTTGTAAATTATTGCGCCGAGATTTTGGTTTCATGTTTTCGATATTTTTAAGAACGCAATCAAACCACGTTTTGATACCAGATAAGAGAAACCACATTTATCGAAGACCATCGTCTTCTGTTGCTGTTTTTTAGGGTAGTCATAACTGCATTTTTATTGTATGAAATGATGATATTAGAAATGAATGGACTTGGCATTAAATAGTTTTAATAAGTTGGAATAAATATCGGATATTCACTCCTTTTTGATAATTCTTTTTGTACAAAACTTTACAAAAAAAAGAAAATTAAACCTTCTCCTATTTTCATAAGCTGTTTCTTTTAGTGCCTTTTCTTAGATCTGGTAACGGTTATTGGTTTAAAATTTATAGAAATCTATTATCAGAGAGGTGAATTTCCGAACAATACAGTAATAAATTACATATTAGACTTGCGATGAAGACATCAAAGGATTATAGGATTATCGTCTTGGTATAATTAAATTTAGGTCCTACTTTCCATGCAGATTGAATTCATCTAATTAAAGAAAGATAAGTTAATCGGCATCTTTAGTTCTTATTTCACAATTAGTTGTTATTTACTACGCAAATGAATGAGAATTTTTAATATACATTTACATGTTTTGCATCGGCGTTATGCATCGGCAGAATCATTAGTGACAAAATTACTGTGAATAATCGCTTGGAACTACTTGAAACAAAGAAATTGGATATGTGGAGCTATCTTTTAGTTAATATCATTGTTATGCTTTGGAGAGAAAGGATGAACTAGTTTATCTCTCGAATTAACTGTCATAAATAAGAAATTGGACTTCTGATATAGCGATAAAAGAGAAGCATCGTAAAACAGAAAAATAAAATATAGAAATTTGGACTTTTTGTGGCATGTATTGTCCAGTTTTCTTTCATGGATCTTGTGCAACAGTATCGATTGACTTTGGAGAGCGTTCACTTTTGTAACATCCGTCTCCTAATTCTAAAGATTGGTCATAAAATCATCGCCTTCAACATTCGAGAGATTTCTTAAGTGCAAAATATATTGCATCTATTGAAAGATCCACTGTGTGTGTGTGTGTGTGTGTGTGTGTGTGTGTGTGTGTGTGTGTGTGTGTGTGTGTGTGTGTGTGTGTGTGTGTGTGTGTGTGTGTGTGTGTGTGTGTGTGTGTGTGTGTGTGTGTGTGATGCAGGTAAGCATCAACCACGTCTTGCACGTTTCTGAGTGTGCCAATGGGTCCATTGAAACCATGGTGAGTTTTCAGTCGTTGAGCTGTATTAAGCTAGTCACGTTTCTAATTTCTAAGAAGCGCATTTAACGGACCCACCAACATTTTATACTTCATATTTAGGAGGCTTCAGATCGACAGGATCCACCGCATATTCCACCACCAGATGGCTTTACGTGAGCTTATTACTTATTAATGTAGCGTTTTTAACCATCAGCTATGGCTTTACATGCAGTAATGGATCGCTGTGAAATACCCAGTTTTATATGTGTAAGCCCTCCCCCGTCCTCTAACCCCCCTAGGAATGACACGTGCCATAGTGTGACCTGGATTCACCATACGAACCCAAGAGACAGATGAAATAAGCGTGGACAGGTCGAGGAGAAAGAAGATAGAAGGAATTACGGGCAAATCACATCGGCGCTGCACACATGAGTTGTAGCAGTCAATCGATCATGTGGCTGCTGCAGTGTTCTACTCATGGATGAAACGTGAGGATGGAGTTTAACCGAAGCGACATCTGGTGCGACATTTATGCAGCTAAACCAATGGGGGATGGATGAGTGTTGCATTCTAAGTTGCTGTCTGAAATTTAGCTGCTGTCATAAGCCTTTAATTGATAGGATACGTTGCCACCACTGTCAGCTCTCCTTGAAAACCATGAACGCAGTGTGCATATTACCTCTCCCTACCGAGCTCTCTTCCGGAGTCAGGTCTGCAAGTGGCGAGTACTCTTGACCTACTTTCGTTCAGCCAGCACGAGATAGATTCACTCCAGAGAATATTAACGAAATAAAGCACCGCTTTAGCTAGCGGAGATAGCTGTGTATAGTTCTGAATAAAAGTCTTAGAGTAGTTGCATTTTGCTGTGCAAAGATCATCATTTATTGTCCTTAGTCAGACAGAACAGCTTCACTAAATATACTGAGGTTCCCGGTATTCACGGTAGGGAAATCATTTATTTCTTGCACGAAAATTAAGAAATACTTCCAGAACGGATTCTTCAGTTGTGAAATTAATTGTGTTTTTTTTTATCTAAATTATATAATTTCAGTTATATGTAATAATACAACTGGCTTATCATCCTGATATACTTTGCATCTGTTACATAAGCGGTCAATACATTTTTATAAGAGCAAGTATTGCTAACCTTTACATGTTATTATTATTATCGACCTTTCACTAGGAGACAACTTCACTAGAGTAGCAACGGCATAAACTCAGCAGCACCATTACAGTACAGTATACGTGCATATTAGTTGAGGAGAATTTTATGATTATATCAGAAAATCAGATCGACTAGACGAACCATCACAACCGTAGACCACTAACTTAGTGCTGTTGAGAAAATAAAAATATATATATATATATATTCGTTATTTTGAAAATATGTTGTTCAACATTTTCAAATATATGTCGTGTGTGTGTGTGTGTTGCAAGTACAGTAGAAAAATCTGAGTTTCTGGGAGGAAAAATTCTGCCCGCTATATGAGAAGAACTAACTCTGAACTTCAGCTAAAAATTCCATATAAATATACCTTGTTTCCTATATATTATATTCGGAATGTATTAGAAACACAGTCCAGCATATTCGACCACTGAGTAGCTATACGTGAGCGTGTATCGATAAAAAATATATACTTTTTTGTAAGATCGATTTCTATTGTCAAAATATTCAGGTAACGTTCGAAAATGTCTTAAAAGAAAGACTTCTAAAATTGAAATATTGACCGATAATGAAACATCAACGTGGTTTCCCCTGCAGCTGTCATTTATGTTTAAATGTATACGTCTTATGTCATTGTTTGTTGTGCATCTGATGATGCACAACAAACTTTAATGATGAGTGATAGTCATGTACAGGTTTAACACGGTACCGTAGAATAGCTCCTCTTCTTTCAGTATTTGTGACACGAAGTTTTTTTTTAAATGCCGTTTGTTATAATAAAACTATCGGTAGAAATATTTTCCTCAGGTTCTTACTTGTTAACGTTGGTCTTCAACTCATGGCTGAAGTCCGCTATGAAATATGTCCTGTTTTATATGTATTCTAGTAGAATAAATACCCTGAGGAATGAAAGGCTATGATGAGATGTGAATTGAGTATTCTGGTGATCCATGCAACCATACCTGATATGCTTATCTGATATGAGAGCTCAATAAATTCTACGAATACTACAGATTTTTAAGCATTCTTTTTGAAAGGTCTTGAATAGTTATTAACAATAACCGTAGCGCCAGCAAGCGATAGATTTCGATTATCTGTGTAGTAAAAAAAGGATTAGCATCCTCTTTATACATTTTTTAAATCATTACATTAGATCTGCTCCACAGGGTATTCAGCAAGTTTATTTTTCAAAAGATGGAGAAAATCGAAGTATCCTGAGGTTTTAACTTTTTTTAGTGTGGTACTGTTATCGTCTTATATATCACTGGATTTATCCTGATCAGTTAAAACTGTATAAGCACAACTCTTAGAAGGCAATGTGTTCAGCGGACCATAATAATAAGAAATGGGATTACTTAAATAGTTGTGTTGAATTAGTTCTAAGAGCATAACAAATCAGGGAATTTCAAAATAATTTTATAGAGCAAAAATTATAGTTATTCGATAAAATTGTCTGAAGAAGTCACACTTTTCACAAAGTTAAAATATCTGTCCACTAAATAGGTTCTTAAATATTAAGGTGTGTAGCATATTTATTTCAATAAACATTCCTCTCTCCGCACCTCTGAACGCTTTTCTCATTGTATGTGGAATTATATTTTATCTGAAGAATATTAGCTCATTTTCTCTCATTCTCTTGGTTTTCCAAGAGAATGAGAGAAACTTATTACATCAAAAGGTGTTATTTTATTTTATTTATCGGGCCAATCAGGTAATTATGTATTATTAAACAGAGAAAGCCATTTGAAGGTGTTTTTCGATCTTCCCTGTGTGCATACACATGGAGAAGGTCGAAAAGCACCTTCCCCATGTGCAGTGGCGGCTCGTGGCTTGAAATCGTGGGGATGCTGCAACTTTCGAAATATATATATACATATTGTAAGCACAGTGTATACGTGTTTGGATAAAATAACAAAATTATGGTAAAAATTAAAAAATAATTAAACATGAAAAAATATTGTTTATTATCGATAAAATTATACAGTTTAGTATAATTCAAAATTACTTAAAAATACAGGGCGTTCGGGATAAATTTGACATATTTATAATTAATTATATTTTTCCGTAAGTTACATGTATTAACACACACTTCTCTTCATTTAAAAGTTTGGACCCTTCTTCATTCATATACAAGATGTCAGAAAGGATGGATAGCTGGAACCCACCTGAATCATGGAAGAGAATAACTTGTATCATGATGATTCGTGCCCGCCATCAAAATAAGGATATTACGACTGCTGCCCAATGCTTCCTGAATACAGTAAAAACAATCAGGCATGAACTAGAGACTTGCAATGGTGACTACGAGGATGTAGCAAGAAGAAAGATCCCTAGCAGACGATCTGATTGCGTTCGTACAGCAGAATTCCTCGCAAATCTGCAGGAACAGGTGTTGAAGAACTCTGGCATTGGAATTCGGGCTTTGTTCGTGGAGTTGCTAACTGTAGTCAAGCCCTGGATAACAAGGGTAGCCAATGGTAGGCCGTATGTATGGCAGCAGGATTCGGCCCCTTGCCACACCTCTGGGAAAAGTCAAAAATGGTTGTCTGAAAATTTCTACGACTTCACCAGTCCAAATGTTTGGCCTCCAAACTCCCCAGACCTTAACCCCATGGATTATTTTGTATGGGGCGCAGTTGAAAAAGACACCAATCGCACTTCCAGTAATACAAAAGCCCAGTTAATGGATAAAATTAAAACAGTTTTTGCGGCCCTTCCCAGGGAGACTGTAGCATCAGCTTGTTCGAGGTTCCGAAGCAGAATTGAAGCTGTGATCGATGCTAATGGTGGTTATTTTGAGTAAATCTTGTTGATAGTATTGTAATTAACTCTGCCTGTAATGTTTTTTTGTCAATTCATTAAATTTAATAGATACAAAGAAGATTTTCTTTTTCCTTACGAAACTGTCAAATTTATCCCGAACACCCTGTAAAATCCATTATCATAACCCCAATAATGTTCTAAAAAAAAAACTATAACAAATGTTATGTCTTTAATTGTAATGTCCAAATATTTAAAGAGAAGGAGTAAACACGATAAGCACTACGAACACTCTACTACTTGAGCAAACTGCATATAAGCAATAGTGGAACTGCGCGAAGGACAGTGCCACATTACGCTAACAGCTCGCATCTTACTATGACGTGGATATACTTGCGCGCATATCAGTAGCAATATGACACTGTGGTAAACACAGTGCTGCTAGCGTCTTTCGCCCTCCTAAGTGCTACGAGATGGATTTTTATTATTTTTTATACAAAATAAGAGAATTGTATTGGATTGTTGATGATAAAATTAAATATTACAAGCAAATATAAATTAATTAATAAATATATTTATATATCGAGAAAAATTGGAAGTGCTACATTTTCTGCAGTGTCTATGCACGAGCCGCCCCTGCTCAAATCGTCGGATGACGGGACGAATTAAATATGCAACATGTGAAAAACAAGATTCATGTGTTTCAAATAGAAATTCGGAGCAACGGGTGGGGGGATGTTTTTCCTTTCGGAAATTGGGATTTTCATCCACACAAGCATGTCACACACGGTCAGGAGGAACACATGCAATCTACACACAGATATATATTTAGGCATAAGATTGACTATCTTATCCCAAAATTATGGTTGCCAAAATCAATCTGGGTCAGTCAGTTGTGCCCATAAGTATTTATTATATATATATATATTCAATCTTGAAAGACCAGAATGTAATTTGAGAGTTGCTTGTTAAATCCAGTGAAAAGTGATTGTTGAAGTGATTTTTTTAAGCAAAAATACCAATTTTCTCGCTTGATTGTTTGGAATCATTCAGAGTTCAAACGCCTGGATCATGCAGATTCTTATTTTGCTAAATGCTATTTTTTTACAATACCCTAACACCAGGGCAATAACTAGCGCGCTCACGTATGCGTACGCGCGCGCGCGCGCACGCACGCACGCACACACACACACACACACACACACACACACACACACACACACACACACACACACACACACACACACACACACGCACGCACGCACGCACACACACACACACGCACACACACACACACACACACACACATATCGATGCATGCTTTACAAATATATGTCAAAGCCTAACCAACACCTATCCTAGGTATCCTGTTCCGTCATTCGCCGACGCATCCTCCATGCAACCAAATGTTCCTCCTTATTAGAAAGATTATCGAAGTTTGGCTTGTCTAGAGTGAGATTCAAAGCTATACAAATGTCATATATTCATTCTCTGTTTTTGAATATGCATTTTACATGATCATGTGTTTACAAGATTAATGCTTCAGTGAAGAACAAGAAAACGAACAAGCAACACGCATTCTTTCATTTCTTTCAACAGTCTTCACCATTTTGTATGCACGTTTGAGTGAGTAAAAGTCTTTTCTCCAATATCAAAGCTCTTCACGAACAGCTTGTTTCTTCTCTTTAGCACAAAATAGTAGCATCTTCGGAGTGCATAAAGGTCCAAACAGATGCTAATCAGAAAGTACAAATACTAACTATGGGTGCGATGGGAAAGATTATTTCAGCGAGAAAAAAAATTGGAGCTTCATTCCATATGGCTGTATCGATTAAGCCAAATGTTGAAATTGCAAACTGATGTGAGGTCGGAGGTTGTCATAGAGAAGGGGTATCTAATTCATGTTTCTGTCTGGCCTAACTCTACTGATACGTTTTTTTTTCTTTCTATTTGTGCAATGTCTCCGTACACCTTTCTGAATTGATCATGATGCCTTTCTCCAAAGAGTCCAGTACTACGACATCTTAAACTAAACTTGCTTGTTGTGCTCATTTGAACGATCGCAGCGCCACTCAATGTGGTGGAACTAGAGACTAATGTTGTCCACTCAGTGACGTGTAAAACGTCTGTCACGCTCGGGGAAAAAAAAGTCATTACTTTCGTACCGCCCCTCGATTTGTATATATGTACGAGGGGCGGTACATATATACAAATATGTACATACCTACGAACCTCGTATATATAAACTGCACATTATGTAAATACAGAGTACAGAAATCAATCTTCAGGATTTGATTCTTCGACTGATTTCAAGTAACAAAATTAATAATCGATATCAGTTTGGTCTGGAGAGATGGCAGTTAGAAGAAAGAACGAAGTGGAATACTATAACAAACGTTTATTTTAGAATTATAACTTACTAAGTCCTTTGACATCATCTTAAGAACGTACTCTTAAGATGGAAAGTCAAGAACTTAAGGAATGAACATCAATGCATTAGTAAAGCTTATGACAGTTGCTTCTACTTGAACTGCATTGGATTTCGCTGTACTACTTGAAGCGCGTGATTCTGAACATGGTGATAATGTCATGTGATTCAGATTCTGCAAAATGTGTTTCAATTTCTGCAGATGATGGTGTACGTCAATAAAAACTTGTCGACAGTGATATCGAAGTTGGCATTCCTCAACAGGAGCCCTTGCGTTGCCTTTACAGACACCTTAAATGAAGTGGATGTCACGTATTCCTCATTGAAAATTTAATAATGTCGTTTCAGGAAAAGCACACAGGTAAGTTAAGACACTATCAGCCCATATAATGGTTTTTTATACTACGAGTAGAAGAGATTTGAACTCCGACCTTTCCAAAATAAGGCGAGTTTCGTGACGTCTTCTCGACGGCTCTACAGAGGTAGTACACAGTCAAGTAGCGCAGTAGCTACTAGTGCATGAATTGTGAATTGACCGTATTTCTTAATCGGAATCGGATCTATGTTGATGTGTATAAACTCTATATGTTTGTGCTTTATTTAAAAATCAGTCCAAAAAATCAATTTTTTTAGATTTCACTTCTAGCACTGTGTGTGTGTGTGTGTGTGTGTGTGTGTGTGTGTGTGTGTGTGTGTGTGTGTGTGTGTGTGTGTGTGTGTGTGCGTGCGTGCGTGCGTGCAGTTTTTTTATTTTTTATGGGACTCCCATCCACGAAAGATTGCACACTATAGCACAATAGTGCCATGGGTGGGCTAAAGATTTTCTATTTTTTTTTATAAATTAGATATATATTATACTTTTACGTAATCCGAAAATCCTGCTCTAGAGTCCGACATAAAACCTGTCCGAGCCACTTCAGGTCTCCAATACGTGGGAAGATGGTCCTACCATGGCCGAATTAACGCATACTAGGCAAGCTACAACTTGCTTCCGAAAGTCATTAAAACTAAAATTTACTCAGTATTGGGGTGGGGAGACTTCTAAAAGTTACATCTACGGACCCAGTGCAAGATTGAATTCGGCTCTGGATCTCAAAGAGGACAATTATATTCATCTCCAGCCTAAAGGTGAAAGTATCTCGCCCTATCATTGAATATCGAACCATATTCTGTTCGTTTGAGTGCGGGTAAATTATCCACACACCAATCAGGAAGGCAACGCTAATTTAAATTATAACACGTAATATATAAATAATAGAGAACATAACCCTATAAACGCGTTAATGAATTCTCAAATTTCTCCTAATAGAAGTTCGACCGTGTTATAGCATGATCACTTAGGGTGACTGACATAAACTTTCGGGATGGTTTCTTTTCCTTGTACGTTGTACCCTTATATTTATCTGGCAGCTAAACAGAAACCTTCGATCGAATTAATATTAAATTTCTAAAAAAGACCTTGTAGTTTTATTTCTAATTGATATCAGAATAACCGATGGACCATTATGATTTGAATTTATGGTGCATTTATTGTATTCACGTGATTTCCAGTTTCCATAATCAATATATCGTCGTAATACTGTACTAACTAATTTATTAAATGCCTTCTTGCTTTTCCCTTGGTTCTCAAGAAAATAGTTCCTATTTGGGAGTTGTTCTTTTCATGTAGAATCGCTCATAAATATCATATGAGCTCTCTCTCTCCCGATATATTTATTTAGAAGTATTGATGATGTCAAAACGCATCCATATTTGTGGACAGAATCTTGGAATTGGCTTTCCTACGAATCTACTCCCTCTTTTTATATATCAGCGTCAGGAAGAGGTTTAGTTTTTGAGTGCTTTAGGTTCCATAATGGCATTCATATATCCTATAGAAGCAGAGCAATCTTTGTTTTATTTCCTTTGGTTCGTTCTTCAGCTGAATGATACCAAAGAATGAGTTCTATATCTTTTTAGTTTTCCAAAAAAAAAAAAAAATAGACTTATAATTAACCTTAATTTTACGATAATACCAATTTAATAAAAACTTCAATATCAAATGCTAGAGAAAGCAGTAAACAAATGCTAGATAAGACCCCTCCTCTGAAGTTTCTTAATATACTGAAATAAAGAATGCACTTTAACTTCCTCCCTGGCTGGATCGATGGACTACACTAAATCAACACATATAACAGAATACACGGAGAAATTATTGAAATTCTTATTTTTGGCGATGGTAGTTTGTAATGAGCAGATTCATGTTGAGTTTTGAACTGACGTAAAAATCTGTTTTGTCATAATGGTATCTTTTCATCGCAGTAGCTGTGCTGCTACAAGCATATACGGCAACTAATTTTAAGAAAACTTTTCAAGCTGAATTGAATTTTGTAGAAGTCAAAATAATTCGTAGAAGTCAAAATACCGAATAATTTGTTGGTTACTAAATAGAAATGGAGGAACTGTAAATGCTTGCACCCAATCTTATCATACTTATAAAGAAGAAAAAATCTCAAGAAATCTTACCTCGATATTATTCCAACAGTAGTCTTACCTGGGACAGTGAAGGCCAGCAAACACCCAACGTCTTCAGGGGAACGCAGCACAATACCCCGGAACACAGAAGGCACATCGCTATACCAAACCAGCGTACGACAGTGGCCAGTACACGATGAAAAGGAAAAAAGAAAAAGAAAAAAAAACTCAATTTACACTCAGTAGCCTCCGCCGCCAGCTTTCCGTAGCGGTTTTATGTCCTTTTCATACCGCGCCATCACCACTAGATCCACCGCAATGTCAGCAAACATCTTACATCCAAGACACTCTCCTTGGCCTAACACTTCGAGGAAGAGCTCGCTCTTCGCCCTATTCCCTCCTATTTTCTTCTCCACTCTGTTCATTCAAACCCAGAGGGGGAAGAATACGGCGGAGAGATTGGGCAGGTAACGTATAGAGAAAGTCAGCTGCACCGCACCCGTTCGTAAGCAAGTGACAGCTGGAGGTACCGGTCCAACACCTGCCTAGCGGCTACGGTCGTGTGTGTGTGTGCTTCTCCTTTGCCGCCCGTTAGCAGACTGGCGAACACACCAACTGCAGGATCAATAACGGCGGACTCTCGATACGAAATCGGCGCCAAAGCGGCAAGGTGAGCCTTTCTCTCCACTATGCTGACGGAGTAATCCTTCACCACCGACATTCACACACATATACACACACGGACATAAGCGAATAGTGGATATGCGACTAGTGATCCTGATGTGGTTCGCCTCTATGACCTCCACATCTCCGCCTACGTCTTAACAGATTTCTTGCATTGCATTCAGCGAAGATCGCTCTGTTTCTCTTACAGGTGTCATGTTTTCCACTGCAAATGTATGCTTTAATGGAAGCGTTCGATGGCGAGTTTCTGTTTCATTACGTTGTAATCCAGTCTGACAACTTCCCAGTCTCGGTTCATTAAACATATGTAAGCATTGTCCTTACTGACCACAAAACGCACTCTAATATAAAGTTTAGTGGAGAAGTTAATTGATAGGGGAATGAAAAGTAAACATACATAAAAAAAAGCTTAAAAAAAGATTTAATATGTTGCAGTATGATCATAGTATTTATATGCATTCATAACATAATGGATGATAAATAATAATTAAATACTAAAACGAACACATCTGCTTCTTCAAACGCATCGTAGAGCTGCTCAGACCGAAGTAAACATTAGAATGTCTTCGGAGATTTGGCTGGCAGAAATTCGCTTCCAGCGACACTAAATGTAAGGTCAAAGGTCGTGAAGACGACAGTGTTGGATCAGAGTGATCGAACGATCTACGAACATGCGATGTGTTGGAAAATGTACTATTGATGGCTTATGTGCGCTGGGATTACCACCGTTAAATATGCTACTCAAGGGATAAAATCCGTTGTTGAGGCACATCAGGTGAAGTTGCTCTTCTTGTTTTTCGTCACTTTCTTTCATTTATCTTACACTTCCAGTCTCTGTGCGAGTACGTTGTTTTTAAGAATTATCCCATTTGACACATTTTATTTATTTATTTTTATTTTTTTGCCATGTCCATGACTATAACAACGTAAATCACACCTCGGTTGGGTTTCCATTGATTTAGTAGATTGTAAGAGAATCGAAGTTTTTCGGTTATCGCCGCCGCGAAGTGGCAGGAGGACGTGAGAGAATTCGTATCTTGATCTCATCTACTGCAGCAAATATTACATTAACGTTACAGTTCCATTTAGGCCAGTTTCACCACTGAAATATTTCTTTGTGATCTTTTTCTCCATCCTTCCAATTCTCGTCCGTCCAAGATGGATTAACTCCCCTTAATTACGGGTTTTAGGCAATTCATGTAAATAGCTATCCATTGCATCTCTTAAGTGTTTTTGCTTGTCGAGCTGTGTGTTCATGGGGCCATTTTTTCTGTTTTGAGGTACACAACACTTGAGTTTCCGGGAGAAAAAACAAACCCTCTACTTCCGTATTAGACTGACTCACTCACCATTTTATTGAAAACACCTGGTAAAGGTTCTCGCGTCACAGAGGCGAGAACCTTAAAACAGTTAGTGTTAGAAAATGATTTTTGTTCACACTACGCTCCAAAATGGAAGAAAAATACTAATTTCGGTTACTAATTTTAAATGGTGGATGCACGATGTTCTATATAAAATTCTATATTAGGTTAAAATCGTTATTAAAGTATATTTCTCTTTCCCCCCCCCATATTTTCGCCTTATTGAACGTAGCGCGCATTATTTCGTTGTGTAAACATCTATTCAACACGCCCCAGTTGTATGTTCGCTGTTCTGCCTGTTAGCATTAAAATCAATTGATTGTGAAGAATCGCACAGTCATTTCTAGAGGATTCACCGAGAAAAACAGCAATGTAGGCAAAAACATATGTGTAGACGTTTGAGACGGTTCCAAAACACTGCAGCCGTTGCCATAAGACCAAGACAAGGCCACTTTTTATAGACGATCGATGCCTGACCTTTTTGGCTCCTAGAAATAGAACCTCAATACATTTCACATTACTTCTAGACCATAGTATGACTGCAGTAATATTAATATCTGTCTCAGTGATGCAAGCAGGACATCTTAAGAGTATCATCAATTCCGATCCTTTTCCCCTCTTCGAAGAATGGAATTCATTGCTTACATTTGTTTTACACAGAGCTTAGGCAGTTAGCAGACTGGATTACAAACGTAGGAACAACCAATACTTTGTCGAGCACTTTCATTTATAACACAAAAACATGACACCTGTGAGAGATGCGGGTTTGATAAATTAAATTATTTGCGATTTGTGTAATAACATAAGACATCATGTTTTAAAAATATTAATAAAGATCTTGAATAAGCAATATTTATTATTCTTGAATAAATAAGCAACACAATATGTAAATAAATTTATTTTAATATTTTACTGTCTTTTGATTTTTTATCGGACATATTTTACGCATTCGAGAATCAAAATGTTTTACTTAAATGGTTTGATTTTTCATTTTCATTTTATTCAAAAATGTTCGTGAAAAGAATATTAAAGACAAAATTAATTTATATTTTTTCTGTAGAAAACCTAGTAAAGTTAATCTATAAATCGAAGACTTTCAGTTTTGAGGAAAAATCGAAATATTTTAATAAAACTATTCAGACAAAATTTTCATAACATGTACAATTTACTTACCTTAATAGACCCTTTCATTTAAGAAATCCTACAACGATACCTTCCTTCCCATTTATTCTTGCGTGTTAGGCTAGATAGCCTCTCACAGCCAAGCAAATGTCTTTTTTTTAAACCTAATTAAAGCTTTGATAGGAAGGTTAATCCATCTGCGTAGTATATTATGGCTGTTAGTTACATGTAATGTTCGTCTGAAGGATTTGTCTGTTTTGTAGAATAAAAAAAATCCAATTTCCGGCATGAAAATTCCTTTCCACCTGCATGTGAGGCCGTCTAACCCACCATCACTTGAAAAGCCTTTATAAAAAGATTCTTCTCGTCCTAGACCGGATTCGAATTCAGGACTTTTCAACCCAACGGTAGCTTCGAAATCGACTGAGCTACGGAAACTCTATCATGTTTACATCATACGCGAAATGGATGTTCCAGTGATTTGTAAAGAAATCGCAACTCCGTTAATCTGAAATAATTTTCAGTCGATTACAATCATCATACTTTATTGATGCTGCTTAGGAGAAAAAAAGATGTTGTACTTCAGATGTCACTGCGTCTTCCACTAAATATGCTTCTCAACACGCTCTTTGAATTCGTTTACGAAGGTTATTTGAAGGTTACAAAACAGGACATGCCAGTGTTCGATATGTCATGTCCTTCAAGTTTCCGCCTAATGCATAACCCAAAGTCGTCAAGATTGACATCGAAACACCTCAGTGACTTCGTGACGGACAGGTTTGTGCTCATACTACGGTCTTCTCGAAATATACTAGATGTTGTATGATATTAGGTTATACTCTGAAAGATTTATACTGCTGTTTATGATAACTGTTTCATAATATTGCTGACCAGTTACTGTGTGAATGCTAATGGAATATGTTAATAAGGAAATTTCTAATGGAACTATACTATAAAATACTCTCTGACTTGAGGAACATCGATATGAAATTCTGTGAAACAATTCTGCATTTTAGACATATAAGCTGACACGAGTTTCTCTAATGATGGCCAATTAAAAAAAATACAAAGTTGATAAGGATATATTTATAATTATTCTTCAGTTCCCAAAATTTTAGTCCTTCTGTAAAATACGACACAAGGTTATGTACAATATTCGCCAGATGGCATGAATCTTCACAATACGTATTCCGAAGGGATCGAAGACATTTAGTTCGTTGCATTTTTTTATTATTATTATTTTGGTGGTAGAGTATCCAACATTTATCATTACAGGTTTCGATGGACATATAAATTCCAAACGACTATAGTTTTTTTTTTCGGATCGCAAAACCGTTACCAATGCGTTTGGGAATACAGTGAAATCATTTCATAAAACTTCCATGGTATACTGTCCAGTTGACTACCATTTCTGAATATGTGCATTTTATTTTTGGAAGCATGTTCGCTAAACGACTGGAGATATGGCAAACCCCATTTCTTATTTTCATATAATATACAGTTTTTCCAATAGAAAAAGGAAAAAAAAAACAATATACTCGCCAGTAATAGTTTTATTTTTTTATTTAAAATCTTTAAATGATATTTAGTTTCAAAGCAGAAAACGGTACACCGTAAATTGCACAATAAAAGGAATTCTTGATAGTTTTGAAGTTTTCTATTTCAGAAAATGGTAATTTTAATACGTTTAAATGCATCTGTTTATTCAAGCTTGTCGAATTATACAACAAATTCAGAGTATTTTCTTCACGTAGTTTTTCCTTCGGTTAAAAAAGGTAAATTTAAACGATTTTAAATCCTCTGTAATGTGCTAAAACAAAAATTATATTTGCTTACGATGCAGTCGTTTATTTTATTGCTCGCACTTACTTTCTTTGTTGAGCGATGTACTGTTGAGTGGCTTGCAGTGGGTTCTGTGAGAGTGTGCGCTGAAGCAAGGCAAATAAGAATAATATTTCCATCAGTTAGGTACAAAAGATTCCTAGGGGTTAAGGAAGACTCGTATAATGCACCTGGTTACCTTCATTTCATATTCAGTCTGGCAACACATAAAAGGACCTCTTGCAGAATCCCAGGACATATTTAGGTTCGAAAGTTTCTGAACAGTCCGTTTGAATAAGGAACATCACATCAAAGTGATATCAGGTTCTCTTTAAAGGTATTATTATGGCGAATATATGATTAAGGATTGCTTAAGAGTTGAAGGTCTTTGGCAGTTGAAAATTTAATCGTCTGCTAGCCTTGTACTCAAAGCTCAGTTCTGTCCATTAAGTGCTGATTTTTACTAAAGAGCTAAACGGTGTGTGTGTGTGTGTGTGTGTGTGTGTGTGTGTGTGTGTGTGTGTGTGTGTGTGTGTGTGTGTGTGTGTGTGTGTGTGTGTGTGCTGCATTGCGATCACTTGAACCGTACGATCTGCAAAAAAGGCTCGCTTCTATGAACATTCATTAGCAAATTAATCCACGAGTGAGGTCGAACTACGGAATGTTTGTGTTCTTCTCGGTAAAATAAACAGCATACTTCGTTCTGTGATTGAATAGCGATCAGGTTGAGTCTGCGTGTTAACTTATGTGCTTAATGTACATAATACTCTATCGTTCGAGTTAATTACAGGACTAATATAATTATCAATCTCTCTCTCTTTCTCTGTAATTCGAATGTGAAAAGAAAATGAACGGAAGGACAAAATTAAATTAGTCGTATTTCAATTCGTTTTCATCCACATTTGTCACAAACACGAAAGCGTGATTTCCTGCCGTTTATTGCATACTCCCCAAACAGAGACGGAAAAAACAAGAGTGGCTGTACTCCTTCTGAAGGAAGGTTTACTTCCGTATTTCTATACACGTGGTGATTTATATTTATTTCTTTTTTCCTCCCTTTAAAGTTACTTTCATAAAGGCTCGCTTTTATTCGAACTCGTTCTTTCTTCCACTTCCGTTTTCATCGTCGCTTTTCCTACCTTTCTCATCCCACCAATCAATTTTGTGATTATCGATCATGTCCATTAGAATGGTAAAGGGTGGAGAACGTAATGCGAGCAGAATCGCAAGACAAAAGAAGGGCTGACAGAGTGTCACATAACCGTTATAGGATAATTGAATACCGCGCACACAGGGAGGTCATGTGTGGAGCACACACACACACAAGATGCGGGTCCTAAGACATTAAAATTACTCTCACCGTCTTAAGCAGCGCATCGAGCGGGTCGCTAGTATTAATGGTATCGATCCCTGAAGAAAGGTTAGAGATGGCTATGAGAGGTAACAGATCTATATCATACCTTCAGAGCGCTTTTTCTTTTATACTACTTTTCGTTGAAAGAAACTTCAAATTCGCTTTAGCTCAGCGGTGAATGTAGTATCAGTGCCGTATGCCATTTTATCCTACTTCAACGCATTGTATCCTACTCAGTAGGACACAATGCATTGAAGAAGGAAAGCCGTAAGAACTGTTGTTTAGTGAAAATGATTCTAACTGATGTCAGCAAGTGGCAGATAATTTTCATTCCCAGGTGAGTCCTCTACCATTACACTGCTCATCGGAGATCTAATGCGGCATAAATTGAGTACCCTCGAGCTATATTCCTGATTTATCTATCCCTCAACTACCACTGCAATGGTATACTAGATAGGTTTCGATGATTTAGGCTGGTTATACAAAAGAATATTTAGCTTATTAATTAATTTCTCGTTAATCAACCTCCATATACTGTAATATTAGACACCAAAAGATGGCAGACATGCTAAACGAAATTTCAGGTTGGTTTTTGCTGACCACAGAATGCTGTGTCAGCGAGATACCTTTTACTGTCCAGTGGGTTAAAGAATACTCAAATTGAAGATGTAAGCCATTTTATTTAGTAAAATGTGCTATTAATGTCCGGAGTTTGAGAGGTCTAACTTCAATTGATTTATATTTAAATATATTTAAATATTCCTTCCAAGGACAGTGCAAGAGCTTCTCTCAGTGAAGCTTAGTAAAATATTGCTTAAATATATATAGATACGAGAGGTTAAATATTGATTTATCTCCTCTATTGAGGAACAACCTCTGGAACAATCTGCAATGATTTAAATGCTATGATTTTTTATTAATAACAAATGAGCGTCTAGGTTAATTACAGACTACAATCCCACTGCACAGATAGTTTTTGTGCTGTAAGATTGCTGTTAGCTATTACACAAAGAATAACCTGCGGCACGCAAACAATGTTTTTTCCTTTTAATTAGTACCTTCGATCTTCAAAATAATCTCCAGTCATTATCACTCCTTAAAAATCGCATATATTTCCTTTTCAACATCATTTCAACCAGCCTTAGAACGCATATTACACCAGAGATATTCCTAGGACTTTTCCTACGCGCTTTTTATAGAATTATAGAACACATCAAGTTTTTTCTATAGCATTTATAATAATGTCAAATCGATTACAAATAACTTTCTTCTCATTTATCATATTTATGAATTGTAATAAATGTGTTTGTTTGATAAAACATATTTATATTTGAATGTCAAAATAACTTAGTACGTTTCTTTCCAAGAAACTTTTCCTGCTATTCGCAGAAATCTTTACCCTATTTCTGAAACTGTTGGCGAAAGGTGAGTTTTGTTTTCACAGAACATTTACCGATGTTCAGCTTTTAGTCACTCGAATAGCCTGACATTTACGTTCATCGATCCACACATTCAGAGGTTCTCTCTACCTCTATCTTTGTTCGCTTAACAATCGTTTCAGCTATTCTGAATACGTGTTCAGACTACGAAAGGTACCGATTGGCAGTTTTTTGACTAATGACGCTTGCATATATCTACCTATACTAAAACGAAACGTCTAAAAGAAAACTGTAAGAGAGAGAGAGAGAGAGAGAGAGCAAAGGCAAAGGAATTGTAAGTTGCATGCTACCTAAGATATTTGGTCATCCTGCTGGCATCATGAGCTATTGCAGCACGATATTCCCAATTGCAGAGAGAGAGAGAGACAGACAGAGAGAGAGAGAGAGAGAGAGAGAGAGAGAGAGAGGGTTTATTTTTATTTATATTTCATTAAGTATTCATTGATACTTCTTTGAATACTGTACATACCCAAGAATAACTTTTATAAAAGATTTTTTCTATCTGAAGGTGAGTTCACCGTTGCCATACTGAGATGGAAGGTGTTTTTTTCATCTCGCAAACAGACAAACCAGCCATGAGATGGCACGCAATTTACCAACGTAATACATTGGCCTCATAGCCTTAACTACATCGGCTGTAATTCCAAAAGAATCAAAATTACAGCTGGTGCCAAACACAGAAGAAAGAACCCTTTGTTTTAGATTAATGGCGATATTTCCTCTTTCCTGCACACTGTAATTTACAGTAACATGTTTTGTTTTTCAAATAATTACTTTTATATTGATGCATGCTTTAGTTTATTATATACAGGAAATTCGAAAATTTATTGAGCAGTCTAATATCACAATTTTCTGGGTCATTTTCTAAACTAAAATACCAACAAAATTGAAACAAAATGTAGTTTGTCTCCATATTGTACAATGAAGAACAGTCTTGATCCTTTGTGTGTGTGTGTGTGTGTGTGTGTGTGTGTGTGTGTGTGTGTGTGTGTGTGTGTGTGTGTGTGTGTGTGTGTGTGTGTGTGTGTGTGTGTGGTATCTTCATAAGAAGGGTTGCACTGTTCTTATGATTGTTTTATAATCAATGAATAGATTCAGCCCGTAAATAACAAGAACAATTCGATATTTATTGTAGATTACATTATTATACAAGCAAATACAATATTGTAACATATAATTAAGTGTCGAATTGTTGGATTATTGCTACTACTTCATATGTGATCGCTTACTAAATTGCTTCATTGTAATACCAAGAGAAAACTCGCGTTTCGGTAGTAGCGTATCTCGTTTTCGTCTTCACAAGTGATATTACAAGGAATAGATGTTAAAAGAGACATTCAACGATTCACCACACATAAATATGAAATAAAGCAGGGATCTGAAGCTAATTACCATTTCTTTGAGAATACCACTGCACTAGGCTGTTCCATTGTCCTTTGCCTTGCAATGTAGCACGTCATGGAGCTACGTCCTGCATGCTTTAATAAGCTCAGAGTAGAGGAACAAATTTCGATCAATTTTACGATGTATTGACTACTATTATACTTCTCTTTCAATATACATTTCTTATTATTAATTGTATTAGTAGTAGTCTTCCATAAGAAGACTACTACTAACACCCAGTAGGAGACCCAACCCTGTAGATACGCCTCGAGAGTAACCCAATGCTGAAAAAAATGACCAATTGGTGAACTGTATACCAAGTAATCACTACTGTGCTCAAACCGAATTCATGGCGAGAATATCAGAGGCATTTCACTTTAAATGGAATCCACAGGTAACACGTGACAGCTAAAATGAATCTATTATATAAATGAACCTATTATTATTATTATTATTATTATTATTATTATTATTTCATGACACCTCTATCTCAGAGACAATATCTGAACATGAACATAATGAACAAAAGGCGAATAAAGGAGGTTGTCTGCAGCTACGTGAGTTGGAAAGAGCATCTTTGTAGATAGTTGTTCTGCTAGAATGGCCACGTACAACAGTGTCTCGGATATAACGAGAATTTTGTGATAAACAGGAAACAAATCACGTCTGACTGTGCTACCGTAAACGTCAAATTAATGCAAGAGGAAGAAGAAATATCAACAAGAATATAGGAGCAGTGGTAACCATGGAGGATATCGCCTGTTCAATAAAATCAAGTAAGTGTAGTTATGGTGGAGGCAAAGGACTGGAGAAAGGTTGCATGATGTTACGAATCCTGATTTCTGTTATTGAAAGGATATGTTGAAAACAATGCGCAACAGAAAACGATGTATTCATCATACTTGGATTGGACTGGGATGGTTGAAATTACAATCGACGTTCCAACTGTTATTTAGAATTTCAGTTAATTGCGAGCATACTTTTGCCAGTTTATTTTTCGGGCTGAAAAAATCGGCCTCCTCTGTATTGAGACTGGCTAACTTACTGTAGTTGAAATTAATATCCCTATTAATTAAATTCATAATTAATAATCCTCACTTCCTAGACGGATTAAAAATGTGATAAGGTTTAGCCATCTATCATGCGTGGTGGTTACAATGCAAAGTGGTAATTTTGGACTGATGGATATTTTCCTGACACGTAGTTAAGTCCATTGATTAACAGAATCTGACTCATATATCTTAACCTGAACATCATTGCTAATTTCATCCGTTCATGTTCATCATTGATACTATCATGGACTTTTTGAGCAGGTAATGTACCAAGTCAAGGGTACGGTTACAAGAATATAACTTTAACTTAGTAGATTAACCCCCCACCACACACACACACTCTCATCGGATTTTAATCTCATTAATGGTCTTTGGGAAGTGGTGAAACGAGATGTTTATGTCATGATTCTATCTCTGCAAAGTGCGATGGAACTGCTGCAGGAATTTGTCTGTTTGGAGTTAGACCTCTCTGAAGTGTTTCTGGAAAAACGCTTCGTCGCATCAGGGTATTGGGCGGCTCTGAATGGTCACGCTGGCCTACTAAGCTAATTGGTGGATATTTCTAATCAACTGTTAATTTTAAGTTTCGTTTATATAACTCCTAGAGATATTGCTGAGAAAAGTTAGAAATTAGGAGATTTTGCTTTTATTCTTTTTAAACTGCAGCGAATTATCACGTGATTAAGTGTGAAGTTTTATTTCATTACGTTATTTTTAATTGCGGAAATACATTCTCTCATATCAGGTGTTATTGAAAGACTGGATTCGGGAATGCAGCTTGAATAAAATACGAGAAGAGTTTCAAAACTATAATGTAGACTTGTCCATGTTGTTTGACAACTGTAATGATCCTAATGACCATTAAATTACCGAGACCGCCCAATTTGTCTGGAAATGTCCAGCGTCAATAGCATTAACCTCAAACTAACTAAACTTCTCTCTCTGTTGGGGGGAAGAGAGAGAGAGAGAGAGAGAGAGAGAGATCGTGTTAATAACCCTGTCTTGCAACCCCCTTCGAGACACCTGTGTTTCCTTCCCTCTGTCCGAACGGCGAAACACTCTCCTCTAAAACCAACACACGTTACCCGTCTGCAGGATAATGTACACAGCAACTTGCTACCTATTGAGCAGAAGTCCAATCTAATCCATTAATCGTCTTAATTACTTCACTACTTAATTACCGACTCCAGTTCGCCTTTCTAATTGAACCGCGTTTAATTTATTCTCAAGATAATTTAATTTCGTTCCTTTCTCCAAGACACGTGCATGTTAAAAATATCCATCTAATTTCGTACTTACTTATTTCGTCGTGCACTTTATGAATGAAGTATTTAAATGGGATCGTGGAGGATTTTTCACCGGCATTAACCATACAGCTCATGTAGCATTGGTGATCCCTGTTTTTTTTTCTGTTTTGTTTTCGTTTTTTTCCCTTACGAATAATCCTTCCCTAGCTTTTCACATTTCCTACATATGATTGTTGGATTTACGTTGATTCCATTTCAATTAAGAAGTGTATAAATCCAATTTTAAACAGGTTATTCTATTAGTGGATTTCAATTCTAAAGAAAAGATGTAATTGCTAGTTGTAGGGATCTTTTGTCCTTTTTCCGCTTGCGTACTCCAAACACGTACGGAGAATTTCGGACAGTTCATGGAGGCTGGAAATAATCGTTGTTACCAATCTAACGTTAGACGTGCTGTTTACGATGTTTGTTAACTTTCACCACATGTGAAATTGGTACAAAGCTTCATTTTAGCAGCTCCCATCGGGACGGCTACTGTAATTGTCTTTTGGATTGTGATCTTTAATTAGTTACGTGTGTTGGAATCTTAGAAAGATTCGCGCTTCTACTTAAAACCCAGCTGCTTTCCTAAGAAACCATTTTTCCAGAACATGATATCCACCTTTCTAATTCTGTGCCGCCAAAAAGCTCCCATTTTACTTCTAAAAATAGCGAAATGTTTTCTGTCCATGACCTATGATGCTAGCAGACAAAAATGGTACATGTCGAAAGGTCTCCTTATATATATATATATATATATATAAAAAGTTAACATTGCGAAATATCCCCCAAAAAACTCAGCTTTCTTTCAGTGAATAGATTTATAAGTAAGCTACACGTGAATGCAAACTGGCAAGCCAAGTAAATATAATCTCACAAGACTGTAGAGATGTGACAAATCAGTGGACTATGAAAAGAAACCTGGACGAGGATTTAAAAAAAATTGCTTGGATGACACAGAGAATATGGTTGTCATCTTAAATCAAGTTTCTTTATAGGGAATGGTGTAGTGAAAATATCTTTGACCAGCAAAAACGAAAGAGTTTTAAACATATTTGAATAAAATTATGTTATCAAGAAAATATGACAACATTTGCTCATACTGTTTTCATTATAACCACAACAAGCAGATTACTATAATGGAAGTATTGTAGTAGGCGTGCATAGTAGTATGACTTAATGTAATGAAAGTTCAAGAAATTCTATATTTTCTTTCTTCTTTTTAACCTCTCGACAGGATCTTTTTTTTCCTCTTTGACACTGAGTTTTGTTTTTGGTGATATTTACATTACTTGCCAGGGCGTTTTCCAAATTGTAGTCATTTTCTTGGAATGTTCATTGAAAAACTTTCCTGTAGACTTGTAAATCATAGTTTTTATCCAGTATTTGCATAGCGAAGTTATCAAAATATAGTTTCATAAATTTACGTATAATATTTTAAAAGGCAGTATAATAATTTTTTGTTTCTCGTGGTCATTGAACATATTATTAGTTATACGAGTTCTTAGGACCGTACTTATGCACAGGCGCACGAGACTCTACCTGGGGGGGGGGGGGGGACACGAAAAATTAGGGCCAATTTAACGGCCCCAAAACAATGATCTCTATAGGCTCTCCATATGTTTGCAGGAGAGCATGTTGCAGAAGTGCATAACATCTGTACCTCTGCAATATGTAAATAATGTTATATAAATATCCATAAATATTAATAATAATAATATATTTTACATTTTTTCACATAAATATTTACAACGATTCATTTAATATGTTAAGAGAGATCATTTTCATTTTAACGAAAAATATACATATTTTTTCTGTATTTTGTCATTTACATTTATATTTCAATCTGCAGTTTTTTTAATTCACAAATTGTATTTACAGTTTTTTTTTGTTATCAACGACATTGCTATTTTTTTTGAATCAATATTATTTTTTCAATTTCAATTTACACTTTATTTCGAATTACAATTTACATTATCTGTTAACATGCAACACGAATACTGAATGCATTAATTTCACTTTTTCACAACGCTATTTTTAAATCGATAATAATAACAATGGTAGATTTTTTTCATTATAGTAAAATAACACTTTCTTACCTATCAAATAACATACATAAATAGACAATATAATTTAGTAAATAATGCTACACTTTTTCACATGTGGTTCAGTTGAGATGCCAATTCATATCATACTTTGCACTGTATGCTATCCATTTAGTAGAACAATTCATGTAATATAATTATAACTATCACAGTTTTTATTTTTATTCGTGTTGGGTTCCCCCTTCCTCGACCGCTCTTAGAACTGGTTGAGCCCTCCTAATGAGGGATTAAGTATGTATTTTTCACTGTAGCAGCGTGTGCTCACGAGGATGGTTTGCATTTTCTGAAGGACGAAAAACCAGAGTTTCCCGCAGAAAAAGCCCTCTTCCTTAGTATGAGACCGGCTAACTCACCTTTTAACGAAAGAGACCAGATAAAGGTTCCTCACCTCTCTGACGTGAATCAAACCCAGGTCTTTCCGACCATAGGGCTTTGGTTATACCGACTGAGCTACGGAGTTACTATCACAGCAATAGCTTGTAATTATAGTTCACAGTTTTACAGGGTAGCTAGCATGATTACCTTTCAGTTTATATATATATATATATATATATATATATATATATATATATATATATATATATATATATATATATATATATATATATATATATATATATATATATATATATATGCTGTATGTCTATATCTTTTTTCATTAAATACCATTTACGACATATGCAATTCACTTTCGATTCCATATAATCAATTCTGAAAAAACTACATTTTTATAGATACATAATCTTTTTTAATACTATTCATATATTATATATTCGAGTTAGTACAGGATGTTACAGAATAAACTATTTGATAAAGTGCAATATTCATTTCTAGATAAATAGTTATAAAGTTATACAATTTTTTTTTAAAATTGCACAGTTAATATTAACATATTAACAGTGGATTGTTTAATAAATTTATCGGTTTACCAAACAATATAACAGTGTTAGAGTAGCAGTAGTAATAGAGAAATTTAGTCATGTTCAGGCAATTCAATCCCACTGACTTCGAAGTTAGAGTAAGCTTTATGAAGAGAGTAGGATTAATATGAACTATTTTGTTGGATACTTTATTGAGTAGAGTTGGCCTTGGGTTCGTTTCATGTTTTAAGTATCATGGATATTGTCGTCTGCTCTATTAAATGTGCTCAATACAACTTCCATAACTCGTATTTTAGTGTTCTGTAACAGCTTATATATATCATAGTAAGTTGTTGAACTGTGTGGATGAGATGCTTCTCTCTCTCTCTCTTTCACACACACACACACACACACACACACACACACACACACACACACACACACACACACACACACACACACACACACACACACACACACACACACACACACACACACACACACACACACACAGTATGTGAGTTGTTATGTACAGAGAGGTTGTGTACAGAGTAATGGTGGGTCGTGTTATAATGTTAAGAATTCTCAGGAAGTATTGTGTTAGATTTTATAAGTTAAGGATTTTGAGTATAGTCAGATGGATTTTGGTGTCTAGTGTTTATTAGGCTTCCTGAGTAAATAAGTAAGTAAATAAGAATTATATCGACTATCCAAATATCATACGAGACGTGCAGATATGAACAAATCAAATTATGTATTTTTTTTAGAGAGAGATTAATAACAAGTTGTCCATTCTTATCTCAGTGAAGCTTAATAACTTTCAGTACGGAAACCCTTCTACTAATTTGTAATAGAAAATAGAAATTTTGTGTTTGTACTCCACTTCTTTAATCCGCTAATAAATTCAGCTGACAAGGACAGGTCAGAGTCCCAATTTTTATTCCAGTTCACCTCACAAATATTCTGTCAGTTTAGGTTGCAGAATCTGCAATATTCTGATGTTATTCTCTTGAAACTACATGTTTACAATCACTTTACGTGGTGAACCACACGTTTACAATTGACTGCAACACGGAATTGGAAGGTGTAAGGGTCAGTGCTATAAATTATCGATAAAATTACGAAACACAATGTTATATCCAAATCACCAATAATTCTAATCAACGGTTCAAAATCACATCGCATACTCAAGATCAGCTTAGTGGCGAGAATTGTTGATGATCATCGGATTTTATAATATAAAATGTCTGTTTACGCCTTTTGGCTCAGCATGATTCCATGCATTACAATCAATGTATCTAATATATGTACTACGTGAAACATCCACATCATTCCGTTGCTACTACTAAATTCGAATTTTTGATAATATTTATGTAGAAAAGAGTACATTTATCCTTTATATCCATACGCGTCCATTACATTTGATGAGCAAGAGTCATGATTGGCTGCTCTACAAAACCGAATTCCAGTGTTCCACTCTTCAAGCTTTGTGCAATTCGTTTTTAACAGAGATTTGTGAACTGCATTCTTCTATGAATATTAAATACATGTACCTCTCTATAAGTCATGAAAATACTTATGGTAATGTCATTACTTGTTGCTCACAACTCGTCGTCTTACGGTAGCATCCTCTAAAAAGAGGGTTGCAGCAGATGAGCAGTCTTCTCCAGTTCTCTCGGTCTGTCGCCTCCGTCATTCTTAAACCAATCCATTCCACGATGCCATTAAACTACTCTTTGGTTTGCCTTTTACGTCTTCTCTTCCCTTCAACTTTCCCTTGTAATATAATTCTTGTCAGATGTCCTGAGGAACCTCTCAGAAGATGTCATGCAAATCTGGTCTTTCTTTGCATAATGTTTTTTAAGCGGTGTTCTTTCCATCCCAACTCTTCTTAAAACTTCTTGATTTGATATTCTCTCTGAATAGCTAATCTTTTATGTTCTTTTATAACACCACGTCCATTAATTCTTTCCATATCTCTCTTTCTGAGTGTCCATGACTCACTTCCATAACTTTCAATACTCCAAACTGTTGCTTTAACTATTCCAACTCTAACACCTATTTTAATATTCTTGTTTATTATAATTCTCTTCATTTCCATAAATGCCGATTTAGCTTTGCCTATTATATTTCTAATGCCCAACTCTGAAGTTCCTTTCTCTGAGATCCAACTACCTAAATATTGAAATCTTTCCACTTCTTCTAAAATCTTTCCTCCACATCTTATCTTTGCATTATCTCCTATTTTTCTGCCCATTATCATTATCATTAGATGTGAGCAGTGTACTGCTCACATCTACAAACACTTTATTTGTGTATGAAGGCGAGATAACCAACTAGCCTACTGAATAAACAAATAGTACTTGACAATTGGTACGGCCTACCTGGTCGTATCGTGGAATCAGTATCTCTTATGAACTTCAATGCTTTCAGCATTTTGCCTACTGTGGACTTGGGAATTTACTGCCGAATTGTACGTACAACCATTTTCTCCAAATGGAACTCACTTATCATCCTCTCTAATTGTTTCATTTTGATTTCGATGTTAAATGGCAAGATGGTAAGGTGACTGATACGTTTCATTCATTGCTACCCGTTTGGCGTTGGAAATAGAGAGAGAGAGAGAGAGAGAGAGAGAGAGAGAGAGAGAGAGAGAGAGAGAGAGAGAGAGAGAGAATCTAATTAAAGTTATCATTTCCAATTTTTCAAATCCTCTGTGTCCTCTTGTATCATGAACTACTGCGAAAACATTGCTGTCAACAATAACAAAGTCAACGAGATTTTTCCTATCCTTGTTTATTATCTCCATATGAATGTGTACACTTCTTTCTGTTGGAACAAGATGTTAGTAATGCCTATTCCATGTCGTGAACATCCATCAGGCACTTACCATTATTATTAGCTTTGCTCTTTTCTACATTTTTCCTATGCATTTCCTACTCTACTGTTTATATCTCCAACAGTAACCAACCTTTCCTTTTTTTCGTTATGTCATCTTTCTTCTCCAATGACTTCCAATGTTTCTTCACTTTTTTAGTAGAACTTTTTTGTGACATCATGGGCACAAATAAGTCTTGTTGTCCATTTCTTCATTTTGATATTTACTCGCATCACTTTACTTGAAATTGCGGACTAATTCAAGAAGATTATCTTCGTATTCGGTGTTGAATACTTTGGCTAGCCCTTTCTTTCCTTGATCACAATTCCCTGAATATAAAGTTGTAATTTATAAGAAGGTTTTAATAAGGAAACACCGTGATTAGACATATTTAAATAAATTATAACACACCGGAATGAAACGCACGTAATATATTCTTTTATTAACATTTTCTCATCTCCTGACGGCATTCCTTCTGCGTATTTTGAGGCATGCTTCTCTAAACGAAAATGTCATTTAATAATTTTTCAAAGACACTAGTCCTGTGTGGCACAAGCGAGCATAGGATTAGATTATTCCAGACATTCGGAATATCCTTATCTTCAATTTTTTCATACCGACTTTACGATTTCTATTTCCTTTTGTGGCATTTTTCGTTCATTGCTGATCTTTCTCTAGAACACTTTGGCTTTGGTAATATTTTATCGTCGTCATGATTTCTAACATCGATTGCTTAGTGACTTTTACACATGACTTACTTTTCTTTCGAGAATACTCTTATTTTTATTTATAAAAGAGAAACATTTGATTTCAAGATTATGCTCGAAATTATTATTTTCAACTCGAGACTTCAGTGAAATATTTGGCTGCTATATATATTAATAAATGTGTTAGCATCTCCTCTGATCTCCGCTGTAGGAGGAAATTATTCGATTCTAATCATCAGTTCAAAATCACCTCGCATACTCAAGATCAGCTTAGTGGCGAGAATTGTTGATGATCATCGGATTTTTTAATATAAAATATCTGTTTACGCCTTTTGCCTCAGATATGCTATTCTCAAAGGAAGCGTTTGTATTTTGCCAAAGTCTAAAACAAAGCGTAGTCTGTAACTGATATCGCCACATATTTGCCACTTTTCACATTGCAATTATCTTTGTGAGTGAAGTTATTTATTGTAATAAAGCTGATGAGTATGAGATAAAAAATAAAACACAAAATGGTTAGCATTTATTGTTCTTAGTTGATTCTCAACTTTAATGAAACTATGATATTGTTGTTATTGTTGTTGTTGTTGTTGTTACTGTTGTGTTGCACGGGCACCTCCATGGACTCCTAAGACTCATCGTGGGAGATCCAAAATCTCAACACAATATCTATCGTACCTCTCCTTCAATCCGTTAACAGACAAAGCATTCAAACTGACTTTCGTAACCCATTCCATTCACTCACCATTTTACAAGCGAAAAATCGAGTCTTCACACTTCCGAATTAAACATTTCCTTTGTATTTAGTATATAAAATCCTTTAAGCAACTTATGTTTCCATCATATCCATCTTTTGTTTCGCCAATCAACTTTAGCAACACAAAACATTCCAGCCACTCACCATCTTCCTCACAATCCTCTCCGTCACTTCCTCATTCTCAAGAAACCCAGGTGACCAGATCTGAGCATAGTAATCAAGATGTCGACGTATCAAGGCTTTATAAAGAGGAATAACAACTCCCTTATTTCTGCTTCTTAGTATGTTCTTCAATAACCAAGTAATCCTGTGAGCTACTCTGGCCACCTTTATATTTTTTATATCCCAAAATGCATAACTTTACACTTTTCACATGAAACTGACATCCATTATGTTTTGCCCATACTGTTAGTCTTTTTAAATCAACCTGAGAGCTCCCTACATTATCTTGATTAACTGATACCTTATCCAATTTTGCATCATCAGCAACCTATTAAACATCTCATTTCAGATCATTTTCTGTATCATGTATCTACAAATTAAACAGCAGTAATCCAAGCACAGAGCCCTGTGGCACACCACTAGTTTTCTCCTGGATTCTGCTTCTCCATATACTACTGTTTGGTGTCTATTCAGCATCCATCCTGTAATTAGCGTCATATCCGCTCCCATTTGTTGCAACTTGCGTAACAAAGTTCCATGTGGTATCCTGTCAAATGCCTTTGCAAAATCCAGCAAAATCGTCGTGTAGCATTTCCTTTATTCAATTCAGCTGTTACTGTATTATAGAAAGTTAGTCAACTACTAAGGCATGACCGATCCTTCACAAAGCCATGCTACACCTCACAGAGTATCATACTCTTATCTATCCATTCCTGAATTCTCTTTTTGACCAACGTTTCCAGTATTTTTACCATCACTCTTGAGATACTGATTGCTATATAAGTTACTACCATAAACTTAATCCTTCTTTATGCAAAGGAATTATTTTCCCATCCTTCCAGTCTCTTGAGACTTTGCAAGAACTGACAACAGCTTAGTCAAAGACATCACCAGTTCCCCTGTATATTCTCGTAAATATGCACGATGATATTCCGTCCAATCCCACAACTGTATTTATGTTGAGATTCTTCAATATCCTAAGAACCTGAGAACCCCCCCACCCCAATTCATCCGCCACTGTTCTCACATAAGTTCCTCTCTCCTCTGTCATAACAATATCTTCATTAGGATAATATATTCTTGCAAAATGGTCACTCAGTAGTTAAACGATTTCGTCTGCCTCTGCCATCCCTCTACCGTCAGCATTTATTAAAATTATCTTTATAATAATGATTCTCCCTCTTACTTCCCACATCACGAAAGAACTGTTTGGAATTTTGGGATATCTTTTTGGCTTGCTAGGCTTGATTATCTTCCATGCACTTCAAACAGCCTCCCCTTGTAGATCCTTCCTTCCTTTCACCTGATTCCATTTCATCCTTTCTTCCCAAATCGATCCTTCCGTTACTTATTTTTATCATTATTTGCTTTAAATATTAAAGTAACATATACTCATCTTAGGGAATAGTTTGTCTTTCTTAGTGGATGTGTCAATGGCAATTGTAATGAATAGATAATTTTGCACTATGCCCTCCTCAGAAGTGACTTTTAATGAATAAAACAGGAAAAAAATGCAGCTGATATCATTTTCATTCCTATAAATTTGAGTTCATGGTTTGAGGAATGTAACTATGCTTTTATTTGTTTTTTCTTTAGCAAAATCCCAGTTTTAAGTTTCTTATTTTGAGAAGAGATATATGTATCTGCGCTGACATTTTGTTACCGTTTCTTGATTTACAAACCTTACTGACAATTCAATGGATCGGCATATTCTTCATGAATCCTTCGGAACTACATGCTGCATCGAGTACAATGCAGTATTCAGTCCACAAGATGTCGAGGTTTTAATAATGCAGTTCAATCCGCAGGTGGCCTTGCAAAGCAAATATCTTAGTTGAGCCACATAACAAGACTGACTATCTTTCTCCGAGGTGATTTGCAAAATGTGTATTTTGAGTAGCAAGCGTAATGTTGAAAATACATAACTTAAGCTTATCTTTATATATTTTTACTGTTTTTTTTACATTTTTTTATCCTTCTAAATAGTTTTATTATCTACCGACAATATGTGAGTATTCACTTCCTTCTTGTGAAATTTCAAAAGATAAGGATAACCATATGAGATACTAATGCCCACTCTCATATATTCATCAAGAGAGAAAACTGGAAGTTAAATAGTTTGTAAAAGATGGTAGCCATTCTTAAATACAAGTGTTTTTTTTTTCTTTTTTGCACGTAACCCACTAGAAATGGTTATTTAATTGAAACGAGTGCTTTAATGTAAAAAAGATGTGTCAGATTGCTAGGATTACATTTCACATGGCCATCAACAGTCAGTGTTGTTGGGTGAATGTTGTTAATTAAAATATTCAAAGCTCCATTTAGCGACATTATTTCCTACAAGCAGTAAGTGCATGTGTATTTGTTCTGTTATTAGCTTGTAAATGGACCACACACAATACAATCCAGACACTCGAAACCAAATCCGATGGAATAGTGGTTAATCCGGTAGTTTCCTATGCCTGTACATTGCGTGTGTTCTTCTAGCCAGTTTGCCTGTTTTGAGGGATTAAAAACCCGAGTTTCCGGGTAAAAACTCCGCACCCCCCCATATGAGACCGACTAACTCACCTTCAGATGAATTAAATGTTTACTACTTCATAAATCTGGATATTTTGTGATAGTCGGTCTATGAACAACCTGTGGTTGGTTGCTTTCTTTTTACTTAGAAGGCATAAAGTCAAATAGTGAGACTTGGTGAGTTGCCAGACAGAAATAGGTTATCTTGTCATATTTCTGAAGCAGGTTGATGTATTTACGTCTCAGTAATCTATGTGCGTGTGAAACAGTATCACTGCTCTATGCACAGAGTTTTCTTAGAATATTTAGTGTAATTGACTTAAATTCTAGTCGATCATTTTTGAACGCGCATCACTTTTTGTTAAATCTGCCTGTGATTGGCTGGCTATAAAACTAGAACTACGCACAAATTTAGATCAAAGTTTCCAATGGTATAAAACAGTTAGCCTGAATGCAGATAATAAAGTTGTTTAAGTTGTCTGTATTTTATTTTATTTTATACATAAAATGTACTATCCATCAAGGATCTTATTTCTGTATCATTATCTTGAAACAGATGTCTCGGTGTTATTAATTTATAAAACACGAAATTATTGCATTGTCAAACAGTAACGTAACGATCGTGTCCGGAAACTTTGCACTGAAGAGGAAGAGTGAGTCGTTATCGGTCAGAAAAAGCGTTAAGGGAATCTTGGCTCGCCTAAACTCACTCTTTCAAAGGACCACTGCGAACATTGAAATGGAAGAACATCGTACTAAGATTTTTTGTCCTTTGCATGAAGAGGGCTTTGGGAAGTTCTCTTCATACATGAATGCTTTATCTGACCCTCTCCCCCAACCTATCGCCGCTCATATTGCAGGCTTTCGCGTAATGTTAAACGCTATTGAGCGCGTTTGTGTGTCCCCCCCCCCATCACACACAATAATGTCATTCATTCTTGTGATTAATAAACTTTCATTTTCAGAAAAATCATCGAATCTAATTCAGAACTTATTATTATTAATGTGGTAATTATTCTGTAAGACATATTCACCCAATTTCTGTTGCATTATTAATTAATTCTTGGGGTCAGATCCACTTGCATATTTAACAACTACCAGTTTATCGATTCACATTGAAACCTCTGCATTTGTTCTTCGCATTTATTGATGATTTCAGAAATAAAAAAAAGTTTCGATCGAATTAATATTGACGTCTGTTTGGTGCAGCACCTTCCCTGACCTTTTTACAAGCAGTTAATTGACTTAGCATCAATCGATATAGCTAATTATTTTCTTTTCCATGAGTAACATACATTTTTATTAGCCTTAGATTCATAAGTCATAATTCTAAGCTAATAATAATAATAATAATAATAATAATAATAATAATACTAATAATAATAATAATATGAAAATATCGGTAATGATTATAAACGCCGGCTGCAAAAAGAGGTAAAGAAAAGGTATTGGACATTCGCGTCTGTTCTTGCAGCAAGATTGTTCATACAGTTGAACAAAGGCATGATCGAGTTGCCGAAGCTACACTGAAGTTTGCGAAGGAAATATGGGTTCCCAACTTGCAAAATTCTTTGGGAACACAGAGTTGGAAAAGTTATTTAAAATGGCAATGGAAAGATATTATAGAACTTTAAGATTCAGACCTACACACATCTAGAACATAATATACCAGACATCACTGTAGTTGAACAACAATATATTTGTTTATTGACGTGGCAATATCTGGAGAATCGTAGAATAGAGGAAAAAGCGCATCAAAAAAGTGACCAAGTATAGAGATCCGGAGATTGAAATTCACCGAATTTGGAACAAAAGGGAAACAACAGTTTCAGTTGTCATAGGACCGGCAGGAGTAATACCAAAAGTATTTATGAAGCGTCTGGAAAACCTGAACTTCCCAGTTATAACACCATCTCAACAAAAAATGGCACTATTAGGGATATCTCACATTTTAACGATGTCTAGTCGATTCTTAGGGGGAAAAGACCCGAATTGGACGCATCTTCCAGTTAAATATTAGATTATGCCGTTTCATGTTTCTTGTTACGCTTTGACTGTTATTTGAATGTGTAAATAATATTAATAACTGCTCTATAAAAACTACCCACTCGTCTTTTTTAAATTTGATTTAAATTTTTATTATTATTATTATTATTATTATTATTTAATTTAAGAAAAGAGAAGAATATGCATAATATAAAGCACCATTCTAGTAACAAAAATTAATGTAACAAATTATATTTTTCAAATCAGTAATGTTGTTTTTACGGTTCCTCCAATTCTTATTGACCTCTCGTTTTCGTAAGTTCTTACACAAAGGAAATGTTCTTCAAACAATTTACATTACTAATCACTTTATGGAAGTCCTATTAACTTATTGGGATATGCCATTAAAATGGAAGAAGTCTTGGACGAGTACGTTTTTTATTTTTCTACCGAGATACATTTTGCATAATTCGAGCCCTAATAATAATAATAATGTTTCTTCCAAATCCGAAAATATTAATGATACTCTCAAATGATTTTAGAGATGAAAAGCTCTAGTAACTAACAATCCTTATTTTAATTTAGAAAGGAAAGGCTCCTTATGGATCTTAACACTAAACACATTATCAGAATAAATGCTACAGAGGGAAAAAAGCGAATGAATTAACTCTGCTTTTGGCCGTTTTTCGATTCAATGAGTCCCATTAATTCGCTTTACGGCACTGGTTTATTATGCTTTATGACATCGTAAAGCAGTGTTGTATCGTCAGCTACAACAGAATGCATCGCAGTAGTAATAATAAAATGCAGGTAGTTACATTGAGAACTGCACCTTCTTTGACGCAGTCCTAGAGTTTAATGATTGATCTGTATTTAAACTACTTCCATCCGAAGTTTTATCCGACCTCACGAGCTCTAATGTTGCTTTAATGACAGCAAAAGAAATAAGCATTGCTTACTAGAATCGTAGGAAAAACTCACTAAAGTATTGAATACCTCGACAGGATCATTTCATCTGCTACATGCATAAGAAAAATAATCAGATCGATATCCAACATTAGTCTCCATTCCTTCCTTTCCATTTCTACTTCCCTATTGATTTCCGTATCTTTACAGAGGCAAAAATAAAATCCGACAATCTTATTCTGTAGGCATCTAAAAGAGATGAAAAAGACGCAGAAACACAGTTGCTGAACATCTTTTATCGATCTACGTGATGCGATAGTACACATCCCAATTAAATGCCGTAAAATTAGCTAAGCTAGTTCAGAGAACGAATGGAGATAACGAAAAATCAGCCCTCATTCAGCACAGAGGATTAAGTCGAACATTAATACGTATTAGTTCACTAATGACCCTAAAAGTAACTAGGGTTTGATCACCACGAATGAAACCAGGAAGATTACATCCCTCGAACTCTGTTGTAATTTGGAGTTCGAAAAGTGGAACTTATAGTTCTTAAGAATTTCATTTTAAGTCGTCCTGTTAATTATTTCTCGAATATGTGTTGTTTTTTAGAATTATGCTCCAGGTGTAAAATACATGGGTTTCCCGGTGAAATAAACACACAATTGAAGACTTTAATAGATAAAAAAAAACAATTCTGTTTTATTTCAAGAACATCTGTTTTAGATTACGATGTTGCATTTACTCATTACAATCGCAGAGATTACAGAAACAATTTTAACATTAAGCCAACAGCATAACTTTGAACACTTCAAGAAGAATGACAAGCCATGTAGTAACCATGGATACTCTTTAAAATATATAATTGTCACAACTATTGTTTTGGGGAAGATAATTACACAGTTCGATAACAATCACGTTCAAAAGGAATTGTAAGGAGAAGGAAAAGAGTCTTCTTCTTCTCTTCGAAATAAAATCTTTAAGCATTTCTTCTGCTAAAAACTTGAATTACTCTTTGAAGTGGCAACGCGGTGCTGAAATAATATCACGAGGACCATGATATTATTTTTCGCAACAGCAGCGTAACCTCAAGTTACGCTGCTGTTGTGGTTTATATAATTTTTATTAAGAATCAAGAGCTTCTTTTATAAAAGTCTGTATATAATTTATTTAAAATAATCAGGAGCCTTTTTGACAAAAAATATCAATTACTAAATGGGACAAATGCAGCCTACAAGTATCGTATGAAAATTAAAATCTGAATATGGAATATGGTGTAGGAAAATCTTTCAGTACTGTCCATAAGAAAACACTTTTGGTAAAATGGCAATCGTTAAGTACTATCATGTTGCGCAAGTACTATGAAATACTCAACTAGCTTTCACAGAGTGTGAGTGAGTTGTGCACCTGGCAGTGTTGCATAAAGTTTTGCAAATATGTACTCGAGTGTTGCGCAATCTGCACATATCCAATCTCCACTCCAACGAATTAGTCATTTTCGTTACTCATAAGACGTCATGGAAAAAAAAAAACGATTTGAAGTGTAATAAATGTAAAACAATGTGTACAACACATTGGATTTGTGGTGCTGAATGATTTTTTGTTTAATTTTTTTCTTTTGTTTTTGTTTTGTTTTGTAAAGTAGAACTGCGATCTCCAAGTACATGAGCAGTACATTATCTTTCGAAATTGGTCAAATGGTCAGACTCTTCATGGTTCAGGTTTTTCTCTCCTTTATTTGGAATCACGATCAGAATAAAGACACTGTTTCATGTCATTAACTTATCAGACAGTCTCTTTGGATAGCAAGAGTTTTAGCCATACTTTAAACACGTTTGTTGGTAAAATGTACAAACTCATAACTTGGAACTTATCGGTAAGCATGACGTCACATCCCATAAACGTTCCTCTAAACAGAGAGAGATGAGTTATAGGCTATCAATAGTTATCAGTGAGCAACTAGTGTGAGGAGCTACAATGTTAGATACATTTTCACGCTAAACAGAATCCAGCAGAATCCCGCAAACGACATGAAGTAGACTCGGGCTCTAAATAAGCAGTAAGCTGCTTCCGAAAACAGCATTCAGTTTACGTTCAGGTGTTGTGTGGTGAGAATAGGAAAGATCGTGACTTGAGTGACTTTGAACGGAAGTGAGCGTAGATGCCAGGAATTTCCATAGAATGTCTAGGAAAACGTCGAATCTGTGAAGAACACGTGCAATATGATGTCAGAATACATCATAAACATCATTAGATCAGCGTCAGAAACTGCAGGAATTCATCACAGGATAGGATATTTGTGGAGTTTCTTGAATCTCCTGGAGTTCGATTTACATAAGGGATTTAGTTCTGTTGTGAAATCTCGCGCTAAACGCGTGCGTATTTCTAATATTCTGACTACTGAGTGCACAACGAAAGTAACTTTCCTTACACAGTTGCATCAACCAAACTGAAACGATTTTGGTGCATTTTAAATAAGCATGTTTGTTTAAACTTATGCAATCATAATATGTGTGCGTGTGTATGTATGTTTAAAAATTGTTGTTGAAAAGTAAAACGTAAGACGAAAAGATTAAAGGATTTTTTTCACAAAATATAAGATTCCAGAAATTATAATCTGAGAGATTTAATAGGAGTCGGAACAAACATACTTGCATAAACGTAACAAACTGAATCCTACCTTTAACATTCAATATAATATTCTAGAAGTGAAAGTTGGCTTTCACTTCTAGAATGTTAAGTTGACCCGAGGAAACAAATGATTTAATATGGAATTTATTGAAGTATAAAGACCATTGTGTCAAAAGTTGGAATAATAATAATCACGGCATACTTTCAATTTAAATAACAGCAGATAAAGCGGCATTGTTCTTCCGAGGGTAAACCTTAAATCTAATTATAATTAAATGAATTTTTCAGTTCCTCATCAGACACGGAAAAGAATTCGTTTTTCAGCAGCTTTCTGCTTACTCTGGAAACAACGGACGTTAATTATTATTTTTGAAAAGAGAAGCTGTATCATTACTAATATTAATAAAGATTATGAATGAAAATAAAGGATCAAATGTTAGTACATTATTTATTTAAATTACAAATAACAAATGCATAACAAATAGCTACTCATGCTAATCTTAAATGCAGATGACCGCATGGAATGCAACTTTGAATCTTTTTATATTTTACTGTATAAATTAAGGTTTGCAGATTCTTTCAAAAGTGAAGAATGAATTTTGGTTAGACGATAATGATTTATTATTTTAAAACAAGCTGCGTTATTAATAAAGAATAGAATTTATTCTTCTGATGTTGCTGTAATGTAATAAGCCAGCGCTTGCTTGGAAAAGGCAAGAGAAAGAAACACGCGCAGAAGAAAAGTCTAAGGAAGGAAAAATGCGCGGGGATAAGATCAAGAAGAAGAAGAAAGTTCCGAAAGAGATAGCCAGTTAGTGCAGGATGAAAAAGAATAGATAAATATGCTGTAGGTACAAGAGAAGCTCGGAGAGAAGGACGAGTAAAAGAAGATGAAGTAGAGTACTTTGAGCAGCAGATTTCAGAGCTAATTTCAGAACAATTTGAAAAATGAGGCCGAGAAAAGAATTAAGATTTAATAAGAAAAATAGTCAAGATTAAATATTATTATTTTATTGATTTTCAAAGACTTACTATAATTTATAATCGTAAAAGACGAAGAATAAACAATCTTATAGCGATCAGAAGACTGTCTAAAAAACAAAGAAATGTGCCTAGAATAACGTCAGGAATGATTTATACAGGTCAGCCCAAATGAAGGGAATGTAAATTATTTGCCATTCAGGAAATAAAATAATAATGAGAGTAGTGAATTCATATTCATTGGCTATTGCAAATAGATCGATTAAGCTATTGTAGGTGTAATTGCATTAAGCTTTCAGAAAAAGTCATTTATTTAGTGGGGCTAAAATTTCCAACAGCAGTAGTTTTGCACTTAGGGTTACGTAGTGTAGCATATATTAGGTTATGATTGTAAGTAATATATCGTATTTTGAAATTCCAACTTCTACACACAATAAAAAAAAAGAAAATAACATCAAAGCATTGCATTAGCTTTTCTATTGAAGTAGACACTCCTCAGCATTGAGTCGTTCAGGTTGGAACGACCACTCAGAAGGCATTATTTCAATCTCGTTTAGCACGCGAAGTACCTTTATAAGACTTTTCATTTCAAGGTCAGTTAGTCGAATGTCATAAGGGTTTTCCTCCCGGAAGATCGTGTTTTTTTCAACCCTGCAAACGGGAAAAATTACCTACAAAAATCATGCAATTTACAGACAAAACATTCCAGTATACACAAGATGACCAACCTAACCACCTGAGTCTTCTAAATCCTTATAAATTAAGGTTACAGAAACCACTGATAGCCGGAGAGTATGTGTTTGAAGACCAGAAAAAACCGAAGAAGAATATGCAGATTTAATAATACAACAATTCTGTATAACTAAACTTGTTTGGCTGTTTACTCGGAATTTCGTTGGATTACATTTTGCTACTACTGCAGCCTATATGAAGCACGTTAAAAATTGGATTGTAACGAATTCACGAAACCCATCCTATAACCCTGGTATGACACTCTTTTTTCGTTTGTGGCATCCCATTCCCCATTATTGTACTCAAAAAAAAAAAAAAAAAAAGACGCCAGAAATCCCGAACAGAATTAAGACCGAACTAATTTAGCATTCTGATGTTTTGTCTTGAAAAAGTGAAAAAAGGAATAAATTTTGTGGAAATGAGAATATAACGGGCACTTAGTTAGTAATTCTTCATGGAAACTATCGCTTTAAAATAATGTTGCCATTTCAGCTCGACGAAGCGGTGAAGACCAGTGACGGATTAGAACATTCTTTTTAGGATGCTAAATTTGAGTGTGAGTGTTTTTAGAAAGTGAAGTCAGTCAATCTCCTTACTGAAGATGAAACCCAAAAAATATCTTAGAAACATGAATTTGACTGTATCCTTCAAACAGTCTTAGTAAAAATCTTCAGATTGTCATGATTTATCTAAGCCATGTAGGCTGAACTTCAATCCATCCGAAAAAAAAAAAAGTTACGATGTTTGAGTGATTTGAATTTCACTTGCCATGTTCTTTTGCTTATTTCGAATGGGAACATGCATGCTTTTAGTCATTTTTTTATATTTTTATGGGATGATAGACGTCCAAGTTGTTGTCCACTATCGATGCCTAAGAGTAACGTTGCTTTCTGAGATGATGCAGCCGTGCGATTTTGCAGTGATAACTGCTTCTAGTAGCGATCCTGCTTCTCCATACATGACCTTTTCCTTCCACTTCCAGATTTATTCTTCACATCTCCTGTCTCATGCATTTTTCCCTGAATAGATGCGATGCTGTTGAATCACAGCATTCCAGTTTTTTTTTGGGGGATAAATATCTCGTAGCGAACACCACTTCTCACGCAAAGCAGGCACAACGCTCTTTTTAAGCGATGTTAACGGTGTCAACCTTCTCGTCGGAAGTCCTCAATAACTTTAGTAGAGGCAACCGTTATACTCTTACATAACATAGATGACCAAATAGTCAATGCAATATCAAATGTATTATATAACCGACAGTTCTTATTGCATAAAAATAGTGAAAGCCATTGCAATGAATCATTTGTTTCCTTTTGTGAATGTATTTATTTCATTTAAAGTGAAATTTATACTTTTAGGTTATACGGTTTTTAAATTATTATTAGACAGTATTATTATTATTTTTCTTTTTAAGTTCATTTATTTATGTTCTTTTAATCTGATCGGCTGCAGTTCCGCTTCATTTACGATTTAAAGTGAAGCTAGAAATTTTTTCAGATTTATTCAGAACTCTAGTCATTCGCTTTGCATCTATTTTTGGAGAATAGATAGATCTACATCTGATTTATCAATTGTAAATGAAATATACATTCAATTTTATTTTATTTTCATTTCGGGGAATCATTCTCAAATTATTCTGAGAAATTAAAAAAAAAGTAGTTTATGTGGAAATCATAAAAAAACTGAATTTTCCTTGGAAATCAGAGTTTTAATTCCGCAAATTCAAAGAAACCTTGTGAGGAACATGTGCTCAACAGTCAAAAAAGTATTTAATGAGCGGAATGAAGTTGGATAAATTGCGTATTCTATGGAATTACTTCCGGTGATTTCAGAGACTCCATGAAGATCCCAAGTACTACTACTACTACTAATAATAATAATAATCCACCAACTAAAAGCTGGAAAACCGTAGTGTGTGGTTCGACTAAATTTGATATGCCAAAGCCTGCTGCCCTGGAAACCAAAACGTTTCCTACAGGCCTCCAGTAAACAAAATGATGGCGTCACACGTTTTTATGGACACTGTTATCAAATTTAAAACAATACCCACTTAACTAGTGTCATTCGAACAAATACAACATATACGGACACATGTTATAAATAAATATAAATAAAAACTCAAAAAACCTACTTTACAAAAATGTTTTCCAGATTCATCTCGCCATCCTTCGTAACATAATCGGCAACCTTTGTGCTATCTCTTACCGTTCCAATAATCCCGACAATCATTCCGATATCTTTGAATTGTTATTATCAAAGCTGAAGACGGAAAAGATGCTGAATGCGTAGCAATTTGCTGGAAGTAACAACCTATAGCAATATGTTCATTTACCAACCAGAATACATGACAGTTCTCTCCACCCATTCTTGATATTTTCTTAACCAATTCTCCTACCATGTAAACTGTTGAGATGGCCTCTCCTCTTTCCTCTTGGTAATACAAGTTCCATCTCTAGTGACATGCTGTCAGAACCCAGTCATAGCGTTGAACTTTCCCTATAACTAAGTAGTCAAAATTGATATAAACAGAGCAAACAGAGCATGCGATTAGGAAAAGGGCAGAAAGCAACATGGAGAATTTTTTTAAAAAAAGAAGGCTGAATACGAAAAGAGGCCAGAGATAGAAACGGAGCTATAGGATAGATGCAACTATGTCTGGATAGAAAGAAAATCAAGACAGCGAGGAGCAGTGTGCGTAGTCGTTAATTAAATTGTTGTATGTTAACAACTGAGTATTTTTTGAATGTCGCACCTCAAATGCCAATTTCATGATAATGGGAGTTGACCGCCTAAATAAATAAATCAGAATACATACATTCACAGCTCTATATCCTTTGGTACTAGAACGCCAAATAGACAGACTTCCGAGACGTTTACTCCTACTTTCCGTGGTCAGACTATTATTTCCGTTTTTTCCAGATACTGATGCTTGCTGCGATCGTGGGACAAAAATTATCCATATTGGAATACGTATCTTCATCACCAGTCTGTTAAAAATGACTGCCCAGCATCCAAGCCATGGTTGTCCAAGGTACGTGCCAGGACAGTCCAAGAAAAAACATAGCTTAATTTACGTGGATTGAGAAAATATAACTCCTGCATCATACACACTCTCTGCACCTATACTTGCAAAACATCATTAGTGAGTCTGACTCTGCGAAAACTGTTGGGTGCTTGTCTCGTATCAATATGCAAAGTCACTTAAAGATAAACTAACCTCCTAACATCATTCCTCCCAACTCTTGCATAAATGACCAAAGTCACTTCTGACTTTACCCTCAACACCACATCACTGTAGCATTCTGCTAAGACGTCATCAGAAGAATTGTGAACAGCTTGGATACTGAAAAAAAAAGGACTCTGATCCTGAGGTCTGGCATTAGTTCAAGATCACATCTCTTGAGGAAATGCCTGTCCTTTATCATCCACTGCATTATATTATACTCAGTATACACAATATGGAGGCAAGAAAATATATAGCCTATTCTAAAAAAATATTAATAATAATATTATTAATAAAAGTGTCTACCATCAAACGATCTTCCTGTTGCTCTTTTATCAGCGCTGTTCGAAGTAATGAAGGTTAAACCAGGACGTCCTCTTAAACGATTCAACGATGCCTTCTAAGGCCGGAACAGGCCAATTTTCAACGGTTATTTTCAACACCTGGAAAATCTCAACTTCTCAGTGACCACCAGTATCTATTCCATCAATCAAGATCCACTGTAGATTTCTCCTCGATCGCATACCTGGACATAAGCCATGAAGAGGTTTGACTAAACTTACACTTGATTTCCAAAGCATTTGATAGGGCAATGGCATCAAGGACTTGCTATCTTATGGTGTGCCTTCCAGTCTTTGCATATGAATTTCCAGTTTTCTCTCGGATCGTTCGCTACGTGTTATGGTGACGGATGCTTGCGTTTCAGATTTTTCTATTAATTCAAGTGTTCCTCAATTTGTTCTATTATTTAACTTACATTATTTAACTGACTTGAACTCTTGTTAACAGTTTTACTAACGATAGCACGCTCTTTTCTTTCTACTCATATGACAAACCTCGCAGTGCTCAAACATCACACCGAAAGCATCCAACATCAATGACCTAAACATTGATCTCCATACTATCCTTCGATAGGATAACAACATAATGTTTTGTTTTTCGAAACATATTTTTCTTTTTTTTTTTCTCCGTTCTTCCTTCTTTATTTTTAGTAATGCTTAGGTTAATATTTCAGAGCAGATCTTGCTTCTCGGACTGAAGCTTACTCCTAGCCTTTCCTTTCATAACCCCATCACTATGCAACATGCTGGACGTGAAAAAAAAAATGGCATCCTTTTTCACTCAATACGTTTCCTTGAATTATGAGACCCAATTATTCATAATCAGAGTTATTCATAAGGTATTCATAAGTCAAACTTATTTACGTTATTCATAAATTATTCATAAAACCCTGTTTAATATTCAGTACTGGTAGTGAGGTTTCTTGGGTATTAACCTTTCCAGCTACTGACTGTACACCTCGCAAATTCGCTCAACCTTGGAATACGGCTCGCACACGTTTTCGTTGGTGTACCTAAGAGCTCTAAATTTTTTACATGATGTTCAAGAATTGAACAGCACACAAGAATTTTTGTGTGCGGACGACATAAAAAGTTATTTGCAAATTTCCGTTTTAATGTTGTCTCCCAAATCCTTTACCCTTATCTCTGAATGATTTCATTTCTTGGCTTTTAGAGAAATTTTAGAAGGCCATTTTCAAGTTATTCACATTTTAATACTTCTCTGATTTGTTGTCAGATTATAATCATGAAACTCAGTTATTCCTAAATTATTCATAAGTCAGAGTTATTCATGAGACCCGGTTTAATATGCAACAGTAGCAGAAGATTTTCTTGCATATTAACGAGGATCTTGTGTTTTATTTTATTTTCTCTTAGTATAAAATCTATTCTTGGGAGGTCATATTTTCCTGACATACGTTTTTGTTTTGTAATTCCTCAATGCATTCCAGCAATAAATGAAATGATTTTTAAACTGTAACATGTTCTTCCCATTACTTCTACAAAACTGGAATATTTTCAACAATCTTCTTGACATTTAGTGCATGAGCAAGAATCATGGAAAGAACTTCTCCATTACATTATGTAATAGTACTGCATTTTAGCTTGTTCTGAAAGAATGAAGAATCCATAAAGAAGAACCAGTCTTTGTTCATTGACTTTGTTCACTTCTCTATTATTGTCGAATATCAAATTCCAATATTTTCTCCAAGTATGAAGCTTGCTGGAGTATCTAAAGAGTAAGGTTTTATGACATGCAAGTTTGGTTATAGCATTAAGTGTTTGTTTTTCACAGAAAGCCCACATACAATAGTTAAACATAGCAACAGTAATGAGTAGTTTACTTTTGGCTACAAGTATGCAGTCCTTATTTTAAAGTGCAAAAATTCTTTAGGTTTTTTTTTTTTTTAATTAGTCTTAGTTGCTTTGCTCGTAAACAGTTCCAACAACAACCAAGCAAGTAATGTAGTCCCGCTTAACCCTTATAAATGTCACATTTATAACAAAATAATTCAGGGTATGTTATGTGCTCACTAACTTCTAAATGTAGCATTATAATTCATTGCGTTATATCTCATTGCATAAGGGTGGTTCAAAGACTGATGTATCTAACTATTGACCTATCAGTATCTCTGGAGTAATTGTTGTAGAAATTTTAGAGAAATTGGTAAGAACTCGTATACAGGATTGTGTGGACAAACGAGATGTACTTTGCAAGCAACAGCACGAATTTACTAAAGGGAGACTATGTCTGAGTAATTTACTCATATTTTATAAAGAAAATAATGTTAAGGCTTAGTTGGATAAAGGGAATAGACACACTACGATATACTATGATAGGGATTTTGCTAAGGCATTCGACAGGATACAGTATCGAAGACTGTTGCATAAATTTGAGAATGTAGGTTTGGATTATAAAATACAGTGTTAGCGTGGATAAGAGGATGGCTGACTGACAGATAAAAAGTGAGATATGGGGGATGTAAGTCTGCAAGATTTAAGAGTAACCAGTGATATACTACCACAAGATCAGTGTTTGTTCCACTCTTATTCAATCTTTACATTAACGACAATGGATTGGGGAAGATTTGAAAGGAGAGGAGACATACAGCTATTCGATGCAAAAGATAGGCAGGATACCTGCCTAATGATTTGAACAGGCCTGGAAGTGTGGACCTGTGAAAAGGACTCAGGCGAATGTTAGTAAATATAAAGTCATGCACTTTGGTATGATGATATATTCAATGCCATATTATATTAATGGGATTATGCTAGAAGAAAACTGATTAGACTAGGGATCTGGGAGTTTTAGTAGGTAGGAAGTTGAAGTTTGCAAATACAATTCAGAGAAAATTCGGAAATTGTAAATTCTGAATTGAAATTGTAATTCTGAAACTTACCTTAACATGTAAACATAAGGAAGTCATTTTTTTTTCTTTACAAGGCCTTGCTATGACCTCACTTGGTGCATGCAGTGTGAATGAATTCAAGAAAAGGTATGGCAGCAAGTGCGGTGATATGTGACCTCCTTCAGCGAGTAGTCCCCGACTCTCAGGAGGTCTCGCTAAGAGTCTCGTCAACTACAAAGACAATTATGTGCGGATAAATTTAAATATTAATTTTATTATTGACCAACTCATGATGAAATATTCGAAAAATGCGCATATCTTTAAAAATGCCCCTTCATGATGGTATTTTTGGACTGTAGTTTTACATTCAGCATCTTGAAAGGCAGAATTACCTGTTCACCTAAATGAATCTCTATTACAAAAAAAACCAATTTGTTGGCCAATAGTACTGCAGTATTATTGCAGTAAGTACTAAGAGCTGGTATTGATATACAAGTTTTCGTTTTTATCTATCGATTTACATGACAGAAATATCTAGTGTAAATAAGAATTAATTAACTTAGATATGAACGAAGTTGCATCATTCCACCACGTAGAATACTTCCTTGACTTACTTACACTGCATATTAAATATTAAAAAATAAAGTTTGATTTAGATTTCACATTTTCGAGAGCTGCTTACTTTGCATATACTTCATCAGTGAATTATTCGTTATAGCAAATATTATTTTCCTATAATCTAACAATATTTTTAAAATTTACTCTCGACTAAATTCATATATCTGATATTTCTTTTACTATATTCTCATTTAAAGAAAAAGCTAGCAGATTGAAAGGCCACTCAGTTCCACATTTACGCCTTTTACGAAATAAGTTTATGTTAACGAAGCAGCAACCTTTTTAATAACTTAGTTTAAAAATGCACTCCGCTTACAGGCTAATTACATCTCTAATCATAGGGTATGTGTTTGGAATGATGCAAGATTAAGTTTATTATTATTTAATTAAAGTTACGCCTTGCTGACCACTAGTTTTATGTATTCTTCTTCACTCATGCGCAAATGGAATTATGGGTCACTCTTCATTTTGGGCTTACTTGGCAGGCAGTTTTTCTTGTGGTTGCCATGCCAACTGCTGCAAATATCCAAGAGGAAAAGTAGCCGATAAAAATCCTTAGTAAGTTGCATGTACCGCGTTAAAAAAAACCACTAAGTATTTTTCTCAATATCTGCTTCTTTGCTAGTAAACGTGTTGGAGAGACGGTATTCATTTGAATGGATGCTTGAGTTATTTTATCTTTGCTCATTTAGCTGACCGGCATTGGAGGTTTCGGTATCATCTTTCCCTTGGGATTCTATCGTTGATCTCTCCCCCTTATCTTATACTGTTTTCTTGCAGGGTGAAAGATCATTAGCGGAAGTGCACTGTCCTTGCTGGTGCAAGTGTAATGACACACTTTAGACGCTGAAAGCGAAGGATGAAAAACACTAAGACACCACGAAGTACACCCATGAATTACGTCTCTGGCGACAATGTGGAAAGGTTAGAGAGCTTCCTTTTACGAATAGAAGTCATCTGTTCCTGTAATTTCAAGTCCATTTCCATTCCCGGTCGTTTTATGTTTGTAAAATGCAAGAAACAGAAAAAAGCATAGAAACCGAAAGTACAACAGACATGGTGTTAATTTAAAATAACCACTGTAATAAGAAATACATGGCGTACAGTACAACAACACAAGTTTCCGTAAATTAGCTCAGTAGCGATCTCCGCTCTGTTCCTTTGGCAAGACTTAATGCTAACTGAATTCTGTCTTCTGGTGATATTGAGCTATCAGCAATGATCTTCGTTCTCTGGACCAGTTTGTATTACTATATATTTTAATATTTCAATCTTTGGTTACAGCTATGGTTTAGATATATTTCTAAATGCTTATCCTGATTATTAAAAATTGCCAGCATAAATAGAAAGATATGTCAAAAAGTTCTCCATTTTGAATGTGATATACCTTAAAATCTTTAATCTCTCTTGGTAGAATAATTGAATTCTAATATATATATCATCTCTAATTCAACAATGATTAAGAAATCTCCTAATAACACATAAGATAACCCCATTACCAATTACTTAATAATATATGATAAGATAATCACATGAATCACATAAGACATCTCTTAAAATTCCTCGTAATCACATAAGCTCACATTAATGATATAGCGTATAAAATAATCACATAAATTACTTATTTCATATAAACAATCACATAAGAAAACACTAATAACATATCATATACAACAATAACACGAATCATTTATTTCACATACGACAATCCCAAAAGTGAGTTCTTATGTGATATAAGTGATTTATGTTACTTAAAAATATCCCATAATAATATATCATATCACATAAAATAGTCGCATTAACATTCACAGTAATATATATGACATAAGATGATGATCGTAGTATTAATCATAAAATAATATATCACATAAGAATGACATATTTAATATCTTTTATCACATAGTAATATTTACCAATATGGTATTCGCGCGCGCACGCACACACACACACACACACACACACACACACACACACACACACACACACACACACACACACACACACACACACACACACACACACACACACACACACACACACACACACGCACGCACGCACGCACGCACGCGCGCGCGCGCACACACACACACACACACACACACACACACACACACACACACACACACACACACACACACACACACACACACACACACACACACACACAATCATATATCACACGATATACACCTGAATAATCATTTAATAATATAGAAGAAAATTGCATAAAAATCACTTAAAATCTCATGTAAGATAATTACATACGAAATCACATAATAATATAACATATATGATAATTACATGATTGAACGAGATATCTATACAATAACAGAACTTATCCCATATAATACTTATATCTCTTAAAATACTTATAATACTTATATAATACTTATCGCTGCCAATAGAGGTCTCCCCCCCCCCCTCTCTCTCTCTCTCTTCTTTAGCACTGAATAACCAGCTTCTGTCCACTGTTTTGATTGATCTTTGTACTGGTGAATCCAAGTCTCATTCATAGTGATAAATCGACACACAAAATCAGTTTTATTCTTGTTAAAACGCTCCAAGCACTGTTCAGAAATTTTCTTGCGGGTGCATTTTTGATCTTCTGTGAGCAAGCACGGCACCCATCTTGTGCAAAGCTTTTTCATTTGCAATTCTTCATGCAAAATATATCCTACACGTTCTTTTGAAATGCTTATAGTCTCAGCAATTCCACCCACTTTGACTCATCGGTCATCCAATACCATACCGTGCATTTCACCAATGTTGTTACACTTTTTGGACGTCCTTTACGTGGATCATCTTCAAGGCTGGTACGACCACGTTTGAACTCGGCAGCCCATTTCTTAATCGTCGAAAACGAAGGAGAAGAGTCCCCATAACTTTCATTAACTTCAAATGAATTTCTTTTGGCGTTAAATTAAACCTTATTTTAGAAAGAATTTTATAATCGGATGATACTCAATTGTATCGATTTCAAGAGATACAGACAACACTTTTGCTTCAGACAGCGGTATAAAACAAACTACTTGATAGAATGACTTGCAACTTCACATGGATGCTTAGGACAGATGTACTAACTTAAAAAAAAAAATCTTGCCGATAGTGTTGCCATTTATGGTCGAGGTCGAGAACTTTTCAGACCACTACGTATATCGTATTTATTAATAATATGCTTTAAAAGACTGAAATTAAATAATCATAGCTTATATAAATATTTTGATCCACCATAGACACTTAAAATGTTTAAAAAAAAAAAACTGAGCGTACTAGATGCGATTACCAATTGTTCGAAGCCAGAGAACATATTAGCTCTTGGACAACGAGTTGCTGTTGGATGAACTTTAACCTGGTTCTTATAAGTCGAAACTGTCGAACGATATATGCCTAATGATTGGATCTTGCACTTGCATTTCTTCCAAATGTCTTGAGTTACTTCTAATTTTTATTAGCTATGTTTTATGCGCAATATTTTTATTGTTATTTCCACTTGTAACGGTTTCCTTTTGCTTGGTGCCAGAATATTCATTCATTCTCCAAACATTCAGGTGAACAAATACAATCAAATAATTCTGATCGAAATGTTAAAATCTGTTAGAGTTTTGATCAGATAATCTGATTTTGTGTTGTCTAAGGCTCAGACTTCTTACGAGATTATTCTGAGCTAATACTTATTAGCCTGGAGTAGTGCGGTATAGAAGTGTTACGCAGGTTCGCACCACTTCTCGCGGCCTGATAATTCGAGTTACGAGTCAGATGTATAAGGTATAGTCATCTAATCGATGACTCCACCTATGCGATAAATTTCAGAGGCCTTCTTATGCAACATGCAAAAATCAAAATCAAACCGAATATAAAGATGATTTTCTTTATAAATTTTTGCCCATTCTTATTTTTATAAAGAAAAAAATCGGCCGGAATGAAAATCTTAAATAAATTCGGGAATTAGTTAAAAGACGCGCTGCATATTTTAAATGAACAGGTTCATATTGAAATAAACATTTCAAATCACAAGGACGGAAACTTTAGAAATGTTTGTCATTCGTTCAAAATGAAGACGTAACTTCAGAATGTAAATTCAAAGTCTTACCTCTCGAGTCTCTAAGAAGGCGTAGTTTATTCCAGAATTTCGAGTGCGTGGTTGACTTATGAATGACGTGGCGAACTTTGTTGAATAAATCTAACAGACGTATGTGGTGAAACAGATTGGGAAGATGGAGGCAAATAACATACAAGCGAAATCCAATTCTTCAAAGACGTTTTTAGGGTGAACTTCTATATAAGAAAAACCGTGCTTGAACACTACATCTTTTAAACGCAATATTTGAGCTATTTTCAAATAAGATGTTATTCTGAAAAAAGAAATTTTCTTTTCCATCGTGGTCGTTATGTCATAACTTTAATTTGCTATTTTATTGAGAAGCATTTGATTGATCTTAATAGGTTCTTACCATTCACAAATGCATTTTTATTTTCGATTACATTTGTTACTATAAACTTAACTAGCAGTAGATGTTTCCATTTACTAAGTTTCGTGGATTCGATTGCTCAACAAGGATGTGACATTCTGCTATCGTGTTTCCATGGTATCAATATGATCTAATTTCCAGTTCTTATGCATGTTTGATCATCTAATCCCACAAATATGCAGATGAGAAATATTTAGGAGATCAGATTCAGAACGAAATAGATATGTTAACAGGTTGCGTTTTCCCAAGCTCTAGTTACTACCTAACAGAAATGCATCGCAAAGGTACTAGATGATCACGTGATGACTTTTTATATATGATTATTGCATAAGGAATCGTATAATACTATATAAGAATAGTATTATTCGATTTAATTTTTAAGAACATATGTCTTAAAAATAATCCTTTTATATCAAGGATGAGCTCATAGAAAATCACTTATTTTGTATTATATAAGAAATCTGGTGTTATATATTGTAATAAATTATAATAAATCAACTAGTAAAATTTGAATAGTAATAATAAAATAAAAATTAAAGAGCATTGTCAAATAAAAGATGAAATAAATTTGACAATGTTCTTTAATTGGAAGGACTTAATCCAGTCTACGACGCGAGAAACTTGACTAATGGCTTTTCAACTAAAGGTGAGTTAGTCATTCTCATACAGGTGGCAGTGTTTTTCCTCTCTGAAACTTAGGGAAAATAATTCCGATCCCAATACCTATTGGTTTGGAAGAATCGCTTCTTCCTTATGTAGATTTGTGAATAGGAAAATAAAAAGGAAATGGTGCTTTGGGATTTTTTAAAATCCGTAAACGTTAATCTTAAATTTTAGGGATTTAAATGATTTTAGTCGTAAATGTTAAGGATTTAATCATTTAACTCTTAAAATCCTAAAACCATCTGAAGTTGGACTTAAATAAAAGAAATGGAAGAGTTGCATTTCCAAGAACTCTTATTTTCGAAAAACACAACAAAAATATTTTTCGAATAACATCTTGGATACATTTGGGATACTTTCTGGTATTCACTACTGGCTTAGCGAATGCAGGGTAGTGAGTGGTTTAATGAACTTGAAAGAGAGAAAGCAAAATTCTAAATTAAAGAAAGATATCCACGCAACTGAAATACCCACTAAACAAACATTTCATGAATAACTAGGTAGCAACAGAAGCCAATCTAGAAAATATATTTGAGGGGTGGAGAAAGCTTGGATAATTACTTCTTCCTTTCCGGACATAAATATTTAAATTGTAAAATGGACATCGAATGCATATTGATAACTGGTATAAAGTCTCTAACTTGAGGCGATGTCAAGGATATCAAAATAAAAGAAACTGGTACAGACAAAACTTTCTTTTTTATATTTTTATCGATATTTCTTAATTTTCCTTTCAAGCGCTGTTTTCTCCTTTTATTTTCAGATCCAATTTCTTCGCTTTCTTCCAAAGTGGAATATTTAGTAAAATTAAGAAATAAAACCATTCGGTATTATCTTCCACATTTTGATGAATATCTCTTTCTAAAATGAACGCATTTATGACTCTAATAGTTACTTTTCTCTTCTTACTCTTTCGGACGTATCGATTACAATGTTGGGGGACCTGATAAACACTGCGTATCATCACCAGACTCCGCAGTCCAACTTTGAAGAGACGGTATTAGCATACGAAACAAGAACGCTGGAAACAGCATCTCCCTAGGGATGACGTGTGTAGATAATAATTCTTCTCGGCATTGTCTCGCAGTCTACACAAAGCAGTAGCGTAATAAATTCTACCGAAAAGACTCTTAATTTCGAAGTGCTTATTTGCGGGAAGCTAAATACGACGCCATTTCAAAGCCTAGGTCGTTTTATCACGTGAGACTTAATGCTCCCCCGAAATAATTATCTTGACGATTTGAATGACGAGGAATTGTTCGCGATGACAGTGGCAAGTAAGTGGATGTTTGATTCATATCTTAAGTTTTATGAATACCCAAAGAGAAAGTTGGTTGGCTTTTATCTCCACTCAATGGAGTGTGTGAAAGTACCAAAAATTGTTCATAAGAAAAACAGATGTCGACGTTCTTATGATGTGCTTATAATCGTACATTTTCTTAATGCATCGAGAATGGATATGTTTGATTTACTTTGAACAGCATCAATAGATTTTGGTATAATGTAATTCTCGCCACCGTATACTCCTCCATTTGAATTCTATAAGATGAATGTGTCTCCTATTAACTATCCAAATAACTGATTTGGACGGTTAATTTCAGAGAAGGGATCGCATTGCATTACATACAACTATATTCTATTCTACTGTTCGTTAGGTTAATTTTGTGAATCACCAACGAGAGTTACTTCTGCGGGAAATCAAGGATCGCGATTAGAAACATAATTATGAAATCATTCAGGTGTATTCGGTTACATACAACGCATCTTCTGTTATATGAACTTGCATCTCATTACACGCATTTACTCTGTTACATATATACAGCCTGAATTGCATTCAACTACTCCGTATTGTACTGCTTTACATACATTTTAGACGCAAATGAAGCAGTTTTGGAAAGATTATACAAGAATAAACTGTAATAGTCATTCACTGTTAACGATAATTATTTACATTGAATTCAAATTTTTTTTTTATTCATCTTATTCGTTCAAGTCTGCTACTTGATTTCATCTGCGTTGTCAAATACTCCGTGTTTTGATTTCATTCTTTCTTTCTTTTGGTATTACACACTACAAGCTATTCGAGAAGCTCTTGTAGAAGAACCTCCTTTTCCTTTTTGTTTCTTTATATGCTTGCCAAGCTTTATTGGAAAGGAACTACTTCTGCTATCGATAAACCATTTACACCTATTCACCAAACATCTTACTGAAGAGTTTTCTTGATTTCCAATACACGTCAGAGTTCTGGTGTTCTTTAAACCAAATCTCACCATCTGTTTATTTTATTATCTTTAGTTTAGTTGATGTCATTGTCCTTTGATCATTTGTCGTGTTTTCGGGTTAAACGGAAACCTGATTTCTTCTTTCGCTAACTCATCTAGTTTCTGAATTATTATTTTTTTGATTTAAGGCAAATCTTTATTCTCAGTTATATAGAGCGGTTAATTTTTTATTTAGTAAACACAATCATTCTAAAAAAAGTTAATTATTACTTTCCTCAAATTTTCAGAATGTTGAATTTTTACACTCGACTTTTCTATCGAACGGAAGAGAAAAATAAAATTAAAAAACAAAAAAATCTTCAACTCGTCTTGAGAGAAGTGCATCTTCCTAGTAAACTGTGAAGAGAGAGATGAACCTACCCTGGGATTGTGCCACAGACGGTGCGCGAGGAAAAGTACTACCCAGGGAAGTGAAAATAGATCATTGGATTTCTGAGAAACAGAAAAAGAGAACTAAAGACAGTGAGGGCGGAAACAAAAAAAAAAGAGAGTATAATAAGAACAGCGGGAAGACGAAAGGAAGAAATAAAGACCGTTGGAGAGCAGTGCAAGAAAAAAATACAATGAATGCACGGCATTTAGGAAATTGCGTTCCTTGGACTTAGTGTAACGAACGCAGCCAACACTGAAAGGATTGTGCGGCCATCTGTCTTTGCAAGACAATATTACTGTCAAAGACAGGTGTCTTCACCGTGATGGATGTGTGTGCAGCACGTGGCAGGGGAAAAAACACAGTAATGTGATATACATAAGAAAAGGATAAACAACTTTTCCAAAATCATGGAGAGGTTGACGGAAACTAAGCTTGCACTTGTTTGAGCTTCTTTTAGCATACGATCTCTTCCAACCTGTTTCGGTAGACTTAAAATTAGATATTAATAACCCTCAACTAATGGACTCCGTGCTTTTCTTGACATAGATGAATTTTAGATCGTTTGTATCTTTGAAAAGAGAATAATTAAAAGTGTAAATAATCAATCCCGGCGTCCATCTTGAGGTATGATGCATTCCAAGATGGACTCCATTACTTCATTTCCTGGTTAAAATTCATACTTCGTAATAAAGTTATTGATTGATGTGCATCCATCTTTTCAGATATAAAGTAATCAATCTTACCGAATTCTTGAGTATTAAGGCCTTGGGCAATGATTAGAAGTCAGCTACCAAACGAATTCATGTTTTTAAATGGTACTAATCATCGGCAGTTATGTAATCTGTCAAAGAACTCTCAAATTACACAAACTGCTTGCCATGTTGGAGGAGTGGTTAGCTTACTCACTTTCCAACCGATACTCTGTGGGTTAGAATCCCCTACCTGAATATGTTTGTAATCGTCTTTGTGTGTGGGAATTAATTTTATTGCCGGTGTGAGGTCACCTTTCGCTTATTGAATTTGATCTCCAGACAACAATTTCTGAAAAACTTTTTTAAAAAATGTTAGCCCACCAACGTCCTAATATACAAAAAGGTTTTGAAAGGTTTCGAAACCTTTCATGGACGAGAGAGTCAAGTGAAAAATAATGAGAATTATAATAATAAAATTACGATAATGATATCATAATCATCATAATGAAAAAGCTGTAAATTCCAGTGCGCAAGTGCCATATTTGATATTTATGCTACAACAATGATTTTCAACCTTCCTGTTATCGCGACCCACTTTTCATTGTTAGTATAGCTCGTGACCTATGATAATCATAATAAAAACCTAACAATGTTTTAAATATAATGCAAATGTAATTAATTAAATATAATTAATCCGAATGGATTAATTATATTTAATTTAAATTAAATTTACGCATTATGATTGCATACAGATGTAATAAAGTGAAAAATTTAAATGTATTGTTTTATTATTATTATTATTATTATTATTATTATTATTATTATTATTATTATTATTATTATTATTATTATTATTATAGTAGTAGTAGTAGTAGTAGTAGTAGTAGTAGTAGTATGTCGCCTCCCTCGATGAGTCTATGACTCCATGGAGGTCTCTCATAATAATAATAATAATAATAATAATTTTTTTTCAGTCAATCAATCAAACTTTATTATTTATATATATAATATTTGTAATACATTACGCATCAGCTATCATACTTATTCTTGAATTCGTTCACACTCCTTGCACTCACAACATCCAGAGGCAATCCATTCTAATCAATCACCACCATATGAGAAAAATCTAGTCCTCACTCCTTCTCAGCGGCATTCATTCTCAGCTTCCAAGGATGCCCTCTTGTCCTTTCCCCACTCTCCATAAATTAAAAAATTCCACCATCAATTGAAATCCTGTATGACCCTTTCAGAGATTTGTAAGTCTCAATCATATCATTCCCCCCCCCCTTTCTCCAGTCTGCAGTCTACAAATTCTCAGTCTGTCTTCATAATCAATATTCCATGATCTGATATAATTTTTAACACTCTCCTTTGCACTCTCTCCAATATATCAGAATCACAACGGAAACCAGAAGACCAGACCTGCGCATAATAGTTCAAGTGAGGTCTTATATAAGTGAGGCCTTGTAAAGAGGCAAAATGATATCTTTATCTTTACATGTCAAAGTTCATTTCAGCATTGCAATTATCTTTTGAGTTGTATTTGCAATCTTTCCTATATGGCTCCTGAACTTCAACTTGCTATCTACTAGCACTCCAAGATCCCTAGTCTGATCAGTTCCTTCTAGTATAATCCCACCAATATAGTACGACATTGGATATTTAATCACGCCGAAGTGAATGACTTTACATTTACTCACCTTGAACTTATATCCAATTTCCCATGTCCACAATTCCAGCCTATTTAAATAATTTTGTACTGCATATCAGCAGCAGTCCTGATTAGTCTACCTGTCTTTGCATCATCAACAAATAGCTGTATGTCGCTTGTTAGATCTTTCCCAATAGCATTAATGTACAGAATGAATAACAGTGGACCAAGGAATGATCCTTGTGGTACACCACTAGTTACCTTACATCGTGCAGACTCACATCCCCAGATACCACTTTTTTGATATCTGTCAGTCAGCCATCCTCTTATCCACGCTAATAGTCTATAAGCCAAACCCATATTCTCCAATTTATGGTCTACCATTCAGTATTCTGTTAGTAGCCTTAGCCAAATCCAAAAGTATCATGGTATATCCATTCCCTTGTCTAGTTTAATGGTAACACTATTACAGAATGTGAGCAAGTTGCTAAAACATGACCTTCCCTTAGTAAACCCATGTTGCTCATTGCAAACTCCCGATTCACTGTCAACTCGTTTCTGAATGCGAATCCTAACCAATTTTTCCAAAATCTTCACCACCACTCCTGAGATACCAATTGGTTGATAGTTGGAAACATCGGTCTTTGCACCACCCTTGTACAATGGAATTACCATACATTCTTTCCATTCCTGCAGATTCTTCCCTGTTCTGAGACTCATATTAAATAGCTGGGTCTAAGGAATGGCCAGTTCAGATGAACACTCTTTTGACACACGTTTTGATATCCCATCAGTCCCTATTGCTGAATTCTTATTTAATTTGTGTAACAGCTCTAATACCTCGTTCTCATACACCAGCGTTTCTTCATCCAGTGAAGAGGTAGCAGTAATTGAACTTGTAATTGATCTTGTTAGATTTCACCTCACACCAGATGGCTTCAAACCCTTTGCCACATGAAATACTGTTAGTAGTACTACAATCGTATGTCTCAACTCTAACTGGATTCAAGTCATCCGATATTATTAGCTGCACGCCCATCTTCCCTCCTATCCTATCTATCCTTCCTAAAATATCGTACTCTTTACACTCGATACCAGTTAGTATGTCTGGTTCTGATAGCCAGGTCTCACTAATGCCTACAATCCGAAGTTCCAGGATATGAACTAAGGCAACAAATTCTACCCATTTGTTTTTTCCGATACTCCTAGCAGCATTCGTGTACAGACATAATAATCTACCTGCGTGTCCTTTTGTATAGTTTCGTCTGAAGTCTGCATGACACAGTTGGACAACTTGCAGATCTCTATTCTTCTCTAATGCCTTATACATGTTGAAATCATTTTATCATTAGATGTTTGATGTAATGATCTAATGATGTTGATCCTGACCCATCAAACAATCGAACCGCATCCATCATGTTTGATGGATCCGAACCGGATGAACACAAAGTCAAATCGTTCTCGCCTGGTTAATATTCCCATGACAAAGCCCATTTTCGTCGATTATTCGAAATGAAATTCTTTATTCGTCTTCCAAATTCAAATATAATCCTCTTCTACTGCTGAAATACAAGAAATTTCTGTCCGACCACACACATATTGGAGACCCTCCCTCGACACCTCTGGGCATGTCAGAAGAAAACGAATCCATTCGGATAATAGGGTAATCAATGCGTTTCGTAGGATAAGTGTTTATCATTACGTCGGAAAATTAGCTTTTCTTTTATGAAAATTCTTGTTTTTAAAGTGGTGAATATTTTTCTTGCACAATAACTGGAAACGTTTACGTATAAAGCACGTGATTTCGCGTGTTGGTGACTAATTCGTACATCGCCTTATTCCTTTCTCCCCTTCCACATGAACTGACTCTTCTTGGCAATCTGCCAGCCAGGGTTCTCGTATGTGTGGTCGGACAGTGCTGGGAAACGTTTATTTTTAAGAATACGAAGTGAACTCAAATTTATTTCCGTTTTCTTTTAAATTTAAAATAATATTACTTAACAGTATTTACTCACAGTCAATAAAATACTGTATTATGTTGGTATTCGTGGAGATTGAAATTTTGTTGTGTGTGTGTGTGTGTAAAGTACTAAAGTTCCATCTTCCATTGGCGCTGAAGGTAGACTAGATTAATGCCGTATTAAGGATTTTTTCAATATTTTTTTAAATATCAACGATGAAGACAACCACAAACATCCCTTGCCGCAGTGGGATTCAAATCTGCAGCCTGTTGGTTGGAGAGTGGATTCGCTAACCATTCGGTCAACAGGAGCCAACAAACCAGAATGGAGATCCATTTGAAAATTTCCCGCTGCCCCTCCCCCTAGGTTTCAGCCCATTGTGCTACAAGGACTGAAAATACACAGCAAAAGTAAATGCATCTTGTTGGATGCGGTAATTGCTGAATTTGTTGGATTGTATCAAAAACGCACAAACTGATATAACTACCAATCTGCGCCTTTTCAAGTAGGGTCGTCTTCTTTCGAAGGCAAAAAACATCCATAGTTTCTCTATCACAGAAATTATACCGTTTCTTATAACACTGGTTGATTAATTATTTTTTCAGTCCTTAACTGATCTCGATCCTAAATGTTTCTCTTGTGACCTCATAGCCATGTCAAAGAACACCTTAGAACTGAGGAGACAAAAGTTTAAGTTATGCAATCGAAATGATTCCATGAGCTATGAAAAGCGTTCTGCTAAATTTCATCGCTCGCTCGCAGGTGTGTGTTGTGTGTTAGATCTACCTTCCGGAGACACCTGTGATAGGATCATGATATGATGTAATCGAGCATGTGCTTGTGCACGTGTTCTCTCGAGCATGCACTTCTTTCCGCATAGAAAAACACACTCACACACAAGATAAATACATCTGCAAAATCATTGGGTCTGTTAATATAGAGTAGCCCTCATTATTATTATTATTCAGAAGACGGAAGATTAATCTATTTTTTTCCCCATTCAACTCTTAAATTTGTATTTATATCTGAAAGCGGTGGGTGTGCTGTTGCATTCCATCCTCCAATTTCTTACGGTAACCAATTGGTCTAAACACATGGCTACTAACATTTCCCCCCTAATGTACTCAACACTTTTTGCTATTCACTCCTGCTGCATTCGCTCACTACCCCTGCCGACTTGGCAGCCATCCAAATTGGACAAATGGACAAAGTTGGCACCTAGAGCCGATTGATCGTGTGTCTTGCAAAACGTCACGTGCAACGTCCTCGAACATAAGAACATCTGCTCTCAACTCCTAGAGAAGTATGGTGTGTTTTTCTTTTCTCCGCCTCTGGTGGTTTCTAATGACAATGTTGTTTAGCGGCAGTTAAATGACGAACTAAAGGTCAACCGAGGTGATGACAAAGACAATGTAGTTTGCGTTGCTGATCCATTGTAGTTGAGGTATTAAAATGTCGGCTTATAAAGGCTAAAGGAGAAAGAAATGAGACATTCCACCAATGATGAGTAATGAGCTACACGATACCTCTGACTAATTTCTCTGTGTTTAAACCCATGTGTTTTGTGACATACGCTGACACTATTAGGAAATAATAATACGTGATTTATATTTTGTAGCGCTTCTAATAGCAAATTTCATTCAGAACTTTGCAATATTTATTACATTCCAGATCCATTAAAAATACATAAATTTATTCGATTATGTAGTCATTCACGACATTCTTTGAAAAATACGATATTTTTAATAATATGAACTTTTATTAAATCGAATTTAATTGAATTCCAAGACTCTTGGTCTACACACACCTCCACAGTTGTCATAGACGAATCTTCTTGTCGGAAAGACTCTGGTTTGACTCCCGTCTATGACATTAGGAGCCTCTTTAAGTTTTTGCAATCAGAAGGAAATTAAGTCAGTCTTGTACCAAAGTTGGGGGGAGGGAGATTTGCCTGTTTCGTCCCTCAAAACAGGCAAACCGGCTCCGTGAATACACACAGATCTATAGGCATGAAATACTTATTGGTTCAATTCTAGTCACTCACTAAAAGAACTATTTCTACGCTGCTTTTTCAGCAAATTTCAGAGTTAGTCGATCATTGCTGCAGATACAGTTTTCATCGGATAAGCTAGCAATCTGAAAGTTATCGTTTTAAACCCGTAACTCAGTGAAATCGGCCTGTGCAGTGAAAAATGAAGGATAAACACTCCTGCCTCGCCTACCGACTTTGAATCCCGTCCGCTATTCGAGGAACGTCTATAGGGTATTTTCAACAAAAAAATTCCTTACAATAAAGTTGAGTTAACCCTGTGAGAGCGGCTGGTTTTTATTTCCATAAATCCGATTTCTACACAGCGGTTATTTTGTCCTAATAAGCCATTGGGACTAAACCGTTAATGGAAGATGGACGGGATGAATGTATATAGCGAAGTGGACTATTGAAAGTGTTTATCAGTGTTCAAGTAAACTACACCATGCATCAGTCAACCCTTTCTTTAATATAGAACGCGAATACTCTTTAATACTCTTTATGAGGGCTTTTCAACTGAAGGTGAGTTAGTTGGTAACCTGTTTTCACCTGTTCTTGCTATACAAGTGAAACGGCCTAAAAAACACACGCGCGCGCACACACACACACACACACACACACACACACACACACACACACACACACACACACACACACACACACACACACACACACACACACACACACACACACACTTAACGGAAGTAATGCACTGGCCTCAAAGTCGTAGTTACTTCGGGGTTAATCCCAAAGAACAACAACAAAAATAACAACCCTTTCTGTATTGTATCAGTAAGTATAAAGAACGCTACGAAAACATGCCTTCCGCCTCTGCGTTTTCGTGGTTCTGACCAAGCAATTTTCGTCAATGGCTTGGCCTCTATTATTGTCACCATTACCTATCTTTATAACTCTGTGAAACAACAGATTCAAGATTCCTTACTCGATGCGAGCTCTCTAAAGTCCTTGGACATCCAATGCTGATTGTTTGCCCACACCTTAGCGGTTTCTACTCTTTTTTTTTCTTTGGACAGGAACGCTACCCTCAATATTCGCATGATGCCATACAATTCTCAGAGATCATGCGATACTCATATTACACTATCTTACAGTTCTTGGTTGTTTCAGGCGCGCAGTTACCTGACCAATTATAGCACTATTAGACGTTATGAACTGTCACTGATGAGCTCTTTTTAATTTTTTTTTTTTGGACCACATACCCAGCTTTGATATCATGGATTCTGTCCATCGCACCATTCTTGGTATATTCAAGAACAATGTTGCAGATAGCTTTTCTACCATGACAACTGTTTTCGAAATAATCCATTATCATTATCTTCCCTCCTGCCCCATTCAGTCACTGTGGTCGCAATCTTTGCTCTCTCTCTCTCTCTTGCGAGAGCACGCGCGCGCGCACACACACACACACACACACACACGCGCGCGCGCGCACCTGGATGCGGTTTTTGTTTCCGGAGGCAATCTACAATGCCTTGTCATAAATCTCCCATTTAGGTGCAGGTGTCGCCTAATATTTTGCCTATTGAATGTATAAAGATTTAGTCAAACATATCAAGTAGTTACATTGAGTAATCCGTCATATACTGTTCATCATGATTTCGTTTTTTGACAGTAGTCATTTACAATATTTATTTGAAATGAGTTATTATATAATGTAAAAAAAAAGTATAATTTTAAACCTTACACCGTTCATACTGCTTAAACTGAAATCGTAGTTTTCCGTTTTCAGTTCCTCACCACAAAATTCAGGAAACCGAAGACCTCTTCTTTCCGAACGAATTTGATTACGTGTCCCCGTCTGTATCATTGTAGTTTCAAATTTCGATGCTGAAATAACATGACTGAAGTGACGCACTTTCGTGTTTATTGCCTAGTGCTAAGTGTATAATGCATGAAATTCCGTTATTCGTCCAGAAACCAGTGTATGTCATCCTGGGTTTAGCTATTTGCGCAGCGAATCGTGATACACAATCACTCGATATCCAATCTACTCTTCTATCTTAGTTTCTATAAGTTTAGAGTCGAGAGTTAAGAGCAAACAAAGCCTATCTAGGTTTTTCAAGAACAGACATTGATCTGAATGACTTTCAAGATACTGGAAAAGACCCTTTGAACCTTTGGAATCTCTCCCTCCTCTGCTGCATTTACTTTATTCATACTTATCTAAAATATTCATTCTGAGCGTGTCTGCATTTTAGATTTCTATTTTTACTGCAGTCTCACTGAACATCGTAACGAAGGTTAAAAGAAACAGACTGTTTATATAAACAGCGTGACAATATTACAAAAACTAACACTTTCTCAGCACTTTGCATTAGCGTTCAGCGTAAAATAATAATATTTTATTTTCTTCTTTTAAAAGGAAAAAAAAAAGAATTTAGCATAACCAGATAAAATATATGAGTGCGCGAAATTCTGCATAATACTGAAAATGTGTGGCTTGCGTTTTTTAACTAAGTTGGATAAAGTTTGGGAAGCAAAGAAATTTAAATTTCAAGTATTCCAACTTGTTTATTCTGAGAACATTTAAAATTCTAGTAGCCTCACTCGAAGAGTGTGAAGAGTGCCACTGAAAGCAATGGCATCTTGGATGTAGATAAGTTAGCTAGATAGCAGAGCGGATACAGACTGAGAAAATGTGTGTAAATAGTTTTTTTTTTCCCTTTAGTTTCCCGAACTTTGTAAATCTCCTTTCATTGATCACTACTACGCTAATCAGCCATTCTCTTGAATAGCAATATTTTTTTCACATTCACTATTTTAATTAAGTAATTAACTGATACGGAAGAAAGATAGTCTCTCTGCTTATTTGAATGGTGAAAATAAAGGCGACATCTTTTAGTGATACTTTTACTCAAATAGTATTATTTGAGTTATTCAGATAAACGTAATCGCATTTACTTTTACATAAAAACAAAGATAGAGTTATTACAGTAGGAAAAATATTGGCTGCTCAGATTAGGAAAAAAAACTCTTCTCTCTTCTTCAATTCAAATAAAATGTATTTCTTATATCAATTAAAGAAATACCTGTATATTCCTAAATGTAAAATAATTGTACTTTTCATTGTTAAGTAATACAATGCAATTAAAATATAATACTATACAACAATACAATACGATACAATGGAAAGCAATATAATACAACCAGAAGACAATATAATGGAAATGTTCTGAATCCAATTAAAAACATCGCCCTTTAAATTCGAGATTACTCAAAATTAGAACTCTTCCATTAGTTCGTTTCCTAAAGTAAAATGAATTAAAATAATACTATTCGGATATACTTAAAGAATATAAATCAGTAGTGAATGTTAAAGAGCAAAATATTCGCCATACAACTGCTAATCGCGAAAATATAGATTTTTTTTGCAAATTTAAAAACAGAAACATTTCCTGAAGTTGCTTTCAAACTTTTTTTTTTTTACTTTTAATATAATATACGAGTCCTTAATAGCGTCTATTTTTTAATCTACGAGAAGAAATCTTTGTTTGAAAGGAGAGTTTCCGTATTCTGTCAGAAACATTTTTTTTATTTTAATGTTCCATTCATCTTGGAAGATTTGCGTTTTAATATTTTTATATGCTGATTGTTGCCATTTCGTTTTAATGGAGTTCAGAAATAACCAGAGGGGAGTTGCAGATATGGACACGGAAGCTGCAATACGCATTCAATTCTGTAAATTCTTATTATTTTTCGACAGATAACAGAATGTTTCTGTATAATAGGAAAAATGTTTTTCACGCTGTTGACAAAGAGCATGACCACAGTTACATATTAATACTTAAACTATATAAATGAAACATATTCATAACTCTTAAAAATTAGGATATTGACTTTTAAGGGAATGGTTTTTAGATATCTCGTATATTAAATTCACCTCGCTTCATTCTATAATTGTAGTCGGTTCGATTATCAACATGATCATCCAGGCCAGGAGGCTTTAATTGCCACTTTTCTATTGTGTGAACTCCGTGTATTCTCCAGTCGGTCTTATTTTAAAAAAAAGAAAAAAAAATCCTTAATTGAATGGGGTGAATTTGAATTTCTCATATCAAGAATGTGGCTTCAAATTCACCCCATTCAGCAACGAAATTGACGCTCAGTAAATTAATGCATCGATAACGTTTTAATTTGCATCATAAATATTAGTAATGCATTTATTATTTCGTATTATTATTTTACACTTTTCTTCCACCTTTTATTACCCTCCAGAAGGTATTGGATAACAGACCAGATGGAACTTGGTGGGGTTTTGTAAAAACATTGCGATTTCTAACATACTGGGGATGATTATATATAAAGGTCTTTATCGCACTATCGTAAACATGATGCCTCTTATTTAGTGTTTCCACCAAATAAGAAGCATCCATTTCCACCATGATTAAAGATCAAATATCAAAGCAACACCCTTATAGTACTACTCAAGAGAGAAAGCTCCAAATATGTAAAAATATAATTTAAGTAGTTTTAGCATTAGCATGACTGCTGAGTAGATTAGTTGGAGACATCGTCCCTACATTACCCCTAGCACTTGCTCTCTCTCCTTTACTGATTTGTAATGAACACGTTTTTTTTTCGTATGTTTTTAGTTGGTAGCGAAAAAAAAAAACAACTAAAAATGAACAAGTCATTACTGGTAGCTATAAATATAGCACCTCATAACCATGGGGTTATGAGGTGCTATATTTATCCCTTCTTGTAGTGCTCCAAACACTTTGGCGCTCTATTCGAAGCCTACTACAAAGATAAACTGTCAGCTAATTAAGTGTTGCTAATTTCCGAAATATTTAATTATAGTATTTTTCCACATTGTAAAGGTTCATAAATGTTATATTCTGATGTCATAATAATCTGTTAATGAGCCTGATTTACGCTTAAGGTAGACAAGCTACAGCTTAGGACCTCACATTACAAGGAGCCTTCGTTTCAGTTTAGATAACCTAAAATTTACCGAAGATGGGATCTTCTTAACTTTTAACAACAATCTTAAATCCATCTCAGCCAGACATATTTCTTTCTTAACGACGCGTAAACCATTTTGTCAGAGAACGTTTTGCTAGTTTCCCTTCGGATGGAAAAACCTGGGTTCAAATCTCATACAGAAGGCGAAGAATTTTTAAAAAAGACTTTTTCAAGGGCAGTTAATATTTTCATACGAAGATGAAAGCTTTTCCTCAAGAAAATTCAGGTTTTTTTAATTTTTATAAATGCACAGCACAGAGAGTGGATTCAATTTACTGATAGAGTTACATTACAACCAGTAGCTTTTTCTTAAGATGAGGGACCGTCCCTGTCATGTGTTGGTGTAAATATGCTCGGTAAATAATTTTGCAACGCCACCTGGTACCGATAAGTGTAATCTATTATTACCATAGAAACAAGAAAGCATAACGTCACATCTGTCTTATGATGTGAAATTTCGAAACGAAATGTCATCTTTATTTTATGGAGAAATAGCGATAATAACGGAATAGAAAGTAACTGGAAAAGTAAAACTGCTTATTTAAACAACAACAATAATAATGTAAATAGATTTTTAGATAAGCTCACGCCAATAGTTTAATTACAATATTAACATAGGAAAAATATTTCTATGCGAAATCGGTCAGCATCGAACTTGAACAATGATGGTTTATTACTAACTTATTTGTATCCTGTTCAATATTTGAGTTTGAAAAATATCCGCTTACTACTCTTTCACTGAATACATGAGACAAAAAGTTTACCTTAAGAGGCAAATCGTAGAGAAGCTTCATCCAACTAATGATGGACTTTCTTTCAACACAATTGCCAATTCCTTATCAAAGCATTTTCACGATTTCAAACTTGTACGATTTCCGAAAGAGCTCCAAAAAGTGTTCTCCACTGTACAAGATAACTTCCGATCATTTTGTATAATTAAACATGAGAATTGACATTTTTAAACAAAAGGCTCGTCAGGTAGTCGATTTCATATTGGCAGGAGTTTTTCCACGCGAATTTCAGATTTTTAATCACCCAAAATAATTCTAAACTGTAATTATAAACAGCAACAATTCTACAAATTTTAATTGGGATCTCAAATACCGTGTCTTGAAAATTCTTTCGGCTAGATGGCGCTTAATTTGAACACAGATAAACAAATAACGCGATGTTGATATTATTTTTCATTTGTTGCAAAACGTATCAGTTTTCAAGAAAAACATTCAACATTATTCACAATTATATCTAAAAGTTTTATCTGTTTTTTGCTCTGCAACATTACAAATTGTAGCGATGTAATTTGTAAGTTGGAGAACACACAATAAGTCGGAAATAATTGCAGATTTCAAAGAAATCCTTTTTTAGCAAAAAAAAAAAAAAAAAATAGAAATCTCGGAAATCTCGTATGCTTGGATGAAATATGAGTTTTTTTTCCGTACAGGAGCGCTGAAATTTCTTGAGAAGATTAATCCCAAAGTTTAGAAGAATTGTTCATTGATAAATGAACCTTTGTACATTCATTTTCCTAAAAAAAAAAAAAAAAGTAAAACATTATGCTCAAGTTCTTTTCAAAAAATAAGATTTATTTTCTCATCTTTCTTAAATACGCATAACAGACACTGTCTTACATTCTTAAGTTTCATTATTTTTCTTTTCTTTTTTTTTGTTATTAAGACGAGTGATAAAAATAGTTTTTCTCTCTTAATCCCATTTTATAAAACAAGGTGGTACAAGATTATCCTGCTTTCTTTGATTAGTTAAGTTTTCTTTAAATTTAATTATTTGATCAAAAGTGCGCTGATTAAAGAAAAAAAAAATAAATTAAAGAAAATGGAATTAGTTCGCATTAATATCTTGATGTAAAGAAATTTGAGTAGTTGAAGTAAGTCTTTTTATAGAAGCTTATTATCCAGCTGCGTGATTCTACTAATTTAAAGAATTTGAGAACTTCGCATTTAACGTGTATCTGCCATTATTAGACTTTCTTTGATCTTCTTTTCGATTCACGTTGATCTTAACATTTGTATAAATGATTTACAACTATAACATTCGCACTTCTGTTTGAAATTCCATGATTTTCAAGAACTTAGCGTAATATGTTAATTCCAAGAAAATTAAACGATGGCTGAAAGACTTATTTGCAGAACAGAAAATTAATATTTTCTCCAACTAGCTAAGGAAACGACGATAAACTTGGTGAACGATATCAACTATTCAAATCCCATCAACTTGGAGTTGAACTTATAACCTTTCTTCGTATGTGTTTCCCGATTTTATCTCTTAGCATAATAAACAGTTGAAAATTGAACGTACTACTAAACATCAGCGCATATCTTGTGGTATTCACATGAGACAAACACACACGGCCATGCGTGGATCTACGTACTTATCATTTAGAGGTCTCCACGTGCTACGCTACTAAGCCAGAATAGAGACAATCCCGTGGGGAGTAGGATTAGAATGAGATCTACTGCTTCTGCACTGTTTCAAGAAGGATTAAAATAACAGTCTGTTGTTACTGACGAGAAGGAAGTAAAATGTGCGCATTAACTTAGTGAAAGCTGTTTTGGTGTCACTTCCAGAACTGTGCACTTCAGAAATAGTAGAAGAACAATTACGCCCGCTCTGTAGGTTGACTAATTTTTTAATTCGTGGATGTATTTGTGTACTTATTTATCTCCTGCACTTTCTCAATTTTTTTTTCAATTTTTTAATCTTTTACTAATCTGAATATACTATGAAATTGTTCTATGTTTATTTTATAGACAACTGCAAAAAATCCGATGTCATAAATTTAAAAATGGGTCAATGATTAAGAATTTCAGAAAAGAATAAAGAATTGGATACACCGAACATTTCGAAGAGTGTTAATGTTGTCCATGTCGCCAGTTCTGATTGAGAACGAAATTGAGAAGTTTGATGACGTTGCATTTGCTGACATCAGCATTCTCTGAAAGAAGACTATTGAACGTCTTGAAGCACTAGTAGAGATATGATCCAGTTGCGATAGATCTAGTTTTTTACACATCCTTCTAACGCACATTGTAGTGACGTAGATTTGTGTGTGTGTATATGTGTGTGTGTGTGTGTGTGTGTGTGTGTGTTACAAGCCGCGGTTTCTCGATGCTCTCTAACAAAAAATCTTCCACCTGAAGTCTTCCAAAATGCAATAAGCATAGAGCGCCCTCTTGTTCAAATATTTCGCATTGTCTTTTATGGTAGACAATGTGAGAGTTTTAAAGTTTTGCGATTAAACTAAACTTATTATCATTTTGAGGGTTAAGACTACTTTCTTTTTTAGAGTAACGGTTGAGAAATAAAAAGACTATGCACTACTAAGAGCAAAATTTTCAGTTCAGTAACTCTAACATCTATTACGAACAGTTCGCTTTCTTTATAAAATAATTCCACTATACTGAACTCGCGATGGTTTTTCCATCAGAAAAGATTTAAGAAAACAAGTAGCTCGGCTATAGAAATAAATAAAGAAATGATTTTAAAGACTCTGGTGGTGAATAAATTAGAGTGTGTTTTAGGGCTAACCAAAGCCACTATTTACCAACATATGACCAACTACTCAGGGTAGTCTTACCTTTTTCCCCTTTTATTAGGGAGGGAGTAAATGATAACAGACATTTTAGGTTCACAGATTATTATAAGTCATAGATAAACTTCATATATAACTTAAAAGTTAAACTAATTTAAATTGCACATTCATAAAGTAAATATGGAGCCTCCATAGCTTAGATTTTTTCGACAGAGCTTTTGGTGAAAAAAAAAAAAACCTGAGTTCAAATCCTTTGTACGACGCAAAGAACCTTTATCAGGGCTTTTCAATCAACAGTGAGTTATCCGGTCTCATACGGGGGTGGAAGGTTTTTTCTCCAGAAAATGGGGTTTTTAGTTCTTCAGAACAGACAAACTGGCCCCATGAACACACACAGATACCTACAGACATAGGGAAAATAAAGCAATTTCTTCTATAATAATTCGCTAGTAAAGTAGAATAGTAACCTCACCAATCATTTTGAAACTATCACTGTTTCGCACCTTAAAATCCTCAGGATTAAAAATAATTTATAATACTCAGAATTTGGATTCATTGATGAAATGGTTACCGCGTTCCAAAAAAATGTAAGATTATTGTTACATGACGCCTCCAGGGAGTCCAAAGACTCATCGAGGGAGGGCACCACTTAATCCATAAACTACAACGAACAGCAACTACTTTCATCACCATCTACCAACGCCATCTATCTCCGACCACCACCACTAGGATTTTCACAGATAGTCACAAACATCCATGCCCACAGCGTGATTCAAACCTGCAGCCTTTTAGCTGGAGAGCGGATACGCTAACCACTCGGCTAACCAGGCCTGCAAACCTGGTAACTAATGACTTGGGTTAACCCTAAAACACGCTCTAATTTATTCACCACCGTAAAGAGAATCTTTCCGTAATATAAGTGGAATTTATGTCGTTTTTTTCGGAATGTTTGGCAGCAACCATGGAAAATATCTTACAGCTTAATTACAAACTTTCTTTGGAAAGTAATCTTTTGAAGGAACGAATTTAGTTAGAAGTTTTTAATGATGGAGCATACTCAATACTCACACAGGAAGTAGAAGCTCATGCAAAGTAATAGGTATCAAAAATCACGTATCTATCATTAGATTTATATAACATCTTGAAGAAAACTATGAAAATTATTATTTTAATGGTTAACATAGCCTACTTTCGTTTAGGAGTGCCCCTTTTTTTACAATGTCGTTGGCTCTTTAATCTTAGGGCATTACTGAAGTGTGATAAAAACTAATATATGAAGAATGATATTGGAAGAAATTTGGACATAACTTTTTGGACGTTGTTTTCTGTCTCTATATCCCGGCGATATGCATTCATCTGCTGTTAAGCTGATGAAGGAAGGGGATTTTGGGAAAGTGGGGGGGAAGTATTTGGTGGGAATGATTTGAAAAAAAAAAAAAACCCAGGGTTATGTATATATATATATATATATATATATATATATATATATATATATATATATATATATATATATATATATATATATATATATATATATATATATATATATATATATATATATATATATATTATTATTATTATTAAGGGTGGGTAGAGAGCGTTTGGAAGGAGGGGAGAGAAGGATCTGAAGAAAAAAATTATTTTTTAGGAAAGAGGAGGGATTGATGGAAAAAGGGTCAGGGGTGGGAGTTACGGGGTGTGAGCCATATCCGACACAATAATACTACTACTAATAATAATTTCATAATAACAGCTAACGTCGTCTTTTTAATGATAGTGCTTATTACAAATATTTATTAATTGACATCAACCGACAAAGGAGGGGGCAATTAATACATGGTTATGAACTTCGTCAGCAGTAGTAGCGTAATCAATAACAACCATGCCTTTTAGTTGAAAAGATCTATTTTTGACCTTCTAGGAGACAAGAAGAACTTTTAATCTTTTTTTTTTAGTTGAAAGTGAGTTAACCAATATTATATGGAAGTCACAGGATTTCTCCCCACCCCTCCGGAAACTCGGATTTTACTTCCTGCAAATATGGCAAACCGGCTAGAAGAACATGCACAATTAACAAACAATGAGCTGGATTCATAACTATGGTAGAGTTGCTTCTACCATAATACTAATCAAACCAAACCAAAGGTCGACTTTCTATGCAAAGTTGGCATGATCTGTACCATGTTTATTATTTAAACAATTTCACGTTTCTCAAAGTTCATCAGCCTGCAGTATATTGAAACCTACTCTTCAGATGAAAATGTTGCTAATGAAAAATTTTACTCTAGAATATAAAATTCATATTCAATAACTTTACTCCTTTGCTCTCCTGAAATCAAATAAATTCGATGACCAGTCTGTGTAAAGTCTAAAATTTGCAACGCTAAAGTCGATAAGATTGTACTCAGTTCAGTTCCTGACTTGGACGCAGCTGTGGCATTTAATTTAATGTCGTCACTAGCGACGGCAACTAGAAAGGAATGAAGATTGTCCACTAGTGAATGGGATGGAGCAAGATTAGTTGCATGCAAGTAACACCTGAGCTGCAGCATGCGAAAGCCTGCTTTAGGAAGGTGTTGAAGTGTATGGAGTTCTGATGCCGTGAATGTCAAGTTTTATACAGAATTGACACTAAGGCAACTCCATCTCTGGGGTTCCATAAAATACTTTCATTTGTACTCTTTTTTATTAGTTTTTGCAGCGCAGGAAAAAAAAGGAACTTTTGTGATACTCATGACAGGTATGACGTCCCCTTAAATGACACTAATATTAAAGGTTTATGATAAAAATATGGACATTTGTGGATCAAACGGTGTGTTCAGGCCATGAGCCTTAAAAAGTATGAAAGGTAAAGTAATTTTTTTTATGGGTAAAATATTTTTGTTGAAAATTTATGAAACACAGAAGTTCCTGTTTTGGCTTTTTTATGTCAGTTATGTATTAATTATAATGAAGAGCCAAAGGCTTCAATTCGGCGACATGAACTTATTTAAGATAAGGGATATTATATCCCATATTGTTTCTTAGCCGAATAAGAAACTCAAAGAGTTTCATGTCGAATATAGAAACTATATAAAGTTCGGCGATTCCAAGGGTAAGCAAATACCTGGATAGTGCAGCAACATCACCTTTTACCTATATCCCTTATCTTAAATAAGTTCATGTCGCCGAATTGAAGCCTTTGGCTCTTTATTATAATTAATACTTTAATAGGACACCTCTTGGCAATTCTCATTAAAGGGATGTAAGTTCTGTTTGCTACAAGCTTGGTATTAACACGGTCTACCTACTCACTGATGAGACCTCAAAAAAGGTCGAAACCGGTCTGGGTAGTGACCTTCTCTCATAATGTTGAACAATAATACACCTCCTAGGAGTTAAGTTCACATTATGGGTAAATAGCAAGAATAGTGATCGGAGCTTGCTCCACCTTTTACATGAGTTGCCTCAGCTTGCACTACCTTCAAGGGTCAGTTGCTGCAGTATCCAAGTATTTGCTTACGCTTGGAATCGCCGAACTTCATATAGTTTCTACTATATTCGGCATGAAACTCCTTGAGTTTCTTATTCGGCTAAGAAACGATATGGGATGTAATATCCCTTATCTTAAATATAGTCAGTTATGTTACTTAACTGCTCGCAATAATTATAATCGGTAATTATTCTTTTTTATTCCTACCGATTCCTCTTGAAACTTCTTAATAAGCAAGAATCTTCACCAGTCGCATTTTCTCTTATATAACTGAGTTGTCCGTGTTATTTTACAAACATTAGACACATAAAGAATAGAAATCACTTATTCACGCTCTTTGGACTAGGCCGGCAATAGCCTACAGATATAGGGCCTCTGATTCCAGTAATTTGTCTACAGTAAAACCTGAACCTTCAAACTTATCGAATAACCAGCAGCAAAGTGAGATTCAGATGGAAAGAACGTGCAATCTGATAAATGCTTTATAATTCGCTAGATGGCGCTACTAACTTCATATTTTCCCATGTCTATTATCGATAAACAAATACTCAGGAAACAAGAAGGATTATGAAAAAAAAAAAAAAAAAGAGAGTTAAAGTTAGCTTTTTTCCCCTCCATTGTTGTTATATCTAGATAAAACTGAAATAAAAGTTTCAAAATTTATCAGAGAACTTATGAGAATATAACCTTTGACATCCGAGTTGCCTTTGACCTACCCAGGATCCCCCTATATTCGTATTTTATTAGTGCTCTTATGTTTCACTAGCCTGATATCTGTTTCGAACTGTTGGTTCTCGTCTTCTATTGTCTTCGAGGATATGTTATATAGCAAAGTGACCGCCAGATGGCATTGTTGCAAAACTTTTCCGCTAAATATTGGTAGAAGTAGAGCAATTCTTCGTTCATTTCATAGTTGTAACTTAAATTATCGAGAAGTAATGCTTTGGAAGGCGTATCTGTTGTTGTTGTATCCTTTGTGATTTTTAGCTCCAGCGTAAAAGGGGAAGACTACGAAAAAATGAGCAGAAATAAATCATGTAATTGAGTTCAAAGTGACTGAGCAAAAATGCAGAATTAAAACAAATACATCATTATTCACAATTTGGTTAAACAGTTAAAAATCTCATCTCATCTATATCATACCAAAGTTTGGAAAAAAAACTAAAAAAACTCAATTAAATCAAATCATTATGATGATCTGAGACTGTGGTTGCTTGGTTCTAAACACAGACCTTTTTTCAACAATGGCTGCATCGATGTACTTTCGTATCAAGTCGCGAGAGAACTATTTAAAAGACACTTAGTAAAAGGTAAATGCCATTATCCTAGAGAAAGAATGTAATATAGAAAATTTTCAATTCAACAATAGAAGATTTTCCAAGTTGAATTTTCATCGGAAAATTCACCTTGGAAAATCCTCAAAACAAATCCTTGCCTTTTTTTTTTTTTATCTGTTCACATCATATACTTCTTTTGTCCCAACTGAAGCACGTCATATAAATGCAATAAATGTTTTATCATTCTGTCATCGTGAATAACATATTCACGATGACAAGCTTTTCACGCTGCATTCTGGACATTTTTCATTGAATCGCCAACAAAAATGCTTTACATTTTTTTTGAAACTGAAATACATTTATAAAGAACAGATATTCATCTTAGCAGATCTCAAAAAATAGAAATAGTTAACAGCACACATTCTGTTTAACATTCATTTACATTCATTCACTGCGTGCTCAATTCATTTTCAACAGATAATTCAAAGCTCACCGTTCGACACAACTCATTTTCCTTTGTCTTCTGTCCTTTGAACAGCCTCGCTAGACATTTTCTAAATTGTACAATCTACAAGTAGTTAAACTTGACTTTCACAAGTTTCGTTTTTGCTTCTTGACCTTCCTGATCTTTATTTTTTCAAGTAGGACGAAGGTCGAGAAGTTACATATCCTTATTTTTTAATCAAGTTAAGGCAAACTTTTGTTTGCTTCACGTTGATTAAATTTCATTCGTTGAAAATGAAATTTACATTGCATATAAGCGCTTACATAATAAGGATATTCGCAGTTTCACGAACGAGTTTGTAAAAAAAGGGTATTTGTGACATCGTGTAGAAGATAATGCAAATACTAACTAATTTAATTTTTCCCTGGTCAACACCATAATCATCATATTTTATTTACCAAAAGTAAATTGTAAAAGGATGAAAAGTTATGTACAAGATGAGTACGGTAAATCCGTGCACTGTATGCTGCACCTTGTAAAAAAATTATGGAACTAAAACATCTTTATATACATTAAAAGTATAAAATTGATATTAGCAGTATCAGAATAAGATATTCACAGTTAACTGTTTATTATTTCTATCCAGGCTTTTTTTTGTCCAATGATGCAAAATTAATTAGTTCGTCTGTAGCGAGAATTCCAACTGGATCGATATCGATTCCTTCGTAGTCAATGATTTGAAAGACGTGTGTGTGTGGGGGGGGGGGTTTCAACATGTGCTAAGAGATCAACTGACGGAGAGATTATAGTATGATATAATAATAATGAATATAAACAGAAAAATTTTCTGAAACCTTATTTTTTTTGCGCTGTTTATAATATAAACGACAATTTTCACGAAACGGCCAGCACACCGTTTTGTTTCTGGTCATGTATACATTTTACTTGTTTTGTTCCTTTTTTGTTTCTTAAAATGTTTAGTTCTGAAAATTTTAATTATTAATCTTTCAAAAGCTGTAGTCCATTTGATTCTTCATATTTTTTGTTTATCGGTTTTATTCGCATTTTACTTTCGGCTTTTGAATATTTACATTCACATAATTGAGTTTTATTCTCGACATTTGACATTACATTTCGACTCCATTTATCAAGCTGAACTCCGAATACTTTGTCATTCCTATCTTCTAAAAATACACAACCATTCTTTTAATTAGCTCTTTTACTATACGTTTAAACAATTTTTATATTAGTCAGATAAGCCTTTGGTTGGAAAGTAGAGCAGCACTACAGGATAAAGTAATATAAAAAAATTACCGAGAAAAACAAGAAACAGGCTGAACATATCAGAACGATGGGGACCTAAGGATACAGCGCCGCTTATTTGCGAACCATAAGGCACCACTATCATATTTAAATAGAAATGTGACGTCCTCAAAATTTTAAGACTCACACATAGAAACAAATAATAATTATTATTAAATCAAAGTAATTGCTATATTACTGACTGATTGTTACCTATGGATTATAATTATTTTATATTTTTAATAGGTAAATAAATAAATATTAAATTTTTCTTATAATCTAAAGTCCCCTTTGGCTAAAAAAGTGGGTTCAAATCCCCTAAACGATCGATGAATATAGGTCTTTCAACTTAAGCTCGGTTAACTGATTCCAAGATTGATCTATTAGATTGGGTTTAACCGATTTCTGGAGGAAATTTGGAGTTATTATTCGAATGTCTATCAAATCTGTTTTTCCCACTTAAAAAGTCTCTTGAATTTTCACTTGGATTTATGATTTTGATTTTTTTCCCCCAGTTCATTGACAATGCGCACAATCTCTATCATTTAGAGATTGCGCGCATTGTATGGCTCAGTTTCAAAACTTTGCTGCCTGGTTTGCCGACTTGTTTGCGTATCCACCCTCCAACTAACAGACTGCGATTTTGATATCTGAAATTTCAGATGACGTTCCGCTTACTGGACTTCAAGCCTCCAGTAAGCGGGACGGTGGTCTCTCTCTCACACACACACACACCAGCAATGAAATTCACTTCCTACCTAAAGACAATCACAAATATTCATGTCCACAACGGGATACCAAAATCGCAGTCTATTAGTTGGAGGGTGGATACGCTAACAAGTCGGCAAACCAGGCAGCAAAGTTTTGAAACTGAGCCAGACAATGGCTCAGTTTCAAAATGTACTGGGGGAAAAAAATCAAAATCATAAATCCAAGTGAAAATTCAAGAGACTTTTTAAGGGGGAAAAACAGATTTGATAGACATTCGAATAATAACTCCAAATTTCCTCCAGAAATCGGTTAAACCCAATCTAATAGATTGGACATGAATATTTGTGATTGTCTTTAGGTAGGAGATGAATTTCATTGCTGGTGTGTATGTGTGTGTGTGTGTGTGTGTGTGTGTGTGTGTGTGTGTGTGTGTGTGTGTGTGTGTGTGTGTGAGACCACCGTCCCGCTTACTGGAGGCTTGAAGTCCATTAAGCGGAAGGTCATCTGAAATTAAGATTTCAGATGATAGTGCAGTTGAAGATCTTAAAATTATAATGAAATTGATAACATTTTTACTTTTAAACGGACCATTTTGATTATAGTGTAATACCAAGACAACTCTAGGAAGTTATTCCATGAGTTTTGAGCAATTATCTGAAATACAAATTCCATTTTGTAAACCTTTAGCATGCCAATCTAAGACAAACTAGAATAATCTGTCCTGCTTAAAACGATTGATTCATTTCAGCTGAGGATGCATATTTTATGACTACTGACCTGCTAACTATCCATATATGTGTGTGTATGTGTATGCGTGCGAGCCTGCGTGCGTGTGTGCGAGCCTGCGTGCTAAAAATTGAACACTTCATTGTACTTGTTAGTAGTATGGTAGCCACTAGTGACCAGATCAAGATCAAGATAAGATAAGGAATCATGACGTGATTGGTTGTTCATTTGATGACGTCATTGTATGTGACCTCATGAGTTTGTAATGTTTGGAATTTCCATGGGGGCATATGTGTCAGTGACGTTAGTTCTTGTGTTTTGGTTCGGAATTATGCGTGATGGTAGAGATAAGGATTCGTGTTGTGATTGGTGGGACACTTCTGACCAGATCAAGATAAGATAAGATAAGGAATCGTGTCGTGGGTGTGTGTTGTTTTCAGATGTAGATAAGTGACGTCATTTGTCGTTGTCAATAAGTGATGTACTTTGTTAGGTGTAAATAAGTGACGTTGTTGTTTTGAATGGAAAAGGGCGATATATTAGTGGATAAGCATTCGTGTTGAGATTGGTGGGAACCTATGAAGCAAATAGGGGTTGGGTGAAAGGAGAAGCGACGTCAGTGTCCTGGGTGTGTGTTGTTATGAGTTGTAGATAAGAAAATGGTTTGCGTATGGCATTATGGGTGATGGATAGTGATAAGATAAATTTGGAATGGTCGGAATTTCGCTCGGGGGCCCTCCCTTCTGTTAGGGACATCACGTGGTGTGTTGGGTCCACGTAATGCATTGTGGGTGATATTTAGAGATAAACAATCGTGACGTTATGTGTTTGGAAATTTCTGGGGAACATATGTCTCTGTGATATCACATGGTGTTTTGGTTTGCCTATTGAATTCTGGGCGATGTTTTTGAGATAAGATAACTTGGAATTTTCCCAGGGTGACACACATCCGTCATTGTCGTCATGTTTTGTCTTTGGTTGTCTGGTTGATGGCTGTACTAATTTTCCAATACATTTTGAGGTATTTCTTTTCAGTTGAAGGGTGGGAATTCTTAGAGTAGAGTCGTGATGGGGTCAGTGATTAGGCTTTTCTGAATAATTTAACATGTTCATTGCCAATCACGCGATATCGCGCGGTGCGAGTTCCCAAAAAACGGCAGATCACACGTTATCGCGTGGACGTCGCTAACTAAATAAAAAAGTAAAAAAAAAATTGGCCACCACGAAATTCCAATTTTCAGCTTGGCAATGAACGATATCGCGCGATCACACGATGCGAGTTCTCATCAAACGACCGATCACGCGTTATCGCGTGGACGTCGCTAACTAAATAAAAAAAATTGACCACCACACGAAATTCCAATTTTCAGCTTGGCAATGAAAGTGTTAATTATATGCTGGTGTCCCTCACACACACACACACACACACACACACACACACACACACACACACACACACACACACACACACACACACACACACACACACACACACACACACACACACACACACACACACAAACATTAGACATTAAAAGTCGCTAATGTATCCATGTTGATACACTAATATCTACCATATGATTATTCTTGTGTAAAAAAAAATATTCAGTATTAGAATTACGCTTACCAAAACATATAAGCAGTGATTATTAAAATTACAATTATTAATTGTTATGTTTAAGTTTTAAAAAAGATTAACTTACATTTCTTTCCAGAATGGGAACATATTGGTACTATCTAGGTTTTTTGAATATTACAAATTGTTGATTTTTAACATATATTCACAGCACAGAACACAAACACAAGTCTGATAATGCAGTTGACTTTTTCATTATAGGTTACTTGGGCTAACATATATTCTCAGCACAAAAACACACAAAACATAGGAGTTGAAAGATATTTCTGTAAATAAACAGAAAAGCTAGTTGACTACTTAATTTAGATTACTATCCTATTGGTTCTCTGTATTAATTCTTTCCCACAATTGCTCATGCTATGATTTCCCAAGCTTGGTGGGGAAATCTGTGCGCCGTTTTGTTTAGGGTAAGAGTTATTTCCGGTTTCGAATTCCGAATGCTGTTAGAGTATGGAATTCTCACAAGTGAAATGATTTTTTTTTCCAAATTGATTGGTTATTTTCTGTATTTTACTTTTAAAATTCAGTTAAACTATATATTCTAACAGAATAATTGAGAAAAATTAATAAATAAATAAAATGTATGTGAATTTATTTTCCAACACTGTAGATTTCTCATTAAGTCTTATCTTAAAGATATCTCGCTTATCAGGTCACCAATTCGTTGTACGTAGGTGAGAAATCGTGTGTTTAGGTTGGAACTCTTGGTTCACGTGGGAAATTATTGCTGTAATGAATTAATGCTTACATTTATTTTTTTAAAGCCAATATGACCATTATTTTTAACTTTGATTCCTTGTGCTAATAACCTATTTTTGTAACTGGAATTTATTTATTTTATTTATTTTTTATTTAGCATTAGTAATTTTAAGTAACAGATATGAGACAAAGAAAGTTTTGAAGTGTCTGCAGCGTTTTCATGTAGAAACGTCTTTTGCCAGTACAACAAATAAATAGTTATTTCTTATTATTTCAAATGAATATTAGCTCTGTAATATATACTTTGTTAATTTCTATGTTACCTTTTATTTGACTGTAATATATTAACAAATTGTATTTACTGAATCTAACATACAGAAATTAAATAAAGTGAAAAAGACAGCATTTTTTTTCTTCTTCTTATTCTTCTGATTCAACATTTGCATAGTATCAAACTAATCAAATGTTTGATGCCATGTCACATATGAAAAAAATATGTAACAAATCATAAACTGATGTTCATAGTGTATGATTTGCAACTGGTGCTTACATGTAATTCATGTTTTTTTCAACATGTGACATTTCAAAACAAGTTGAACTATGGTTTTTACATAGTTTAACTATGTAAAACTCATATCTGTTAGTCCCAATTGACTGTTGTCCTCTCAGACAGACATTTATTTCACAGAAGGGATATTTATATATATATATTTTTTTTAACACAATTATTATATTAGATATTCTTTCCAATACAAATAAATAATTATTTATTCTTATTTCAAATGAAAAATAGCTCAGAAAGAAAGAAATAAAGAACAATTGTAAATAAAAAAAATTTTTACCCTCAAATAAATATTTATGATCACAGCAAACAAGAAATTCATCAGCTTGTTTCAAAGTTTTGAAATTCATGTTTATATTGTTTTCATCTTTTGGTATCATTTAAATGAACAATGGGTCTGGCTATTAAGTTCGCTAATGTTTTTTGATTTTTCTCTTCAAATGTCGAGTATTTTTTGATATATTCATGTTGAATTCGCTTGTTATCTGCATGCTATGAAACATTTTTATTTTATTTTTTCTCACTTTTCAGGTGAAATACTCTCCACTAAAATTCTGCGTATTAATTTAATACCCATTTCGTTTTGCTTCCAAGAGTTGACACAGTTTCACTGAGTGGATTTTCAAAAAAAAAAAAGGCTCTGGTTAGTCTGTGGCATGAAATTTCACAAGAAAAAATGTTATGGTCTTACTTAAATTTGTATACCACATCAATGACACCCAATTTGTTCATTTAAATTTACACATTTTATTTGAATGAAATATTATATACAAATTGTATTTACTGAATCTAACATACAGAAAATAAATAAAGTGAAAAATACAATCTATTTGTTTTTGTTCCTTAATCTTCTTATTGTTAAATTTGCACTGTTGTTCAGAGGTTCTTCCCATGCTTGTGGAATTGCCATCATGTGGTTTTTTGACAATGCGACTCTCATCTAAAAGTTGATTTTCATTCGGTGATCATTGGGAATTTATTACTGTAGTAAAATTAAGGGTTCCATATTTATTTTGAAACCAATACATATATTTCTGAACATTATTAAAAGCACAGAATCTTTTGTTATGTTTCCAAAGCATTTAAAAGTACACATTTTGTTTTCATGTTTTGGACATCCAATTTCATTTAAATCAAGAACAGGCCTCCCTATTAACCTCGTTAATGTTTTTGAATTTTCTCTTCCTTTGGCAAGTAATATTTGATATTTGCATGTTGATTCTATCATCCAATCTCTTAGTTTGTCCAAAGATAGTGAACCAATTTCCCACTTCAGCTGATGGTTATATTTTATTAACCAAGAATTCTGTTTTTTAACTCTTTCAGGTAATTCTTTTCAACTACAAGGTGATTTTGCCAATGCATATCTTACAATAATTCCATCAGAAATACAAATTTCTTTAGGAAATAAATTTTAAATCTTATCCCAAAGAAATTGGCAATCAATTATCCCAATGATAACTGAAAATTCGTATTTTTCACCCACTGTCGATTTTTCATAATCATTTTCCTTCATTCTTCTTCTTAGATTACTTCATATGGCACCACAAATAAATAGTTATTTATTATTATTACTATTTTTTCACTGATTATTAGCTCTGATCTTATATTTTATGTTAACTTTCTGTTACAAAATTCTAAACAATTAGAACTTTTCACAAAGAAACTTTTAAAGAATATTGTGGCTCACCCATTAGTTTTAGATTACCAAACACAAAACACCACAACACAAACCAGCAGCTGCAGTGGATGAACGATTACCTTAAGTGCAAAGTCACTCACCTCTATGGTTTTTTCTTATAGTACTGTTTACCCTTACTATATGCCCTACCCTGACCATTCCTTCAAAAATGAACCTTTTGCGCAGATGACTCAACATGTTTTCGCATTCAGTTGGATATACTATTGGTGTGTTTTTATCTTACTTTGTGTGGGTAAAGGTAAAATTAGTATATGTGTTATCTGGAGAGTACAAATATTTTTTCTATACCAAATTTTAAGAGTTTAAGTCACGTTTTTGGGTTAAATTATCTGCTGTCTCTCTGTAAAACAACCAAATTCTAACAGTTCGGATTTTCGATTATGTGAACGATTTGTTTTCAGATAATTCAAACAATGTCAATAGGTAGCATTAGACAATTTATAAAATAATCAATTACATGGATATAAGTTTTCAACACTTTTTTCCCTGTTCCTGGCATTAATTTCACAGTAGTGATTTTTTAGAATAATTAAACAGAATGCATTAAGGTATAAAGTTATGGACTTAAATATCAAATTCTAATTAGAATAACTGAGTAAAAAATTCACTGTGGAAAAACACACATTTTTGTTCATTTAAGTTTACAAATGCATATTTTATTTTGCTGAAATAGTATTTACAAGTATATTCATTGAGAAAAATTCAAAACATGTAATTACCTAAAAATATTTCACAATATTTAGTTTACACTCTTAACATTTTCCAAAGAGTTCCATGAATAAAATTTTTGTTACTCACTGTTTCTTGGTTACATTATATCAAAATAGCTGGTCACGTGAAAGAGTTTTTAAATCATATATCATGGTAAGCACAGATCCATACATTTCATATTGTGTCAGTCTGGAAATGACACCATGCCTCCCTAAACATCCTGTGTATTCTTTTGTCACCAAATATACTCAAATCGTTTTCGTAAAATGTTCGTAAATGTCGGAAAATAAAGAATCTTTATCTAATTGGATAAAATCTTGAAAGTCTAATTTTACCATTGATGAATTTAAATGATTAGCGATTATTTTCCCCATGATACGAATAGCTGGTGATTCAGTTTCCAAAACTAGTAAATGATTATCAATGTCGTTTAAATGCTTTTAGAAAAACATAACGAAAGATTCTGTGCTTTTAATAATTTTCAGAAATATATGTATTGGTTTCAAAAAAATAAATATGCAACCCTTAATATTACTACAGTAATAAATTCCCAATGATCACCGAATGAAAATCAACTTTTAGATGAGAGTCGCATTATCAAAAAACCACATGATGGCAATTCCACAAGCATGGGAAGAACCTTTGAACAACAGTGCAAATTTAACAATAAGAAGATTAAGGAACAAAAAAAATAGATTGTATTTTTCACTTTATTTATTTTCTGTATGTTAGATTCAGTAAATACAATTTGTATATAATATTTCATTCAAATAAAATGTGTAAATTTAAATGAACAAATTGGGTGTCGTTGATGTGTTATACAAATTTAAGTAAGACCATAACATTTTTTTTCTTGTGAAATTTCATGCTACAGACTAACCAGAGCCTTTTTTTTTTTTTGAAAATCCACTCAGTGAAACTGTGTCAACTCTTGGAAGCAAAAGGAAATGGGTATCAAATTAATATGCAGAATTTTAGTGGAGAGTATTTCACCTGAAAAGTGACAAAAAATAAAATAAAAAGATATCGTAGCATGCAGATAACAAGTGAATTCAACATGCATATATCAAAAAGTACTCACCAATTGAAGAGAAAAATCAAAAAAAATTAACGAACTTAATAGCCAGACTTGTTCATTTAAATGATACCAAATGATGAAAACAATATAAACATGAATTTCAAAACTTTGAAAAATCTGATGAATTTCTTGTTTGCTATGATCATAAATATTTATTTGAGGGTAAAAAAAATTTTTTTCTTTACAATTTTTCTTTATTTCTTTCTTTCTGAGCTATTTTTCATTTGAAATAAGAATAAAAATTATTTATATTTGTATTGGAAAGAATATCTAATATAATAATTGTGTTAAAATATATATATAAATATCCCTTCTGTGAAATAAATGTCGGTCTGAGAGGACAACAGTCAATTGGGACTAACGGAAATGAGTTTTATATGGTTGAACTATGAAAAAACCATAGTTCAACTTGTTTTGATATGTCACATGGAGAAAAAACACATGAATTACACATAAGCACCAGTGGCAAATCACACACTATGAACATCAGTGTGAATGTTAAATCAGAAGAATAAGAAAAAAATACTGTCTTTTTCACTTTCACTTTATTTAATTTCTGCATGTTAGATTCAGTAAATACAATTTGTTAATAATATTACAGTCAAATAAAAGGTAACATAGAAATTAACAAAGTATATATTACAGAGCTAATATTCATTTGAAATAATAAGAAATAACTATTTACTTGTTGTGCTGGCAAAAGAAGTTTCTAAACGAAATACTGTGGAGAGTTCAAAACCTTGTTTGTCTCATATCCGTTACTTAAAATTACTAATGCTAAAATAAATAAATAAATAAAATAAATTCCAGTTACAGAAATAGGTTATGAGCAAAAGGAATCGAAGGGAAAATCAATAATCACATTGGTTTAAAAAAATAAATGCAAGCATTTATTTTCTACAGCAATAATTTCGCACTGGAACCAAGAGTTCCCTAAACACACGATTTCTCACCTACGTACAACAAATTGGCAACCAGATAAGAGCGATATCTTTAAGATAAGACTTAATGAGAAATCCACAGTGTTGGAAAATAAATTCACATACATTTTATTTATTTATTACTTTTGCTCAGTTATTCTGTTAGAATATGTAGTTAAACTGAATTTTAAAAGTATAATACAGAAATTAACCAATCAATTTGAAAAAAGAAATCATTTCACCAATTATTATATGTTAAAAATTAACAATTTGGAATATTCAGAAAACCTAGATAGTACCAATATATTCCCATTCTGGAAAGAAATGTAAGTTAATTTTTTGAAACTTAAACATAACAATTGATAATTGTAATTTCAGTAATCACTGCTCATATATTTTGGTAAGTGTAAATCTAATACTGAATAGTTTTTTGATAAGAATAATGACAGGGTACATATTACAGTATCAACATGGATATATTAGCGACTTTTAATGTCTAATGTTTGTGTGTGTTTGAGGGATACCAGCATATAATTAAATTATTCAGAAATGTGTATTCTGAATAATTCCCACCTTTCAACTGGAAAGAAATACCTAAAAATGTATTGGAAAATTAGTACAGCCGTCAATAGACAACCAAAGACAAAACATGACGACAATGATGGATGTGTGTCACCCTGGGAAAATTCCAAGTTATCTTATCTCAAAAACATCGCCCACAATTCCATAGGCAAACCAAAACACCATGTGATATTACAGAGAGACACATGTTCCCCAGAAATTTCCAAACACATAACGGCATGATTGCTCATCTCTAAATATCACCCACAATGGTAAACCCGCAAACCCAACACACTACGTGATGTCCCTAACAGAAGGGAGGGCCCCAGCGAAATTCTGAACATTCCAAAATATGCCTTATCACTATCTATCACCCATAATGCCATACGCAAACCATTTTCTTATCTACAATTCATAACAACATACATCCAGGACACTGACGTCGCTTCTGCTTTCACCCAACCCCTATTTGCTTCATAGGTTCCCACCAATCACGACACGAATGCTTATCCACTAATATATCGCCCTTTTCCATTCAAAACAACAACGTCACTTATTTACACCTAACAAAGTATGTCACTTATTGACAACAACAAATGACATCACTTATCTACATCTGAAAACAACACACACCCACGACACGATTCCTTATCTTATCTTATCTTGATCTGGTCAGAAGTGTCCCACCAATCACAACACGAATCCTTATCTCTGCCATCACCCATATTCCATACACAAACCAAAACACAAGAAATGACATCACTGACACATTTGCCCCCAAGGAAAATCGAAACATTACAAGCTCATGACGTCACGACGACCTCATCAAATGAACAACCAATCACGTCACGATTCCTTATCTTATCTTGATCTTGATCTGGTCACTAGTGGCTACCATTCTACTCTTGTTATTGACAATACTCTTTGGTTGGAAACATATCAAAGCCTCAAAGTTTGTCTTTATAAAAAATATACTTTTCACTTGAAAGTGTATTGATCAGTCTTATATAAAAGTGGGAGGAGTTTTTCATCTGCTATACAGGCAAAGCAGCCAGAAGAATTCGCAGAACAAGCATAATACACTTGCCTCATAGACTAGGTTGCTTCGGCCATGATGTCGACAACAACAACAACAACAACAACAACATGTAACTAATCAAATGTGCACTGCTTCTGAAAATTGTATCTTAGAGAGGAAAACCTTTTATCTTGCATTGCAAAGAGTGTTTCCCCAGGTCTAGTAACACAGGAGTGATAATGCCATGGCAGTGTAAAAATCTATGGATCAGCTATGCATTTTAATGTGTTCATTTGCAAAATGCTTTTAGCACTTAAGATTCGTTTTCTTTCGTCCGTCTGTTTGCATAGAATAACCTCGCTCTGGTTGAAGGGATTTCAATGGAATTTCATACTTAGAACAGTGACTAAAGTTTGTCTTTTGTGAAAAATTGGACACTTTAGAATTTTTGTTTTAAATTATATGTAAACGATTCGAAATAGTACAAAATTGTGTTACAAATAAAAATTTAATAAGCTGTCACAGCATTATAAAAAACTGTTCTAAATACATCTGGTCTGCATTATTAGCAAGAGTTTGGATCAATGTTTTCTCCTTCGTATTGTATTAGTGTGCGGAAACTTAATAGGTTACAACTATTATTAATAGTTTCCAAATTTTCGTTGAAATCAGTATATGTACGAACTATACTTGTCTTGTGAGAGACAGATAGAAAAAATTACAATTTTTTTTCATTCGATGCAACCAATTAAATACTATCCAACAGTAATTATCCATTGATTACTAGATATTACTAATAACAAATAAATAAAAAGCTAAGATATATTCAGTTTTACATATTGAAATATAAATACTATTCACACCTTTATATTTTAATTTTAACTCCAGTTTAATTAGAAGGAAAAATGCATTATTGAATTATTCTTTCAACATGAAATACATTTTGCATGCAGCCGATATTTCATCAAATTCTTATTGCGATGATTCCACAAAGAAGATTTTTGTAATCAAGTAGCAGTGCTTCTGATTTCCTCACTGGTGAGTAGTTTGATAATTTTAAAATTTCGGGTTTGTTAATACGTTTCTCGACTATTTTTAATTATATGAAGTACATCTAATTTTATTGTTTATTCTAGTTGATAGTAGAACGTCATTATTAGCCAACAGGTTACAGTAATAATCCAATCATATTTTACTTTTGTTTTCTTTTATTTACAAATAAAAAAGTATGTATAAAAAATAACGTTACGCCCTATCGGATACCCGAAAATAACAAACAGACGTGTCTATGATTACCGGCTCTAATTACTGCGTACGTTTCTTAGGAATCGCAACATTTCGATCGATTTCAAGATGCTATTAAGAGGGCGTCGTTTAGAAAAGCATTAAAAATGATTAAATTCATTGCAACGCCGCCTACTTAAGACAAGACTATTTGGTGCTGAGAAAGATGATCGATAATGGAGATAGTGCGTGGGTTAAACCGGCTAATTATTAGTCTGTAGTCAATGCGGAGATGCTGTCACAAATTCCATAGAATTGATACTAGAAGGAACCAACAAAAGAGAAATGAGTGTGTATATTTCTCTCTCTCTCTCTCTCTCTCTCTGTGTGTGTGTGTGTGTGTGTGTGTGTGTGTGTGTGTGTGTGTGTGTGTGTGTGTGTGTGTGTGTGTGTGTGTGTGTGTGTGTGTGTGTGTGTGTGTGTGTGTGTGTGTGTGTACAATTTACGGATAATCAAATCTGATATTAACAAGCGTTTTTATTTCCAACATTCTATCCATCCACAATACTATATTCCAGCCATTTACAGATCCTATAAGTATTCTTCTCTAAAGGTTGAATAACCTCTCCTATTTGGATTGCGTTGGATAAGTGGAAATCGTCGTCGAAGTAGCTAAGTCTATGAGGCCTGTTTTATGTATGTCCGCATATTCCATGTATTCTCAGGCTGATATTTCTGTTTTATGAAATGAAAAATTCGGGTAACTGGAAGAAAAATTTACTTTCGCATAAGCTAACCCGCCTTCATTTTACGAGATTCGAACTCAAGGACAAAGTTCTTTCTCGGAAGTATGCATCTGAGGTAGTCGTGTCTGGGATCGCCATAAAAAATCAGTAGTAGATTTGAATTTGCTGGTGAAATAATTTCATGATGTTCTGTCTGGTTAAGTTTGGCTGAGAGTTGTTAGAGACCAGCAAAGTGGTTTGTCGTTTTAAAGTATGTGGACTTGCAACATAGAATAATGATGTGGCTATGCACAGACGACATGTTATTAAAGCTGTGTCATCCTAAACTATTGCAGCAAATATTGGCGTTCATTATTACCATCAAATGAACGCAGCTCACATGAAACTTAGTTTGAAACTATGATAGTAACTCGACTGAGTCCACAAGGGACAACACATTAACGTCTTCGTCCAGCTGACACCAGATGTATATTCGTTCTTTGGACGACTACCTATGAACAGAGATTCATTCCACAAGGTGCAGTTCAAATATTCTGGAGATCAATTCAGATTTGGAACTACCAGTTTAGGCAGCATTTCGCATTCAATATAGCCGCTTTCCATTGAAATCTTGTTTATGCATCTCCCATTGGAATTTAGTTATGCCAACCTCTCTGGTAATTAAACTGTTGCATGATCGCTTGTGAGGTCGACGGTAACCCTTTGCTATCCTTGTTGGGTGTTTCTGTTTTGATTTACGAATAACTTCTCTCTGCTGTTTTCCTCCTTAGCACGACTTATGATTCATATTTTACGAATATGACTTCATATTTATCTGAGGCCGCCCAATATTTTGTTTGAATTTCGAGGATGTTCTCCAAAATTTTTATAAATATATTTAGGTGTATGTAATTCTATTATCTGACTTTTAAAACTGACTTTTAATTTAATTTGTTTTAAATTAAAACAAATAATATTGTTTATTTAATAATAAACAATATTATTTGTTTATTTATTATTATTTTCGGAAAGCGATTTTAAAAAATATCGAACAAAGGCAGCTAGGAGAATTTCCATTAACTACAGACAACGGTTACCCTAGAAGTTCGAGAAATGCTGAATTTGTGTGGAAATAAATAAATAAATCAATTTTGCAAAATGAATAGATGATTCTTTTTTAATCCTGACTTTTCAGTATTGATGTCTCCACACTTTGCTATCTCAGAAGTTGAGTGCAATCCTTCCTCCATGTTAGGCTAGACGAAAGGAAAATATGGGAGACAACTGCTGCTACCTCGTGTTTCTAATCTGAAGCATTATTTCTATGTAGTTCTGTGACTGATTTTTCTCTGGTTTGTTCATTCGAACGTGGATGGAAGTGGGGTGGGTTGAACTCAGATATATTTGGAACACCAATATTAAGAAGATGACACTAGACAATACAGTTATTTTCAATGCAATACAACAATAAAGTTTGGTAATATGATTAAACTTAACTTAGTTTGGGCTTTAAAATATTTCATCAGATCACAATTTGGAAGAAAACTTTGATCGCCATTTCTTTTAAATTATTTCAGAATAATAATCATTACTTATTAATACTGACCGTGTGATTTTTTGCAGCCCTGAACAACAGACGAGAAGTGGCAGTTTATTTAGAATACAAGCGAATTTTCGCTCATTACAAAAATAAGCTGTGTCAGTTATAAATGTTTGACTATCAATCATTTCTTAATAAGCACACCCGATTTAGTAAGAAGCAGTTGATAGCTTTCATGTTGTCGACAGAAAAGTAGAAATTCATTCTTTGTAATTTTAGCTAACTACAGCAAGTAACTCTTAAAGAAAATTGTGCTGCTAATGGGAAGATGATAATATTTTAACGCATTAACTTGACTGAACTTACCGTATATGTAAAGCTGAAATGCATGGGAATATTGAGTAGCTTCTTGTGTTTTACATGTTTACACGAAATTAGAGGCACAGTGGTGGCCAATTCGTTTGAGCAGCACTCATAGAAATATGTTTAGAGAAAACATGAGGGTGCAACAGGAGCCTATTAGAAAGCAACTGAAGCCCATTAGAGGTGGGGAAGGAGGATTACTAGTTTTTTTTTTCTTCTCGCCATCCCAATGTTCTCGGAAGTGGGAACTGAAGTGAGATCGTTCTTATATGAAATAAGATACGCTTATCTTTTAGTACTATGGTCGTAATTCAATATGGTTTCTCTATCCCACTTGAAAATGCAACTAGGATAGTATTTAAGACGTGGGTTACGATGATCTCGAAGCCTGGAGTGATTGAACAATACAACGTTGGTCATATGAAGACGAGATATAAAGTAGATTGTCATCAGAAATACTGTTTAGGATTCGAATTCAATGAGAGAGCGGATGATTTATGTATGGAAGAGGTGCTTGAATGAAAGTATAGAGCTATGAGTTGCTTAAACATTGTTGGGAAAATCTAATCAGTGAAAATGGAAGTCATCTACCTTTACTAACCAGAAAGGATATGATCCAGTTGCTAAGTTTGGAAGCAGACAGTACAATGATATTCCAGTAAGTCTCTATTCTAGACTCGAAAAAAATGCCCGGGAAATGTCAAGAGCAATCACACGAATTTCTTCAAACCTTTCCGTGGCTTATGTCTGACGTTGGTTGCGAGAACTGCTGTTAAAATATTGAATTCATACTGGCGGTTATTGATTTACTAATGAGCCTCCAAGTAATGAAGAGGTTGGTTGTTGATGACCTTCTGTATAATTTTTGAGAGAACTGAGGTGAGCGTCCTGGGATAAAAGGTGGTTGACTTATGTTTCGTTTTCTCGCATGGCTGAATGTAGGGATATTTCTCTGATGTATGAGAGAGGTGAGATGAGTATGAAAGAATTTAAATATTATAGGTTCTTCTTATGTCTTTCGTAGAAAGTTTTAAATTCATATCAGTAATTTTCAGATCTTTAATTTGGCATGTTTTTCATACAAAGTGTTTTGGGGAGGAGATACAGGAGTGATAGAGAGGAAAGATTTATAATTACAAACAAAAAAAGCCGGTATCATGAATATAATATTCATATTTTTACTGCAAATATAGTCATACGTTCGTACTGTGTTATGGATAGGTCACTCTCTTACCAGTAAGTAATATTCTTTAATGCTATTTTTGAAACAGTGAGAGAATGTACGATGTTATTAAATAACTTTATTGTATTCCCTATTATATATGATCCAAATGTCGCAGAAATCCAAAATAGCTTTTATTACTTTAATATAATAAAATACTTCAAGTTTAGCAAGCAGATCTATTTAATTGAATTTAACTTTAATAATAATAATAATAATACATAAGATGACGAAAAATTGGGTTTAATAGATCGGAGATTTTGATATAAACTATTAGCCTACTAGTTTTTTATATTTTTCATCTTTCAGTTATGTATTAATTTATAACTTAAGCTCGTTTTTGTTTATAAGCTGTTATGTGCAGATTTATCTGGCCCAGAAGAAGCCACCAGTTAACCTGGCGAAACTAGTAGACTAATAGTTTGTATCAAAATCTCCGACCTATTAAACCAATTTTTCTGTCATCTTATGTAATATATAGTGGTCGAAAAAAAAAAACATTCATCATAATAATAATATTATTTCACAAGTGTCTATCAAATCCCTGGACTATTTCTTTTGCAGGTCATATGTATGCTAATCTAGTGACCATATATGCGTAAACCATGTGTCAGTGAAAGAGAATTAGTTTGCATTGCCAAAAAACAAAAATATACAATAATAATTATAATAGTAATAAATAAATAAATGACAATCTAAATAAAATGAGTACAAATCGGGGTGTTTAATCGACTTCCATATTTGACTACAGTTTGCCATTCTAGATTTTATTTTATATAGAAAAAACATCTGACTGGAATTTTTCTTTGTTTATGAATTCTAAAAGAAATTAATAGATTGCGTCCGATTCTCTGGATTCTTAGATACTCAGTACTTTAGAGTATTCGTTTTATAATTCCTTTTAAGAATATAAACATTTTAATATTTAATAATTAATGGTTAGCAAATAAGCGTAGTATCTCCTAGAATTCCAAAGTCACTAACTTAATTCTTTCTTATTTGTTTTATATATTTAGGTTTTTATTATTGTACTTTAAACGTCTTTTTGGAATTATTTGTCTTCATTCACTGTTTTCAGAAGGGAAAAAAAGAAAGAAAGAGATATTCTTTCATTCCTCTTTCTCATTCACTGCTGCGTGTTTGTTTCAATGCGTACACATTGTTTATTCACCTGCCGCCACTTTGATTTCCCTGCTTCGAGGCCAGTCTGTTGAGGCTCTCGCCTCCTTTCTCGTATCGACCACTCTCCACAGCTGACCGATCTAGTTTCTACTAAGTGAGATCTATGAGCTTCTTTTTTTTTTTGCTTCCCCTTCTCCCTACGGAACATAGGTAACATTCACTCTCATTAAGCTTTCTCCCACCTGAGCTCCTGAAACCAGCGCAATCAAACTACTCCATATTTGCTCTAGAATTCTCTCGGCTTCTGTCTGTCTTCTTGGTGTGAAAATCCGCCATTTCAGGATGACTTGGAAAACATAAAACTGGAAAAAAGGTTCCTACAGATTCTAACAGAAAGGCATTTTATAAATAACTATGATTTTCTATTATTTTTTAAACTTATAGTTTTGATTTTTAACTTTCCAAATACGTTTTCGTGAATAAATATTTGATTTTATATTATTTTCATTCGAAGAAATCATCATAGCTTTATTACTAGGATAGATACAGTGTTAACTAGCACCTCGCATACTTAAGTCATCATAACAGGTATTTTTTCATTAATATTTTTTCAGTTGTTTCTATTCGTTCATCCTTATTATTTAAGACTAACATTCTAAGCAGATCTCATATGTATGGTAGAATTTTTATTTGAATGAAAAGAATAGCGATATTAAAAATTAATTCTCGCATGATTCACTATGTATACATAGGTACATTGTTTAGAAGGGGAAAAAAACTCAAAGCCCTCACAAAAAAATAAGAAATATGTAGTTTAGTTCATCTAAACTACATGATATCTTTAAAGTTCTTTCTTTGCAGTCGTTTTTTTAATTATCCCTCTAATATTCAGTCAATACGGATTTTTCTTTGAGCTTTAGTAATTATCTCAAATGAACATTTTAATTTTTCTAAAAACAATGTGAGTTTTTTATTTTATTTTATGAATTTACTTGTTTACTATGAGATCGTGATTCTGATTATTAAAGGTCTGAAGTGATTGAAAATGCTTCATTTTTTTTTTCTAGAGAAGGGTTACGCAATTATCTTTCCTTATCCTATCTCGGTACTAATGTGCGGTAGGTTTATTGTCTGTTATGAGTAGAATTCAGAAACAAAAGCGAGATCGTATGAAATGTGTATCGATATAAATATCTATCTTCCAAAAATAACTGAACTCTTTCCAATTTATATAAAAACTCAACATTTTCTTAAGAAGATATCAGGTTTCCAGTTTATTTTCTCATTCGTGTGTTTGGATGTCGTTAAGTTGAATACTTTCAAATGCATATTTAACCGTTGACCTTGTGAATGCTTTGGACGTTATAAAAATTCTCTTTCTATCGAAGATAAGATTCCTCGGAGAGTGTACTTTGCTCTCTAAGTAAGTGGAGATAAGTACTTCAGGGTATATTTGCACTGATACTAAAGTTGTTCTAGGAAAAGTTCAAGATCATAAAAACCGACTTTTATACATAGTTTATTTTTCTTGCTCTATTTGTTTTTATAAAAGCAGAAGATTGTATTCCAAGGCTCTCTATTTAAATTAATTATTTCTTAATTATAAGACATCAAATATTAAATTACAGCAGTGACGTTTAGAGATTTCACAAGGAGATATTTCAGTGTGATACATTCAAAAAAGAAAAAGGAGGGGGGAAAAAAGCCGAAATGTACCCTCTTTTCGGACAATTTTCCTTTTTTGTTATTATTAGACTTGCATGAATTCCGTGTTACATTATAACTAAATTTTAATAAATGTTATTTGAGATTTCATGAGTTGTCTTTTTCCAAATACACGTTTTCTCAGAAGTAAAAAAAAAATCATGACTCTGATGTAAATTACTCTGAAAGGAATTAAAATAATACCTAAAATCTGTAGAGAAAAACTCGAGCAGCAGCATCGTGTTACCAACGTTACACCAACAATGGAACATAATAAGCAATGTTTACTTATTTTTCCATTTTTTGTATAGAATACTTGGCGACTATGTGTGATAGTGCTATTATAATTTGAAAACTCTGAAGCTTTGAAATGATTCTTAGAGCAGCATTTATAATAAAAGAAGAATCTAGAAAATCTGGGATAAATCCAGGAGATAAATCTAGAAATAAAGATCCTTCCTTTTTCCTTTCCCACAAGCTTGAATTGCTGTTGAAAATCGATAAACTAAAAGCCAACTTTATTTTTCAGCTGCGGCTATTTCTTCTTCTTCAAATAAAAACAGCGATGAAATAGTACACTTTCAGTCTAAAATGGCGTTTGAAAGATAAGGCTTATTTGAGTTATTACTAATTATTTGAAAATATAAAATGTGAAATTTCTTTTAATAAGGTGCATACATTCGGTAAAATAAAAAAATAAAAAAATTCCATTCCATATGATGTTGATTTATTAGTCTAATGTTCTGTTATGTCTAAGTAACTTGACTTCATGTAAACTTACTTCGTAATTTTAATAACAATAAGTAAAAATAGGACTGTCAGTCTTATTCTATTCCACTAATTTGGCGACGTGTGTGGGAGGAGGGGAGGGATAACAACCTTATCCTGGAATCACAGTTACAAAATTGTCAGACGGTTATGGGGGGCCTTAAAGAGTCAGTTAAGAACTGTGAAGATTAGAAGACGAAATGGGTATTAAATCCCGTCTTCACACATTGCTAGAACAAGTCATCTTCTTAACTAAAAATGTTCTTTCTATACTTTATTATTTCTAACTTTATGCAAAGTTGGAATAACTAGCTTTTAATAAAGCTTTAAAATTACTTTAGACCTCACTTGCTGCATAGTAATATCAATTAAGCAATCACAGCATTATGGAATAAATGTGAAGTAAAAGTTGGATAATGCGGACACAGAACTAACGAGCTAACATGGAACTTTTTCAGTCCACTGAGGCCTCCAGTAAAGAGGATGTTGGTTTCACTCCAACTAAGAAAATCATTTATCTAAAGACGTTCGCAAACATCGATCATCCACATATTCTTACCGAACCAATCTATTCGGTCAATCCGGGTGGCTATAGTGACAATCTTATCTTCCTTTTCTTTATTCACTTTCTATTTTGTCCTGTATCTCTTAATTGCGTGTATTATCTTTGGTCTGTTTTCCTGTTCTTCGGACAGAAACCAGCTTTCCGGAAGAACAAAAGGTCGTCATGCCTTATGAGAACGCTAACTTACTTTCAGTTTAACAATCGCGCCATCGATAGGATTCGAGATTTCAAAGTTATCTGTAAAAAGTTTCCTCAATATTGTACGATCATTCTGAGAATCATAACATAAACATTCATCTAAACAAAAACTTTCAAGAATGCTTGAGATTGAAGACCATCGCGTTCCGCGTTGTTTATAAATGTAGCAAATTTAGAGTGGATATCAGTTCGATATCCCAGATTACTGCTGACAAAACCCTATATTTGTTCATAGTATGGAATCCGGAACGGGAGGAACCCGATTATGTGCATAAGCCATGGATTATTTTCATTGAGGCTTCTCCTTCCAGAAGAACATTCGTGCAAAGTTTATCTGGGCATCTTTCTATAATAATTTTTGATGAGAAATGTTTTTGCTATTAGAGGCTTACTGCATTGGATTGTTAGTTCGTAACCTGCTAGAATTCCATTCATGATAATGACTTTATTGGAGTCAAATATTCCATGCTACTGGTTTCATTAGAAGAACATTTGCTGCGTGCCGAGAACTGCAACGTTTGTTTGCTGCATGCAGGTTCATATTTCAACTCCTTAAGACAATGATATCTGAAGTGAGATAACGGAAATCATTAAGTTCAGCTGTTCACTGTATTGTAAACTTTACAGTTGTTTCTCCCGAAAGATGTGATGCCGAATTGCACTTTATAAATTTTTGGCATTTTTAGAGATAGTCGGAACTGACAAACTTTTCTAATAATCTGTTGATTTATGCAAATATTTTACAAGTGATGACGTCATTGATCGATGATCAGTGCAGATTACGGCAATTTCTGTGGAATGCTTCAGATTATTAAAGGAAAGAGAGCAGTTCGTGTCCACTGATAATTTACTGCTGAAAGGCAAAATTACGTGTCGCTAAGAGAGAGAGAGAGAGAGAGAGATGATGAGCCTCTTTCCCTCGTGCAACATTAGTTACTGGCTATTGTTGCATTCCACATCACTTGCTTCTCTGAGCTTTTCTTACTCGGTTCACGGAGTTCTGCGTCATGTTTCGATCACGCCCACCACACAGCGTCCTTACTGAATGAAGCAAAACTTCTAATCGATTTTGGTATTTCAAAAGAGGGTTAAAGAAAAGGGGGGATGAAAACATTTTTGTAACTCTAGGACCTTCATTAAAGTGGCATTAGCATCAGAACCTTAGGTTGACCACTCAGTATCCCATTTGAAGAAAAAGAAGACAAAAATGTGTTTTTAGCAGACACGGGAAGGGAAGATTAATGATTGGGCCTCGTAAACAAACAACAGCTGGAAGCTTCAGCATCTTATTGCCGTCTTTAACGCAAGTAGCTACTCAGTAAGAAAGACGAAGCTCCTGTGAGCTCTGATTTGGAGTTTATGGGTGGAGAATAGGTCACATTAAACGCGAGACACACACACACACACAAACACACACCCTAATGGATAGTTCTTTCTGCCTAAATGAATAAGGAAAACATACCTCCTTGGAGTCGAATCGAAGAGAAATTTTTAACATTATGGAAGTTGGTTACGATGTGATGAATATAAGCAATTTATTAGGAAGATTACGTGTGTCGTTATCATTCATAATCTTCGTCAAATAGCATTGGATTTGTCTAAAACAGAGTACTTTTCTGAAACTACAGTTTAATGTTGCCCCGTAATTATAGTAATGGAGTGATGAAGCTAATCTTTTACCAACCAAACTCAAATTTGCAATATGATATTATGTATAGCTAAAGGAACTGGTAGTGCAATTTCAGAAAGTGAGAATGACAAGCCCTATAAGTATTGGCTGTATGTAAATTGCGAGTGTTCTACTAGCTGGTTTGCCTAGTTGCGGACGAAAATCCCTGCCAAGTCCGTAAGAGCAGGACTAACTCACCCTCTGCTGAACAGCCCTGATAAAGGTTCTTAGAGTCCTAGACAGGATTCGAACCCGGGTCTTTCCAGCCAAAGAGTTTTGTCTACGAGTATATTGACTGTGCTACAGAGGCTTTTTTGAGAACGAAGCTCACTAGTGTATAATTTAGATACGTATACATTGAATAGACGAAAATAAACCATCAATGTAAACAGTAATCTCTTATCCCTCACTATGAATGGGACTGATGCACCTTCATTTCTTCTTTAATAGAGAATAGGATGGAACAGCACTTCTCTGCAGCATTTAAAGTACCGTTTAAATACACAAACAAAATTCATTTATAGATATAGAATCTACAATTTATTTATAATTATGAAGATTATTGATCTATAAACGAGAGACTCAATTTTACTATAGTATTTAAGATGATCATGTAAGTTTTATTCAATTCAAGAATGTTCGTTGTTCTAATTGTCATTTATTATAATTCCTGCTTTCTAAATAGAAGTATTACCTACTTGGCATCATGCTGAACTTGATTTTATATTACCCGTAACAATATCATAAGCATACTTCATTTTCCAGGCAAATGTAAGGTGTAATATATGGGCATTTGAAAACGGGGGGGGGAGACGATACATCATAATATCGACACATAGGGAATATTAAGAAAAACATTTTTCTCTCTCTCTCTCTCTCTTCTCATGACCATAATCCGAAAATGTGCTGATCGGCAAGAGATGCTCTTTAAGTCTGATCAGAGTTTTAATTATAGAATAATCCGCAGAATAATATGAACTAATAGCAATCTACAATCCCTAAATATTTTTATTATTTCTATTCTTTACAGATTTTGTACGTGATTTAAAAAAAGTTAAACTTATCAATCCCACTTGCAGAAATTTTCGGAAAACCATTAGTTCATAACTGCAATTTTTAATGCCTAACTATTAAACCAAAATGAACCACACCAATCACTTAAATCAACAGGACCTTCCTTAATATTCTTACAATATTCTTACGTATTTCCATCCAGTTTCTTCTTATCTCACGCTATATCTAGTTTGTTCCTTTCCCCAAATATAATGTGACAATGAATTTTGACATTTCTCTTTGTTCCAGTTGCGGGATTGATAATATTTTGATTAATTTTATCTACTCGATATTACCTCTTTTTCAGCGCATCATTTTTACTTATCAGTGATGGCCTCGAAACTTTTAGCAATCCCCCTTCCTGCAGCCAAAATGCTAAAATGAATTTAATAAACTAGAAATATTTTAAAATGAATAGACACAGAAATCTACTTAAAAGTCATTCGTTGCTTCAAAATAATTGCCGGTTGACAATTTAAATTTAATAATTATTTTTCTACATTTTTTTATTTTGGTGAATGAAATGCGTTGCCAATTTTTACTAAAACTGATTCAGAATATTAACTTCATACGAGTTGGATCTGATCCAAACCAACTGATATCATTCATTCGCGTTTGCACTCAATATGAAACATGTTTCATCAAATAGCGTTGCCTTTCTTGTTCTATAGTTCCATTCCTGTGATGGCAACACCATTATTTCTGATTTTTGTCAGCTACAGACATCCGGACTTCTGAATCTTTGACACGATCACTGCTCTACTGACATCAAATAAGAAGATTCTGTAGACAGTGACAATCTATAAGTTTTTCTCTTATGTTCAAGTATTCATCAGTGTCTGAATTAATGCTAGATGTTATTCTCTTTGCCAAATGTATTCTACATTGAATTCTTTCTACCATGTAGGATACTAGAAAGAATCGATGTATCCTTCTCTTGAAAACAACTAAATTCCGTCTAGGATGCAAGAAACATTTTCATGAGAATTTTCAACTATGAATTAGCACTTTGATTAAAAAATTATAGGGTTTTACCTCCTAATTTTGCACAGGGAGAGGAACTCGAGTTTCACCCCCTACAAAACAGATAATCCGGTCGAAAGGCAAGTAAGCTGTTTCCCCCCGCTTTGTAATATAAACCACCAGTCGACTTGTTCTATTGGCCTGTTGATTTAAAGAGATTAAGCTACACACATGATCATCAAAATTCACAGTTCGTAATGTATGTCCATATGAGTACAAAGATAGAGTGAGGTACGTGTAAGCTGTCAACTTCCCCTTATGCATATTGATTAGGGATAAACTGCCAGGAGGTGCAATAATTCCTGAAACACTATTATCTGCAGAGATAGCATAAGTCAGGCATTTAATCCTTTAACTTTTGGGATGCGAATGTAGATATTTTTCTTTTCATACAGCACACGCACACTTTTTTTGTAATTCAAGATTCGTTTAGTAATCAGATCTTACAACGTTTCATAACGTACAGAAAATTTACATCATTAGACTATGAATCCTGTAATGAGACATGTCAGAATTGCATGTGACCCACTTGGAGCAATTGCCAGGTCTTCCATTAATCACGTCCGATATGTAGGGCTGCTATTCATAGCTCTACTTTATTAGGGACAACTTCTTAACAGCTTACAATGAAGGCCTTTGCTGTCGTGTGCCAGATTACCAAATAGATGACTAGGCCATAGCTTATAGTGATATGAATTGTCAACAAAAATAAATTTCACATACAAATACGATTTATTATCGAAGAATCGGTTGGTTTTATTTAGTGAGAGGACACGAAATTATGAGGGGGTCTACGAATTATTTATGTCTTTTGTGTGCATGTTGTTCATTTGACTTGGACTAGGAGGAAAGCCAATTTTCCCGCTAGAATTTCCTGGAATGGAGAAAAAATCCTGCTAGTTTATATGATCTTTGAGAGAAGATGAGTTAGATTCCATTTTAGATGTTACGTGTATGTTTTTAGAAAGTACTGTTATGAGATTAGTATCTCATTTATTTCTGATCATTATGTCTGTATTATAAGCAGAGTGATGTCCATGTAAATGACCAAGTATCGTAGTCAATTTGTAGAATTATTGAAGAGTTCAATCTCTGAATGGAAATATTTTAAGCCTGCGTGTAACTGACTGTCCAATTCAAAAGATTCTTTTCAAGATATAATTTGCTATTCGCTTCTACCATTATCACATCACTGTACTATGAAAAGATACTAAGTCTTGAGCATAAATTAAAAACAAATAAGCAATTTTATTCGTATATTTCATTACACATCTATTTTGCTCATGCGCACATATAGGCTATCTGTGCTAGCATTTCTGATATCTTTGCTCGGAAATAGAGACTGTCTGTTCATGATTCTCGACAAAATATCTAAAAAGGACTTAAATTTCAAACAGGAATATTTCAGTATGTTAGATCATTTCATGTTCCGACAAAGTACATCAACGTATAGTCTTGGAAACGTTCAAGCCTCGAGTTTCAATAGTTAAAACGATATGAATACACTCCTAGATATTCGAGTAGGGGGAGGGGAGGCTGATGGTATTTGAAAAGCAGGGAGTCAACAGTCAAGAGCCGAGGCGATAAGGTACGTAACAAATTATCTTTTCTCTTGCCTCACGAACATGAGTAAGCGCTTTTAGCAGATGGTTACTCATCCACCATAAAGCTCTGATCGCGTAACATCCGATTATCACCCTATTCAGAACGCTAAAGGAGGCCTTACGAGTCGTCGATTCTAATGTAGTGATGAAGTTGAGACAGTGCAGCGCAGGTTTCAACCAACAGTTGATCGCAGATGGCATTGGAAAACCACAACACACACAAACAATATATCCATCGATTTATTCGTTTTGTTTTATTTTATCTATTTTATTATCCATTATATGATGAAGGGCATAGAGACGATTTTTAAACTCGTTTTTTTTAAAGTAGAAAATGATAAAATATACAAGAAATTGCACTTCTCTATTACTTTGTTTTGGTTCACGTTACTCGATATTTTACCAAGATGAACCTATGAATGTTTGGTATTAAATAAAACCTCGCTATGTAATAGATTAACAAGTAATGCTATCATTCTCACTATCGGTTAATCTATTACATGTTTTAGGTTATATATTACCAGCAGCTTATTACTAGAAAAAGGTTAGAAAAAAGTCCACCTAATTTTGATCCGTTTCGATGAACAAGATACATTGTTTGTTCAGCTTCGGAGAACTTTTTTTTCGCAGATGTTCAACCTTCATTAATAATTACCATCTTAATTCCTTTAACAGAAAAGAGAAATAAAATATAAACCAAAAGGCATAAGTCAAAATTTGGAGTAAAGTGGAAATTTTGAAGAGTCTGAACATTAATTGTGAAAACCAGTAAATGAAATAACCAAAAATTAAACAAAAGAGAATAAATTAAATGAAAGCTGAAAACTAAGATCTCCTAATTTCTTGATGACAGAACCTTTCATTCTGGAAGCCGAAAAAGTATTCAAATCTCATGGCGAACTAAGGAACTTTTGCATTTTTCCAGTTAACACCCATCCTATTTGTACTGGAGGCGTGAAGTGGCTTAAATTTCTTGATTGATCTCTAAAGCAAGGAGTCTATATTATCCAACTTTTGACCTGCCAAAGGTATTAAAAGTGTACAACCCTTCCAAGGGAGATTCGCATTGACAAAAGTAATCAGAGGAAAAGCGTTAGTATAAAATCTGTACCGAGTCTCCTGCTTAAATAGTGTTAACTGGTGTATGGTTGAATTAGTTGAATTAGAGTCCAACTAATGAAAGAACTTATTATTAAACAAATCATCTTAGTTTTGTGAATTGTAATTAAACGAACAGAACTTATGTTTAAATAAAATCAAATTTATACGAGCAATATTTTATAAATTTTTGAAAGCAATGTAAAAGTCTTAGTTGTAATTAATCAAAACTTTGACATAGAACATCCGAATCTACGACTTCCAAGAAATATCGTTTATAAACGTTCCATCTTAGGAAGAATAGGTGCGAAATATCACAGGGTCATTGCCCACTTTCAGACTGATGGGAACTTACAATACGATACGCTCTTACTGTGCTGTAGTCACCTTGAAAGAAGACTTCCGTATTCTGTATGGTGATTGTCTTCCAGTAGACAGAGATAAGACAATGATTGATCCGCTACTCAACATTGTCACACTTTGGGAAGTGTTACATTATACTGAGTGTATCTTACAATATCTTGCAGTCTTTGGCAGTGTAAAACAGCTCTTTAAAATATATCAGGAACTGTGCAACAATCCCACATTTCTACTTAATCAATATTCCATTGCACATCAGCTCAATGCAGCTGCAGATTGCCACGAGATAATCTTGCATGCTCTGATGTCACGGGAATCTGAAAGCTTTCCAGTTGAACTGTCCGAATCGTTATTATGTCAACGCAATTCAAAGTTTTGGGGATTTTTTTTTAATTGCATTATTCGTTTATTTATTTGTTATTTTGAGTTGTGTTTGTTCTCTGTTGGTCATCGATCATTTATTTACGAATAATAATATCGATTTACAACAATGTGCAGAATTGAATGAAAATTTGTTAACAGATAATTTTTATGTAAGGATTGCTCACAATCCGTCCATAAAAATTGTTTCGTTATAAAGATAGATCCTGTATTTTCGGTATAAAGTATTAGAAATCGGATTAATTTTCGTCTTCTTAAAAGGATGTTAAGCGCGATCGGAAACGAACCCAATCACTGCTTATTGGTATACTCATCGCCTAAATATGGAATTCTTTATAAATATTTATTCCGATCTATGGAATGGGAAATCAGAGATAAACAGACCGTTGAGACTAATAAAGAAAGGAAATGTGAGATTTCCTTATGGAAATCATGGAAATCGATTTTAAAAACTAAGGTTTTTAACTAAGTACCGGTTTTGCCTACTCAAGCAAGACAGTAAAAGCATTTTCTATTAAGAATTCCAAAACAGGCAACTCTAAGTCTAGTCCACGTATCATTTTCACACGGAGTATACAATATGAATCATCGCTTATTTTAGCAGAAAATCAAATCAACCTAACCATCCCCTACTCTTCAATTAAAGACACACGATGAAATATTTTGAATATTAGATCGAAGAATATTATTGATAAAATTCTAATTTATCATTTTACTGATCACTAAGGAGAAGATGGAAGATTCATAGTGAAATACAGTGCTACTGTATTTTCACGTTTCATTTTACCAACTTCAAAAGTTGAAGACTGATCTTGTTTCATCTCGTTTCATATTACTTATTAACATTTTACACTCAATGGTCTATAACGGACTAGCACTGCGCTTACGCTTGTACATTACATGTATGTTATCGTTGTTGTATCCCTTTTTCGGCAGTGTCTGGGACAAAATGAATTTATGCCTCCCTGTGTCGGTGGAATTATTTCCTTTAGTTGAAAATGTTCTCAGAAGTGTTTTTGTTTTTCTAAAGGGGATCATAAAACTAGTCTTTTAACAAAAGCCCAATCGTTCTGAATGCGCTATGGAAGCGTTATAATTACTATTATTACGTGACACATCCACTGAGTACAAGGACTCATCGTGAAAGGACACGCTACCCTGCTACACACAATTATACTCTCCTGTACTTAACCCCTTCAACCATACACAACGACGCTACTACCATCAACACACAAAACCATTTACAACTCATCACCCCAAATAGTATTTTTATCTGGAAATTGCGGTTGTTCTCTTAGCAGATTGGCCTGTATGCGGGATAAAAAACCCAAGTTTCCTGAAGAAAAAAAAAACAACTTGCTTTCCCCATATGAGATCGCCTCACGCATTGTTCAACTGAAAAAGCCCATATAAAAATTCCTCTAACATAACAAGACAACATAACATAGCAAAACAAGGGTGCAATGTCCCATTGTTTTTCCAATTGTTCAGGAGGCACTCATATAAGACGAATACAATAATTCTTATTACATTCTCTTATATTGAGAAAAATCCTTGTTAACATGATTAAATATTTTTATAACTTTCAGTTTAAGAAATCATTACACATTACTTGAACCGCAAGAATGTTTTTATAGTTAATAATTCCTTCAAGTAAAAAAGCTATTCTTAATTGTTTTTAAAGTTTAGTCTAAGTTGTCGTAGTTTTCTTTTGTTTGAGGAGTATAAAAATCTCGTTACTTTGGTTAGCCTTATCTGTTCTTTACTCGTAATTCTGTCAAACAACTAAGAGAATCATTGGGAAAAGAAATGTTTTGCTGGAATCCTGTAGAGGATATTTCTCGTCTAATTAAGGCTTATGTTCCACCGCCAAACCACTACGGTGAGCCCAGCTAATCCATCACTAGTGTGGGTCTCCAGAAGTAAACACGGCTACTTAATTGTTTCTGAACCTAACAGAGCACAAAACTCCAAAAGAGCACATCAGGACGTTACATGTAAAAGTGATGGTTGCACAGACCAGAAATCTCATTAAAGGAAAGGGTCGCCGCCGTTTCCACATACGAACGGAACAGTACTTCAAGTCCCTATGAAAATATCAGAAAATCGTGTCGTGTTCGCATTCGTTTAGAAGCTTATTTTTCCACGTGAATAAATTAATACTCGAAGAACTGATCTTAAATATTCATTATTAATGAGATTAACTAATTAAATAAAATAATTAATTATCTTGAATACTTTTAAATTTCTTAACACTGTTCAGAAGACAGAGGCAGTTGAGAAGTTAATGCATTAATGACCTCAATAGCAGCCTCTCTCTCTCTCTTTCTCGATTACTGATTCACTTTGCTTAATAGTCGCCCACTCAGCTACCACTGCCTTTATTACAGACTCTCCCCTGAGCATTTCATCGGAATTTGTATCTAAAATTTGCATCTAGTTGCGGTCAGTTGGTGGATTGAGTGGTGGAGACAGAGTTGTAGAGCAGGTGCCCTCCCTCGATGAGCCTTTGGACTCCCTGGAGGTGTCAAATAATAATAATAATAAAATTCCACCACTGTGTTTGAAACCAGTTAAAACACTATTGACAGTAATTCACCATCTGCTCGCGATCCGAATACAAGCTTCCTCTTCACTCATACCCTTTACTTGCATTCTCGGGATGAACCTTAAATTAATCAGTGTAAGTTTATTTAAAATTACACCCTTATTATTTAAACAGAATATTAATGGGTTTCTCTTTTCTTCTTAACAAATAATTCATTGGCAATCCTTTGTGAGGATGAAGAATTGTATTAGTTCTACATCTTTTATTATTATTATTATTATTTAAAATGTCCATGTTCAATCATGTGTGTGTGTGTGTGTGTATAGGTTAACCATATTATAAAGAAAGAGGAGGTGTTCAGAGCCCTGTAGCGTGAAATGTATTGGACGATATTCAACCAAACTTGGTGTAAGTGCACTCTTGGGGTTTAGATTTACAGAAGATAAAAAATAGTACAACATTCAGCCACAATGAGACATTTCGCGCTATAAGCGCGTGATATTTGTATAATCTTACTCTGTTTCTGCTGACGAGTTGGTGGATATAAGGTAGACCGAAACGGATTCACGTCATTCTGATACGAGAGAAATGCTGTGGATCTCACTTTACCGGAACGTGCATTATTAGTCAAGCTTTACTATCAACAACGCGGTAACGCTAATGATACGCTTCGAGAATTCTGGCGTTTGAAGGATAGGCAAAAAAGTCCAATCACAATAAAAAAAATCTTAGAAAAATGATTTTTCGATTTGAAAATAGCGGATCGTTAACAGTGAGGCCAGGACGAGGACGCAAACGGATTATTCCTCAACAAGTTCACTAAGTTGCAACTTCCGTCGTGGAACACGGAATGAATAACGCACAGGGGTCCAGCAGCAGTGCTCGGGCAATATCAAGGCAACTGGACATGCCATACTCAACTATGTGGAAAAAAAACTGCGTCGAATGCTGAGTTTTTTTTCTCATACTAGATCTCCCACGCTTTGCTTTATGGTGGTGCAGAAACTCGACTGCAGATTGCCCTGACGTTCTTAGCTCGATGGAGGTGGATGATGCATGGCCGTGGAAGATCTTGATCTTGTGGCGTTTTTACCTGAGCGGTAGTGCTAACTCACACAATTGCCGCATTTCAGCTGCGAATAACCCTCACATGTTCCATCAGACCCCTTTACATTCACCGAAAGCCACAGTATGGTGTGGTTTCACAGCATTGTTAATTATTGGTCTGTACATTTTAGAACTTCGCCCTACAGGACTTGTACCGTCTCTGCTGTTAGTTATCTAGAGATGCAGCGCATCTTTGTTGTTCCGCAACTGCAGCAACGAAGATGCTTTGACTCTATCATATTCATTCGGAATGGAGCACCACCTCACACTGGATTGCCCGTACAGAGAATGTTACAAAAACACTTCGCAGAACACAGAACGATTCGTCGTGCATTTTCGACAGCGTGGCCTCCTCGTTCACTTGATCTCAACCCCTCCTGTGAATTTTGGTTATGGGGGTCATCTGAAACTAGTGCTGTAGAAAGGACACGTTCCTGATTTAGCAACCTTGAAAGACAGAATAACGCAGCATGTGAGGCAAATTAATGCAGATTGCATTCAGCTGTTGAAAATGCCATTCACAGAATGCAGTTCTTAGAACATCTGAAAGGAGGCCATATTGAACAAGAAAATTTCTTTGTCGTGTCTCCTAGCCATTACTGTTTAATTAATCCCAATCCACGCTCTTATAGCGACAAATGTCACCTGGTGTCAGAATTTTGTACTATTTTTTATCTTCTGTAAATAAAAACCCATATTCTAGTGTGCACTCACACTAAGTTTCGTTGAATTTTGTCCAAAAGATTTTCCCTTACAAGGCTATAGATGGGATTGAACACGGACATATAATCTAAAAATTAAAATCTACTGTATAGTTTAAAATATATAATATGCTAGCTATAAGTGCATTGAAGGTCAGAAAGAGAGAAAACAAATTGCCGATATTGCCTGATTATTCATAGATTCATTGATGCAACTGTTGTTTCGCAAAATTCCACAATGTGTTGGATCGAAAGGCTTTGAGATCCCAATAGCCGATATTCTATGGCCAATGAAAACTTCCTGTTTTTATGAACGACACATCGCTAAGAGTAATTTGTTTAATTTAGCCTAAATTGCTTAACTAAAAGTGTTATGGGACTCTCATCATACTTAAATAATACCGGTTAATTATAATCCTCCTGAAATACCTAAGGAGGAAGGTCATTCGATATGATGTTGATAGAGGAGATGAATGATTGAAGAGGCAGGAAAAAAACAGGTCTGAGGTAACTGAAGAAGTTGGGATGTAAATTCTGTTTAACAGAATGAACTAATCAGAGCAGGAAAGGGCAGTGGTTGATTAATCTGCTTTATTAGTCTGAAAATATTGTTAACATATATTTTACCATCTCAAATTTTCAAAGCAGAAAAGAAGCCAAGAAGTTAAAAAAGAGTGAGTTAACATTTGAAGGAATATATATATACCTCAGCAATTCTTGAGATTGTACGAATGAGGGGAAGGAATGAAATATCTAAGACGCGAAAAAAGAAGACAAGATTTCGTTTAATGGTCATGATAAAATACAGAAATAAAGGATATCGTACATCTTATCTCATTTCACAGCAAAATAAATGGAAAAAAAGTTTCGAAATTAAAATACACTTAAAAGACACCGCGCATCGTGTATCTTCGCATTTTATTAGTCCGTATAGTCGGTATAGAATTATTTCGGGTGTGGTACTGATGTCCATCGTATCGATGGACATCAGTACCACACCCCAAATGGTTCTCAACCCGAATTCCTATCGCTCGACTTCTTTTTATCAGTTTCTATCGAAAATAGTCAACATGTTTTGTTAACATACATCATAGGATTGATAGATTCACACAATACAGTTTATCTGATTATTCTAAAGCGCAAATGGAAAAAAATATTATTTATGAAAACTCTTAAATCATATAGATATCTTAGCGATATCTGAATTTTTAATTAGTTTTGGTTAATACAACTAGTTAGAAAAGTAAACACGGTTGTTCTAAGCTTGAACTCGGATATGAGGACTCCCATGAAGTTCTCTAAAAGTTAATGGGTGTATTGAAACATCAACTTTAGCCGATGTTTTAACAGACCTTTTAAATACGGGCGTTTAGGCGGTTTGTCTGTCTTACGGAATGGGAAAACCCCGAGTTACTAGAAGAGGAAAATTCTTTCACCTCCATATGCGACCGAGTACCTTTCAAATGAAAGTCCTTAGTCGGTATTGGAACTCAGGTCTTACTCAGAGAAATGACTTTGCTGATACTGATCGAACTACAGTGGCTCCCTCTACATGATAAACATAAATCACGTTGCTTTTGCGTGCATCATTGGGAAGAGACATTAACATTTAATTCCTTCCTGACCTAGGTAAAGAGCTGATGTTGGCTTGTCCTGCTGAATGAATTTAGAAACTTTTCCATTTTTTTCTGATATTTTTACATTATAAGGCATTAACCACTTTAACGATGGGAGTTATGCAAACGTAGCATTATATAGTCATACTCAATACACGTTAGTATAGTATCTGATTATTTATAATCAGGTTTTATTTTTCAGATTATATCAGATTGTATATTTATAATCTAATTATTTATAATCAGATAGGGATGGATAGTTACGAGATATCACACCAGACATATTCAATGCCTGGTGTGATATCTCAAAAGCCATCGATAAACATGACACAAAAGAACTTTCACAGCCAAGTTTAATCATAGCTGGTAAGGAAAATCGCAGTTGTTGTTTGAAAATACAACCCAAGCAATTATGTCTGTTCTTCTGATGGATTTGTTTTGCTAGACGAAAAATCCCACTTTTTGGGAGAAAAAGGCTTTGTCTTCTCTTCATGAAACTGACCACCTTGAGCTGGAAGCCCTTATTAACGTTTTTCGCATCCTAAATGGGACTGAGCTACGGAGGCTTTCAAGGAAATCACTGTAACCTGATATAGTTTCTATGTTGACTGATAAGTTGCCTTCCGTTCTTCAACATATTGTTAATTAGCATAAATTCTAACTGCCATCTGCTTTTGTACAACTTAAGAGATCCCTTCTTAATGTAAAAGGTGCTACTCTAGAAATCCTTACAGAGAGATATACGAGATATTAATTAGTAGGAGCTCATTAACAGATTAGACATCACTACACTACATTACCGTTTGCAGTTGCTCAGTTTCAGCTATTTCGAGACCACCATTCATCTTGTTAGGTAATCTTCACCATGCCAATACCCATTTACAAATTGACGGTTTGGTAGCATTTCTCTAGAGAAAGGGGAAGGAGGGATCTTGTGAAACTGAATCACTCGCTGGAGAACATGACACGACAGCAGAAATAATTAAACATGGATGATTGTGATTAAGGGGGAAATGATGATGGCAATTCAACTAATGGAAGAGAAACTGCGATCCTTCAGGTAAAAGGAAATTTCCAGGAGAAATACGATTATGAAAGATGAAGAGAAACTTGAGTTTCAGATATACGAAAACAATTAAAGAAAGAACAATAGTTTGATATGAATCTTTCAGCCGCTGTTATTAATCTTCTTAATACTACAGAAAGATTTCGTTACTAATAAAAAGTTATCCGAAATGGCACACTGTTGATGCTGATGTTTATGTTACTCTTTTGTTTAGATTTGAACTACCTAATGCTGGAAGAAAGGACATTGAAAGTCACCATAAGAAATGAAACATTCGCTTTTGCATACTAACGGTACGTTTAACTGGTTTATTTAATTCATTTTATCGCATCACTTTTCATATTTATTAAAGGAGATGGAGTGGAAAACGATGCCAGATTATCGGCGAAGCGATAGAGAGAGAGAGAGAGAGAAAGAGAGAGAGAGAGAGAGAAAGAGAGAGAGAGAGAGAGAGAGGGATATAGGAGTGACGTTTTGTTAGTGGTCTACAAGAAATCCTTTATAATAGTAAACGATTACTCGCCTGTTTTTGTTTCAAAATTGCGTAGCAGTCCGTTATTATTTAAAATTCTGATTTATTATGGTCTTTCTGGTTTTTATCAGCGAGCATTAGCAGCAAGAATATTATCATTTCCCAGCTATCGACTGGAAAATGATAATGTTGAGTAGCTCAGGCAGAAAGTCGACGAGACATTTGCATTCCGGAAACAACTCGTTTACCAGGAACTTTCAGAAGTGCTTTTCTAGTTGCAGGTCAGTTAACGGGTCTCATATAGATATGACAGGAGGATTTTCTTTGCTAAAAATTCGAGATTTCCACCCAGAAAAACTCTCAATGAACAGACTTAATACACTAATCTCATAACTTAGTTGATTCGACTGTAGAAACCACACAACCCAAACACATTCTTCTCTGAAAAAGGCATACCAGTACTATTCAACTATAGAAATATTCTGTAGTTGAAATAGATTTTTTTTAAACTTCTGAATATAATATAGAATTTCATTTCCCAGTGTGAGACGTCCACCACATCAAGTGTTGATCATTTTACAGAAGAGTTTCCTATTCAGTCTCCGGAGTAGAATTCACAGATAATCTATTTCTTAGTTCATCCACACTAATATGCAAACAGGTAAAACACACACACACACACACACACACACACACACACACACACACACACACACACACACACACACACACACACACACACACACACACACACACACACACACACACACACACACACACACACACACACACACACACACACACACAACAGAGAGAGAGAGAGAATTCAGATGTCGGTTCACTGATCTCCTTAATACGAGTCAATCGGCAGACTCGACATTCACTGCAGACACAAATGGGAATGCTAATTCAACTCCTTTCCTGTATTCCGACAAGCCACTCTAGTGCGCATATAATCCCCTTACCGTAGACTAATTCTTCAACTGTAGTGCAAAGAAATGAGCCACTCCTAATTTGGTTGACTGTCTGTTCTTGTCTAAGTCTACAATGCCTAAATGAAAGGTAGTCTTTTAAGTTCAGTACTACGTTCGTCGCACTTGATATTGTGGAACGATTAGCAAAATTTATATTTATATATGATATTGATTCATTTATTAATCAATCAATAAAAAATATAATTGATCAATTATTAATCCTTTCTAATGTTGGCATTCATTATTTTTTGATTAAGCCTATTAATTCTTGCTCTAGATCTTGACGAATAACTAAAAAATTATATTTCCTCAGTTAGTTTTATATTTCTTAGAAATACACTTTTCTGTGTACGTGTGCGTGGTATTAAATCAGAATCATGTCTTGCTTTGTTTTTTTATGGAATGCACTGTCTTCTTTTGCTTTTATTTCGATGTGCACATCATCCCCTTGTCTGTAACCGACCGAACTACTGTACCATCTAATGAAACTAAAAGCATTTAGGATGAAATGGAAAAAAAAGCTACATGACTAGGGATAAACAGACGACGAACCGCCTCTCCAGCTATGAAACTAAATTATTCTAAAATGTCTTATTGGAAATGCAGACGAGGAGAAGCCTTTGCCTCTATTACGGAGGGCGAAGAGAGAAGAGAGACGTAAACACTGGTAGAAAGAGAAGGCAATGACAAGTCGAAGGTAAAGTAGACATCGGTTGCGTAGCCAATGCGAACCCCTTTTACCTACCGGAGACAGACACACAAGACGGGTCGAATTTAGTTGGATAGATGGATGATAAAAGTTCCCCTTCTGTCTGTCTACCTATCAACGTAAAAGGAAGTAAAGTAGGCACTGTCACTGCCAAGTAATCTGGGTATCTAAAATGGTCTCGTGCTCGTAAGAACCCATGGAGAAAGTTTCAAGACTCGGAGCACTTTTCCCAATAGCACTTTCCCTTCAGTATAAAAGAGGACCATCTTTTCATGATAAAGGGAATGGAAACAGCCATGACTATATTTGAATAGTATTTTATGCTTATAAGCAAATTTTAATTTCGAGATGAACGAATGAAAGAAAATAGCGATTATGAAATCATGAAAGTCATTTTAAAATGGCAGGTTTATGTCTATAGACTACAGCACAATTTTCAGTAACATTTGCGAATTTCAATGCAGACATTATACCATACTCTAGATCTCAGATAACTGTTGCCGGTTGAATACAATTAGACCAGAAATTTTATTCATTCTTTCATCTATATTTTATCTTGATGTAATAAACAATACGAAATCAGTTGACTTCATTGTTAGTTTATAGAAGTGTGCTGCATTATGGGATACTCAACTTTTCATAAGTAGCTGATCGTAAAGATACTTCACACGCAAACATTTTGCTTGTGTAAATTAATGTAAAATACTTATTATTGTATTGTAGAAGTCTATTGCATTTCTCAAGTACAATACGATAGATATGTTTTTAAATTTTTTTCTTGAATAGTAAGTCTTTATTTTATAAAATGCGTGAAATAGCCATATGTATTTTCAAACTACGCTTAGCCTATCTGACCAAGTGAGTTAAAAGTTGACTTAAAAATGGTAGACGGATTTAATCGGCTCGTATGCGACCACTGCTCTGTTCTGCTTATTGAATGATTGATAAAGATTCCCTTTGGACTGTAGATCGGGTTTGTTCTTCCATATAATCTAATCCTTAACGCTCTCACAGTACTGATACTAATGCACGATAGGCGATCATTTCAAGTGAAATCGTCGGGGGGGGGGGGGCTGAACTACATAAGGTTTGATTTTCATGAAAGTGAATTGTTTTGTCACTCCCCCCCCTTTAGATTTATTATTATTTTATATATATTTTTGCTGACATGCTATTAATTATGGTGGTCATTTGTATTCGGTCGATCCGCAGAATTTTCACAATTTCGTACGTTTTAGTTTCTTATTTCCATTTTTACACAAAATAATTTTTTTTCAAGGCTGCTTGTTTTAGGTGCTCCTAGTAATCGTTTTCTCCATGTTATATTATATTCTGCAGGTCTAGGTTGAATCCAGCACTCTGATTTTTGTGCTTTTCATTAATCTATGCCTAAACTCACCTTGACTAAAGTTAAATATGTGACAAAAAATTCTCGCGAAATTAGCAAAAAAATAAAATAAAAACGACTGAATTTGAAGTCTAAAAAAGTTATGTGGGAAGCGAAATAAAAGTTTGACTTTTTTTTAAGAGAGGTACTCTTGACGGTGATTATCTCATCCTGTTATTTTTTTTTTTCTCTTTAGCCAACACAACGTTTCGAACATGAAGATGAAAACTGCAGTTTGTTATGCTGCATGTTTTAGCGTATTTAGTGCATGCACTTGTGATTTTTAGAACCTCCTCTGTGATGTGAAGTAAGCAAATTACATGTCGAGTTTTTGACATGTCAATAGAATTAATGCAAATGTAGAATAAAACATTAAAAAAAACAAGTCTTCACTTTTATACTAATAATTTCTTATCGCTTGGGTTCGCATAGAAGAGGTGCACATTTTTTAATAGTTCGAAACTATTAAAAAATGTTGTTATATTTTAAGTAATTTTACTTACTGAAACTTAAAAATGTAATTTATTTTTCCAAACGATATGATCTTGTTGTTATCAGTTTTAATAGCAAACTTTGCAGGTTTGATTCTGTGAAATTTAGCGTTTTATATAATTCCTGTTCATATTATATTCTACTCGTTCTTTGTTTGAAAGCTTACATATCTAATTTTAAAACCAGACTCGGGCAATAACCGTATCATTTTAGTTTCAACATGTTATTCACTCTTGAAAAGGAAATGAAGGAAGGAACTCTTAAATAAAGAAAGAAATGAAATTACAGAATAAATTACAGTTCCTCCGATTACTGTTATGTACCTATAGATAATGTTTCTTTTTAAATTTATTTTCCACTCTCCCATTTGCTGTTATCATATTAACACACAAATTATGAGCCTAAACAGAATCGTGTAGTTAGGTGGATGTGGTGTATACGCTGAAAGATGAATAAAAACTGCAGTTTTTTTCATTTCAAAACAGTGTCTAGACTGAAAAGATAAAAATAACAGATTAGAACCAAATATTCTTAATAGCCATCGAAAAGATCGCTCATAAAAATTTCATATTTTTATTTGGTTCTCTACATAACTTTTTTTTAGATTTCAAAATCAGCCGTTTCGAGTTTTCTTTTTCATTTTTTTTCATAGGAAAAAAACTTCAATTAAAGTGATTTCAGGCCTACGTATCTCACTGCACGTATTCATAAAACACATATAAAATCAGACTTTTAGAGTCAGCCTAGGACTTGTGGGTTTGTGTAAAAATGGGGAAAAATGCAGTCAGAACCTATAAATGGCAGCCATCTTGAAAATAGTTTGGTCTGAAAATGCCAATAAGAAAAATTATATTTGCGATATATATATATATAAGTATGGAATCATACCTTCATGATGCATATTCTCTTTGATATTGCGATGTTTAAAAGATATAAAATAAAATATGAACTCTTCTGGGTTTTTTTTCAAACAACCATGCCCAACATGTTTAGTAAAGCCGGACGTGTCATCATACTTCCGTATTTCTTTGATAACAGTAAGTTCACATTGTGTCTTTCTGCAGCCAGAAGCACATGTTACATTATCAAGAACGTAGTAGGGCAAGTTGTCTGTAGCAAAGTGATAAAAATGCTGGCTACTGGCAGTAAATATTCTGCATTTAAAGTGTCCGGTTTACACCATAAATAGAAAAATTATATATATTTTAAAGTAAAGTGTCTGAGCTCCAGGTACGACAAAGCTCTGGTGGACAATATTTTCTAATTTCAAAACGTAAGCATTTTTTTTACCCGAAACCCCAAAATTTTATAATTTATGTCACAGCTGTGGAGAGTATTGTGTTCACACATAGTGCAATGCTGCCGTATGAAAACACTTGTATTTTCTTAAATCCATGAAGAGTTAATGTCAAGCCAAAATATTTTCAAAGATATAAAACCAAAAAATGAATGATTATTATAAGAAATATTAGAAATATGCTGAATTATTTGCTTTTAGTCAATAATTCACCATCTCCTCCAGTTCGGTCAGTAGGATTTAAAATGATAACGAAGCTAGTTTAAGTTGCCCTCCAAGGAAGATGATCTCAGTGTAACTGGATTGGATTATTTAAACTCATATATTATCTTCATTTTTTGATACCCTTATGCTCTTGCTTTCTCAGCTTGCTAATTCTTAATTTTGATGGTCTTTGTGTCTTTGAGTTATCATGATCTTCTTGATGCATGCTGCTCGGAATTACGCTCACAGTAAATTATGGCTTAGTATTGAGTCTGTTAATTGTGTGTATTTATTTATCGGTTTTTTTCGGATGAAAATTCGCAATTTTAAGGACAAAAACCCCTTCCCAAAACGTATGAAACTGGATAATGTATCGTGTGTTGAAAAGCCATTATAATCGTTTTTCGAATCCAGAATGGGATTCGAACCTAAATTCTACTTATCGTGTTACTTCCACGATAAGTATCTACTTGATTTGTTTTATAGTTCAGTTTTCTTATAAATTAATCTTCGCTGCTTTTCTACTGATTGCCACTATCGCTATGCTATAAATGCCTAAACTGTTTGCAGAGGTTGCATTTTAAACTGTCAATACGCAACCAGCAACATTTCAAGTTTGTTCCTTAGATGGAAAAAAAAAAGTATCACTCGTGATACTTTTTTTTTTCCATTGAATATTTTCTTGAAGAAAATATTCAATGACACTGACATTACAATTACATTACAGATTTCTCTTTCATAAGGAAAATTGTTTTGAGAATTATTCAAATTAGTCCTAAAAACAATGTTTAAACATATTATTATTATTATTATTATTATTATTATTATTATTATTATTATTATTATTATTATTACCACGGGCTACTCCAGGAGTCCTTAGACTCATCGAGGGAGGCCCTAAACATCATGTTCACACAGCTGTTCAACATTCTCACAGTATCTATCATACCTTGCCTTGAACTCGCTCACTGTCATAGCACCCACAACAGACTCTGGCAGCTTATTCCACTCATTTACCACTCTAAAAGTAAAGAACCCAGCTCTAACACCCCTGCTAACCACGCTCTTGCCCAGCTTCCATGGGTGTCCCCTAGTTCTCCCACCACCAGTCCTGATCTCAAAAATATCATCTGAATTAATCCTATAGAATCCTTTTAGCAATTTGAATGTCTCAATCATATCTCCCCTTTTCCGCCTATCAACTAGTTTCTGCAACCCACAAATCTTCAACCTGTTCTCATATGGTTCATTCCATAGACCTGCTATCATCTTAGTCACTCGCCTCTGGATCCTCTCAACCTCCTCCCCATCAAGAAGGAACCGAGGTGACCAAATCTGGGCACAATATATAAAAGACATTTTAATTAAAAGCTTTAAACTGCGATGATTTTAATATTTTTCAATAAGTTCAAAAATTGGGAGAGTTTAAAATGTAAATTCTGGTATGGTTATCAAAAGTATGCTGTAAAATCATAGATAAATTTCTCTAAGAGTGTATTATCGTCTTTCTGTCATATTCACCTGTAAGACTAAAGTTAAGACTAAATATTTACCTGTAAATATTTAGTCTTAACTGGATAGTCTTAAAATGAGATATTTTCCTGAGTAAATCAGTGAGATCGACTACCGTGCAACAGGAAAGTAAGGTTAGCTTAGCGAGAGAGAGAGAGACTATACATTGCACATGACAAGTATTCATATTATACTAGTCAAATTGGTAGCTCAGCCTATCCACCACGGTCCAGTATATTAGCAGTAAGTTACACACTTTTAAAGCACGTGTCTGAATATTTTACAATTAAAAAGATGATTGACGGCATTCAATCGATAATTTCCGATTGAACTGTAAAATACTGAAGAACAGTATAAATTTTATTCCATATCCGTTATATTTTATTTTGTCAAATGATATCATATTGCTCGCACAATCATTGAAAAATTAATAATAGCAAAGCTTAAGATTTGAAATCTTTGCAACCGCCACCAAGAACGAAGGTAGCCGTGAACTGCACCAGCCACTCCTCCTACAACCTATGGAATTGTAATAGTTAAGATATCAAAGTTGATTTTAAGAATGCAATGTAGATACTGACAAGTAAATACTGAGTGATCTGAAGACATTAAAATTACGTTTACAGAATTTGATTACTAGAATTTGGACTACGAATATCGCATCTTAAAAGAAAACTTCCTTAGCTATTACAGAGAGTAATTACTAAACTGCATTCTTTATTTAGAAAAGAGTGCTTTTGTATTATATTTTATCGTAGTTAATTAGGTGTAATTAATTATATTCTAGAAACACCGGAATAATCCGACAGTTGCATTTCTACTAACTAGTTTATGATGTGCTTAAGTTAAAAACATGCACTTTATAAACAAATATAAGCTTAATTAGATCCGATGCAAGATAGGTTTGCATTTTTTTCGTTTTATATCTCTTTTATTAGTTTAACAAAGCTAATGTTGGTAATGCATCATCCTAAACTCAACCTGAAGCCCACGCTTGGTATAAGTCTTTCATTTCATACTCAACTACAAAGCAGAGCACACCTTTATGACAGTATAAACGCTTAGTTTTTGAAATTAAATAATTATTTATGTATATTTGAAGGAAAAAAAAACACCAACAAAGAGTCTTTATTCGTTTCTTAATCGGCTTAAATGGATTTAAAATTGCTATAGTAATCTTACTTTTTTTTTTTTTTGCTTTGAATGGTGCAGCGTCTATTCCACGTAGTGAATATTTCAAAATTTCAGGAACAGAAAAGAAATTCTATTCAGGCAATGTTATTTATGGATTACAATCGTTATTTCTTAAAGGAAATCGATAAGTAGGAAGGTGCAATCTATTGTATTGTCAGTCTGTTATGTCAGGAGAATTTCTTCAGTGCACTTATATGAATGAGCAACGATAAACGCTTAGTTATTCGGCAATCGTATCATCGAACGGCCAGTAACTAACTGGTCGTGCCTTATAATGTGACATCTATTAATAGAATCTTGAGGTCAGTAATGTCAATGCATGGACACAAAACCTGATCTATGTGAAATTGCTTTATAAATAAATATTTAGGAAACAGAAAATAATTTATGAAATAATGATGAACATTCATAATTATTTCCTATAGATCAAATACATAAGCAACTCGAGAGGGGAGAACACTTGATTTAAAAGATTTTCCGATGTGGGAGAAGTTTAGAAACTATTGACTTAGATACGACTATCTCTGTCGCTATCTAAGTCAATGCCTGTCTTTGCCTATCTTTGCCTATCTTATCCTAATTTTTAATGTTACAGCGATTAACTGAATATGTATGTTAATTTTTTTTGTAAAAATTATATTTGACTTCATTCCATAAAAGTTTTGTTTTTCATATAGCGCAATCAACACGATCCAGTAGAAATCAAATCCCATTAATACATGATACAAAATTAATATTCAATATAATTTTCAGAATACACCTTTCGAATTACATGTTGGGCAGTTCTATATTTAGCTTGTTGTTTGGTTTCAATTTAGCTGCTAAGCGTGCAATTGTGATCACCCAAATATCTGCAAATTCTTAGATAGGTATGATACGTTAGTTTAACACTGATGACATACTTAAAATAGTTTTTTTTTTTTTTTTTTTTTTACTTTTTTTTGAGACCATCAGCACCAAATAGTCGGAAACGTTCAATTACGAATAAAAATTGTGAAAAGGGAAATGCAATTAGTTAGCAAACTTGCAATTATGCAACCTTAAAATTGATGATTCAGTAACTTTAAAATGATTTTTGCGTCACTACAGACACTGTTGCTGACGAAAAATCAACAACAGGGTCTCCTTCCGGTTTTTAAAGCAGAGAGCGCACAGAATACAATTCAAATAGGCGATTGATCATTAAAGGATTATAGAAAAGTTTGACAATATAATGTTTTATTTTAAATCAGCAAAACTGACAAAATTAGGCTTATAAGCGCTTGTGTTCATTTTGTAGTAATTTTAATTTTTTTAAATCACTTAACTTGGAGATTTCTTGGAGATTTCATCCATCTTATATCGATGTATGTGTGTGCATGTGCGTGTTGGTGATCTAACAGTTGGCCTCATGCATGTCGTAATGGCCTTTCTACCAGTGATGAATGGAAAGTGACAGACAGTCGACAAGTCATCGTGTTGTCTCTGGTTGTATTGGCTCTTATTCTTTCCTTATTTGATTATTTCGGCGACGTTGAACTTTCAATAAAATGAAATAATCGCGCTGTTTTCGGCTAAAATAAATGCCAAGGGTGGTACATCATATTCTGTCCATTGCAAGTGTTGATGTTGTCTGTTTTGTGGGAGAAAAACCTCGAGTCTCACATAATAAAACCCAATAAGCCAAGTCCTACAACTTGGATGCACTTCCAACCCAGTTCTTTCCACCATTATCACCTTAATATTTCCCGTTACCGAGTACACTTTTCCTTTGTGCAATATTGTGCATCTGAATTATTTCTATTTATGAACTCATATTATTTTGTTTATTTCTGCATGCGTTTGTAGTGCGCCATCCAATGGCACAAAGATAAATCTGTTTACAGCAGAATGAATCTTCATTTGACTTTCCTTCCTCGAATAACTGTCAAATTATTAACTAGCGTGCGCCACACGAGGAACAGCGCCTACACAAACTTAACTATTGTTCAAACAATGATTCTGCAACTAACTGCTATGTCAGTTTTAGGCAGAATTAATGTTATGATTAACAACGCTTATAAATAATAGCACCACTCTAAGATTAGCTTCCCTATAAAAGTCTGTCATTGTTTCCACAGAGTAGCTTCAACACACTGCATTAGGCTGCAGGGCTAATTAAGTTTAACCCATGCTCCTTTACTCGTTAATGCACATTCAAGGTACCACACCTCGTTTATTTGCTCCAGGGGCCAACTCCGTATCTTGGCGTCCTTTGTCATGAATTCATAACAAAGTGTAAAGAAAAAAGAAACAAATTCTAACAATTCGGTTGGTTCCAAGAGACCTTCGGCTCATTATAGTCCACTTCTCTCTCTCTCTCTCTCTCTCTCTCTCTCTCTCTCTCTCTCTCTCTCTCTCTCTCTCTCTCTCTCTCTCTCTTTTCATTGTAGTCCTAAAGAGATAGAGCTACAGAGAACGTGCTGATCCCACGCGAGACTTTGCTGTTGTTTCCCAAAGTTTGCTGCATCCTTTAATCACACCATCCAAAGGGATTTCAGTTTCCTTCACTAATTAATTGAGGACTTACTATTATCAAATGGTTGCTGTTCCTTACAATGTTAGCGCTATAATTAATTAGAGCATTCTAATCAGCGAGAAATAAGTACACTCATATTATAGCTAATTAGAAATTTAATGATACAATAATTACTACTTTAGCGGGATTAAAATGCGTTTAATGTTTTTACGTGGGTTATATTTTATCTCCTGTTGTAACTTTCAATATTCTCTAAGGTGATTTAAGGGTTTGAAGTTTGTATTGCTTATTATTAAGTATTCATTGGAATTGTTGTAATCCCTTGATAATGCACCGGAATTTTGTTTTATTCATCCGAGATATTTTCTTGAAAACGAAAGAACTTTTATATCCCATTTTTATGTTCAAGTAACTACAGGGTGTTCGGGATAAATTTGACAGTTTCGTAAGGAAAAAGAAAATCTTCTTTGTATCTATTAAATTTAATGAATTGACAAAAAAACATTACAGGCAGAGTTAATTACAATACTATCAACAAGATTTACTCAAAATAACCACCATTAGCATCGATCACAGCTTCAATTCTGCTTCGGAACCTCGAACAAGCTGATGCTACAGTCTCCCTGGGAAGGGCCGCAAAAACTGTTTTAATTTTATCCATTAACTGGGCTTTTGTATTACTGGAAGTGCGATTGGTGTCTTTTTCAACTGCGCCGCATACAAAATAATCCATGGGGTTAAGGTCTGGGGAGTTTGGAGACCAAACATTTGGACTGGTGAAGTAGAAATTTTCAGACAACCATTTTTGACTTTTCCCAGAGGTGTGGCAAGGGGCCGAATCCTGCTGCCATACATACGGCCTACCATTGGCTACCCTTGTTATCCAGGGCTTGACTACAGTTAGCAACTCCACGAACAAAGCCCGAATTCCAATGCCAGGGTTCTTCAACACCTGTTCCTGCAGATTTGCGAGGAATTCTGCTGTACGAACGCAATCAGATCGTCTGCTAGGGATCTTTCTTCTTGCTACATCCTCGTAGTCACCATTGCAAGTCTCTAGTTCATGCCTGATTGTTTTTACTGTATTCAGGGAGCATTGGGCAGCAGTCGTAATATCCTTATTTTGATGGCGGGCACGAATCATCATGATACAAGTTATTCTCTTCCATGATTCAGGTGGGTTCCAGCTATCCATCCTTTCTGACATCTTGTATATGAATGAAGAAGGGTCCAAACTTTTAAATGAAGAGAAGTGTGTGTTAATACATGTAACTTACGGGAAAATATAATTAATTATAAATATGTCAAATTTATCCCGAACACCCTGTATATGAAGTGACAATAAGTATATAATTATTAAGAAACTGAAAGAAACAAGCAAACAAAAGAAAAAGGCGTTGCATATTTTGCCTATAAGTTGTATATACGTTTCCTACTGGATTTTCTACTTGTGGAAACTGAAGTGCTCCCGTTTTTTGAGAGGCTACCTAATTCAGTATTGAGTGAAGGATCTCAAAAGAACCTGAGTTCTATTCAACCAAGAAGAGTGCTTAATGTGAACATACTACGGAACATAAAACAGTAAAGAAACACTGCAATCAACTTCTGTGGGTATACATCTTCCTCTTCTTCTTCTTCTCTGCTGAACCTAATGGCTGGTGGAGGCAATGCTTCTTTTACTAGGGAATTATTATAGAACAATGTAGTTTCCCATTGCCTTCCTTGTTCTTAAGTATTTCATGTCTGTAGATGTGTGTTCAGAGCCTGTTTTTTGGATGAAACGTCCGAATTTTTGCGTTGGAAAACTCTTATAATGGTCTTGACGATCTTTCCGACCAAAGGGCTTCGCGTGCACTGACGAGTTAAGTTCTTCATGTTTATACATAAGAAACGGAATAAAATGCATCCAAGTATTTATCCTTTTAAATATAAAAGGAAAGCATATTAACCAAAATGAATATAATCATATTTTAAAATCATTTGAAATAAACTCAAATAATCTGAAGTTTACCTCGTGTTTGTCCAATATACAGTAGTTCCTCTTAAGACTGCCAATCATTGTTCTACAGAATAAACGGAAACATGCTTGAAGAATTCAATGAGATTGAATACGCTTAAATATATTTCAGAAAACCCGTTTAGCTAGATATCATAGAAGGAATCTCTTAATATTCTTTTTCGAATGACTGGAGGTAGTAGTCCTTGGAAAAATACCTAGTGAGAAAGACTAACTCAAATTTATATATAGTGGTGGTAGATGGAATGAAAAAAATAGGAAGAGAAAGAAGGAACCATCGATGAGCAGCACTTGAACTGCAAATGAATGTTGAAAAACTGCTGCTCATATTATTATCGCGTAAATTGAAATTTGGTTTACTCCTGTCTTTCATCGGAGAGGAGTGAGCCAGATTACCAGTGAAATAAAATAAACACTGGGATCTCTTTCATGTAATCAACTAATTGCAGGTTATTTTAAGATTAGTGTTATGGATTTATCAATATCTGAATTTATAATATCAATGTTCATTGTAACTATGACACTGATATTGGTAAATGTTTAACTTTCTTTTACCTATGATGTCAGTAAAAATAGAGCGTATTAAGAAGCGGAATACAAGAAGGCCACGTTCCAATGTATATGCTCGAGGTAAAAGGCATTTACTGTCAATCGAATTTAAACTGGAGAGAAATCTTAGAGTTTGTAGAATAAATCATGTTCAAAAATGAATCCCAACCAATTTGTGATTTGATGGCAACAAGAAGATGACAATACAAAACAGTCTCTCCTCACAACTACTATAGAAACCACCCCACGAGTAGTCATTTATCTTCTTGATTAATGACAAACCCCATCTAAAGGCCATGACATTTCGGTGACAGTTCATATATCAATCGAATCAAGAGGGGCTGGGGGTGGGGGTGGGGGGTTTATCCAAAGCTGCAATCCAACAAGTAGGTCAAGGGTAGAAAGTACATAGAAGCTAAGAAGCTTACGAAATGTATTTATTAAAAACCAAATAAAAATCGCTCCTAAGGAAAGATTTAATCCGCTCTTCATGGTCAGTACGAAAAATAACATGGATCGATGAGGTTTCTTTCTCTTTAGCCTATTTTGATGTATCAAAAGTTAGTTGTTATTCGGTTTAGCAAAATATCTAATAAGCTATTTATTTAAATCCATCGAAATCTTTAACAGTTTGTTGCAATACTTAAAGAGATTACCTTTTGGACATGTACAGATAACAGCTTATATATGGTCAACAAACTTCTAATTTAAAATAAATAAAGAAACATTTTCATTCCCTGAAAAGGGAGGATTACGTTATGGTAGCCTTAATTTTCGCTAGGCAGTTGGTCTACCTTTCATCATTATGATTGAGTGTGCGTCTACTGCGTGCTATACGAAAGAATATTACTCATCCGAACTCGCATTTATTTGTATATCCTCCTGTGTGTTCAAGGATTGATTTTTTGAGTTTCTCAAAGGAAAAAAAATCACTAATTAGTTCTACCAAAGATCGACTAAATTTGAAATGGACTGGAAAAAAATGCTTCGTAGAAACGGTTGTTCTAGTTGATGCACAGAATTGAATTCTAAAAGTTTATAAACCTAATTCGAACTGTAAGGTTTATTAGCCTAATTGTAATCCGTGAAGTTTAGAAGCCTAATGTGCTGTAGTGATGAAATATATTCCTAACTGCATAGAATGATCGCATATATTCTTTTTTTTTTTTACCTCCTGTAATACAAACTCAAATTGCAGGAAGGAAAAATCGTGCTTCTACCGTAAGAGATCGTCTCGCATATTTTATAAGTCCAGCACATTTGCAGTTACAAAACATAATATGTCACGTTATGTGCTAACAGTTGAGAAGAGAGGTAAACGCTATTGATTTTTTTTTTTTTGAAAACAGCTAAGGAAAACTATTCTATTCTAAACCATAGAAATAGAAGAAATGAAATAAAAGAAGGAAAAACATGATTCAAATGTTTTTCCTTCTTTATGATAATAAGAATCTAATAAGAATAAATGTTCTTATTAGATGGAATTTCCACTAGAATTTTTCCGTCCAAAAGACGTCATCGCTACTGATTACACTACAGAGAAAATTTTCGTGAAAATGGGTGAAATCATTCCATAAAATATTATCCTTTTTTGGTTCATGCATGTTCTGCACAGATATTTTTCTAAAGATCAGAGAGAGAGAGAGAGAGAGAGACAGAGAATTTTCCTTAAAAATATTTCGGATAATTTTTTTGCAGAAAAGAAATGTGAAACTTCTTGATGGACAATTCTTTTCATCTTCTAATTTAATCAGAGCTTCCTTAAAGTTTAACATCATCTCCTTCGTATCCCCCAGAGGATCCTGTTGTTTCTTGCCATAATTCGATCCATTTTTTCTTTGTCTTCTGTCTTTAATCGTTATACCACCGACGAGCATCCATATATTCTTTCGTAGGCTATTTACTTCAGTGTCATATCTTTCTTAGTAATTTCCTTTTCTCTTATGTCACCGTGAATTCTTTATCTTCTCCCAACTCCGCTTCACGATGGCTTTCTGTTTTTTCTGTGTGTTTTGCTTCAAAACAGTTGATTTAAGTTCTTACCGAAATCTTCCATAGATGTTGTTTTTTCTTGATCTAAAGAAGAAATAAGCTTCTCCGCTAGCTAGCTGCTTAAATGCATTTCCATCGAACCTGGTGGCCTCTCTAAAGTTATTAATATTTATTTTGGAAGTACATTTATAGTTTTTGAAGACGTTCGAAGGAATGTTTGCTTTTTTAAGTAGCCGGATGAGGAACGAAGAAAATTATTTATATAATTTTGATTTTGTTATTGTGCGATGGAGTATATTGTGGAGTCTATTGTGATGGCGAAGGATTTTTTCCTACTGAAATATTTATGTATATATTCGATTCGGAGCATGAGAAACTGTCATCTCACTAACCCTATAATTTTCAGAAACAAATTGGGTATAAATGGAAATACAATTTAAAGGTAAAGGTAACTCATTCAAGTGAAAAGGAGAGAGAGAGAGAGAGAGAGAGAGAGAGAGAGACTACAATAATGGACAACTTTATTTACAGTACATGATATTTTCAAGTATCAATTATTTCTTACTCATTTCTCTTCCTATAGCAAAGAGAAAGAAAAATAAGATGTCAAAATATGACTTCTTTTTGTTGTTATTTAAAATTGCATTTAAAATTGAATGATAAATGCGATTTTATTAAATTATGTCATATGCACTTCAACATCGCTCTCTTGGCTTGAATTTTGTTACAGCAATCGTACGTTGCCAAAATGAAATCCATTCATTAGCGAAAACATCATGTCCACTTACTTGGTAGTGTATTAGATCTCGTTTGGCCAAGATAACCGCTTGGCATTGACTCCACTAGCCCACAGAAGGTGTCATGAAGTATTCTGCACCAATAGACATTCGGCAGTCAATCTACGCCAGTGTTACGGTTCTGTGTGATCCCACAAATGTTTCACTTGCATTCAAATCAGAAAAAATTCCTGGCCTGAAATAACTTCCAGGCAAAGATGTGTTCATTGAGGATAGCAGCGCCCAGTGATGTCCATGGGACAAATTTCCATATCAGGATACTGCTAATACCGGCCTGTTTCTGGTAGACGTTGTAATCTGGTTGACGGAAAACAGGCTCTGTTATCATAATGTTTGAGTTGATCAATGTATATAATAACTTGCTCTCTCTCCTATGATTAAAACTTCGGGATTGCTAAAAATTGCTGGCATCTTGGTTTTTTGTTTTCCGTTTGTAGATCTATTATATCCATAAAAAGTTTAAATAAAATTGTTTTTTGAGCGAATTGAATTAACTTAAATAGCAATCTTTTTTTTTAAATAAATGGATGACATTAAAAGTGCATCAATAACAAAAGTTTATTTTGTTCATCTTACAGAAGTGGATCGGAACAAGGTACAGGAGTAAAAATATATATTTAAAAATAAATAAATTAATTTAAAAAAGTTATCTTAAAGTTAAAAAATACAACAGTAAAACTTAAATAAAAAAAATAAGAAACTAACTAAATAACTAAAGGAAATGAAGGTTCTAAAACCATCTTAACAGCTGTTGCTAATGCCAGTGAACAGGTCAAAGTGTTCGTGGAATGTTCGCCTAAGTATCTTAGGCATCGTCAGTGCAAGTTTACAGAATTGCAATTAAACGATAATAGACAGTTCTAAAAAGCGCCACCTGAGTAGCTCATGTAAGATAACTAAATAAGTTCAATAATTTTCTCACTTATTTAAAAATTATATAAATATATAACATTAGAAATGTTTGTTATTGTTTATTTGTCGTTCTGTGATCCTATACTGACGATGTCTATGATACTTAGGCAAACACTAGGTGATATGGTATTCGGATTTCTCTTCCAATTCCCTAGAGCCTCCAGAATTCATCTAGCCCTTCGCCCTCTGTATGAATAATCTTGACTGACTTCAGATACAAAAAAGAAAAAAAAATGACTTCAGATTATATCTATAGCGAGTGCTGAAACATTTAAAACAGATCCAAGAATTTTTAGGGAGTTTTAATACGCAGATTATGAGTCATTCAAACTAATGCCTCAACCTCTGATCTTGTCAACTCATGCTATCAAAGTACAGTCATGTCTGCCGTATCAGAGAAAGATTTCACTTCCTTTCCTCTTTTCGTTGATAACACTGTTCTGCAACGACAACGACTTCCAGCTGTAGCTCTGGTAGCTTTAGAAACGGATGAAGCAGCTGAGGCTGGATATTAGTTGTATTGGATCTGTAAATTGTTTGTATTCTTCTGTCGGGTTTGTCTGTTTTACATGATGAAAAACCCGAGTTTTCAGAGAATAAAATGAACCCTATACAAGATCGGATAACTCCTATTTACTTGAAAAAAAAACAGCCCTTATAATGGCTCCTCTCGTACTAGAAGAGATCCAAACAGAAGCTATAAATAAACACGAACTTCTTTCTCTATTTTATACCTCACGCACTGCGTTATTGTGTTATAGGTTCTCATAGAATCTCTCGTTAATGTGCAAAATCATCATCTTCTCATTTTTAATTTCATCTCAATCCAGAAAATGATAAATTATTTGGAATGTTCTTTTAAGACTATTTTTGGGAAGTTCCGATCTTTACCCTAAAGCTAGATTTTTATTTTTTATAACATTAAATCTTTACTTTAACTTATAAAAATGGAAAAGATCCTAATAAATATCTCACTCTGAAATTACAATATTCCAGAAGGAATCCTACTTATTGGGAATTTATTTACTTGGTAAAACTATTTTTGGAATTCTTTCTACAAGGCATGTAATCAAAAAGGAAAGTCGCTCTCATAAAACCATATTAGCAGTGTAATACGAAAAAGAGAAAGAAAAGTATATGAGGTACTGCTGATCTATTGGCGACTGGTATCGAACTCATCACTATCGGTTGCAAAGCAGTATGAGGATGGGTTATTCTTAAAAAATATAACTGCTACACTAGTACTATCTTTTCCTCAACAAGCTTGATGTACACGATTTTTGGGTTTAAATGGAAAAAAAAAATGTAATGCCAAGTCTTTCTGATTGGACATTAACACATAATGTAGACGTACTTTATTATTTCCAAGACTAGTTTTTATAATTACTGCTGGGAAGGTTTGCTTAATGAAACTTACCATAGCAGAAATAACATAAATCTAGAACTCCCTCTTTCTATCATTAATTTCGTGCAGCTCTGAAACCAAGGCTTTTAAAGTCCTGTAATAAAAGAAGGGTCACGTGATACAAAAAAAGAAACAAACGTGGCTAAGGATAAATGAGACAGAATGTCACCCATTCGAAATTAAAGAGAAAACGGCGCAGGATCATTAGCAGAATCATAATTAAAGGAACTACGGAGACCAGACGTAAAGGAACAGCTTCCAGTACGGAAGAATTTTAACGTTGGAACTAATTACAGAGAACAGAAAGAGAGAGCAAGAGAAAGAGGTAAAAAATTAGAATATATTTTGGCCACTGGTGGATAAGCAACAGATTTTAACAATAAAAATTTATAAACAGCTTCTGAGGTCTGCTGTTTTACTAATGAAGGGTCTAACACTTAAATTAGTGAACGCATATGCGGATCAGAGAGAGAGAGAGAGAGAGAAAGAAATACAGAGAGTTTATCGGGATGAATAAAATAATGATTTGTTGCTAAAGAAAATGAGGAATGCTCACTCTAAATAAGAACGTTTGCCTTGGTTTTAGTAATTAAGAACGAAGCATCCAAAGCTGTGAAATCATTTATTATATCAGTTATTTGCGTGTGTTCTGTGATCGGTTTGCTTGTTTTGTAGAACGAAAATGAAAATCACAGTTTGGGAGGAAAAACCCTACTAACAGCCTGTGAGATGGGATAACATCCATTCCGATTTAAAGACTTTATAAACGCTCTTTACGTCTTAACAAATCAAGTAACAATGGAATTAGTATTAGAAACATACTCATGAGCGAAAACATGGTGACCCCCACTACCTACATAGTAGCGTGACGGGGCTGGTTTGGCCGTCATAACCCCCCTTGCACCTGTAACTTCTCTAGATCAGTGTTTTTTTTTAACTTTTCTGAAAGCGACCCAGACAACTTCAAACCAACGGTAAACCTGTTGACGGAAACAGCTTATTGAAACGTGTAGCCCTCTTGAAACGTGACAAAAGAGCTACAACTAGTCAGCTCAGTACTACAATGGTAGTCAAAAAAAAAAACACAATCTCGTAGCGTAGTTTGTCGCTCGCTGTCATGGATTACTGGAGCAGACGACTATCTCTGGTCCCAAATGCTGTCAGCTAATAACAGGATGATGTGACTTCGTTGCGGAAATGATCGCCAATACTGGACAGCTAACGACTGGAAAAATGTGGCCTGGTCTATTGAGTCGCGGGTTGTATTGTATAATGCTGATGGCAGAACCAGAATATAGATGAAACAGCATGAGGCCATGGACTCTTCCTGCAAGATGCAATAGCTGTCATGTTGGTAAGAGTGAAATGTTATGAGGAATGTTTGGTACTCGTTAGGTCCCCTGATGCCTAAATACCACACCGTATCTTGACATTGTCGTTGATCATGTTCGCCAATTCATGGTTGCAGTTTACCCATTGCCAATGGCTACTTACGGCACAAGAATGCACCATGCTACCAAAACGCACGTAACGTGTTGCAGTGATTCTAGGAACATGACAGCGAGTTTTCTTTACTTCAGTGGGCAACTTAGTACCCAGACCTCAACTCAATAGAGCATCTCTTGAATTAGGTGAATCGAGCCATTAGAAGCAGCATCCAGTCTGCAACAATTAGGCGATGTCATTGTGAGAGCGTGGGCAAACATCCCAATGGGATGTTTTAGACCAGGAGGTCTTCAACCTTTCAGACAGTGCGGACCGCATTAAAAATTTCAATGAAGCCCGCTGGCCTCTAAGCTATACTGCGGTATTTAGAATTGTAAGATGCTTTCCAGATTCACAAGGAACGCTGTGCATTTGATACTTTACATAAATCTTGTAAAAATAAACAAACTCAGCTTTAAGAGCGTAGGAAGGAGTCGGGTTCACGATAAGTAAATACAATCATACTTGAAAAAAAGATAATTTAATGAAGAAAACATTCATTTTTTACAATGTCAATGGGAAACTTGGCAATGCTTTTCCTTGACCAGCTTATCGATGTTGGCATTGCTGGAAGTCGCTATGTGCAGATTATTCTCGAAATAGTGGTCCGTAATCTGAGTTCTTGTCTTCACATGCTTCATTCTGGAGAAGAACTGCTCACATAAGTATGTGCTTCCTAACAAAGTGCACAGTTTCAAAGCATGCCGGCGAAGATTAGGGAATGCGTCCTCAGAAAACAGTATTTGTAAAATGAAAGCAAGGGCACATTGAATCATTTTTCTCTCAAAGACGAGTTGTTTTGGAGTTCAAGGAGCTCCATTTGTACCCAGTCTGGCATTTCGGCAGCATTGACACTGAATGGCATTGAAAATAAATATAAAGAAGACGGTTACGACAATCACTAAATCTCTCCTCGAACTCACATCGCAACACGGCTAATTTTGTAGCGTATTCATCAAAAGACGGAAAGTTGGATTAGCGAGAAGCTGAGAATGAGTAAAGTCTTTTCTTGCGAGTTGTGCCTCTCAAAGTTTGAGTTGGCCACAAAAGCTTCGATGTGATCAAACAGAGTGTGCGCCAGTTGATCTTTGGATTGTAGCTGCGTATTTAGGTCATTCATATGCAAAGAGATGTCAGTCACAAAGGCAAAGTCTGTCATCCACTTCGGATCGTTGAATTCGGCAATCGACTTCCTCTTAGTTTGCAAGAACTGCACAACCAAAGCACATCACTATAATATCGTGGTTTATTATAATCATTATAATAAACGACATCGCTGTGATCCGCTTCGCGCTCTTGGGTCAAAAACTCTTGGAATTGACAATGATTCAATCCTCTTTCCCTAATAATAACGTTGACGACAGTCACAATAACTTTCATGACATTCTCAAACCCAATAGTGTTCGCGCACAAATTCTCCTGGTGGATTAAATAGTGGTAATGGACGAAATCTTTTCCTTCTAATTCCGGTTCTTTCCGTACTAGTGCAAGAAACCCGTCATTCTTTCCCATCATAGCAGGGGCACCATCAGTTACCACACCTTCGAGGTTGGTTAAGCTGAGGTCGAAACGCTGGAGCGTTTTCTTGGCGGCATTAAGAATAGTAGTGCCTTTTTCGTTCCCTTCATAGGTACAAGCACTAGCAGTTCTGTCACAGTGAATTGTTGATCAGTGCCACGGACAAAGAGAGCCAGTTGTGCTGTATCCTTCACATCTGTGCTCTCATCTAAAGCAAGTGAATATGATGTAAATTGGGATGATCATTTTTTTAAAGTTCCTTCAATGTCAGTGGCAAGTTCTTCGACACGTCGTGCTGCAGTTACCCCAGACAATCTCGTTTTTTTAAACACTTCCTTATTATTTGGCCACAGAATTTCCTCAGCAGCGATGAGACACTCTTTCACAAACTCGCCGTCCAAGAAGGCGTTTGATTTTTTTTAGCAATTTGTTTTCAGCTATTACATAACTTACTTTCATGCATGCCTCACTCTCTTCCCTCTGCCATTTAATAGTACCCTGCTTGCATTTTAAACCAATTTGGAGACGGTTCACTTTGTCCACACGAAGCTGCCCTTGAAGGTGATCAAAATTGGACGCATGTTTTGTCTCATAGTGTCGATTTATATTGTACACCCTTTTGATATTGACACCAACTCACGACAAATTAAACACGCTGGCTTATCGTCGATCAGCACAAAACACTACAAATTGGTTCAACTTTTCATTAAAAACCCGAAGAATCACTTGATTTACGAGCGTTTAATCGCGTTTTAATATTAAGTAGTTATTGTTTCAAAATGGCCGGAGACGCACGGTAAACAGCTCCGCGGGTCATGCGTTGAAGACCCCTGTTTTTGATAGTTGAATGAATGCCACACACAAGATAAAGAGGGGGGGTTTCCCACTCGTAATTAAATGCTGTTCCTAATAAAGTGGCCTCTCTCTCTCTCTCTCTCTCTCTCTCTCCATCTCTGTATGTATGTATGTATATATATAGATATATATAATGACAATGACAATGCACCATGCCCCTCAATCCTCGCAGTGACATTGATAGGCTCCATCTATCACGCAAAAAAGAAGATAGACGATTATTACAAGTGAAGCAAGTTATTGAAGAAGAAAAACGCAATTTAAATGATTATCTGCAGCAAACAACGGAAAAATTTCTAATTGAGGTAAGGAAAGAGGGTTTATTTAAACCCATGGAGACAAAATTGGAATTCAAAACCAACCAAGTAAAAGTGAGAACCGAAAGATGGAAAAATAAGGCATTGCATGGAAAATACCTTCACAGCATAGAGGACAGCGCTGACAACAACTTGACCTGGAAATGGTTGAGAAATGGAGCACTAAACAAAGAAACAGAATCGGTAATTTTTGCAGCACAAGAACATGCCATTAAAACCAATGTTATGAAGACAAAAATACAAAAAAATTGAAGAAGACAGTAAATGTAGATTGTGCAAAGAAAAGGAAGAAACGGTAGACCACATTATAAGTGGATGCAGCAAAATCGCGCAAATTGAGTACCGTAAAAGGCATGATAATGTAGCTAAGATAATCCACTGGCATTTATGTAAAAAGTATGGGTTTGAAGTATCTAAAGACCACTGGAAGCATAAAGTTCACCAGAAAGTGGTTGAGAATGAAAAAGCTAAAATACTCTGGGATTTCAAAATCCAGACTGACAAACGCTTGGAATGTAACACACCCGATATCACAGTGGTTGAAAAAAGTGAAAACAAGGGTGTTACGTTTATCGAAATATCAGTACCAGGAGATAGTCGGATTGACAACAAAGAAAATGAAAAAATTACAAAATATCGCGTGCAAATCGAAGTTGAACGAATCTGGCAAAAGAAAACGAAAGTTGTTCCCATAATAATAGGTGCTTTAGCGCCATCCCTAAAATATTGAAAAACATCTAGAAGCACTCGAGTTAGATGGATCAAAAATTGGGCAGCTGCAAAAGGCCGCTTTGTTCGGCACAGCTTTCATTTTCAGAAAGTATCTCCACAACTCATAGGCCCTTGGGTAGGGTCGAATTAGTGGAATATAACCAGCCTTTTCTTAAGACTGAGGAAGCAAATCAAGCTTTGATGAATATTATATATATATATATAAAGGATCAAAAATCGATATTCCCTAAAGGAATGAGTTTGCACAATACAAGGCAACTCCCTGCAAAGGTAGAGCAAGTCCACTTCCGCCTTTCAAAAAACAGTTTTATGTCTGGAAGACGGCGGTGAGCTTATTGGAGATGAGATGAGATGAAAGAACCTATGGGTAGCGATGTCCATGAGAACAATCCTCACACCCGGATGTCGCCGCCATCGACTTGCTTCCGCCCTGCCATTCAGTGTTTGGTCGGCCGAAAGGAGGCGGGGGTGATCATAATGATTTGGCTGATAACTGTGTAGACTAAGCAGATCGTACAAAAATAGATCAGTAGTATGGTAGGAGCTTTTAATCAGATCAAGATAAGATAAGGAATTGTGACGTGATTGGTTGTTCAGATGATGGCGTCATTTTGTGTGTGATGTAATGAGTTTGGGATTTTTCTGGGGAACATCTCTGTGTTTGACGTCACGTTGTTTGTTTGGTTCGCATATGGAATTATGGGTGATGGTTCGAGATAAGGATTCGTTTCGTGATTGGTGGGGCAGTTTAAACCAAATAGAGGTAGGGTGTATATTGGGAAAGTGATGTTAATGTCATGGATGTGTGTTGTTATCAAATGAAGTTAAGTGATGTCATTTGTTAGTTGTAAATAAGTGACGTTATTGGTTTGAATGGAAAAGGAAGATACATTAGTGGATAAGGATTCGTGTCGTGATTGGTGGGGCATTTTGAACAAGATCATGATAAGATAAGGAATCCTGCCGTGGATGTGTGTTGTTATCAGATGAAGATAAGTGACATAATTTGTTAGTTGTAAATAAGTGATGTAATTGTTAGTTGTAAATAAGTGACGTTATTGTTTTGGGAAAAGGAAGATATTTTACTGGATAAGGATAAGGCGTGATTGGCGGAACACTATGAACAAAATAGGGGTAGAGTGAATGGGGAAGCGACGTCTGTGTCATGGATGTGTGTTGTTATGAGTTGTACATAAGTAAATGGTTTGCATATGGCATTATGGGTGATGAATAGTGATAAGATAGAGTTTGGAATTTAGCTTCCTCCCCCCTTCTGTCAGGAACATCATGTAGTGTGTTTGGTTTGCGTAAAGCATTGTGGGTATTTTAGAGATAAGCAATCGTGATGTCATGTGTTTGGAAATTTCTGGGGAACATATGTCTCTCTGTGATATCACGTGATGTTTTGGTTTGTCTATGGAATTTTGGGCGATGTTTTTGATATAAGATATCTTGGAATTTACCCAAGGTGGAAAACCATCCATCATTGTCATCAAGTTTTGTCTTTGGCAATTCATAGTGTAGAGTAAACTCGAGATGGCGGCAGCGTTTAGGCTTTTCTGAATATTTATATGCTGGTGTCCTTCAAACACACACTTTTTTTCTCATATACAAAACTGATACGAATATTTTGATTTGTCTACATTTAAGTTCTTAAACTTCATTACTTTTTTAATTAACGTTAACTTTTTTACAAAATGTTTCGCTATGGGTATTTTTTACTTTACACTCAAGAGAAAAACCAAATCGCATTTTTAAAAAAATAAATTAAAATAAACAGAGACTTTAATGGATTACAACAATTTTTGTACGCAGTCTAGAAATACTAATGATAATTTAAATTACTTAGAGCCTTTCCAGAATCGGTCTTCTTAATGCGAATAGATTTTCCAAAATAGTTGAATTTTATATCCACAGCACAACACAAACACAAATCCCATGAGTTGAAAGAATAATATTTCTGTAAATAACCAGAAAATCTAGTTGACTACATCCTTTAGATTTTCGTACGTTTGGTATTTTCGTTAATTCCTTCGCAGATGTCTCTTGCTATGTTTTCCCGCACCCTCTGCGGAAAATGACATAATAGAGTTGAAGCCTAAACGCCGTTTTGTTGAGGGTACATGTTATTTCCTGTTTGGAATTCAGAGTGCTGTTAGCGTATGGAATTCTGACAAGTGAAATTATTATTTTTTTAACTTTACCGAATACACAAAACACTAAAACTCACAAACTTTTTTTAAACCAATACATATAATTCTAATCAATAAATAGCATGTGTGAATTTCTTTTCCCCACACTGTAGATTTTTTTCATTAGTCTTTCTTGAAGATTACTCATTAATTTCTACTTGCTGAGTTGAAATTAATGAAGTCCTCTTTTCAGACGATTGGGAACTTTTGATAGTACATGTAATTCACATGATTTTTCTCCATGTGACATTTGTGGAACTATTAGCTTATACGAAAAGATGATGTGCATGTTTTGCGTGACAATTGTAATACTTTTTGCACTCTCTTCATACAGCTCACCTAGATTGATCCCTTTCTCCATGACATTACAATTGCAGGAGTATGTTTGAGAGTATTTCTCCAAAACGTTTTGAAACCTAACACTTTGGCCATACTTCCTGCTCGGGGTTACATAGGGGCAAACTTGCAAAGTTGAAATACTTTGTTTGGCTCAAATGGCAAGAACAAAATGTGGAGTTTTTGATATGGCTCTCTCTATATATTTGTTTCAAATTGATTGGTTATTTTTCTCTATTTTACTTGTAAAATTCAGTTTAACTACATATTCTAACAGAATAACTGAGCAAAATTAATAAATAAATAAATTGTATGTGAATTTATTTTCCCACACTGTAGATTTCTCATTAGTCTTATCTTAAAGATATGTCTCATATCCAGTCAAAAATTTGTTGTACCTAGGTGAGAAATTGTGTGTTTAGGTTGGAACTCTTCGTTCCCATGGGAAATTGTTACTGTAGAAATTAATGCTTACATTTTTTTTTTTTTGGAACCAATACATATAATTCTAATCAGAATAACTGAGCAAAAAAAAATTAATAAATAACTGATTGTCCTTCTCTGACTATTAATTTTACCTTCGATTCCTTGTGCTCTTAACCTATTTCTGTAGCGGAAATTTATTTTATTTATTTATTTTTCTTTAGCATTAGTAATTTTAAGTAACGGATACATGTTTTTAAAGTTTTATTATGCAGAAATGTTTGTAAAGGAAAGAAAAAATACCATCTATTTATTTTGAAAACACCATAAAAATTTTTTGTCTATTTTTTTTCTGTAAAATAACAAAATTCTAACAGTCGTTCTGTTAGAATTTAGTGCGAGTGTTTTCTTCTAGTCTGGTGAAATAAATAAATAAATTGTGTGCAAATTCACTGTGACTTCAAACAAAAATATATATATGTGGTCTTACTTAAATTTGCATAAGACATTAATGACACCCAGTTGTTCATTCAAGTTTACACATTTTATTTGACTGTAATATTATTTACAATGTCTTTTTTTAATATAACATTCAGAAATTAAATAAAGTGAAAAGTGGATTCTATTTTAGTTTCTTACTATTATTGTAGCATTAGTAGTCATAGGGTATGATTTCCCACGCTTGTGAGAAAGTGTTTTCATTTCTGTTCTCGGGAAACTTGTTACTGTAGTAAAATTAAGAATGTTTACAGATAACTCATACGATGTCAATAGGTAGCATTGGACAATTTTCTAAAATAATTAATTACAGTATATCAGTTTTTCCCACTTTTTTACAATAATTAAACAGAATTGCATTAAGGTATTAAGTTATGGATTTACATATCAACTTGTAATCAGAATAACTGAGTAAAGTTTCACTATGGAAAACACAAGAACAACACACATGTTTATTCATTTAAGTTACAAATGCATATTTTATATTGCTGAAATATTAAATCACCAAATGTTGACAGTCACACTTTAATTCCAAACTGATGAACAAATATACTAGCAGGTTAGTAACACCTACAGATATAGCAAGCAAATTGTCACTATTTACTTCATTTGTACTTTATTCATTTCTGTTCTTGGGAACTTGTTACTGTAGTAAAATTAAGGATCATATTTTTATTTTTTTTAAACCAATACATATATATTTGAGCATTATTATGTTTCCAAAAGCATTTAAAAGTACACGTTATGTTTTCACATTTGGGACATCCAATTTCTTCCTATTAACGTTGTTAATGTTTTTGATTTTTATCTTCCTTTGGAAAGCAATATTTGATATTTGCATGTTGATTCTATCATCCAATTTCTTAGTTTGTCCAGAGATAATGAACTAATTTCCCACTTCAGCTGATGGTTATATTTTATTAACCAAGAATTCTGTTTTTTAACTCTTTCAGGTAATTCTTTCCAAATACAAGGTGATTTTGCCAATGCATATCTTACAATAATTCCATCAGAAATAAAATTTCTTTAGGAAATAAATTTGAAGTCTTATTCAAAAGAAATTGTATAACAATTATACCAATGCTAACTGAAAATTTGTATTTTTCACCCATTGTAGATTTTCATATTCGTTTTCCTTCATTCTTCTTCTTACATTACTTCATTTGGCACCAAAATAAATAGTTATTTATTATTATTATTATTATTATTATTATTATTATTATTATTATTATTATTATTATTATTATTATTATTATTATTATTATTATTATTTCACTGATTATTAGCTCTGATCTTATATTTTGTGTTAACGTCCTGTTACAAAATTCTAAACAATTAGAACTTTTTATAAAGAAACTTTTAAAGAATTTTGTCGCTCACCCGTTATTTTTAGATTGCCAAACACAAAACACCACAACACAATACAGCAGCTACAGTGGATGAACGACGGCCTTAAGTCCAAAGTCACTTGACTCGTTTGTGTTTCCTTATAGTACTATTTACCCTTACCCTAATCTATCCTGACCGTTCCTTCAAAAATGAACCTTTTGTGCTGATGACTCAACGACATTTTTTTCATGCTGCTGAATATACTGTTGATGTGTTTTTATCTTACTTTGTGTTGAGAAAAGTAAATTTTTATTTGTGTTATCTGGAGAGTATACAAAACTCATTCTCTACCAAACCTTTTTAAGAGTTTAAGTCACGTTTTTGGTTTAAATTATCTGCTGTCTCTTTGTAAAACCACCAAATTCTAACAGTTCGGATTTTTGAGTATGTGAACGAAATATTTACAGATAACTCAAGCAATGTAAATAGGTAGCATTAGACAATTTTCTAAAATAATTAATTACAGGATGTTAGTTTCCTCACTTCCCCCCACACATTCCTTGCATTACTTTCACAGTAGTGATTTTTTTACAATAATTAAACAGAATTGCATTAACGGTATAAAGTTATGGATTTTATTGTCAAATTCTAAACTGAATAACAGTAAAACTTTCACTGTGGAAAACACAACAACACACACACACATCTTTCTTCATTTAAATTTTACAAATGCATATTTTATTTTGCTGAAATATTATTATTTACAAAGAAAACAAATTCGAAACTTGTAATTACCAAAAAATATTTCAAAATATTTAGTTTACACCCTTAACATTTTCCAAAGATTTCAATAAAGAAAATGTTCGTTACTCACTATTTCTTGGTTACATTGCATCAAAATAGTTGGTCATGCAAAGAGTTTTTAGATCAGATACCATAGATAATACTGCTCCATACATTTCATATTGCATAAGTCTGGAAATGACACCATGCCTCGTTAAGCTTTCTGTGTATTATTTTTTCACCAGATATACACAAGCAGTTTTTGTAAAATGTTCGTGAATATCCCAAAATAAAGAATCTTTATCGAATTGAATAAAATCCTGAAGGTCAAATTTTATCATTGATGAATTCAGATGATTAGCAATAATCTTCCCCACGATACGAATTTGTGGTAATTCAGTTTCCAAAAATAGTAAATGATTATTGATGTGTATATTTTTGGTGAAAATTTCTCAGCTTCTTTACAACTAGTAGAGAAAACTTTACATCCACCAGCTCCTGAATCATTGAGAATTAGTTCTCCATCTTGGCATTTCAGAATATAACAGTCACCGAGATCCATTTTGTAGTCACATCTTCTTTGCAAGTAGCCAAGGATATCAGACCACTTGCTACATAACTTTTCCGAAGTGGTCCTGGATAAATACATCACAATGTATGTATCTTCTAAAATAATAACAGGTTTCTATGGTTTTAGAGATATGTGAAGAGCTTTGTCTCATGCTATTTTCCCGAAGAAAGAAAATTTCAAAGAGTTTTGTTGCTCACCCATCATTTTACTTTACTTTACTGGACACAAAACACCACAACACAATGCGATAGCTGCACTGGATGAACGAATTGCCGTAACTGAAAAGGCACTCGATTCGATTGTTTTTCCTTACACTAATGTTTACCTGACTCTTAACCCTGATCGTTCCTTCCTAAATGAAACTTTCGCACAGAAGATTCACGGACATGTTTCTACATCCTGTTGGATATGATGTTCATGTGATTTTATCTTACTTTGTGACATCATAGGGCAAACCTTGTCTCTGTGGCTCGAATGGTATTCTATATTATTTATCCTTATTATATTAATATTTTTATCCTTAAATAGCTTTTTTTGATGTAGAGCATATGACTAGTTCTCTCACTGATATGCCCGAAATTGTTGGAAAGAGGAGGAAAAAAAGCATTAGATGGTGGAAGTGAAAGGGTATTCAAGAGGATGACAGGGTTCTTCCCTGCAATGCTCCCCCACCCCATCCTCTAACACCCCTCATCCTTCTCTCCTCGAGAAGATGTCTGCTCAGCCTAATGGAGATGAGCAAGCTTATCATTTGCAGATATCTTTTAGTGATGTCACCTCCAACTGATACTGATAACCTTGAAGGGAAAAAAATGCATTTTTTTGTTTTGGAGTTTTTGTGAAATACTCTCAAACATACTCTTGCAATTGTAATGTCATGGAGAAAGGGATCAATCTGGGTGAGCTGTATGAAGAGAGTGCAAAAAATATTGCAACTGTTATGTAAAAAATGCACATCATCTTTTGTATTAGCTGATAGTTCCGCAAATATCACAGAGAAAAATTACGTGAATTACATGTACTGTCTAAAGTTCCCATACTCTGAAAAGAGGACTGCTGAAAACTCAGCGAGTGGAAATTAATGAGTAATCATCAAGAAAGACTAATGAAAAAAATCTACAGTTTGGGGAAAAGAAATTCATACATTTTATTTATTGATTAGAATTATATGTATTGGTATAAAAAATGTTTCTGTGGATCAGTGTTTTGTGTATCTGGTAAAGTTAAAAAAATCATTTCACTTGTCAGAATTCCATACTCTAACAGCACTCTGAATTCCAAACAGGAAATAACATGTACCCTCAACAAAACGGTGTTTAGACTTCAACCGTATGATGTCGTTTTGGGCAGAGGGTGCAGGAAAAAATAGCAAGAGACATCTGCGAATGAATTAACGAAAATACCAAATGAACGAAAATCTAAAGGATGTAGTCAACTAGATTGTCTGGTTATTTACAGAAATATTATTCTTTCAACTCGTGTTTTGTGTTTGTGTTGTGCTGTGGTTGTAAAATTCAACTATTTTGGAAAATCTATTGGCATTAAGAAGACCAATTCTGGAAAGACTGTAAGTAATTTAAATTATCATTAGAATTTCTAGACTGCATACTAAAATTGTTGTAATCCATTAAAGTCTCTGTTTATTTTAATTTATTTTTTTAAAATGCCATTTCGTTTTTTCGCTTGACGACTGTAAAGTAAAAAATATCCACAGCGAAACATTTTGTAAAAAAGATAACGTTAATTAGAAAAGTGAAGAAGTTCAAGATCTTTAATATAGACAAATCAAAATATTCGAATGAGTTTTGTGTATGAGAAAAAAAGTGTGTGTTTGAGGGACACCAGCGTATAATTAAATTATTCAGAAAAGTCTAAACGCTGCTGTCATTTTGACTCTACTCTGTGAATTCCAATAATCTTTTAACAGGAAAGAAATACCCCAAACTGTATTGGAAAATTAGTACTGCCATCTATAGACAACCAAACACAAAACATGACGACAATGATGGATGTTTTTCACCCCACGAAAATGTCAAGATATCGTATCTCAAAAAACATCGCCCACAATTCCATAGGCAAACCAAAACACCACGTGATATCACAGAGAGAGACATATGTTCCCCAGAAATTTCCAAACACATAACTTCACGATTGCTTATCTCTAAACACCCACAATGCTATACGCGAACCAAACACACCAAATAATGTCCCTGACAGAAGGGGGGCCTCCTAGCGAAATTCCAAACATTCCAAAATCTATCTTATCACTATCATCACCCATAATGCCACATGCAAACCATTTACTTATCTACAACTCATAACAACACACATCCACGACACGGACGTCACTTCCCCCATTCACCCTACCACTATTTTGTTCATAGTGTCTCTCGCCAATCATGCCACGAATCCTTATCCAGTAATATATCTTCCTTTTCCATTCAAAACTATAATGTCACTTATTTACAACTAACAAATGACTGTCACTTATCTTCATCTGATAACAACACACATCCATGACATTAAAATCGCTTTCCCCATTCACCCTACCCCTATTTGGTTTAAACTGCCCCACCAATCACGAAACGAATCCTTATCTCGAACCATTATCCATTATTCCATACGCGAACCAAACAAACAACGTGACGTCATACACACAGATGTTCCTCAGAAAAACTCCAAACATTCCAAACTCATGACGTCAACACACAAAATGACGCCATCATCTGAGCAACCAATCGCGTCACGATTCCTTATCTTATCTTGAGCTTGATCTGATTAAAAGCTCCTACCATATTACTTAGATCACAGAAGATATAAACATAAAAATAGACTTAACATAACACGAAATGTGGTTGAGATATTTAAACAATCTCTTTTATCACAATTTCGAGAAATACTGTCCATGACTGTGAATAGTTACATCCATAGTGGTGGACGGGGCTTAAAATAATAAATAAATAAAAATAACTTTTGGCAGAAAAGAAACAACATCCAAGTGACAACCATGTAGGATATTTTGTAACATCTCTTAATGCCACAAAGAAAACGGTGTTTTGTGTGGATTATGAATCAGCTAATCTAAAGTGCAAGATGATTTCTCTCCTTTGCATTGTGAAATAGACGTGTTGAAGCAAGATGGGTATCAAGTTTTGCTTCTTGTAACTTAGCAAGATGGGCAGAAATTTACGAAAATCGTTCCGAAACAACGTTGAATTCATTCGAGATATTTGGGATGGTAGAAGGTACTCCCATCTTAAAAGTGCAATGGCTTCTTAATATAGAGGACAGTTGATGCATCAGAATTTCTTCGCCAGTGCAGGATTTCGAATTAGACTGAGTATCTACAAATTTTAATGCTTTAGATGACAATAACTCCACGAATATTGTTTGTGATTCAGTTTTCCTCAAAAAGAAAATCTGCCGCTGATATTTTATCAGCCATAGCATGTTTATTTTCATGCTACAATTTGCCTCCATCTTTTCGATGAATTAGACATTGATAAAAGCTTTTTAAACTTTTCTCCTAATCACATAAGAGTGATAAGAAAAAGCTACTTAAGAAAAGCGGTTTCCTCCGGCCAATTTAACCTGTCTTTTTCACTTTTCTAGATTACTTCTTTTAACGGTTGTGCTCAGAAGATGAAGCAGTTTTGCGCCATAACTATAATTCTCACACATATAATTCCCCAAACACATCGCACTTAATGCGAACATACATATGGCTATTAAGGAGTACTATGCTTGTATATAGCTAGATTTAGGCATCCCTTTATACAATTAAAGTAAGTAATCATCACCGGAAAGAGTTAAAGGTGTTAATTCTTCAAGATAAGTCTTCTTGGAATATCCAGTAATAAATTTAAAGTGCATATTACATTAGAAAAATGACGAGTTGAGAGCAGGAATGAAGTTAATTTATTTCATTTGTAGTGTTTTTTCTCTCGCTTTGAAGCTCTCGTGCGTTGAAAACAGATTAAAATGTAAGTATCATGCTGCGCAGAATGCAAAAGAATTAAAAATTGAAATGTTAGGGATCAAATTGAAAAATCAAATGAAGACAACGTCCCCCCCCTCTCTCATTTGTTTTTCAATAATGAACTTATTAGAACTGAATTATCAGTCTTATCGCATAGTCTGAATAACAAAATATTCTTAAACTGCGTACTATGTATAAGGTTGCATAAATATGTTTTGTTTGTTAAAATAATCTTTAAAAAATCATATAAAAGTACTTCACTGACCTGAAGAAGACATAAACTTACAACCAAGTAGTTACATTTTTCTTTATATTAATATTTTCCTGAAATTAATGTAAACAAACTAGTATGGAAATATTCAGATAATCATAATCATCGTTCAGGTCAGTGAAGTACTTTTATGTGATCTTTTAAAGATTATTTTAACAAACAAAACATATTTATGCAACCTTATACGTAGTAAGCAGTTTAAGAAAATTTTATCTTATTCATGACTATGCGATAAGACTGATAATCAGTTCTGATAAGTCCATTATTGAAAAAAATTGATAATTATATTTTTATTATATTCTAAGTTTCTTACTAAAGTCATCCGATTAAAACAAAACTGAATTTCTTTAACAAAAACTGTTATAGATATCTTACATCCTAAGATGGAATCAAAATTGAAAGGTTTGTCAACTTTAGTTCGACTTTGATTTTTAATTATGCCTTAAGAAACTAAGCCTATGAAGCCATATTATGTTATGCTGTTAAATGCAGCACGTGTGTTCTCAAGTTAACACCGTATCATTTCAGCTAGCACGTTTTCAGTCGAATACATTTTAATAAAGATATTCAATACGAAATGAAGAACATTCGTTACGCATTCTCAAAGCGGCCTTAAGACATTTCTATACAAAAAAATCTTTTAGTTTTGATTTTTTTATTTTCTTCCTTTTTATAATCCTTTCTCATTCTCAAATTTTAAATACACTCTCTCTCTCTCTATCTATCTCACACACACACACACACACACATACACACATAGACACATAACCCTAACGAATTCGTATTGAAGGCGATATCTCTTACCCATCTGCCTAAATCACTCCCTAAAATTAAAGGCTCTTCCCACCAGTGGTCCCACGTTAAAGTAATTTGATATTTCTGGGATTTTAGCCGTACGGTTTTAAAGAAATATGCATCCCAAAAGTTTGAGAACAGGTTAAATCTTTCTCATAGCGGGACTCCCAGAGTGCGCGTAATTCAGCTGATGTTATCTGGAAGAAACGGTAGAGACATGCACCTCCATAAATCCCACAGGACTGCAAGCAGCTGGGTAGCTGCAAACACTACAGGAGGCAGAACGCAGAGGCCAGTGTCTGCTTAGTGTTCGTTGATTTAAAGCCCCTGTTTCCGTGTGCCTCCGCCTCTGTAAACAGCAGGATACCATATATCTTGCATACAGGCGCAGACTTAGGTATATTTATTTTCAACTATCTCTTTTGGGGTAACTGAATCTGTGCACGGATGCCAAAGGTCCTGTTTAAATAGCCGGGCATTTAAAATCAGAGATAACGCGATAGACAAAATGATAGGAAATGCCGTGGAATACGTTGATTTTCCGCCACAGCAGTAATAAAATCGTCTTTAGCTCACAGTCAGATAACCCGTCAAGGAGTGGCCACTAAATGGTTAAAAATGACGGCAATATACTCTCGAATCTCTGTTTCATGGCGATGCTTTACCAACAAGGGATATTTCAGAGTAGCACGGGGGATATAAATGGTCGCAGAAAGGCTTCATAAAACAGGAAAAGAAACCAAACTACTTTCTTCCTAACACCAGATGTTCAAAGAAATAAGTTCATCGGAATAGTCATGTGACAGCTCTATAAAGAGAACAATATAAAAAGGATAAGCATGCACACAAGGAAGAGGGCGCCTGCTGGCGTTTTCTAGCGACTTAACTCGCCATAGACGTCCTCAAGTGTGTGTGTGTGTGCGTGCGTGCGCGCGCGGATCATACAGTTGTTATGATAATAACAGATGCAATCATGTAATATCATTCTATTTTTTTCAGCTTCTTTCTATAGTATTTTTATGTTCAGAATGTCATTTCTCCAGAGGAGTATACTTCTGTTTCATTCCAGTAAAATTCGCTGCATTTTCAAACCTTACCATACAATAATGTCTATAATCATTGTGCACTAACCCCACAGTTATTTGGGTTTAATTAATTGAGAGTTACACGATTTGTTAAAAAAATAAAGAAATAAAAAATTGAGATTTATTAGGCGTTTAAATTTTTACCAACAGTGGTTGAAAAGATACACAGCAAACTAATTTCGCTACTAATATAATATGCAGCTTCCTCAGGGTTTAAAAAATTAATCTATGAACAAGAACCCATTGAGTATAGTTAAAGCGGATACCAAGCCGTAACTGTAAACACAGGGCAACGTAAAACCAGTGTCGTTTATTTACTAGTATCGTAAAATACTCATTAGAAATTCGAACGTTGTACCGTCAACGGGTTAATATTAATATTAGAAATTAGTACGCATTTCAAGAGCTATTTTTAAATCACCAGTTTCTATTTTAGTGAGGAGGTTGAAAAGGAGTCAAGTAGAAAACACGGCGCCATAAATGAATTCTTTCATTTATAGCTCCGTCTCGGTGTAATATTAATATAATTTCTTCTCGAAATAATCTTAATCAAGCGGGATAATAAAACACAGTGGGTTAGGATCACACCGGAAGAATTTTGACTATGAGACCAATATATTCTACCCGATACTTATTAATCCAGACGGTTTATCATTTTTGCCTTGATTAAAATTAAGTTAATATATGCAGCTATACAAAGCTATAGATTTACCTTGCTGTATCTTAGATGTATCTTTAAAATATTACCTAATTATTAAATATACTTTGAATATTTAAAAATAATTGTTTTAAATATTGATTTCTTAATTTTGTGTTCGAAAAAGTAGGGTTCGTCTTATACATGGGGGCGTCTTATACGGAAAAATACGGTAATTTAATTTTCGAAAAGATCTAATATGAAGGAAATATTATCCACTAAAACGTATACTGTTTTGCTTGAAATTTTAAAGATAAATATTTATTATTTATTTTTTAAATATGCTTCTGTACCGCGAAATGTTTAAATTATAAAACATTAGTACGGGGGGGTGAATAAAATTTTTAATTATTATTTTTTTATTTTGTTTAAACATAATCCTGATCTGGAGGCCTTTCACCCTTTCCTGACTTCAGTGAGGAGGGTGGGGAAAGATGAATTCATTTCTCACCTAAACACATTAAAAAAATTCATATCTATGGAGAGAGAGAGAGAGAGAGAGATTGATTCGAACCTGCAGCTTGCTGTTTGGAGAGCGGTACGCTAACCAATTCGGTCAACCTGCCTAAACTGTTTGTAAAGAACAATAACGGAGGTCACGGGAATCTCTGCTAATTGTTCAACACAAAATCAACTGCATCGGTAATTTGTTTTGCAGGAACTCAACCCCTATCCACTCCATATGAAGGTAGCTAATTCACTTTCAGTCGAAAAGCCCTTATAAACGTTTCTCGTGTCCTAGACAGGATTCGAACATACGCTCTTTTCAAACGTTATTCTCGCGACTGTGCTACGGAGGTACTAGTTTAGAGATTCTAAGGAATTGTTTTGATGTGAGATGATCTTCCTGGTCGGAACCTAAACTCTTCCTCGGCAGCCGTAAAAAATGAACACCAAAAGTTATATTGACGTCCAAAACAATTCTATGCTGTTATGCCGGTTCTATAGAAACAACGCAATTTATTTGCAGCATGATGATATTGAGATTCAAATGAGTAACCAATATAATCAATACAGGAGTCAAATAACAGCCATTATGGCAATGAACATGTTTTCTAACAATTATGTCATCGATTTGTGTTTATTGTAAAACGTGTTTATCATTATAAACTTATTTTTATTGCATCCAAAGTGAAGAGTTTAATTGTTTTCAGAATGAAACATCCTATGCTTATTAGAATTAATGAGAAGCGTGTATACGCATCAAAATATGTCAAGGAATGCTCACGTTTTGCTACTAGTTATAAAACAACGGACGTATTACATTATATTAAGTTTAATTTTTCAAAAAAAAATTTCAATATGATTAAACGCCTTTCTCATATCATTAAAATGGAAACGTACAACTACGTTACTTGCATTGCCCTAATTTCTTCATGAAATATGTATGACGCAACAATATGGAAGGATACCACGTCTCGTATTAAATCCTCATCTGGAAGTATTATCTGCAGCAACACGTATTCCTCTATCAATTCTCTAGATTATTAAAATGATTTAAATTTTACATGTATTCACGTAAATTGAAGAACGTGTGTATACTGAATACGTGAAACCATTTTTTTGTTGGACTCAGAAATAGCTTCCATATAGAATGACACTAATCTAATCTAAAAGTATGTGTGTTTATACAACTGACTTTCCATTTGCGTTCTCTCCAGGATGAGCGTCTATAATTGCAGCAGGTCACTCAAGAATGGGCAGACACAAGCCAAATCGACAAACGACAGTTTACATTGCTATAGTTCGGAGATATTCTCGGCTAAAAATCGATTGGTTCACGAGGCTTGATGGATAATTCCTCGCTCTGGATGTAACACACGTCCGCATACTCCGCAGGCTCATGAAACGGCAGAGAACCAACTCCGCAAGTTATTACGTGTGCTACTGTGATGATTTATTAATCAGTTTTAATCCCTTCTCTTTCCTATCCCCCCCCCATCATCCCTTAATACAAAGGCAGATGGAAAGCCACAATTTCCTATTATAGTTAACGAGAGAAATCCACTTCCCATTTCTGCCATTTGACATATTTCGTAGCCACCCTGTTGCTACTTTAAGTTCTATAAAAACAAACAAAAAAAAAGTTGGTTTTCTTTCCATTAATGTGTTCAACAAACCACAAAAATAGCTGGAAAATCATTTCTACGTACAATGAAATCCGGTAAGGAGTTTTGTGGTAACTTTTCACTGAATCTTCTTGGTAATTGCTTAATCTATCTCTCACTCTCGCCTTCTCTTCGAGGCACTCAAGAAAAATTTTCGCTTACTTGTTCATTTTGAAAGAAAGGAATATTCGTAGGGGGTGCTGGAACGGTTAGGAAACCACCTCAGTCGCAGTTCATGTTTCAGGTGATAAATCACTAGCTAGAGAGAGAGAAAGTTTTTTTTATAAAAGAAAAAAGACGAAATCAGCGAGTTTTGCTATTTTTGGCAATTTTATTGGACGTTTGCAAGTTGGAAGTTTTTTTTTAGAAGAAATTATTGTACCATGTCGATTTAGATAAAACTACTTACATCTCACATCCTGTTATCTCTCAGAGAGAGAAAAAAAGAACGAACAGATAACGAATTTAAACTATTTCTTGGTTAAGAATCAAATACGTACGTAATACTTGAAGGGAAAAAAAACGGAAGGCTAGAAATTGGTTTTATTTGTGCTCACGAATCGGCTTTTTTTTCCCTTTATCATTAGAGATATTTTGCAGATGGCGCCCTTTGTAAGAAGACATTTGGAATGATTGTCACCTGATCGCATAGTGCTGATTGGCTCTTCTTAATTACTTTGAAATACGATATATCAGGTGATTAAATACGCTTCCATCTACTCAATGGAAGGAAGTGCTTTAAGATCTTTAACAATGCGCCCTTAGTCTTGTTAGATAAAACTATATCGTCGTTGTGATTCTGCTCTGAAAAAGATAAAAAAGAGACTTTTTTATGGCAATATTCTCTTGTTTTCTTTTATTACAGTAGCGTTCAACCTTTTTGAGTATCAGGATCGGATTTGCAAAAGTGATTGATGGGCCGTGTTATCTACATTCAAAATTTCGGAATAGGAAAGTCCATGTAAAGAAAATCGGTAACAAAATATGCACAAGTGGAAAGCAAATATTTTTGGATTCCTTTTAAACATTTTCTCGTTTGTTACCATTTCAAAATGAACTCTCTTCTAGACTACCTCGTTACTATTACTGTAATACAAAAATACATGTCTTAGTAAGAGAAATGTGTATTTGTTTAGTTAGCGAATGCTTTTGTTTAAGAATGTAAAATGTATGTTTAGTTAAGATGTATTTTCTTCTTCAATTCATCGTCTTAGGACGAATAGAGATTAGGGGTCACAGAAAATTAATGCAGCAGGGACGCCATTTCTCTGCATCCCCTAATGGTAAGTATTTATACCTATACATCTATGTGTTCACCGGGCAGGCTTGCCTGCTCTGAGGAGGAACGAAAAACTAGTGATTCCAATTGGAATCACTAACTGTCTTGGCTTTCGTATGCCATATTACGTGGCGAATTATTCTAATTGGTATCGTACGTCGTAGTTCCATTTCTTTAATATAATAACAGGTATGTATTATACGTATAAATCTTACCAATATCGGTTTTTTTTGACTTAGTAGAATAATATGCATATATTAGATTATAAAGTATAAGCTCAGAAGTTGCATATTTGCTACCAGAATATAATGATTCAATATATGGAATCAGTCGGTCAGAATTCCTATCCTGAAATGTATTTTTCATCAAAATACTTGATACTCTTGCTTTTTAGACCTAAAGACAAAATAAATAGAAAGACAAATTTTTTTCACTTGGAAAAAAATTCAGGTCAGAAAGGGTTAAAATTCTGTTCCTGTGAGAGTGGGCGGATATCAGACTGATTTCATCACTGCATGACTTTCGTTCTTTTTGTAAAGCGATAAATACAACACGATATATTTCTGTAATCTGGCATTGCCCAAACATTGCCACTTCTTATAGCTCTCTTTCTCTCTCTTTTTTAGATTTTTGTTTAGTAATTTTCGTATGAGAATCTTACCAAGAAAAGATATAAACTCATCTTTCAGTATCGTGGGTGGCTTAATCTTAAATAATCCAGAAATTCTGTTCTAGAGACTTGGAACTAAAGCTTAAGTTTTCGATGAGCAGAATGCTAACTGCACATTGGATAGGAAAATTAATCTATTATCTTGAAGATAATGGAGTATCTTGATATAATACAATCATACTGAAAAATATAATCAAAATTGTTGTTGCTATTTCTGAAATAATAATGTAGTTGGCAAAAAAATGAAAGAATAAAACAGTTCGAAAGCCTTATTTTGTTCAAGTTTAGTCGATAATTTAACGAACTTGAACAAAATAAGACTTTCGAATTCAAAAAAACTGTCTTACAGAGGATATAGTCGTACACGATGCTTACGATACACTCCTGGTTCAGAAATATGTTATTAGTTGAAAATGTACAATGAGAAAAAAATTGATTTGAGTGATGATCAGAATGCCGGACACTTTTAGTGAACATCAGCATAATAACGATTAGTGATTTTTCTAAATGAATCAGGATAATTAATTCAAAGTCTAGCTAACAGCAAACAGAGATTTGCTGTTTCCTATAGCCAACGTTCACTCTTAGGAAACACGAAAAAAGTTTGCAATTGTGCAACACTTTAACTAGTGAAAAACATCTATTGTTAGGATACAACATGAGTATTATCATCAAGGTCGTGTCTTGCTAACAATAATAACAAAAGAACATTATGAGTAGTGAGAAATCCCAAAGTATCATTATTATTGATGATGAGTTTCTTTGGCTGAATAAACTAAATTCCTTTTATGAGAATTGTCAAACCAAATTTTTATTATTCTTCATAACATATAATATGTGTGAAATGTTAATAAATTCTATTCTCATAGCTACAGGGTACGATAAACAGACTCGGTTTTCTTTAAAAATTATTTTTAACCGAGTCTGTTTATCGTACCCTGTAGCTATGAGAATAGAATTTATTAACATTTCACACATATTATATGTTATGAAGAATAATAAAAATTTGGTTTCACATTGTTTTAAGAAAATAATATATTTTCTTTGCATGCAAAATAGATTACGCTTTAGTAGTAATTATAAAACATAATGTGACATAATATCAAGTGTATTTCGCTACATACCGTCTGATATAAAATGAGTTGTACTCTCTCTTATAACCATAATTTGCTCAATAAATAAATAAATACGAAGGATAAGTATGCGTTTATATTTTACTAAGAATGCGATAGAAAGCATAAGAATATTTAAAGGGAAGTTCATCTTAGGTATTATGACAGAAAAAAAGAAAATCGACCTATTGAGACAGGATTAGATAAGGTAGGAAAACGTAAAAATAAAACAAGAAAATTAATGAATATGTTGTTTTTATTTTAATTCAGAAACTGAAATTCAAAATTGTATGCCCATGATTTTTTTTTCCGAATATAATTAAACTGAATTAAAATGGACTGAAGGAGGGAAAAATCAGGATTTTGAAGAAAGGAAATTATTATCCCATGAAAAGAAACTCGCAAAGAGAAAATTAAAAAAAAAATAAAAAAAAACAACAACAATTAAATGTGAAACGCAGGAATAGGTACAACTTATTGTATGCATTAAACCAGACGAGAAAAAATCTGAATATTGAACAATTTTTAATATCTACATTAATCTTTTATGGAGACTATTGTATGAATGCATGTTTCGAATGCCACTGCTTCAGTTCAGCGAATTAGTCTGGTAGTATCCAACTTGAGCATGCGTGGTGAGATTCCTGAGAATCTCACCGCGCATTGAATTTAAATGTTTGTACGACAAACATTTAAATCCAATGTTTATCTTACAAAACGCCTGAAAAAAAAAACGAAACTTCTTAAAATCACATTTTGTTGATCTGAACTGACTTCAAGGATTCCTAAACTATTTTTTACATTCTTCCATGATGAAAATGAATACAGCGAACTTCCGTTTCCTCAGATGTTCAACGTTATCTGCGAAATTTGCAAAAGAATTACTGAATTCCATTTTAAGTCATTTAAAATAACAGTGCATTTAGAAATGAACCAAAGTTAAGGTTTTGGATGGAGTTTGCGATCGTTTGTTTGGTTGGGTTTAGGTTGAAATCGGTTTTAAATGATGAGATACTTTTAAGTAAGTCATCCCCTTCTATATAGATCCAAATATTATACAGAGAGAGAGAGAGAGAGAAAGAATGAGAGAAATAGAAACAATTAGTACTTTGGTACTTTGGTAAAACACATCATTATTTGCAAAAAAAAAACGATATGCTGCATGATAGACAGTATTGTTATCAATTTCGACTGTTTATTCGGTCTCGTAAGGAAATGCAACACGTCTTCCTCCAGGAAATTCAGATTTTCCCTCAAAAAACTGGAAAACACACACACATAGTGTTGGTTAGCTTATCCGTACATTTAATGTTAAGTGTGTCACTCATGAAACGTAAACCTGTCGTACATTTGTTCCAAATAATTCATCTCTGATATTTTCATAGTGTTTCACCACATGTCTTCTGAGCTCCACGAGGTTCATGACTTTTAGAATAATTTTAAACTGTTTTTCTGCATAGCTGTTTTGCCAAAACAACATGAAAATATTCAATTACATTTGGATATTACTAGCATAATGCTATCAAATGTAATCGTCATGTTGTCTTGGAAAAGCAGTTATCAGGGTATGGTTTAGTAGCGGGAGCAACCGAGGTTCCGCCTACTGTAGTCTAGTGTAGTGTGGTGTTTGTGTCTAACTTAAAATAACCGAGTTTGAATTTCTTCCAGACGCAAGAAAACTTTATAAGGAATTTTCAACTGAAGGTAAGTTATCCGGCCTCAAACGATGGGGTAAGAGTTTGCCTCCCAGAAACTTGGTTGTCACCCTGCAAAACAGACAAATTGGCCAGTAAGCATATATAATTTATTTATTGATTTGCAATTTATTTATTGATTTTTACAAAGAATTTATTTGCTATAGGCCCTCAGTGCCTCATATGTAGGAGTGGTATATATATATATATATACATAAGAAATCTGACAGATTTAGCTGATTATGCAGAGAGTATCAACCAATATATCCCATCAAATAGATTTATATAAAGCTAATTATTGAGCCGTGATAGGCTATTGGGTCATATCTGTTAATGTGGAAGACAAACATAATACGAGAGAGAGAGAGAAAATACGAAAATCCGAAATACACGTAATAGTTTTCAAGTTTATTATTACGAATCATCTTGCTGTTTTTTTTTTCCATTTAAACCATTTTTCAAAGATTCGATAAAATATTCGATAAATTTATGTAAATACAAAAATATTGATTTTTGTGTTTACATAAATCTAATGTTAGTACATAAAATTCAATCTTTCAACCAAGTTAACACGTGGATAAAATTATGTGTTGCGTAATGGTTGTAAATTAGATTCAAATTTAAAAGCAGTGCGTGGGGAACACAGAGCTCTTCATTTCGAATATTTCCATTGTTAAGAATAACGAGAAAGGAATCATTTTAATTCAAAGGAAGGTTCTCATATTTTTATGGTATCAGGAAAGTGCAGAGAACGTAATGTGTTTTTTTTATTAAAACAATATTACAATTGATATTGTTTTTAAAAGTCAAAATATATTTGTAGCTTAGTGATTGTATTGAAAGATACTGAAATTAAAAACCTTCCAACCGATAGCTTACACCGAATAATATTTGCATTAATGCCGAAACCCAATCTTACTTCGATTTGAATAATAAATCAATCTAATTGTTTACACAGCTTAAGCAATAAGAAGTTTTGTTACTTTACAAAGATAGCCTAATTGATATTTTTGTTACGAGGAGTTCGTTGTCCATAATTAGCGATCGTAGTGAGATATTTGAATTACGTGCTTATACAAGTTAAAATTATTAATAAGGCTTTTTTCTTTCTTACCATTCTCTTGATAATATTCTGAAGGACTTTTTTCAAGTAAGTCTAACATACTTTTGTTTGTACAAGGCAACTGATTTATTGACTTGAGATGTCTAAGAAGTCTTTAAGCGTAGATGGGGGGGGGAGTATTTATTTGATCATTAAAAAGAATAAATTATTGCATTAAGATGAAAGAATTGGAGATCATGCACTATTTGCACTTGAAATATTAGCGTATTTTTTATTTTATTCCTTTTTCAAATTTATGCCTAATGAGATTTTGTCCAAACGTGATTAATTTTAGATAATGTAATGGATAACTCACTTTTGGAAAACCTTCAAAAGGTTTTTCCATACATATCATAGAAATTAAAACAGGATCTTTAGGGTATATGCAAAATTTGTTCAGAATATTGCGTAGAAGTTGGATAAAAAATCTTATTCAACAACAACATGATGATGATGATGATGATAATAATAATAATAATAATGTTTGCATTGCTGAAACAAGTATTGTTTTTTGTAAACCTTAGATTTCTCTTTACGGCGTGGTTTTAAAGTAGTGCAGTGAAGCTCTCCTCTACAGCTTTCTATGTGTGAGAGTAGTGTGGAAGCTTTCAAGATTAGAAGCGAAAAGTGATATGCGCCATGACATCCATTATCCAAAATTGGGGAAAACACGATGAAACTATAATACCAAAATAACAATATAAATAACAAAAAAGCCTCATTTAAAAAAGATGTCAGAAGTTAATTGCATAGCGAATAATCATTACTCCTATGTCACAAAAAATATATCAGCTGAATGTATCACTCTTTAAAAGTGATGTACACGCAATAAACAGTAAAGATGTGCTTTTAGTTATCCTGTTTCTATTTTAGTTTCTTAAGAGAAAATGTTCAGTCACATTTCGGAAGAAACTCCAGTAAAACAGAAGTATCATAACGTCTGTTTTACTGGAACATAACTTCTGTTTTATCATAATCAGTGTCTGACCGATGCGCGTGTTTGAGTGTTAACTACGCGCAAACAATCACGTACAATTCGTGACGTTAATGAATCATTAAATGCAAGCGTGCACATTGGTGCCTTCGATGGTATGCATAAATAACATAAATAAATATTTAAAAGAAAATAAGTGTGCTTAACATAGTACAAATAAATGTTTATATTGATTTCCTGATATATTCTCTAGGGTCAGATAAAAATCGTCAGTGGACTGGAGAGCGTAGGTTACACAATCTTGTGATAGAATACATTTCGTGATAGAATATTCTATCACGAAATGTATTCCCGGTTACACATAAAAGTTTCTTTTAAGCAATACGAGTTTACTATGAGTTAGGTTCCTTTTTGACTAAAAGCAGTCTGTGATGGAGTGACGTCAACAGTAACCAGACACCCATGTCATTTCCTAAAATCCATCATTAAGGCGTATAAAATATGTCTGGCTTAATAACAATTTCCTTTGTCATATGCTTCATAAATCAATGATGGACAATGTCTCCGTCTTATGTCAGTTTTTTTTCTTCAAAGTATAGTCGCTGGAGTGTCTTATTTCGCTATTAAGACTAGTTGCTTATAATACCACTGCTTTCAAGAACAAGTCGCTATGTCATTTTCACCAATTTTACGTTTCTTTATATGTTCTTATTCTCCAAGAGAAAGATGTTGAGACATCATATATTCTATTACTTTCAATTGCTTGTTTTTGTACTGCATTTGGTGCGATTCCATAGTTATTTAGTTATATTTTACTGACACGTTCAAGTATTTTTCTTTGAATTTTAATTTACATCTTAATGAGTTCTCTAGCAACTGTCATTATTTATTTTTTGATGTTGTTGTTATATCTTCATAATTTTTATTTTCCTCTTCATCATTATTGCATTTAATAATCCTTTAAATCGTCACAATTTTCTACTCCTGTATCATCAGCATATGCAGTTATTCTTAAGTTTTCATTTTTAATTTGTATTTCACACTTTTCCATTTTGTTTACTTCTTTTTTTTGTTTCATCCATTCATCCCTAAGTTAAATAAGATGGCACCTATTTTAATTTCTTTAATAAATACAAACCAAGGATTATGATTTTTCAATGAGTCGTTAGATCAATGAATCTCTTGTAAAGGATTTATTTTATTCTAATGATTTTTCTATTATTTGCTTTAATATAAAACAAAAAGTATGCATCTATTGTTGATCTATTTTTCTAAATTCTTCTTGCTCATAAGATGATTCGGTGAAATTATTTATTATATTTTCAATTATTTTTGTGCATAATTTTAATGTTGTACAAAACAAATTTATTCCTATACGATGCTCTGTATTTGTCCTGTTCCTCGTTTTTGAAAATTGGTATTGTTAGGTTCTTTCGCCAGTCGTTTATATTTTTCTTTCTTACTGTGTTAATATCGCATAACATATTTTTATTAATTGTTTCCCTACATACACACGTGCATTTTAATAGTTCATTTTCTATCTCATCTATTTTAGATTATTTTCTTTGTTTTTAATTCTTTAAAGATCGATCTTTTCCAATATTATTATTATCTTTTTCTGTTATTTCAAAAGTGATGTTATCCTCCTCACAAGCAAGTTATCTTGGTATATTCGTAATCTCTTTATTCTTTTCTGTGCACAGATTTTTAAAACAATCTTTCAATTTATTCAGTCCAATATTTGTTAGTCTTAGATTTTGATTTGAAAAACAAATCTGAAAACAAACCCCAACTCAACATCACCAGAGTTAAAGATCGGTACTATCAATGTAAGAAGCCTGAATGGCAAAGAAATGGAGCTAGCTGAGGAATTAGATAAGTACCAGATCGACATAATAGGGGTGACTGAAACAAAAAAGACAAAAACTGGTGAGATCTTTCTGAGCAATAAATACAAAATGTTATATTCAGGCAATGACAATCAAGGAAAAGAAGGAGTAGCCATAGTATTCAACACAAAATACGAGGCTAATCTTCTTGAATGGCAGTCAGTCTCAAGTAGAGTAATGTGGGCAAATATGAGAATGGGGAACTGGACAATGAGACTTATTTGTGCCTATGGTCCCACAGAAGGTTCTACTAAGGTAGAAGTGGAGGAATTTTTTGAGGCTCTAGATAAAGCAACTGACACAATGAAAAAGGAAAAGTTGGTCCTTGTTGGGGATCTAAATAGTAGAGTAGGAAATGATTGTGAGACATACAAAAATATTTTGGGAAAATTTGGAGAAAAGAGCAAAGCTAATAATAATGGCAAATATTTGTTGGATTTCTGCTCAGGACATGGACTGGTTATTACTAACACCATGTTCCAACATAAAAATGTGCACAAATTCACATGGAGAGAAGAGGCTAGGAATAAGAAAAGTCTCATTGACTATGTTATTGTTGATAGTGATGTTTTCTCCCTGGTGCAGGACACCAGAGTGTACAGAGGATTTGAAATTGGAAGTGATCACTATTTAGTCTTGAGCAGGATAAAATTGAATTTCATATTGAAAAGAATAACATGTAAGAAAGTTTTAAAGCGAAAAAAAGTTGAGCAGCTCTCAGATGTGAACTGTAGACTAAAATACAGAAATATTATTGAAAAGAAAATGAAAGAGTTTGAAAACAGGAATCAAGCCTTGGAGATTCAGTGGCAAACTCTGAAGGAAACATTGATTGATTCTGCCAGAGAGGCATGTGGTGAGGTTGTGTGCAAGGATAAAAAAATCAGAACTCCCTGGTGGACACAGGAAGTTAAAGAGGCAGTGAAGGAAAAGAAGAAAGCATATCAAAAGTTCCTGGCAAATAAGTCAGCTTTTACTCTTACAGAATACAGAGACAAATGTAAGAAAGCTAAACAGTGTGTAAAACTAGCTAAACAAAAGTCATGGGAGGACTTTGGCAAGAATATAGAAAATAAATATCAAGAAGGTGGCGAAATATTCTGGAGGTTGTTGAAGAAGCTTAAGAATGGAGGAAAGAGTGCTGTAAAAGGAATTAGAGATGATAGAGGTGAAATGAAAACAGGAGAAAAAGATATCCTTGAAGTATGGAGTAATTACTTCGAAAAACTGCTAAATGAAACAAGTAGTGATGACAGCACAGTGATAAAAAACACTGACCAGGCATGTAGTCAGGAATACATATCCATACTTGAAGTAGAAAAAGCCATCAAAGGCTTGAAATGTGGAAAGGCAGCAGGAGTAGATGATATTCGACCAGAAATGCTGACGTATGGTGGTATAAGAGTCTTACAGTGGCTGCACTGCATAGTTCAGAAAGCCTGGACAGAGGGACGAATTCCCGATGATTGGAGTAGAGCTCTCATAGTACCCATATATAAAAAGGGAAATAAAACTGAATGTGAGAATTACAGAGGTATTTCCCTACTGAGTGTTCCTGGCAAGATCTATGCAAGTATACTTGAGAAACGGTTGAGAAGAATTGTGGAAGAAAAGCTTGGTGAAGAACAAGCTGGATTCAGGCCAAATAGAGGCTGTCAGGATCAGATCTTCACTTTACGACAAATAGTCGAGAAAGCATGGGAATATAACAAAGATCTGTATTTAAGTTTTGTCGATTTGGAAAAGGCATATGACAAGGTGCCAAGAGAGAAGCTATTCAATACGCTGCAGTTATATGGTGTCAATGGGGCATTATATCAAGCAATACTTAGTCTTTATTTGAGTTGTGAGTCAGCAGTTAGAATTGAAGGAAGTACAGGAAGATGGTTTAATGTTAAATCTGGTGTGAGACAAGGATGTACATTATCCCCTCTGTTATTCATTATCTATATGGATCAGATTATGAAGGAATGTGGTATTAAACCTGATATCAAAATTGGAGATGTTAATGTCAGCTCTTTGCTTTATGCGGATGATGTTATACTTCTAAATAAATCCGCTACAAGTCTGCAAGATTCTCTGACTAAATTGAATAGCTGTTGTAATATATATGGTATGAAGGTCAGCAATAAAAATACAAAGACAATGAAAATAGGCAGAATCATTGAAAATGTCAACTGTGTTGTGAATGGAGAACCGGTGGAACAAGTAAAACATTTCAGCTACTTAGGCACAATTTTTACTGAAGATGGTAAACTAAATATAGAAATAGACAACAGAATCAGCAAAGCTGGTATCGTGGGAAGTCAATTGAATAAATTCATATGGAATAAGAAAGAAATTAGTCGGAACACTAAATTAGCTGTATACAAGACTGTGTTCAAACCAATTTTAACTTATGGATCTGAGAGCTGGGTCAGAAGTAAAACAATTGACCAAAGACTAGAGGCCGCAGATATGAGAGTCCTGAGAAAGATTAGAGGCGTGAACAGATGGCATCAATGGCAATATCATATTAAAAATGAGGATATTAGGAAAGAACTTGACATTGTCAGCATCCAGGAATGCGTTAGCAGAGCTAATCTCAGATGGTATGGTCACTTAAGTAGAATGGGAGAGGAAAGATTAGCAAAACAAGTGTTCTCTGCCAGGTTGGCAGGAAAACGACCCAGAGGAAGACCAAGATATAGGTGGATTGATACGGTACACAGTGCCTTAGACGATAGAAATATAAGATCTGATAATGTTGGAGTCTTGACAAGTAACAGACTGATTTGGAGGAAAATTGTAGATAGGAAGTTAGTGATGATGTAATTTTTTCATGTAGTACTGTCATATCCTGTACACCCCTTGAGGGTACATGGCAGGAATTTGATGATGATGATGATGATGATGAGATTTTGATTTAGTTCTTTCTTTTGAGTTTGTATTATTCTCCTGATTCTTCTCTAAGTATCATAAATATCATAATATGATTTTTGGAGTAGTTACTCCAGCATTACTGTTAAAGGTTTTCCTTATCTATTAATTATTTTTATTTTTCCTGTGCGTGATCGTACATTCCAGGTACCAGTATCAGTTCTGGAATTTTCATTTTCTCTTTTAGTTTCGCTTTTGTTTTTTCTTCCTGGTTAGTTCCGATATACTCGTAGCTGTCCGGTCTTTCAAAATTTGGTTTCTTTGAGCAATTGAGTTTACCATTCCCCCCCCCCCCAAGCTGTTAACATGACTAGAGAACGTCTTCTATGTTGGCCAGCAATGTTATTATAGCCTTCATACTTATGGTGCCCTTTTGAAAGTATACACTTCCGGTATGCCTCAGCCACATCACCGGTCTACCTCCATACTGCATCTTTCTATAGTCCTCCGCCGAAGTGTAAGAAAGGAAAAGTAATTGTGGATATTTCTCTTAAATTTCTGTTCCAATTCTATATCTACACGATAATGTCTTTTATTAATGGATATCCAGTTATAATTTTAATATTTAATAGTTTATATTAATTTTATATACCTATTTTTCTAAACTAACTGAATTAACACCGCGTAATTTGTTAGGGAAGATCCAAACTGTTTTCGAATATTCGAATTTGAATAATAATTATCCCTAATACAAATATTAAATATTAATTGTGATTCGTGAACGATCATTTTAAATCAGAAATAATTTTTAAATTTCAATTCTTGTCTGTTAGAAATATAAGTTTTTAAATAGGTGATCTAGAGAGTGGAGGATGAAAATGTAAATTAAATTATAATAACTGCATCTTCATATTTGCAATGTGATAGCAACTTATAACAATCGAAATATAGGAACTCACCTTCTTTGTTACATCTAATCTCATTCTGTTGCTCATTCTCCAGTTATATTTTACATGTGCATCGCTCACCAGCGCCACCTAATTTTCATATTTGAGTATTACACGAATACTTTCTTACTAAATCGATCATTGTTTACTCTTACATTTTATTGTATCTATCTAGTTTACTATTTGAAACTATTTTATATACCTCTTTTTCATTCACAATTAATAAATAAATAATTGAATACATTGTATAAACAACACCAAAACTTCATTCGGAGCATACATTAGTATGATAATCTGATTATTTTTCCAGCAGCAATGGCAAATTATTTTATTCAGTGAAGACTAAATAAAAAAAATGGTGACAATGTATCCACAGGAATAAGCTACGTCAAAAGTAATAAAGACTGTTATTATAACGCCACTTTTTATAAAACAACTACAAAGAGTAAGAATCTGAGCACAAATATCAAGGAAAAAACATTACAATTATTGAAAAAAAGCTGTTTAATTTATGATTTTTCGAATCTATTTTAACGGGTTTTAAAGTATGTTTAGTAAATGTTTGAAGTAATTATTGTGGATATGCAAATATCCTGATATTGACTTTTTATATACACTTCTCAAAACATTTTTCCATCATTTAATAATGCTCTATTCTTTCCATTATTTTTCTTAAGTTATTTTAAGGCATAACTTGGCTTTCAGCAGTTTTCTCTTTATTCTCTAACAGCACGTGTTGATTTGTTTGATAGGAACTTTCTGCGCTATTTATTCTTTTCACATACTGTTTTTCTTTAGTCCACTAGCCTCTTATATATCTTTCTTTGTAAGCAGTTTTACTGTGTGCTTTCCCTTTTGTCCGCTGATGCTTCGTTCCCATTCTACCATTCAAAATGTAAGCTTGAGTTCTTATTTTGCAACTCTTTCACATTTCTCAAGAATATTTGTACATTGGAGTCTCAAGATGTTTGACTCATTTTAAAACTTTCTTGCATATTCACCCTACTTGACGGCTTCATTGCACAGAACTAGACGAGGAACATTTCCTATTTCAAATCATATGTAAACCCTTCTAAGAACAAGAGTTTAGTTTTGATGAAATTATTATATGAATGAAATGAAACAAATCGATGGTGAGATGAAACTGATGATTAAATACACTTTGAATGAAAATATATTATTCATCAAATTTAATGATGCGAAAATATCTTTGTGATAACATTTTCACACCATAATAGACTCAATCAGAGAATAACAGTGAGACTTAAATTTCGCGTATGTGTTTACGAGACACTGAAAGTTATATTTATGATCATGGAAAATCACAGTTTAATTATTTCGTCTTATTTAATAATAAATCTATGATCGTAGCAGAAATAAAATGCAATTTTATCGTTATTATTAGCTGCGCCTTGTCTTCAAATTATCTCCAAACAGTTTCAAAAATTTAATTCATTCGCATTCCACCATATAAATTTCAAACAATAAGGAGATTCTTTCGCAGTTCTTATTTTATTTCTCTCGTTCAATGACTCGATAAAATTTTATTTTCTTCTCTAGTTCTTTCATTTAGACCGCTGCAGAGGCTACAGTCGCATTGCTCAATTTTTCATTTCTTATCACATTTCAATACAAACATTGCCAACTTGACAAATAAAATTAAGGCTCTGCTCTACACGTCATTTAAAATGATAAATAATGAAGCAAAGGGTACATTTGATTTTTTATTTTTATTTTCCGTAAAATGAGTTGAATCTCAGTTAGGTTCAGTCTTTTTGATGCAAATATTGTATTATTATTGTAATGCACAAGTGTCATAGCGGATACTAAGTGAATCATCTGAAGAAAAATCATTCAGAGGTAGAATTCCTTCATAAATAATTTTGCTGATCATTCTCTTCATTAGCTCCAGAACATCAAAACGTAGTTAACAATCTTCAATCAATTATTTCTTGTATTTGAAGCACTGCATTAATAGATTAATCTTATAGTGGTATAAAGGCAAATATCTTAGTATGCCATAAGAAAGGTCCGTAAATGAACTTACATTGGTCGTTGTTTTGGTGGTTTGATAAGACTCGTTTCAGTTGGAAGTACGGACTACACAACACAGGCTACGAGCACAATTCATACGTCTGTCAAATGCTTGTATTCTTACCAGCATATCAATTTGAGTGATGAAAAACCGTTTCCAGAATGGGGGGAGGACCCTGCTACCTCCTTATGAGATGTCTAGATCATTTACTATCAGAAAGTAATTATATATTTTCTCTCTCTCTCTAGATGAGACTGAAAGCCTTTCCAACCGAAGAGAGTTGTTTGTTCAAAATGTTCTTATTGTATTTATTCTCCTTCCAGCAGCTTGATACATCCGTAAATTGAACAAAAGTAGTTCCTCAAGAAAAGATACAGTTCATATTAAAAGGAACAATTATATTGCTCCCGAGTCTGTAGATCATACCCTACTAAATGTTTTGGTTTTTTTGGTACGAGATTTATTAAGTATTATTAAGGAACGTTTTTGCATTTCGCCACTACTGGGAACGCTTACTCAATGAAAGAATGCATTTGGTGTGTGTGTGGGGGGGAACTATTATCAAAGGCTGGAATTCACAAAGGCCTCGCTGATCATTTTTAAAAATTAATGAAGGGAAAAACTGATCTCTTTACATCCAAGAAAAAAGAGGCTCGTTTCAGTCTCGAGCTGCAATAATACTTTACGTAAATAACGTGAATGTGTCCAAGCTGATCTGTGTATTTTGAACATGAACAAACACACTAATAAAAACCATGCGCTTTTATGAAAACAGCTTTGTGTAGTTTGATAGACTAAAAGACGATGTTTTTACTCAGCTGGAAAGTGGCATAAAATGCGTTGTTGATTTACTAGATATAAAATGAAGATGTTGAATTAAAAAAAAAAGAAAAAGAAAAGGAGTACCACAACATAACATTTCACGTGTTTAAGCTTCGTATAGGGATGACGTCAAAAGTATAAATAATTATTTTTATATAAATATACGTAATATCTTAAAAAGTTATGCTTCGTTTTTTCTAGGATAGCTCTTTCGTTAAAACAGAAATGGATAATTTTAATAAACTTTATTCAATTATTTTACATAATTACTTAAACAATCACATCTAAATCCCCCCTCACTACACACCCGCTCAGATACAAATATTTGGGTAGTTTCACGAATTATGACAAGATTGAGCGTCTTGCTCAGGAAGCTATATCGTTCTATCTTCTTGAGTTTCATAATCTATTAATTGATGTCTTCTCGAAATTCTCCTTCGGTTTAGGGAAAAGATGAAGCCAACTTTCAGCTATGAAATATGTGACTAAAGAAAGTGAGCCTAAAGGGTTCTAGGAAACTGTTTGTGTGTATGAGTTAGCGCATTGTTGTGTTGGAAGAATAGCTACTGTATATTATATCCAAAGGGGATCTTCGAATTCGTGACTGCATTTTTACAGGGTTCCAACGTAGTACTGAAAGTAAAGTAGTAGCAGTAGGCATAAATGTTGAATGCACTACTCTAGTTCGTACTCCTGGAGGTAGTGGGTAAGTGATTGATGGATATCAATCAGTGCGATTGCGTCAACGTCAAAATAGGATTTTGTTTTATTATCAGCAACGAACAGCTTCAGGAATTAAAAACATTTAGGTTGTATGACTCTTATTTGCTACATTTTACAGAACTGAATAACATTCTTACAAGGTCATCAAATCATTAATCACATTTGAAACAGACAGTGATTAAATTCTGTAGACAATAATTATTAAACCTACTTTTTTAAAACCACAACGAAATCACAATTTATCAAAGCATCATTACACGATAGGATATGTGAGTTATATTTTTCTTTCTTTTAAAAACGGGTTGTTCTTGTTCATAGCCAAAACGTTTTTTTTGTTGTTTTTGTCTTTTAATGGGTACTTGTGCGCTTTTATCTTTATAATGAACGTTCTTCTAGATCTACAGTAGTTTTCCTGTGCGCGCCTTAACCAGCGGAGAATATTGACTGTAATAATTTATGAAGTGAACTTACAGTTGCTTTCATTACAGAGACTAGAAGGGAGGACAAAAAAAAATCCAATTTCGTTCTAGATGTCTAGTGAGAGCGTCAGCGTCTAATTGAAAACCACAAAAAAGAAACGTCTCGCTACAGAGATGTTTCACAAGGGGTAACGGAAGAAGAAGAAAAAGAAAGAAAAAAAAAAACCTCTAAACGCACACGAGTTGATTTGACTTGCAGTAGTGAATAGTGAGCAAATTTGGAAGACATAAGAACTAAAATCATTACAGAATTTTCAGAGATAAAAAAGTATCTGAATACTTCGGCAATGGTTGTTTATATTGTAAATATTAAATAAAACATGGCACAAATGCAATGATTGTATTAAGGCTCTCAGAGTGTGTATTAGATTACAGCCTTAGGCGTCTTAGTGTTAGCAAATCGTTTTATCTTCTTCCAACACCAAATATTCTTCTAGATACTTTCTAATTATCTAAAATTGGAACCTTTGGGAAAAAAGCCATAATGCTGGAGTTACAGAAATGACTAAAAGGTTTAGCTTTCACATGAAAAAGATCTGACAAAAAATTATTATATAAGCTAGAGCATAACCTGTTATTTTATGTTGGATTATACAATACTAATATTAACAATATTTTTTAATTTTTGGAAAACTGAAAAATTTATTTAAACAGTCAGTTTATTTACTGAAGACTGAATAGAGTCCTGCATGATTTGAATATTTCTACTTTCCTTCTTCTATAGGCATCGCTACGATAACTGTATTGATAAATGGTATACTTCCAAAACTAGTTATGGTCTTCCTTGTTTTGTAAACATAATAGTTTGCAATGTTTTCCTTTATTTTCCCATTCTGCACTACGAACGTATTATTAACAAAAGTTACCAGTGAAGTTAAGAATATTTTCAATCGATACATCTCAAATTGTCGTCTCGGTTTTCTGAAAGGAGTGTAGTTCATTTTCTTCTGCGAACAAATCCTCTCGAGGTAATCCTATCAAAACAAGTCGGTCTTATCAGTCAATGTCTGAACACCGTGTTAGATTAGACTTGGAATAATGTAGAAGTTTTAAGGGCTCACTGTTTCTCTAAATGATGTGTCACAAAGAATGTCATCGCAAAGAATAAAGACTATCCACGCCAATGGAAAACCAAACATCTACATTGCTCCCACAATATAGCCCACAGTATTTCACCAATGAGACCAAAGAACTTATTAAACATAAGCATTCCAAAAATACAACAATCGACACATTGCAGTGTTTTTGGAATGCGTATGTTTGTGTTACTAATTTTTAATCCATTTACCAAGTAAGCAAGGTTAAGTAATACAGAGCTTATAAGTATTTTACCAAAACAGGTTACCATAAGGTGCTTTGACCTTATTAAATAAAAATCTCAGGATGAGAGATAGATGTAGAAAGTAGAAAGAGACAGATGTAGGGAAGAAAGAACAAACTGCGGTTGTGATAAGCTCTGTAACTGCCAGGAGAAGACTCGTTCGATAGAGAGTGATAGCCAGGCGCCCAAAAAAAGATCTTGTTAACCAGAAAATGAAATGGGCTCAGTTAAATTGCTGCAAGGAGTGCCAAATGTATCCCTAATCAGAAAAAGAGTAATTTTTTTCTGACGAGAAAAACTTTAACCTGCAAGTCCCCGTCAGTTCGAAACGATTAGGAGAAAAAATTCCATCCTGACTGTTGGGTATCAACAATCAAATTCTCAGCCAGTAAGATGATCTGGGGTCGCATGTCGTATCATATTGTTAGTCGCTTGCATTTCACAAAAGAATCAGAATCAGTGAATGTATAAGTGTACCAGAAAATTTTAGAAGAAGAATTGCTGTTTACCATCAGAGACCACTTTACCGGAATAACGAAGAACTTCATATTTTAGAATGACTCTGCCCCTTCTCCTAGTGCAAAAAGTGTAAGTCATGCTATTATAACACTAAAATGTACCATATGAATTGAGTTTAGTACTTTAAAAATCTTTAGCATTTGTTGCGAGTTAATAAATGACTCAATGAACACTCTATTCATTACTGTCCTGTCCTGGACAGTTCTGTACTGTACTGTCCTGTCCTGTCCTGGGCTGTTTTCTGTCCGACTACCATGGACAGGAAACAGTCCAGATCTCAACCTCGTTGAGAATTTGTGGTACCAAACGGGGACTGATACACACAAAGAAGCCAAAACCATCGGGAGCGCCAAGAAGCCATTATGAGGGTATGAACCATGAATTGGCAGTAGCATCCATCAGGAAATTGATTTTATCAATGCCACCCGATGCCAAGCTGTAATAGAGGCAAGAGGAGTACCTACGAAGTACTAAACAGACAAAATTGTATTTTTAGCTTTGAATGTTAGTACAACTGTGTAGTTGAACTAAATTTTGATACGGTATTTGTTTTTCCAGTGTAAATATCACTGTCCACTTTATGTTGAAATATTTGCAAATTTGTCAAGTTATGTCACATCTTGTACTAAAAAGAGCCAAATGTTAATCAATAAAATAAAAATATTATATTATATTCTTCATTATTTGTGGCAAATCAAGAATCAAATTAATTTTTCGATTCTTAATGAAACAAACTGTAAGTTGCTGCATTTGAGCAATTGAAATTTGAGCATTTGAAAATGGGAAATTTAAATAGTGCGGGATAAAAGTACTCCACGTAGACTTATATTAGTTATGATGATGTTTCGAACTACAATCGTAAAAGCCGATTCTAGATGAAAAGTTATTGTTATCATTATTTTTATTTTATTTTATTTTTGAAGTAAACGGGAAGTCTATTCCTTCAAATAACGTCGAAAGAGAAAATAATATTTTTTGCTATCCGTGATATTATTATTCAACCTCTTACAAATACGAAAGTCAATGTCTTAATCACTTCGTTTCGGTCTTGTCCAATTTAATGTCATTGTTCTTCGGAACCACTTATTAAAGTAACCAGCCTGTAAAGTTCAAGCAAGTATTAAAATTCCTCGGCGCGTTATTAAGATCTCTTTCCATTTAATTATATTCTCACTGATCACCGAAATCTAAGAGACTCATCTTTAAAGGCATCGATCACAGTAAAAGGGAAATAATAATGAGGAAACAGCTCTCTCTGGATCTCAGTTTTTCCGTGCTTCATAATAATAAACACATTTTGCAATTTCCTGGAGTACTCCTTGCTCACGTCTGTGGTTTAGCAAACTTTGGTAGCTCTGCGTGCAAGGATAACAGAATCAGCAAGTCACCAAGGGCACTTAAAGAAAGCAGTGGAATTACGAAATAGCACGAGATATAGACTTTGTTTAAAAAAAAATCAACAAAACGAACAATTGTTGCCTGCTGTACAAATATGATCGTGTGGTGTCTGTACTGGTTTCCATGGGAACCGCACCAAATGGATCGAAATAGGAAACTTTTTAATTCCTTCAGCCGCCTATAGTAAGGATAAGAAAGGACGATCTTTCCAAACGTACGAAGCGTTTCGCAAATTTTAACTGAAAAAACTCATTATTAGAAAAAAGCGTCCAATTTTACTTTTTGTTCTTAGTATTTGGGATATAGAAAATTTCGAAACACCGACAGAATTTATCAATCTTGTCATCCTTTCTCAGCACAGCAATCAACCTCGAATATATCACAAGCAGTAATAATTAAATTCAACATGGCAGAAGAAAGTTGGTTGTAATTATAGTCACGTTCGTTATTTCACTTGTGAAAGCCTTAATTATCTGTTCAGAAAATAGTCGGAAACATGACATTAAAATGATGCCATAGCATGAACATAATATTAGACAAATTATTTCGTTTCCTTTATATGTGAATTTCATCCATGAAAAGTTCTAAACCATACATTAATACCATATTAAATAATCCGAAAATCTGCTCTAGAGACTAAATGTGGAACTTTTTCCAGCCACTTCAATCAGATCGCATCGTAACTTACCATCCTACAGAAAAACTAGTGATGCGACTGTGGACATCTGTGTTAGAAGATCCCACAAGAGCAGGAAATACCCCTATATCTCCTGTTCCGTCGCTATCATCTCAAGAGAGGAGTAGCGCCAGTACAATTCCATCTCTTCTTCAAGTACGCCTTACAAAATCTCGGAATCCTACTCCTATCCATCAGTATAATCTTAGAATTTTAAAGAACATTATTCGATTCTCTATCAGCGAAATATCTATTACAGCAAGGCGGAATCATTATTTGGAAATGGAATTTTCCAGGCATCCTCCTCCTTCCCAGTTAGTAGAGCATCATCCTGCATCATTTGTTCTATCCACGCGGAAAGAGAGAAAATGTCTTTATTCCCAAATGCAGGCATTATATAAAAGATGAATAGATGCGTTTGTGCTAGAACAATACTAGATGGAGCATCTTCTCTTCCTTCCAGTGAGATGCACCAGGAGTTTATCCGCTTTTGGAGGGATGTCTTTTTCTACTTCCCCACCATACATACCTGATTTAGCCCTTCCTTCTGTTTGAAAGTCCATTCCGGAAGTTAAACGTTTCCGTCCATCATCAGCTATGAGACCAACTGATGAACTAGTTAGAATCTAGTTCTTTTCTCCGACAAGCCGTTCCTCTTTTCTGTCCAATGTAGGATCTTTTCTTTCTCCTCTCCGTAAAGCTGCACTTGAACCTCAACTGAGGCTCTTCATTCAGAATTATTTCCCTTTTCCTACACTCTCTACCATAGGTTATAGATAAAGCTATCTACTATATCTCAGTATTATCCTGGATGGATGTATCATTTCGCTCAACTGTCCATTCTTGGTTTGCCTTCCTCACGATATACCACTTGCATTTTTCCGTGCCTCTGTTAACCATTCAGGTCTTGGGATTTCCACATTGCATGGTTAAAGCCTAAATTAAGTTTATCTAGATTACAGAAATTTTCTGTCTCTACTTTAGAAGTCTATCTTGTTACTTCTAGGAATTCATGTATTAAGAAAGATTATCGACGTACCCCTGGATGGTTGCTTGATGGAAGCACATCCATTACGACTACCTTGTCAGAACAAAGAATGTAGGTTTTAAATCCATTCCTTCTCAGAATCAATGGATAAAGGATAGGACTCACTTCCTGCCTTGTTTTGAATATTTAGATTTAATTAGAACAAGAATTCAATGCTATGTCGAATCGAGCTCGTATTACTCATGAAAGAAATGATAGAACTGCAGAGTACAGAAGCTGTGGCTCGTGTTGCACACATGGAATACGTCACAGTGCAAGAAGCCGGCAATGCAATGATGAGAGTTGAGAGTTATAAAGAATAGATTGATGAACAAAGTTGGGATAATAGCAGTAAAACCCCACTATAGGACTAATATTGGATTAAGGAAGCCTGACTTTGCAGTAAAAGAGAAGAGATGAGTTAGTCGCTATTGACGTGCAAATTGTAGGTGTTGGTGAAAGCTGCGTGCTATGCTCAAAACCAAAACTTGGGACGTCTACTTCAGGAAGAACATCACGTCGTATCAAAATTGACCTCTGCAACTATCTTTTTTTGAAAGGTGCATAGCTTATATGGACTTACTAAGCTTTGGACTATTTTGCGCTGATTTCAAGATACTCACTTTACCTGCCTTGCTGGACACACTGGAGGCATGAAGGACTTACTAGAGAATGGCTTCTCGAATCACCAGGTATGGAGTTAGATAGCATAGGATATTTTTGTGGCCCAGGATTTTTTGGATCTTACATGTGGGACCATAATATGTAGCACTGTTTCTTTGCAAAGTTAGAAAATAAATAAATCTCCAAATAAGCAGCATGATGATCTTCTAAGGGTTGATGTATTCTACCATCTACAGACATTCCCAATCAACTATGCCATCCACTCGACCAAACAAACCAGTAAGGGAATGAAAGAGGAAAAAGAAATTCTTTCCAACTGAGGTTTCTTAAGAATTTGAACTGAAAAATCATTATTGTAAAATTTTAAAAAAAAAAGCATTTTACGACTTCAAGTTTAGGTTTGTTTGCCAATCTGTTAATTAGATGATTCATAATTGTGTCACTAAATAGTGAAAACCTTGTATTCCAATCTTTAATAATAAATGTACGATCAGTTTCGATAGTATTAGATACATAGCTATATTTGGAATTCACAAATAACAGGCATCTAACGACATGGGAAAGGTGCCGTCTATAAATAGACAGTAGACTACTTCTAGGAATGGAAAAAATCGCAATATGCGTGGCCTTGAATGAGCAAGCAGTAAGAGTATGGAGTATTCTGGAAGTTGCTACTTTGCTAGAATGGCCAAGCGCAACCGTGTGGTCGTATATGTGATCGTAATAGTGTGATAGACAGAAAACATGATTCCAACGTCGGGAGTGTGATAGGAAACAGTTAATCAATGTGCCATACAGGCAAAACTACAACCACGGCAAATGATTGCGTGGTATAGCGAGGAAGGTGTGTATTTGAACGCACTTTTCCGAATGGGATATAACAGCAGATAACCATTAATGATACCACGCCTATCCAACACACAAAAACATCAAGATGAAAAGGGCACATCAGCATCGAACACCTCAGGAAAAAAGGTCGCATGGAGTTATGCATCTCGGTTCCTGCTATTTTGTGTGGATGGATGGATGGACAAGGGTCTGGTGAAACAACAGCAAGCAATGGATCCATCTTACTTGGTCACACTAATGTAGCGCATGTTTCGTTGTGATAGTCTGGAATGTTTTCTTGTATAAGAAATACCTCCTGATAAGTAGATCCATAAACAGAACGGCACGTCTTTCTTGAAAATCAACGTCGAACAAAAATACATCTACCCTGAATACAATGGCATTCCCAAGAAGAAGATAACACACCAAGTCCAAGAACACACGCCTTTACAGAAATGATTTCAAGAATCCAGTAGCAAACTTATTAGATCTCCTCCTCATTTCCGGATCCTAATCTCATTGAACATCATGGAGATGAGGTGGAGCAAGGCGTTCGTTATATGGATCCGACAAATTTTGTGAGATCTGATTATATCTACCTGTGATAAGATATTCTTCTGTAGCTTCAGCAATCGCTTGGCATGATACTTCTTTGTATCAAGACTGTTTGGAAGGTTTATAATGGAACAAGCTGTTAGGTGTGTGTGTGTGTGTGTGTGTTTTCTCGCACTATTAGGTGGTAATTTTATTTTCTACATATTCAATTGCATTTAGTGTATATATATTACATGTATTTACAATTACATATATTTACATAATTTATTTTTTGTGGCTCCCACTCAAGAAAGGTTTATTGTGAACCTATAGTACATTCGCACTTGAGTAGGTTAAAGATTTTTCTCTAATTTCTCCCTATTTTTATTGATTATATACATGTATTGTATTTTTATTTATTGTTGCCAGGTCTGGAAACCTTTCTCTATAGACCAAACATGGAACTCTTTCATTCCACTTCAGAAGCCGGGCGATAGTCTTACACTAGGTGATGAAATCCATTTCCCACCAAACAGACATTCAGAGACATGCATGCCCGGCAGGATTCGAGCCCACGGCCTGTTGGTTGGAGACCGGGTATGCTAACCACTTAGCCAGCCAAGCGGGTAATTCATATCTATCTCTCTATCTATTTTTGTATGTATATGTACCGATGTATATATTTACAGTATATTATCTTGACATAATAAGTCGTTTATATTAAACTACAATGAGTAGAAATTGATCCTATTGGAAAATTAAATAACTTTGAGTAACACGTTTGGATAAGTCTGTTTTGACACTGACTACTCGATGATATGTTGTATTAGGAGCATCGGATGGAGTCCAATAGCTGATGGTCATAGAGTAAGTGATCGACAGTCTATTGAAGGTGTGGACAACAAATACAAAATTCCAGAATACGGAATGCACGCACGCACGTCTTAATTTTCTACGTCCCGTTAACAGCGTGGTTAAACCAGGAGAGCTGGCGTATGGTTCTGATACTTTGCACGAATTCCTTTATTGTTGATCCGATTGAGACGTGCGTGTGTGTATTTGTGCGTGCCTGCGGACATACGTGTTGTATTGTGTGTTTTGGATTTATGGCCGAAGCAATGAAGGCTATGAAAATAGGATATTGTGTATCTGTAAACTAAGTATGTTCTTCTGTCTTGCTTGTCAGTTCTGCGGGAAAAAACTCAACAGAATGTGTCTGTGTGCCTTTAATAAACCTGGTACACTGTGGATATAAACTGATAAACTCTAAAGCAAGACTCCAGTAGGTTGGTTGACAAGGAGATCACAGGAAAAGAAAAGAAAAGTAGTTCAAAAAAACTATCAAAAATTAAACTGTCAAAAATCTCAAGTTATCTAATGTAATCCAAACCGAAGAAAATTTGTTACATTTATATAAAATATTTAAATCATTTTCATATGAGAAAATAACAAGTGATCTCAACATTCAAAATATATTTTTAAAAATGGATTTAAAAATTACATTTTTAAATACATTTTTCTGAACAGTAGGTAGAAATAAAACTTACTTGGCACAGTGTAAAAATACAATACACAAAACTCAATAAATATTGCACTTATTTTGTTTTTTTTTACGTTGCTTTGGATAATGATTTATATTATCTGTTATTCCATGGATAGATGACTGAAGCTCTTAGAATTACTGTTCTTTTCTTTCTCGACGGTTTTCTAGCCTCTTCTGTTCACTTTTTCGTCTTTACTAAAGACAGACAAGGCTCTATTTGCGAATTCAAATGAAGAACTGGCATAGGAAATTTCAAGTAACTGTCTACACATCTGTTAAAGAAACGTTCAAGACAGTTCGAGTAGTTTTCAGAAACTGCTATTTAATTCTACTGTCTTTTCTGTACGGTTCTTGGAAGTTAAGGCATCGAACTGACCACGAACTCCATCATCAGAATGGAAGGGATGATTCTGAGAAAAGCATTTTCTCCTCGAATCCTATAAATGCAGTAAATACAGAAGGGAAAGACTGAAGTAAATTAGTCTTTTAATGAATACTCTAAACACTAAAAATTACATGAAAAGCCAAAGAACTATTGCGAATGCTAATATTACAAGTTGAATATTCTTAACGCCAATGAATGCTATCTGTTTAAAATTTATTTCAGTAATGCGAAAATGTAAAAATAGACACGAAACTGAATGCATATTGCAAATGAAAGGAACAACTTTAATTTTCGGTCATCGACCCATTATGCTAATGTCAACTTTAGTCACTCCAAGAAGAAACGCTAATAAAAAATAAACAACCAATTCAATGCACTTCACTGCTACTGCACTAAACGTTTATAAAATTCTTTACCCAGTGATTACATTCACTTACAGCACATCATTTGGTTTTCTTCAAATAAAATTTAAAACTGCTCATATCACTTGTACTGCTCGTCCTGTATAAATGTGAACACGCATACATTACATTTTAGCAAAACGTTAATTAAACAAATCTGATTCAAATCTCAAACAACAAAAACAATCCATTCTGCGTATTTTTCAGAAACCTCTCTGCTTCTACATACAGATGGAAAGAAAGAATTTTGTGTTTTTTTATTTATTTAAGTAGCTAATAGCCAATATAGAGAATGTAAGCATCACAACTTCAAAAACTGTAGGTGAAAAAAAAATCACAATTCTCTCTTTTTCTTTATTTCTCTTCCCATGGAGACTTAAAAAGTTATAAAGTCGCTTGCATTATCAACATTTGCACGGCTGTTTTATATATTTAGAAGCTTCTTATCTTTATGTCTACTTATAATGACAAATCCATACTCGTTAGAAATTCTTCCAGTTTGTGCCTCCCTGGTTTATATCAGTCAAAGAGATTATAATCTAACATTTATGATCCTAATAAATATACGTTATTTTGTTTATATTAGCGTTTATCTATGTAGTAGCACGTTTGGATAAATATAGGGAGATTATTGATGGATATACAAAAATATATGGTCCAGTGTGCAAATAAGAAATTTCCAATCTTACAATATTCCATTGTAAGATTGGAAATACACCATTGTTCATAACAACAGCACCCTTGTCCATCAATGTCCTTCTATAGAACTAGTTGTATACATATACATGATAAACTCTCGGAGCATTCTGGAGTCTGAATTTGACTCTCATGCACATCCTGTGTTTCATCCGTCCCCTTGATAAGTAATAGTAAACCAGCAGGATAAAACAGTACTACAGAAGGCGTTCGCTGTTTACAATGACACAAAACATGGAAGAGGTGTCTTGTGCATAGACCGCATGCTTTGTTCCGAGAAAATTGTTGCATTAAACATGCTTGTCTACCGGGTAGGGCTGTGTTCGATCCATTGACTCCTTGTCAGTCTGACACCTTCTTTCTACTGAAACCTGTGGGTGGCTGACAGCAAATCGATGTGTATGATTTATGTCCTCGAGCGTCGGACTATTACAGCATGTAAAAACCTGTAGGTTACGGAGCTTCTGTTTTAATAATTTAATCATGACTGCACATTTTCACGGTGAGTAACAAGATGCTTCGGAAATATTCATCAGCTACACCTCACTGTGATCGGAAATATTTGGGAAATTCTTAAGAGATCGATTTCTGAATTTCTTAAAAACAAATCCAGTAATATAGAACACACCTTGATCATTAATTGAAAATATATGAATCATAATACATTTAGTTTAATCCTTTATCCAAGTGTGAACAAACAAAGTTTGCGCCTGAAAATATCTTCAGGATCTTCAGGACTGAATATGGGGTTGTACTTCCTTACTGGGGTAAGGTTGTACCCCAGTAAGGTAGTACAACACCATATTCAGTCCTGAAGATATTTTCAGGCGCAAACTTTGTTTGCTCACACTTGGATAAAGGATTAAACAAAATTTATTATAGTCTAACCAAGTGAAAAATAAACTTTCAATATATGAATCATACTGATAGTCAAAATGAAGAAATAAAGAAGATAAATCTCCACGACTATTAATATATGAAGGCCTATCGCAAAGTTCTTACTTCGCGATAGGCCTTATTTCTATTGCTTTTTTTGGGGGGGAGAAGTATCTAGAATTAAGGAAGGTATCAAATATATGTAATAACACCGCGTTTTACGAGAACACCTCTTTAGTGTAGGCGGTATGATACTTTTATATCCCATCCATGACTTTTTAATTCCCACTTACGAAATATTATAAATCTGTAGTACATTGAGTACTGCAGATAGATTGAAGGTTTGATAATCCAGAAATCAAACTCATGGTATTTTTTAAGCCGTCTCAGGTTTCACTAAGCTACAAATGGCTTGGAAAATATCATGATTGGTTTTAACACCGGGAGATATCGAACTCTGTACATTTGTGAGTATCTCCACTTAGCCAACTAAAGGATACATCACTGAAAAAAGATTGGAATCCTGTTTTGGATATGAGAAACATTTAAGAGCTTTCAGCGGAAAATCGGTATTCTTGTATGGAGGTGGAAGGTTTTCTTCCTGGAAACTTGAACTGTTTTTCTCCCAGACAGAGAATACTGTAAATTGGACTAATCATCCTATTTTGGTATCGCTGAACTTGATGAGTTCATATGAAGCCAGATTACTTCGGCATTCAGCCTGAAATACTAAAGAAAAGAGAAAATGGTCACAGATGCATTTCATTAGGTCTGATGAAAAATAATTGAGGCTGTCTGACAACTTCCCGCTAAGGAAGTTACCAGATATTTGTTACTGTTGTTCATGGTAAGAAAAGGGAAAGTCTGATGCATTTCTGCTATTCTGACAAAGTTATTAACTTTTTTTGTATCATAAGCAACCGTTCATCCATGATGCTTCATAAGTACCCTAGTTAATCGACAAATGGATTAAGAAAACCGATAATCTGTTGTTACAAAGAAAGTCTTTCTGTTCTACATCATTGGTTAACTAACTTCGAATAAACCGATATTATGGCATTGTTTACACCGAAGTGCGCTGATATGTTGCCATAGCAACTCTTGATTCCAAAAACGTAAAAAATGTTCTTACTCAACGACTTGGATTATGTGTTGTGTCAGTTTAATATGATCATCATGTTTATGACTGTTGGTAAAACACTACTTGCAAATGGTAAATAACTCATGAAATGTTTTTGTATTATTACCATGGCAATAATAAAAAAAACAAGTAATGTAATTATGTTGTATCTGAAGAATTCGTGATAATAAAGAAAGTCTAATTTTGATAAGAATACTTCTAATAATTAACTTGCTTTAGTAATCGGATTTGTTCTTCATAAGACAAGAGAAAATTAGCAATTCAGTTTTCTAAATTAAGCTCAAGAATTTCATTAGTTTCATTTTTCTTTTGTTTTGAGTCTGGACCTTCTTGTTTAGTGTCGAAAAAAAAAAGAAACGGACTCGTCCGTTTGTTTTCTTAGTCTCCACGAAAGAAATGAACATTTAGGTCCTTAAATCGTTCGAACATGTCACCAGTAATGTGTCCCGAGGAAGAAAAACTACGACATTAAGAGGGTCTTGTTGGTTGCCAAGATTACATCCTTTGTTTACATAATTGTCATCCCGTCACGCAAAATGTACGCGAAGACAAACTGCACCAGCCAGGAAAACAAGAACGTATCTATTTTGGCGGACGTTACAAGAATTGAGTGTGTGAAGTGGCGCAGGACAACGATTACATCCTTCTCGACAAACCACAAAGAAGCCTAGAATCACCCCCCCCTCCTTCCTCTCTACGCACGCACACAAACATACACACGTGTACACGAACTGTAAGACTTGAAGGGCCGTGGGGAGAATAACTACGCGAAGAAAATATAAAGTTAATTAACTATACGGATCGCTACGCTTTCTTCGTCGACCAATTTGTCAGCGATAATCACACGTGCCAAGTATACGTAATAATTAGGGAAGAAAACGAGCAAAAGTTTCTGTCAGCGCTACGCAACCTTCACTTTCTTATCTGGGAAAACGTCTTAAGGTTTGAAATGGAAGGCAACAAATGTCATTTAACAAAATAATTAGGTCTCCTATTTAATGCTGCGTGTGCTCGTCAGCAGCTTTTGGATAAATCGGATTGCATCTGTGGTGATGGAGGCAACATTCACTAATGAAAATTCCTTTGCTTTATTTCGAAGATAAAGACGTGACCGAAACAAAGGAGCTACAGGATTTCACGGCTCTCTCATGTGACTCCAGGTTGTTTGTTTCGTACACCTTTTCTAAGATGGTGCTGAACTTGGAGAAAGTCGATTACCCGGAAGAGTGTGCCTATTGGATAGCATTTCTAACCAATAAGGTGTGGGTTCAAATCCTACTCTGTGTGACCACATTATTGAAGAATTTCAGGATTATCTAACTGTTGGCTCACCCATAGTACTGAGTTGAAGTTTCTGAAACAAATTACATAAAAAAGTGAATGTGGTTTTGGTTTTTTCAGAAACTTCCATATGAATCATTGCAACAGCTACAGAAATTTGAACATGAAAATATAACGTAATAGAGGTTTTTCAAATTCTTGAGTGGAATTTACATAAAAAATCAGTGTTCAGGGAATCTTCATATCTAAGTCGGATTCTTTATTCTAACCTTTATTAATCAGCATTTCTTACAAATTACATCCTGCAGTTATCTAACTCTAATTAAAGACAATTGTTTATTTTTGAATTTATACCTCAATAGCTGACTAGTTTTGTCACCCTTCACTTTCCTGGATAATATTCATGGTTCAAATCCCGTATGGGACCTGACCAATCTTTTTTGAAAGGTATGAAATGGGTGTAACCCCTCCCCTTTTTTTTTCTTAAAATACCAAATCAATCCTGTCTTTAAGATTTAAACTTGGGTACTTCTGAAGGGATTTAAATCCACGTTCCTTAATTTCAGGTAAGACTAAATTAGACGGATATGGTAGGATATTTAGTGGTAACTCAGATTTCCTGCTACAAAACATGCAAGCCGGTCTGAAATCATAAGCAACTGATTGACATCATATAATGACTTCTCTTGATTTTATCTACCTCTCAGATAACTCCGGCGTCCTCTTCTTAATGTTTAGATTTTTATTTAGACTCTTAAAACTTCTCGAGATTTACTATGATGTTTTGGACTTTTGTTGTGGGTTGCTCGATCAACAACAATTATAACAAGTAACCGCTTGGCCTGTCTGGAAAGAATCCAAATCATAATCTGGAACCTATTTCCAAACGTATGTCTTGTGTCAGGTTTTTCTTCTCAGAATCTGGAGTTTACATACCGCATTGCAGGAAACTGTCCAGAAAAGCACATGCAATTTATGAATAACATGCTGGCTAATAGTTTTAATTGCTTTGCCGTAACTCAGGAACAACCACAATTAAACCTCATCTGTCGATGTCTAATAATAATAATAATAATAATAATAAACATTCGTGTTCTCTTTCATCCGTGATGAACATTTTAGTACATCTGTTAGTCTTCCGTTAACATTGCCAAATGTTTGCTACAAAAAAAAAAAAAAAAAAAAAAAAATTCTGAACAGTTCAGATTCAAGTGACTGGCTGGTCAGTTGCCTTCAAATCGTGAACTTGAAAAACGAAAGCGTAAAAGATCTTGTGAAAACTCGAATTTAACATCATTCTAGCCTGCACTGAGCAATTTAGTATGTTTGGTCCTTTCTAAAGTCTCTGTTTCGTATTGTTCGGAGAAAATAATTTGTCGCATTAAAGCACGGGTTGTAATGATTATTTTTCTCCATTCGCTTCGTGAAAAACACTTCCCTCCGGATCATTTATTAGTGAAGTCCGATCATCTAATTAAAGCTTAGGCATTAGCAATATCAGTCTTTGGAAAGCTTTCTCTTAATGACCTCCTTTTATTTAAATATCAAGCGTAGAGCAAATTTTAATGACGGTTTCCGTCTGTTCTTCATTTAATGATAATTTTGGATGGACTCCAACCTAAAATTGTGAATGAAGGGCTTCCTCTATACTTGATCCGCTGTAGTCTCCAAGTAGTCGACACTCCGAGGCTGCTGACCATGTAAATATCGTCAAGCCCGCATCGTATAATTCAGAATAAACGCGCCAAGCAAATGCACTGTTCTCCACTCAGTTGAATGTGTGTGTGTGTGGGGGGGGGAATACTAAAAGCGTAAGAACGTTACCAGTAAAAGTGACGTCGCTGTATACAAATGAAGGCAGCTCACACATTTAACACGTTCCTGTACGCCACCTCCTCCTTAAGAAAAGGCAACGCTTTGTATTCATGGACGCCGTCGCAGTGATGGTGGGACATCAAAGTTATTTATTCCACTATCCATAACATAAAGTATAAATGATTGCCGAAGCAGTCATGGCCGCGCATGTGTAAGTCTATCGAATTTTGTCCGTTCTCGTTCTTTCTTTGCCTCTCCCCCACCAACATCCTCCCTCTGCACTTCCGAAGGACAAAGCGCCCTGCGGTAGCCGTTAGATATGTGACTAGAAACAAGAAAGACGTTTTTATTGTAAGCCAGCACGCCAACCGTATTTCAATATTTACGGGGAAGGACGGAGAAAAACGTGAGTTAACTAAAAGTCTGGCGTTAAACGAAATTCGTACCAAATACGGGTCCCCAGTAGTTGGTGACAGATATTCCCGGCCACGAATCCGGAAGTGACGTCTGCGATGCGGAAGACTTGAGGAACGTATACGTCAGATTAAATGATACGGGAAGACTGTGGTTTGCAGAATGGACTCCGCATGGTTGTCCTTAGTTGAATTGACCGTTATTCCATTTGCTTCTCCTTTACGTGGCTTTCATCTTTCCTTTATCGTTTGTTTTCTTCTTCTTTACCTTTACTGTTTTCCGTTTTTTTTGTGTTTTTTCATTTTAGTTATCACCTCCTTGAACTTAAATATTTTGGTAATATTATTACCATGTTCAGATGAATGTTGCGGAATCCGTTGAGTTCAATTTGGTGACTGCTTTTCATGTGTTTTTTTCAGCCAACGCGTGGACCCAATGAAGCACTTTTGAGTTGTTATTAGCAGTAATATAACCGAGGTTCCAAATGAGATTTGAATCTAGGATTTTCCAAAGTCTAATCGAAGTTTTATTGAGATATATCATTTTTGAAGCGGTTTAAAAACTCATAATTAATGCAATGAAATAAAACTAAATAGAAGTCAAACTCAATGTGTTATTTTAAAAGCAAGTATTAACATATGAATTAGTTATATACTTTTATATTTGAATACATTTCCATATTCATAGTGACGATGTACATTCTCGTAATTATTCATGTGTCATAGTGACTCCGGGAATTTTTTTTATAATTGAATCTTTGTGTGTGTGTGTGTGTGTGTGTGTGTGTGTGTGTGTGTGTGTGTGTGTGTGTGTGTGTGTGTGTTACAAAAAACACACGTATTACCACAGTGAAAATTATTTAATTGTAAATATTTCATCCTAAGTATCTTAGGACCTCATCAGTACAGTAGTTTAAAACAATAATAGGAATAACATACAGTTAGGGCGCATGATTACAATAGAATCTCATTAATCGTGCGTAACGTGTTACAGAAAAAAAATTATTTAACACAATTTTATATATATATATATATATATATATATATATATATATATATATATATATATATATATATATATATATATATATATATATATATATATATATATATATATATATATATATATATTGTAAACATAACAATCTTATGTACAGGATTAACCGGTTTTTGGTTCTCTGCAGTCAGGCAGAGAGGTTACATGCTCATACTCTTGTTGAGGTATGTTACATCGAAATATCAGTTATAAGATGAATTACACTTTTTTTTTAATAAAAGTCATTAAAGGTTATTTTGACATGATACTGCACAAGAACATAAGATCTGACATGTATGTGGAAGAACATAACAGTTACTATAGGACAATATTATCTATTTACATGGGAGTGACAGCTGATTAATATTCGCACTGTTAAGCACAAAATTCTTTCTTCCCCCTTTCTTTGGGGAGAAGGTGATTGATGTCATTTCTATGCTGGAAAGTGGATTATGATGCAGTCGCCCTGCTCAGCCAGGAGTTGATTCCGTGGATTCCAGTCTTGGTGGAAAAGATCTAAGATGTTGTTTTTGCCTGTGGTGGTGGTGCTCGTGTAGGATCCGACTTCTCACCTTTTCTTTGAAGGCTGCAAGGAGTTGGTCAGCTGCCTCTCTCTGTGAAGTTGCTGAGTTGTCTGGTCTTGTATGTCTGAGGTAGAAGCTGTATATTACCGATTTCGCAGTGATGAAGAAGTAATTGCAGAATGAATGATTATTTGACTCTTCATGGACGAGATTGAAATACTCCTCTTCTGTATGAAGACTACCACAGGTGAGAGCTGCCTTTTCCCGAGACAAACTGATTAATTGGGCATTCTAAGTAGATATGCCGGACTGTTCCTGATCAGTAGCAGAACAGGCAGTTATCTGAGACATCTAAGTTAAATTTTCGTAATATAGTTGGAGTGGGTAATACCTTGTGCCGCATTCTCCACTGAATATCTACGTCGGGTTTGATGGCTCTTGTGCGATACGGTAGGTCCCATTGAAATGGTGTTTGGTGGGATGATACAGGATTTTCCAATAAAGTGCTTTGGTTCGACTGTTGTATTAGAGTGCTGTAGATTCTGTTGGTGTTGCTGGGTGTAAGTTTCTCCAATGAATTATTAGTTTTTATCAGAAAGATAGGCACCAGATCTTCTGAGTTTGGAGGGCTAAGCCACTCTTCCGTTATGCTATCAGGCATAGCGGCTTGAAAAGTGGCCTTTACAGTGTGTATCTGCCCAGACTGATTCCCATATTCCAGGTTTTCGAGCGATTTTGGAAAGCGCCAGGTGAGGCTCGGAGAAAGAATGTCACCCAAGATCCTTATGCCTCGCCATCTCCATGGAGGAAAGAAAATCTCTTTCTGAGTGATCGGGTTTCTTACCATCATGTTGTGAAAGATGGGTTCCTAGAGGATTTCAGGAAGGGATGCTGTCTTCACTGTGTGCTGGAGGTTTAGCTTCTTCCATCTTCGAAGGGCATATTTGTAGAAGTTTGTTAGATTTACTGGCACGTGAGCTGTTGTCATTCTTAAGGTTGTGGAGAGAGAGAGACCTCTAGTGGCAGAAGTGAAAATATATTCGGTGGTGCATTTGTGTGATATTTCCTGTTGTAGGGTATTAAGGAGAAATCGAGCTCGGAACGTTGTTATCCTGTTGTCAATGGAGGTTAAGTTTTGTTCTCCATCTTTGAGAGAAGTACATAGTTTGGAGTAGGAAAGCCAGTTTGTTTTGCTCCATATGAATTGACTTTATTTGTTTGATGAATTGCACTGGTGGCGTGAGAATCTTTAGTGTATGCCAAAGGACACTGGTGGCTATTTGGTTAACGATTATTGTTCTCCCTCTTGTGGAGGCAGAGGGAAAGCAATAATCGTATTGCTGCCCACTTTCCTAGTACTTGCTTGAAACGTTTGTTTAGCGTTTCCCAGTTCTTCTCCACATAAGAGGGTGTGTTTCCTAGGTAAATCCCCAGGTATTTGTTTCTCTCTGCGGACCAGTTACCAGACATTGGGGAGTCGGTTCGGTTTGTTCATTTGCCACACCACAGTCCTGTGGTTTAATGTGCGTTTAGTTTGAATCCTGAGGCTGCCTGGTATTGTTGGTATGCTGTTTAAATATTATGGAAGTCCTCTTCTTTGCGGGCTATAATTGTAACATCATCAGCATATGCTGTCAGGGTTATGGTTTGATAGGGAATTTTAGGACGGGATGCCCTAAGCAGCATGCTGAGTCTACATAAAAAGGGCTCAATGGCAATTGTGTAAAGAAGTTCGGAAAGTGGACAGCCTTGTTTAATACCTCTACGATATTAAACTCTCCTGACTTTGGGTATTGTGTGCATCGATGTGTAGTATCTATCGAGTCGTGCCTGGTATAGGTCACTGGTAGGACCACCTTTGGCTCTCCAGGAGAACACTTTCTCATGTGGGTGCAAGTGTCTGAAGGTATCAGCCAGCTCGTAGTCATTTATTACATCCTGGAGAAGCTGAGCTAGTGAGTGTCAATGTTCTTGACATTATTGTCTGTCCATTGCAGGATCCAGAGTTCAGTTGACATCCCCTGCCAGTATGATGTGGTCATTAACCTCACTGAGGTGGTTTCGGATGAACTCTAGTACCTGCACTGCAAGCTGTTCGCTTTGTGGAATGTATATATATATATATATATATATATTAATGATATGTATTTTCTTTCCTGTCTGAGTTTTAATGAGTGCATATATAGCACACCCAGGAATGGTATCGATTATTTCTAATTTTAGAGCGTTGTTTTGGTGAATTCCAATGCTATAATGACTAATTCCAATGCTGACTCCTGATCCATGGATCAGGAGTCAGCATTGGAATTAGTCAGCATTGGAAGTTGTATAGCAGGACAGTGGTGCATGGTATATGGACAGTTCCTCCAGTGTTGATCTGAAGCTTTGCTGTTGCAATGGAAGGTTGTTTCCTGCAGCATAACTATTTCTGGCCGGCGGGCAAGGATATGCTGCAGGACCAGCCTGTTTCTCAGTGATGTGGCACATCCTCTAGCGTTTAGTGAGAGAAGGTTTACTGAGGTGCTCATTATTTTATGGTTTAGTTTTATTTAGGTGCGGTAATCCTCACTTCCTTTATGGATAGTTACGCTGCCGCTGGGATTCAAGCCCATTGATTAGGTAATATATTCTTTTCCTGAGATTGGTGGTTTTTCTTCCTCTTTTTCCTGCCAGAACGGATCTTAATTCTTCCAGCTGGGTGATAAGATAGATAGATACCTACTCACTGCTGTTTCCACAGATATCAATGCTGGTGTTAACGGTTATCTTTCTTCTGACAAAACGTCTTTCATTCTCGAACTGAATAGAAAATAGTTTATCTTCTATGTGAAATTCCGTATTTATTAAAAAATGAAAGGATATAGGTGTTTTTCTATAATTCATCAAAGACACCTCTTGTCATGGTTGAACAAAGAATGTAGAATTGTACACAATAGATTAGATTAAAAGATTTTCTGGATAAAGCAACGAAGACAATTTACATATAAGCAGTTCGTTAACCTCCATTCATCTGGCAGATCTAGAACGATCATTATCGGGATGCTAATTATTATTATTGAGCTAAGTCAAATTACTCTGACCCAGTAATTTTCTTTTTTAGATTAACTTGCGATTTATAGCAGATAATATTTTTCGATAGTGAGCGCTTCGCACAGTTTTTTCTTCGAAAGTTAAAATAAAAAGGTATCACTGAAATGGGTATGAAACCTCATAGAGTCCCAGGGTTCATCGGGAAGCCGCTCTACAATACACGACACCATAAGCCACTGTCTACATACTGCACAATTCACTGTCGTACTACACTATCTATCACCCACACAACACTGTGAGTGATTTGTCTGTTCTGCGTGCAGAAAACCCTGCTATCTCCATAGGATAATATGTCTTTTACTTGAAAAAAATCTATATAAAGATTTCTTAAGTCTAATGAGAATTGAATTCAGGTGTGTTTTTCAATTAGAATGAACATATACGTCATTCTTTCAACTTTGCTATGTTAATTGTTAGACTCGTCAACAGCAGAAGTAAACATAAAGTCAACTCTCACAGTAACCCTTGTTAATACGGCACAGGTGGTTGTTTCTTACGGTCCGACGATCTTTTAATGTTCTGTTTTTCCATAGTAAACTAGCAATTGTGAAGAACTTCTTACTTCAAGCAACTGCTTGTTCTATAGACCACATCAATGATGTAATTTGCTGTTCTTAACTTTTTCCTTCGTTTCTCACGCTGTCTCAAATGTTTGGAAAGAATTCGTAATGTAGACATCTCTGACTGAAAGTAGTCGAATGCTTAATCGTTGCAGTCATTTATTAATCTGTTTATATCAAACGATCAATATTATCTTCACTTCAACGTAAAAAAATATATTTTATAATGTAATGAGCGATAGTTTAACATTTCATAAAGATTCTTAAATTCATAAAAATTTGCTGTGATAATTAGAATAGATTTAGTTTTATTAATCTGGATCATCGGTTTGATCCACAAAAATGCATTATAATTTTTGCAAAATTTCTCCTGTAAAGTACATACTTTCAGTCAGACTATTTTGAAGATGTCGAGATTAGTTGTAGTTTAAAACCGCAGCATATAATCTGTATAATTTTTCTCCTTGTGCACAATTTCGATGCTAATTATTGTTCAGTTTACATCGCATCACCTCTCTTAGCAACAGGCAGAGCGAGTTCCATTCCCATTGGGCAGGGATGTTTCTGATTGTCTTTAGGTGGGAGATGAATTTTGTTGCCTGGTGTGAAACCACCACCCACTTATTGGGAGCCTTATCATATCGGATTTTTTTATATTTTTTACATAATCCGATGAGGATTATGTAAAAAATAATCCTCAATAATAATTTAAAAATTTAGAAATTACACTATAGTTTATAACCTTTCATGAGAGGGAGTCACAAAAAAAATACATTAAATTTACTTGGAAAGTGTTAGTAAAAATTCCAGCTACCAATTTTCATGAAAATTCATCCAGATAGACGGACTTCCAGATCTATAGATATACAACTAGATGGACTCACAGACAAGATGACTTTATAACTACAACGTGTATCTATATTACAAAATGGTAATAACAATACTAGTGACGCTTCCGTCGTATGGATACTTGCAAAAATGAGTGTAGTGCAGTAAACTTAGAGAACAGTATTGAAGAGGAGGAAAAAGAAAAAAACTGGAATTCTCTAATTCCAGTTTTTTTTTCTTAATTAACTGTTAGGAAAGCATAAGATGAGATAAAACAGAAGATGATAAAACTCTGTATCATGGATATGAAGGGCTATCTCCAAGCATTTTCTCTGCACTTTAGCAGTAGAAATAAAGGAGGAACGCTAGAAATGATTACGCGTAAAGATGGTATTGGTTTCCCATTCCTAAATGTACAGTAACTTCTTATGCGACGTGAACTTCAGCAGCGACTAGCGGGGTATTATGCAAAGTTTTTTTCTGTCTATGTATGTGTTTTTAAAGCAATAAATGTTCTGCATAGGGATGAGTGCAAATTCTAATGATAATTAAGGTTTTCTTATCGGATATGATAAGAGGCAATGGACTAAATTAAAGAGGAACATTATAATTCTTCCATTCTTGCTAGAGTTGCCACATTTTATTGTTTATTTTTCATTTGGAATTTAACACAGCGAACCTTATTTACGTCTGAGCTGAATCTTACAAAGAGGCTTTATAATCCAAGTCTGCTATATTCGAGATACGTGAATTATAATATTAATTTTAACAGTTACTTAAAAATAGCAAGTTATATGGTTTGCTTTCTTGAACAAATTACGCCATTTTTTCCTATTTTTCTCGACAGAAAAGTGATTAATGTCTAATTACTTAGTTACACCCTTGAAACCTTTCAGAACCTCGTCTGCAGTGATAAGAGGACGTTCGCTATTTTTTCGTTCATAGTCACCGATCACAGTTTCTTCATCGATTATGATATGGATAGATATAGCTTCGATCACATTATGAACTGTTCAAATTCTTTCATCTGTCATCAACAGAAGCTTACTCGAAAAGGTTGTCTCTATCAGTAATAGAAACACGCTGAGAAAAAGCATTTAGATCAATTTTATCCATCAGACTTTCCGAGAGAAATCTAGAGAATCATACCCAATTTACTTTTATCTGTAATATATATATAGTTTACAATTTAAATAATTTATAATTTATATTTATAAATTTTATACTTTATATTACTAGTTTGCTGCCTTATAATTTATAAGGCAGCAAACCGAAGATGATCAGTAATTAGTTTATTATAACACATTATATTTCGTCTTACTTACATAAAACTTCTTCAGGTGTAAGAAAAGGAAACTAATAATCAAACAAACAGTAAAAGATTAGTAAAGTTATATAGAGCTATATGTAACACAGAAGGATCAGAAAGATGGACGTGCAGTAGAAAAGAAAAAACAAATTGTTATCACTTACGATGGAAGAGGATTTATTACTAAACTTAAAATATAATAATGCTTGGAAAACATGCGCAGGTGAAAATTATAATGTAAAAGGCGTATAATGTAAAGAAAAAGAGTATTCACATTCTACATCAGATGTATTAAAAACATGTGGAATGGTATATAAATATCTCAAGACGTTGGGATTTATTCTGAAAATGGCTTGAGGATTCCTTTCTTATTATATTCATACTTGTCTACAACAAAATCTTATGTTAAATTAAAAACATCACAAAGACTTTTCCATTTGTTCTCGTGTTGAACAAATGACGAAATGATGGGAGGGGGTATCATCTAGTGATTAGTGTAGGTTCGAATCCTACCGTGAGCATAAATGTGTAAATATCTTTTGGCGGGCGTGAGATAAACTTCATTGCCAGGTATGAGATTACTACCCATAGTGGTTTGAAAATTTTCATTTTGAGTTTCCAGTATATCTAATCGTGGGTCCGCCCATTATGTACATGGTTAATAGTACTTTATGAGTGAGATTCATATATATTTGGTAGTTTCTTATAAACACAAACCAGAATACCTAACACAAATAGACTATGTTGAAATAATTATTAGGACAGTACTATATTTCAACAAAATCTAAATTGCACACACACCTCAATAACATTTTGGTCCTCCTTTGGTTTTGATTATATATTGGTGATTGCTAACGTAATCACCAGTAAAAGTATTATCATTGAACCTACTGGTCTGTGAAGGCGTTCTATTGTACTGAGATTGGAAGAAGTTTGTGCAGACTAGACAAGTCTTTCTACATAAGTTTCTTTATATCATTCCAGGACAGCACATATAGCATGACATAATGGATTGCTGTATTAAAAGATACATGGGCATGCTCCGTAAAACTATCACAATGGAATCATTGCATTATCTAGAAGGGTTTCATGTCCATCGGCGTTCATTCTTCAGGCAATACAATCAAAGATCAAAGTCCATAACGAGAAATCCAGCTGCAGATCATTACACTTCCGTCGCCGGACTCCATTCTTAGGAAAATTTTAAAAAAATTCTTAAGAAAAGGTTGGGATTAAGGAGTTCTCCAGCATCCCAACAATCGCACTCGTACATCTAACCGGAAAAGGAGGTAGCGTGATTTTTCGTTCAATGCACTGACATATCATCCTTATCATATTCTTTACTAATATAATCTGACTACCGATTGCCACGGTTCATTTGACTTAAATGTGTTTTCTCTACTGTAAAATCTTTTGATTTACAATTCATTACTTAGTTCTTCAGTGAATTATTTGAACTCCTCATTAATCGTTTCCGCCTCGGATTGCTGAGATTTCCTTACAACCCACCCGAGAACTCTTTTGGTGTTGACTTACTGAGTTTTACGCTATGTTCCTTGATTGAAATAACATGCTCGCAGTTTCAGTGACTGTTCAGTCTTTTTTTGGGTGACGCAGTCTTTTTATTAATGTCGCGGAGAGACAGACCATTGACATGGAATTCTACAATAATACCTATTTTTTGAAACTCTTATTACATGAATATGTCGGTGGAGTGATGGTCTGAAGTATATTTTTCTGGTACTCTTTAAACTGTATAAAGGAGTACTATTCACTTCATTAAAATGGTAGGGTAGTCTAAACTCTGCTGTCGAAAAATTGGATCCATTCGTGTCGATTATTTATCCTGCACATAATGGACAAGCACACAAGAATAAAGCATTGTATTGAGTCATGGGTCGTCCGGAAATGATTGCTGGAATATGATCGTTTGGATTGTCGCCTTCTCGTTCCATCGCAAGATCCGAATCCCAATGAGAATCTTTTGGATGAACAGAACAAGAAATGACAGACGGGAACCTGTTTACCGAAAATGTAATGGAAGAGTAGAAATTCGAATTCATCATGTTCGCCTTCAACTGCTAGGAGTGTCGCAGCTATTCTAAACGCCAATAGTGTTAAGCTGTTGTTCTAACGACTAATTGTATCGTAGCAGTGAAAGTGCAAATCTCTAATAAAGTGGTCCGTATGATTGTTCATGCCTTGTTCGAATTGTTGTACAAATTTGAATTATTTTAAACAATAGATATTATGGTAATGGCTGCTGACAACTTTTGCTAACGTGTTATTATCCAATGATATCTGATTGGAGTAAGATGTTAATGTAAGCTAATGAAATTCTAATGCGCTACTAAAACAATTCAAAATGAAACGCAATCAATAGAGGATGGATTACCTGCTACCACCTTCTGGTAATGTTTGCAAAATTCACAGCCACTGATGGTGTCCTTTGAACTCCGTTAACTAAAATCGATTAATAAAACGTTTCGAAATGAACCGCATGTTTACTAGAAAATGCCCAAATTATCTCATGGCTATATTGATTGCTTTGGGTGTCTGTGCTTTCTAAAATGTAATTTGTCTCGTAATATAACAATGGCATTTTCTAAAGAAAAAAAAAACTTTTGTTAATCCGATACAAATGAGCTCTTCAATGCCATTAATTGTTCTTTTCATAATGAGAGTGAGTGAAAATTGAATTCTTAGTATTTTAATCGTAAAATTGTCGAAATTTCATATAAAACATTTAGTGGCTAGTCGCTATAAATGTGTTCTTGAACTAGAGATTTCATAAGATTTTATCAAACATTCTAAATTAGTAAAAGTGCTATTAGAAAGCATGAAATTAGTTTCAGTATTTTATCACAAAGGGGATAAATATCATAGCGTATATCCCTATAGCTAGTAAAAATGTAATTAGAAAGCATGGTGCGGGCCAGAGAAAGTATTATAGCTGCAGGGCAGTTAACAATTGCATTATATTTGAATTTATGCTACTACCACATATAATGCCACACCAACTGTCGCTGGTGTGACATTATATGTGGCATTATCAATAAAAAAAAAGAATAATTTACAATCACGTTCAGCTACCACAAAAGTAAACTTTTCCGGAATTTGGTTTTATTTTGTTGAAAATATCCGATTTTATTTTCATCCTCCATTTTATTAATATTTTTGAGGAAATCCTACTTATGAAAGATTGGAAACCTGCACCACCATATTTAATTCCATTAGAAGGATTAAAGGTTCAATAATTCGAGAATCGTAGAGTTTTTTTAAATGGCAAAACGGTAATGTTTAATGGCATTTCAAGCAGATATAGTTTAATCAGGGCTTCTTCTCTAATCATGTACAAATGCTAACAACTGTTAGTCACCACCCATACTCAGTTCAACTCTACACTTATCGAACCAATTTTGCATCCTCCTTCATTTTCTGCACCTCTGCTCTTTGGAAAAGTCTCCCAGTATATTGTTTTTGCCAATGGTTTACAATCCGTAGGTCTTCAAGAAACACATTAAGTTCCTTTCATCTTATTTATTTCTAATCACTTGGTTAAAAATGTGTGTGGGACTAATATAAATGTCCCACATAAATATATAAGTTCAAGTCCCACACTCGTAATGAAAATCATCATCATCATCATCATGCCTATCAAGGTTTTAGGCCTAGCGTGGCCTGTTCCGGCCTTAGAAGTAATTGTTGAATCTCTTAAGAGGACGTCCTGGTTTTCTTTTTCCTAATGGTTTGTAATTTAAGGCTTGTTTTGGCAATCTTCCTGTTTTCATTCTTTCAACGTGTTCCATCCATTTATGTTTATATTTTAGATGGCGGATAAAAATCATCCGCCATTTAAAAGATATTAACAATCATCTACGCAACAGTGGGAATCAAACTCACAGCCTGCTAGTAGTAAAGGGAATGCATGCTGATATTTTCTTACTTGATCTAAATAAAAATAAAAACTTCATTTCGTAATGGAGGTTCATATTATTCTTCGTCGACTTAATAATGGAAATGCATTTTGAAACTGCGAAAACAATTATAAAATGATCTGAAAAATCGATACATAATTATCATATGGATTTTGTCTACCCATCCATACGCAGGTTATCCTGAACTTGTCATCTTTGTCAGATCTAAAAATTAGGCAAAATTTTGAGATTATATTAAGAATATTTTTTCTTAATAATTCCTTTTTATTGGTGAAACGATTTCAGATGGATCATAGATTTTTCCCTCTATCTTCCAACCATTATTAGAAAATGATTCGAAATGATAACAGTAATTTTTTCTAACTTGATAGTATTTAATCAAATTTGTTATTTGAGTATCAATTATTAGTTTGTTGAGTTTCAATGGGGCCATTTTAATGACACTTGGCAAACCAAAGTTATGGGTACCGTATTTAGTTCATCTGAATTGGTGATGAATGGTCATCTGCAATCGCTATTGTTCTTGATAGACTTAGTAGACTGTGTCTTATAACATAAAATATAATAAATCCAAGCATAGTTTCATATAATTTTCCTACAAATAGTCCAATTGAAGCCATATAATTAAGAAGACCAAAAGAATGTTAGTAAAAATCTGAAATGTCAAATGCGAAAGAAATGTTCTATCTAGATCGGAGTTATTAATATGGGTCCAGATAGCGGAAAAATGAATCTAAGCTTCTTCTTCAACCGTTTGGTTCTGTTCACTGCTGGACGAAGGTCTACCCCCCCCCCATGGTTTTCCAGACCACTCGGTTTTCTGCCTCTCCCATCCATCTCACTTCTGCAACTTGTTTCTTGTTCCATCTCACTTCTGCAACTTGTTTCTTGTTCCATCTCACTCCTGCAACTTGAATCTAAGCACTTCGCATATAAAAATATATCAAACATTTGTGGTTCTAAGTTCTAAATGTTGAATAATAAGATGGGAAAATCTAAACCATTATAACAAAATTCTTTCTTCGCTTTTATACTGAAGAATCTTTCATTGTATTCAAATAGATTCCTTCTGACAGAAGTAATGGTTCTACTCTAGGAGGGAGGGAGAGAGAGAGAGAGAGAGAGAGAGAGAGAGAGAGAGAGAGAGAGAGAGGGAATTTTGTATTTCAAACTAGCACATAAGTTGTCAAGAGCTTGCAAGTAAGCAAGCGCACACGCACACAACTATTTCCTCCCCTCCCCCCCCCCACACACACTCACACACATCTTTTTAGAATTTCTTCTGCTCATAGTGAAACGATGTGTAGTCTTATTCCGCTAGAGGCTATTAAGAAAAGATGACGTGTGGATGGAAGGAATACCGTGTGCATAAGGATGACGTTAATTATGAAAATTATAAGGCGCAGGCCTGAAGAGTTAACAAGTATTGTACGGGAAGCGACGTCTGTGTATAAAAAAAGAAACTGAATCTGCAAGCAAAAGGAATCCAAAGGAATTTTATCGTTTGGGTTGCAAAAGAAAGAATGAATGTGAAAGAATAACAACTCTACTGAATGTAGATGGTATGTGGGTAGCAGATGCATATAACTGTTTCATACAACATTTCCGCACGAGCTGGATATAAAAGGATAAGATTGTAAAGGATGGCGAAGAAAGAAAAATACCACAGACACTTCCAGGCAGTTCAACCGATTTCGACCAGACTTCTTTCGACAGATTTAGTTACTTTATTAATAAAATAAGTGCTATCTATCTCATAAATATCTGGTATCAGCGAAAGAAAAAAGGAAGTCGGCTACAATTTACAAGCGGATGCTTTATCGACAATATTGTTTTAATTCTTGGAAATCTAAATATTCTCTAAAATATGACCAGCAGCAGTAAAGTAGTCGCTTCTGATTTTCATCTTTCTCAGAATACTTGCTTCACGTTTTTACATATGAGGTTTTTATTTTATTTTATTTTCTCATGAGATTGTAGACTACGAGTGCTGTATTTCCTAATGGAACCGCGCTAACAACTTGATGAACTTGAAGTGGACGGAAACATCATACACGCCATGGTCAGCATTAAATTGCGTCGCAACCTACCGAAAATTACGCGATCTGTAATCAGATTAAAGATTTATTTCTTCAGAAGTAAATCAGAGGGTACATATATGAATTATACAAACTTTTTCATCAAATCAGAAAGTTCGTATTTCCACTTAGAAGGTCTTTCACTTTCATTTGAAACTTTAAGTGCCTTCAGTATAATCTTTTGTACTCCTGCTTACCTTTTTATAGACGTTTGTGTGAACCATCGAGAGTAAAGCCGCAAATTGAAGAAATCTAAAGTGCGCAATGTTATTAGAAATCTGAAGTCTGTCATAAAATATCTCCTTTTTGAAGGAAATGACCTTGCAAGAAGTGCATTCTGACATGTGACAGACATTAAAAGACTCCATTCCAGCGTATTCAACTGTTGTTAAGTGGTGTGCTGAATTTAAGCGTGAAGATGCTGACTGGTACGAGAGGTCCATCAATATCTGTATCAGAGAAAAACGCAGGAAAAGTGAGGGACCTGTCAAGAGCACCGATTGACGCTGTATCGTACGAAATGGCGGCATTTCATCGGGTAGCAGCACTCAATAATAACCAACCATTTGCAGGGGTGAAAAAGCGTCCGCAACGGTGGACATTACATGTTGACAGATGAGCAAAAGAAAACTCAAAGGAGAACGGCAACAATTTTGTAACTGTTCATTCAAAAATGTATGTTTTTTTCCGTGTTATTCTCTCCAAACCCAAGCGACATTGTTTCTTTATTCTATTTTATTACAACAATTCAATCATGAGCTAATTTCAATTCACGAAACCAAACTGCAAGCATCGTTGCATAGTTTCTGTTTTCAGAAATTTCCAGTGTGCTTCTGAATTACCTGAAGCTATGCTGATCTAACCTCTTGATAAGCTACTATTATCACGAGCCATTACTATGCATTCCTAATTGAATAGTGTGCTCTTCCACAAGGTGCATTTGCCGAGATGATGCTCTTAGCGGCACAGAACTATCCTAATCAGTGTATCTACGATGGGTGATTTCTCTTGGTTACGAAAATTGGCTCGTTTCCAAAATACGTTTACAGACAAATTTTTATCCGGTGATTATCCTTGATGTGAATGTCTGACTGAAGGATCAGACAACAATTTATTTTCCAGCTGGGTTTCCCTGAGTACTTTTACTCCAAAGTTATTTTGGTTTTAAAATGAGTATATCGAGGAGCGGAGAGGAAGAGGGGAAATTAAAAGCTAAAATAAAATTTTGTCATAAATCACATGCACTGTTTTTCCGATTGTAGACTTTCTCCCAAACTCTATCATAAGGTCATATAATGGTACTTTATGACAGAGTTTGGGAGAGAGTGTCTACGCTTAAAATGAAAGAATGGGTCCATTATGTCAGAGTACATAATGGACAAATTCCCCAATTTTAAGCGTTGATATTATTTTCGAATGAGCCCCTTACTATCAGTCTCTTATTATCAAAATACGAATTTTTGTTGCAAACGTAGCATATAATCACGCATAATATAAACATACAATCGAGAATAACAAATACAATTGCTGTTTTTTAATAAGACTCATATTTAAGTATTTTTAATCGAAAGGATTTGATTTTGAAAAAAAGGGATTCAATATTCTATATTCATCCTTATTTTATCCATGGGTTAGTCAATAAAAGTTTGTACGAAGCTTCTTCACGACGCGTCTACTCTCATATAGAGTAGACCTTCTCCAGTATGTAAAATGCCATACATTAAGGAACGGATCTTTATCTAGATCGGATTCGATCTCCATCGGTCTAGTTCCAACTGCCATTGAAAGATAACTCAGTGAGAGTTGTAACAAGTAGCAAAATGGTGTATCACCATGTTATTACAGTTATCTGAATTAAAAATGTAGTTACAGCTAGTTTAATTAAAGATTCCATACGTTTCTGACAAATAAAATGTCTTCATTTTTCAGCGAAAAGGTTTGTACCTCGAAGACTACACTCTCTACTAACATAGAGTTTTCTAAACTGAATAATTTCCTTGAAAGAAAATTTATATAGAAGGAATCATTTGGGTACTGCTGCCCTTCGGTAAAAGCGCATTCCCAATTATTCAACTACGAATTTAATTCCTTTTAGAAATTGCCTTAAAGTAACAACTGAAACAGTCTGCAAAACATTTTCCTTAAGTACACACAAACAAATCACATACATCAAATAAATGGAGTCGCAGAACTGGTCGAATAATGCGCCGAAAGCTGTAAAACGTTTGTAAGCGCATGAGGTTTATCCTTGAGTTTACAGTTATTGGTCCATGATTTCTCAGTTTAGAAAATAGCCGCAGGGTGTTCGGGTCGTGGACTAAGCAAACATGCCTTCCACGTCAGCTGCATTTTAACGTTTTCAGTACGCCGAGCAGAAACAGCGCAGCACATATCTTACAAATGAGTAATCGTATCGCCTTTCTACACACAGGAAAATCATGTTCCCCCTCCTATTCCCTCCCCATTCTCGGAAACTTTCACTTAATATTAAATATAACCAATCTAGCATCGTGTCGGATACCCTCCTAAAAGCTGAAGAAACGTTCTACATGTGTGAGCAAAGTAGGAACAACTTCTAAGGAAGGACATAAATCAACCTTGGGTGCGGATATTGCTTTGGTGGACGAAGATTTGACTGCAGCTGATTACGTAAAGAATTAAACCCCACCATCAGTATACGGCAGAAATTCGTTAACTCTCTTTATGCTGCAATATTTCATACCCAAGTCAAGATTTCTTACACGCAAAGTGTTAATATTGAAGAAGTAATAAATACATGACGCTCTTTCTAACAAATTACTATTAAGCGCCTTTATAAAGTGTGTTTGCTTGTTTTTTATTCAGCTGAACTTATTACAATGCGTAGACAGTATGACCGTGTGTGTTATTTCTTTATAGTCATTGAATTTTCATTATGGTGTACAAGGACTTCATTTTAAAATCTCAAAATGAAGAGTTAATCCATGTTTTGCTATCTACAAATTAGATAGATGACTTTCTTAGAAGAGACAAGACTTGTAATGCTAGTTGATGTAAATGTTCTTACTTCTTGACAGTAGTTTTTAAAAACTCCAGTGTATTTCTGCTACAACCATAGATTAATTTACATAAATTAAATATTCTCATTAAAGTTGACTAATATTCAATTCTGGTCGCCTTTTAGAGAAACGTTTTCCTAGTCCTTTTTCAGTCTGTCTCTGTGAATCAGAATATCTTTAGCGCGCAGGCAAGGAGAATTTCTCCTTCCGAAAATTGAGGTTTTTAAACCGCAACTAATCAGAAGAAAATCGTACAGCGAACATAAATTCAGATACACTAGTTAATGGTTAAGAACACAAAATGGTCACAGTTGTCTGCGGCACTCTAATCCCGAAGTCTTCAAAATGGGGATGAGAGAATCGCTGCTAAATGATTTCCAACAGGACTTATCTACAAATGTTATGAACTTGAAAGAAAAATCTTAGAATCAACAGAAATTGCGCTAAACCCTGTTCACTTTAATATCAACCTCAGACACAACCTTTCTGATTGTTACTGCTCTACTCTTCAGCTATGGCGATCTCGAGGCCACGTCCTTGCACGAGAACAACAACAACGCAGCTAGTCCGCGAATTCATTCTAATGTGAGCAATCCGTTAACAATTTAGAACTTTGGTGATGTACCAAAGTAATGTTTTACAGTATGTATCTCTCTTTTTTTATTCTATTTATTATGCACGCGATGAAGTCTTCTAGAAAGATAAAACTAGTAGTGCCTTAAAAAATAAATTAGTTATATTCTAATAAACATTTGTCTATATAGTCATATAAGTGATTTTCTTTAATATTCTTTAATATTAAAAAAATTAAAGAATGATCTTTTTAAAGCCTTATAATGGGGAACGATAAATTTTCTTCAATATTCATTCTTGTTAGTGTGTTCTTCAACAACGACGTAATCTTATGTGCTGTTTTGGTCACCTTTATAATATTCCCTCTAAACTTCAACTCTCTATCACATAAACATGAGTTCTTGAGTTTCAGTTCCATGAATACAGGACACAGGTTGTGATCTCTTCTTCCTAAAATGCACCACCCTACATTTGGCCACGTTAAACTGACGGCCATTTACCTTCGCCTATACAGCTAGTCTATTTAAGTCATCTGCAGAATATCTACATGATCTTCATTGACTATCGCTCTTCCCAGCATTACGTCATCAGTAAACTGATGGGCGCTTCATATACGCTGCTTGGAAAGAAGTCAACGGATACCTTAGTGTGAGGAACAAACAGCTATGGTGCCCATCTTAATAAGATGTAGGACCTCCTTTCACTATGATGACTGCAGTGATCCTACGGGACAAACTTTCCACAAGAGTAAGATAGCGATCAATGGAAATTTTGGACCATTCTTTTTGTAGGCATGTAATGAGGTCCTGGACTGTTCTGAGGTGGATTTCTCTTGACCTCACACGACGCTCCAGTTCATTCCATAGCTGTTCAGTAGGGTTGAGATCAGGACTATGTGGAGGCTGGTTAAGTATGGTGACGTGACTTTTATGTCAACAAACAACGCAGTTACAGCAAGCCTTATTGACACAGTCTTGCTGAAAGCGAAAGGTCAATTCCATAGAAACGCCACAAAGTAGGAAGCATTGCGTTGTTCAGAATGTTCAGATACCGAGAGGTATCTGAACATTCTGGATTTCATTAATAGTTCAATGCTTGTGACATCACAATCAGAGGTTTGAGAACAAACCAGGAAAAACTGGACCATACCATCACACTGCCACCTCAGAATTTCATAGTTTCGGTTACACACTGCTAAGAGACGTTTACCGAACATATGCCGCACGCACGCACGCACGCACACACGCACGCACGCACGCACACACACACACACACACACACACACACACACACACACACACACACACACACACACACACACACACACACACACACACACACACACACACACACACACACACACACACACACACACACACACACACACACACACACACACACACACACACACACACACAATCTGCTTGGTGTAGCGTGATCCATCGCTCCGTAACACAGCTTTCCAAGCCTTCCACGTTCCACTGTACACATTCTTTGCACCACTGAAGTCGACGACGAATGTCGGTTTGGGTAATGTGGGGGGGCTTGTGCATTCTGGTCCTACCATAGAAATTCATTGTGAGCCTCGATTCTAAATGTTTTTGTGCATATTCGCTTTCCAGTCGATACCTGGAAGTCCGCATTTAACGTGTCTGACAACGAATTGCTGTTTTTATTTATCTTTCGTAGCACCCTAATTCATGTTCGGTTAGTGTGGTTGGTCATCTACTGCGGGAAGCACTTGCAGTTGACTCCCTGCGCTTTCATCTCAGTATAGTGTCACTGATTGTTGACCTGGGACGGCGCAATTTTTCAATAATTTGTCGAAGAGATAGGCCTGCAACATGGAATCCTATTATAACGCCTCTTTCAAACTCCATTAGTTCCCTTCTCACAGCCATTTCACCCGGACACAGTTGCATGACTTGGGAGCATCGTATTCTTCCAATTTATACCTGCTACACACAAGATTCACGTGTCTGTAGTAGGTAGGGGTGTCAGTTGACTTCTTTCCAAGCATTGTACATGCCTACTTGCCCCGATTTATAAAACATTTCATGTAGAAATCTGTGAAATGCCTTTGCATAGTCCAACAATATTATCACTAGGTAGCCATTTTCTTTATTCAACTCCATTATCAATTACTAACGCAAGGCTTACCCTTTATATAACAATGTCGCACCTTCCAAATTCCTATTCACCTAGTCTTGCATTCTGTCTTTTACCAATTTCTTTTAAAGTATAATTTGGTACTTCCATCTTCGCGCCTCATTTGTGCACTAGAACTATTTTACTCTCCTTCCATGGCACGGACACTTTCCTAAAACTAAGGCTTAAATTAAACAGCATGGTCAGAGTAGGTGCTAATTCCCTTTCACAATCTCGTAATACACGGACCAATATGCCATTTAATCGTAAGCACCTCCAATTCTTCTACCCTTGTTCTCCTATCAGTCATTGTCGCATCCAGCATTGGAATGTCACTACCTGGACGGTACACTCTTGTAAAATGGTCACTCAGTAACTCAACTATTTGGTTTGTTTTTGTTACTTCCCTACCATCAACGTTTTTTCAAGTAATCTCTCCATAGTCATTCCTCCTTTTACTTGCTACGCAGCGAAATAACTCTAGGATTTTGACGTCATCGGCTATTTTCCTACTAAGACAATTGTTTGGGGGATGATAATTAAAGACCGTTTATAACCGTGTGAGAAGGTTTCACGGACAATTGATCGCGGTAAAATTCATCGCGAGGAAAATTCATCAAGAGGAAAATTTATCGCAGGGCAAATTCGTCGAGTGAAAAATTTATCGCTGGGAAAATTCATTGCGGAAAAAATTCGTTGAAAGCATTATTCGCTAGAAAATTGAAATGATATTGCATTGATACCGATATATGAAAAGTAAATGCAGTGCAAGATAAATTTAACAAAATATAGTTTTTTATGTACTTATGTATTATTTGTTTAGATTTTAATTAGATTTTCATAATATTTTTATTCTTATACAACGAAAGTAACATATTATTGATTGGAGTTTCCTGTCTGTTTTATCTTAAAAAGTTGTAGTAAATATGTTTATTACTTAAATACCGCAGGTTCTGCTGATGAAATATTAATATTTACAAAACTGGAATAGGTGTAGGGAGAAAGGGCATCACATTTAAGAATACCTTTTTTTCTGCGAACCGTTCGTTATATTTCTGCGCACTTAGACGCCCGCCAGATGTGATACTCGTATATATACGAGAGTGGTCTGAAAAGTTCTCGGTCTAACAATGAAAAAACGAATTTATAATTTCTAAATTATTTTTATTTTTCAAAATAATCTCCCTTAAGACTAATACTTTTATTCCAGCGATGCTCCTGTGCCACTATCCCGTCCCTGTAGTGATCTCAGTAAGACTAGAAAATACTCCTCTACAGCTGAAATCACCTCCTGATTCGAAGAAAAACGCTGACCAGCAAGGAAGAGTTTTAGTTTTGGGAAGAGATAGAAGTCAGAGGAAGCCAAATCTGTGGAATAGGGTGGATGTTCCAACAATTCATAGTTCAGATCCCTTAATTTTCCCACTGCCAAACAACTTGTGGGCAGGTGCATTGTCCTGATGAAAGATGATTTTTTTCTTCTGCAAACCGGGTCTTTTCTCACGGATTTTTTTATCTAGTCTGGTTAAAAGATCGGAATAATATTCCCCGATTATTGTTTTACCCTTTTCAAGATAATTAATAAACAAAATGCCTTTAGCATCCCAAAACACTGATGCTATGACCTTTCCTACTGATGGAACTGACTTTGTCTTCTTTGGCACTGAACAACCGGCTTCTGTCCGCTGTTTTGACTGCTGTTTGGATTCTGGTGTGTAATGGTGAATCCAAGTCTCATCCATAGTAATAAATCGACGCACAATATCAGTTTTATTCTTGTTAAAACGCTCCAAGCACGGCACCCATCTTGCACAAAGCTTTTTTCATTTGCAATTATTCATGTAAAATATATCCTACACGTTCTTTTGAAATGCTTATAGTCTCAGCAATTTCACGCACTTTGACTCGCCAGTCATCCAATACCATTTCGTGAATTGATCAATGATTTCTGGTGTTGTTACACTTTTTTGGACGTCCTTCACGTGGATAATCTTAAAGGCTGGTACGGCCACGCTTAAACTCGGCAGCCGATTTTCTTAATTGTCGAAAACGAAGGAGAAGAGTGCCCATAAAGTTTTATGAACTTCGAATGAATTCTTTTGGCGTTAAACCTTCTTTTACAAAGAATTTTATAACTGCACGATACTCAATTTTATCGATTTCAAGGGACACAAACAACACGTTTGCTTCAGACAGCTATATAAAACAGACTACGTGATAGAATGACTTGCAATTTCATATGGATGCTTATGACAGATTATACCAAGTTAGAAAAAAAAAATCGTGCCAATAGTCTTGCCATCAATGGTCGAGACTGAGAACGCTTTACACTACCCTCGTATAATCGAAATATTATTATTATTTGACACCTCCAGGGAGTCCAAGTACTCATCAAGGGAAGGCATCAGTTCTAGAACTCTGTCTTCAACATTCAGTCACCAACTGACTGTAACTACACCAACGCCATCTACCGCCGATCATCACTCGTATTTCCACAGACGATCACAAATATCTGTCCACGGCGGGATTCGAACCCCCAGCATTTTTTCTGGAGAGCAGATACGCTATCCACTCGGCCAACCAGTCCAACTATTTCTTAATTTTTTTAAAATGTCTTAAATTTTAAAAAAAAAATCTTAAATGTTTTAGATTTTAAAAAACTTTTTTTTAAATATTTCTTATATGGGAAATATTTCGTTTTTTATTTCAAATATATCCGCGATGAATAAATTTACACCGAATAAAAATTTTAAAAAAGCTAAATATAATCGAAACATTAAATAATATATAAAATATTTCTGAGCCTGTGGAGCTCAGTGGATGTGGCGTTTGCTCACCACCGCGCTAGGCCGCACGAAGGAAGTCTTGGTTTCGAATCTAGTCGGCGACTAGAGGAAATTTTTCTAAGCCTTTTTTCGACCGGTTCCCGAGTTAGTCGATCTCTGGCACGGGCAAGCAGGTTTTTCCTCCCGGAAACTCGGGTTTTTCGTCCTGTAAACTCAAGAAAATCGACCGTAGAACCCACATTATTTCAGACATTAAATATATTGTGTTAGGGTTAGAGACCACGAGATGGCGGCACATTTGAGCCGTCTCTCTTCACTGCGTACCGCTTAATTAGTGATAGCCTTGGGCCATCTGTCTCTGATTGGGTACCAGTGGAGATTGAACTGCCCACTCAGTCTCCAAAAGTTAGATAGGGCTAAATGGCCTCGCCTACTCCCGTATATACGGGAATAAAAAGGCGTTAGCTGATTTTTTTTTTTTTTTAAATATTTCTTAAATTTTTTAAAAAAATATTTATACGAGTACATACAGGGTGATCAAAATTAAAGTGTCCACCCTCGTATAATCGAAATATTATTATTATTTGACACCTCTAGGGAGTTCAAGTACTCATCAAGGGAAGCCATCTGTTCTAGAACTCTGTCTTCAAGATTCAGTCACCAACTGACTGCAACTACACCAACACCATCTACCGCCGATCATCACTATTTAAGACCCTCTGGAGCGCCATCCAGTGATCCAAATGCTGCGAAACTTTGCTGGAATACATTGTGCGTCATGCCGAAACGATATCTGAGGAAGGGGGGGGGTGAAGAATAGTTCCAAAATTCACCATCTGGGACGCTGTATGGTGTGCCGAATGTAGATGTAGTAATTCTTCTGTGTGTGTGTGTGTGTGTGTGTGTGTGTGTGTGTGTGTGTGTGTGTGTGTGTGTGTGTGTGTGTGTGTGTGTGTGTGTGTGTGTGTGTGTGTGTGTGTGTGTGTGTGTGGAGGGGAGACATCTTGCATGAAAATGACTGAATCCATGCAAAGCGGCGAGGCTCAAGAAAATTGTTTATCATATCGCGGATCCGACAGGATCCGATTGGCGAATTTCCTCAAAGAACTTCTTCTTTAAATGGTCACTTAAAACACTTAAAACAGTATTTAAATGGTCCAATGATAAATGAATCTGTACACCAGCATCAGACTAACTTTCAGTGAATGCAAAGGAATTTGTTGAATTACATGCGGGTTTTGCGTAGCCCATATCCGGCAATTCTGGATATTCACAGCTCCGTTCAGGTGAAAGTGAGCTTCATCTCCCTACAAAAGCATCCACAGCCACAGCATTTAACTGCACTCCAGCAAAGGAATTTTAAAGCAAATATCAGTCGACTTCAAAGTCCTGCGTGCGCAACTCCTGTGTCATGGTTATCTTGAATGGGTAGAAATGAAGAATCTTCCATAGTTGTGTAAAGCTACATACAGCACGTGCACTGTAGGAACCAACGCTGTTATTCATGGGCTGCTCCACAATGGCAGTAACAACTTTATTCACTTGTGAACTGATTGGTTTGCGATCTCTGCTAGGTTTAACTCCCAAAGATCTCGTTTCTTCAAAACGACTAATCATTCGTCGCAGAGCATATGGAAGTAGTGGAGCTCGTCAACATTTGTTCAGTCGACGAAATTGCAAAATTGCAACAGTATTTAAATTGTTTAGATAGTACAGCTTCACAAGCAAAGCACTTCGGGGTAAATTAGCGCGATCACTCTGGACGGTATTAACAACAGGAATGAAGGGAAAAATCCCGTGGCCATCTTTTTAATCCCTCTTGGCAGCTGCCGAGTTGCGTGATATGCAAATTCCATGCATTTTGTACTTACGACACCGTCTGCTGTGAATTTCGGAACTACTTGTTCTTTCTCAGATATCGTTTCGGCATGACCCGCAATGTATTCATGCAAAGTTTCGCAGCATTTGGATCATTCATTGGATAGCGCTCCACAAGGTCGTAAACTGGGATACTTTAGTTTTGATCATTCTGCGTCTTGGATTCGAATTTAGAACACTAGAAACATTTAAAACATTTTATCATCTTCTAAATGTGAGTTAATCTTCGGTACTTGGAGGCTCACGACCTACAAAATTGACTTTCGTAACCATAATTTTAAAATACAGTGGGTTAGTCTTATATTAAAATGCATAACTGAATATATGATTTTTGTATTGTAGGAATAAAAACCCTTCCATCTCCGTATGAGAACAGCTTAGTCAACTACAGTTGAAAACCCCCTGATATGAAAGTAGCAGGATTTTTCATGTTTTACTGTTTCAAAAAAAGAAGGATTGGTGAAAAAAAAAAGAGAGGGAGAAGACGAGCCTAGAATGTAAAGATTAGTTATTGTCATATCATTTTCGACAATTTTTTAAGCCAAGTTAGTCGACGTAAACAAGCCATTAATTCAATACATAATGTGGGATGGGATTACATTACTCCCACACACAGGCAGTTGCAATACTTAAGGTATATTAATAACGAGTGTCGGCTACGGATTGAGAAGAGAAAAGAAAGCTGTTGCTTTTCTTTAAAAGCTCTAGATTGTAGCCTTTAGAAATGAGAGGTAACAAAAACTGGTTCAGAGATTTATTAATATGAATCTCACGTACTGAAGTTATCAACCTATCGTGGGCAAGCTGAGGTTCAGATAATCAAGAAAAACAGAAGTAGAGGAAGGCGAAAGCAACTCATGGGTTTAGAGATGTGGTGTTAACGATTTGTGCTGGTATTTTGCTAGAAGAAAGTGGAATAATAATGGATGCTAGTTTATGGTTCAGTAGAACATCGCCCATGGGAGTAATAATAGAAAGACGTAAAACAGAAACAGAGTGATATGAAATGGAGCAAAATTGTAAGAAAGTGGGTCATCCCTTACTGAACTCCCCTGTTCGACACATTCTAAAACTTTACGAAGGTTTCTAGTGCAAAAGTCCAACGTTAAAACAACACTAAAGCTGGAAATATTTAAGTTTTGTTCAAAGCTATCAAAGTATGCGATGCAAGTGAGACGCAGAAGAGGGCAATTTTTGGAGAATAAAGCTATGAATGTGATAATGTGTTCGCGCTAGGAAAGAATAGAGATAAATACCAGGCCGAGAGGATGTTTTCTTTTTTTTTATTGAGAAAATGAAGGAAGAACTCTGAACTGTTATTTGGGTTCATTTAAGATGATTAGTTACCTACATCCTCATTGAAGACTGGCTTAAAGATCGATGTTTAAGTCACTTATTATGTGTGCTCCTCGAATTTGGAATATTTGAACACTGCAGGATTTCTCAAATGAAGAAGTGAACTGTGGTATACTATCGTGAACTCAACTACGAACAGCATTTAAGTTCAGTGAACGAATGGTCATTAAGCAGAGGAGGAAGTGAAATGAAGAAAGTATGGAACTTGTAGTTCGCCTTCTGCGTTGGTAAGTTTGAAGGAAGAAAGCCGTTCACAATACACGAAGTGAGTCTCCAGAAAGGAAACTGATACTCATTATCAAACGGTATAAGGCAGATCATGTGACTATAGTTTACAGCGAAAACTTCAATGCTAAGGTTCCATGGCTTATAGATTTTCATGTACATGTTCAGAGATACTGACCGACGTATTGGTTTGTGAACTTCCAGGTAATAAGAATTTAGAAGTATTAGCCTTTACGAGACGTTATATTAGAGAGAATTAACCTGAAAAACCAAAAAAAAAAAAAAACATTTCTAAAGCGTTGTAAATAGAATATTGTAGATTTTAAATTTCAAAATTATATATTTTCACTCATAATTCTTCAAAGTTACTCATACACATTTCTTATTGCACAGCCATCATCTTCTGGTACAGCGTATGATATATTTTTGTTTACTTTTACACATTCAATCTACCATTGTATCAAAACCCTGGACCGCTAAAGGAAAAACCGTTATAGATTTTGATTCGTCGCAGACCTAAAAAAATAATAAAATAAAACTGTTACGGGCTTTACTCAATTGGTTTCAGAACAGACAAGTATGGTCTTTCCTTCTCTCGGAAACTCGGGTTTAACCCGACCTTTCAGAAAAATCGACTTTAGAACCAATACTATTTCAGATAACAACATAATTGTTAGGGTTCAGGATCATGAGATGGCAGCAGCGGACTGCCATTCTTTCGTACACATGCCTGAAAATCATCAGTATCCATGGGCTACTGATGACGGCGAAGCTTGCCGACCGGCTGCCTGCCAATTTCCCAAAATTAATTAGAGCTACGAGAGCTCCATCTGTTCCTTTTGGGGAATAAAGAAGACGTTACAGAATGTTTTGTATTTATTTTTATTTCTAATAATTCCTTAAATTTTATTGCCGTGTGTTATAAATTACTGTATTCATAATTACACAACGGAAAATTATTAATACTACAAATGTTTCATTGTTTAAATTTTAATAAGGATGAAGTTATTCAGCTGACTTTATATAGTGCACGTACACATATTTTGATTAAAAAATCAATTTCAATTTTATTATACAACAAGATTTCAAACATATTAATGTCCAGGATTTCTGACTGTCTAAGTTAGTCGTTGCACTAGACGATTGCATGCATGAAAAATACGAATCCTTATGATAAATGTGGTGAGAAGAATTCCTCTGCGTGTTTCTTATATGGGAATTACTTTCATATCAGAAGATTGCTGAAGCGTGCTTGCTATGCTAAGATAAACTTTAGTTTTTCCACACTTGTGTCGGAACGAAAATCGTTTCCAAGAACGCTTCGGAAACTTTGAGATTCGTGAAAAACTGTTGCTAGATTACAGAGATTCAATGTAAACCATGGGGAAATTATTCTCTGTCAGTGACATGATCTGTTCACTAAAACCCAATCGTGTCCAATCTGTAGGATCTCAGGAGCCATCAGGTTGCTAGCAGTGAAGGCCCAAGAAATCGATACTCTGTCATTGGTATGAGTAAATGTTACTGACTTCAGCTTAGAAAGATTTTACTCTAAGATGACTGGGTATTTTATTTATCGTTACAAGGGAAAAGAAAAAAATTATACTTTCAAAGGAGAATAGTCATAATGAGTGCAAGTTTCTCATGTTAAAAACTAAGGGATTATCAAACATATGTTATGGGCTTCAGCAATTATATTTTATGTCACTTTATTGCGTACATTTATGTTAGCATTGGACTGACTACTTTCGTTGATGATTTTAGAACCTTTCAATTACACTGCATTCTGGAGATAATTTTAAAAGTAAAGAGAAACCTCTTGGCTTTTCCGCACTCTCCGCCGTGTTTCCATCTCTCATTCTTTCGCCACTCGGACTTTCTGATTTCTTCTGGCTTAGGTCAAGCTGATAATAAATGGTCAAATGTCTGACACATCATTTGTCTTGTTCCACAAGAGGTCTTTTGACAGGTCTATTATGCCAAGCAATAGATATCTAGCAGGGAAGTTTCGCTATCTGAATGGAACCCTTATTCGAACACTTCAGTGTTAACTGATCTTTCGTCTGCTCTTCTCCCATTTTTAGTTTTGTATGCCGTAAGCTTGCCATTATACAATGCTTTTTCTTTAATTCTTGATCTTTATTTTACAAGTGTATGTAATGGCAGAACAAATATGCTTCAAGATGAAGAATTATGGTTCTGCTTTGACCGCTCCTCTTGATATATTAAAGAGCTAAAGGAGACAGAAGAAAGAAAGAGAATATCTCGTATTAGTCTACAAGGATAAATATAAATATAGAATTAGACTTTATTTAAAGGTATTATAATCCGAATGCGATTATGTTTTATTTATTTCAATCAAATCAAGAATTTAGTTTTAAGTAGATAATTACCATACTTTAGGAAATATGTTGTTACTTTTTCGTTAATTTTCAAAACCCGGTAGTTTAGTCGCTTTCGACGAGGTTCTAGTACGAAAAAAAAAAAAAGAAATTCAGGTTTTTTTTATTCCTTAATGAGACAAACTTGCAACGATAACATACTCAATTTACATACACAGCGCAAAGTATACTTATAAGCATAGGGCTAACCACCTATCTTAGAATTATGGTTACAAAATTCAAGTATGCTTGCCTGATTGGCAGACTGGTTAGCGTATCTCCTCTCCAACTAAGAAGTTGCGGGTTAAAATCCGGTAAAGGGCATGGATTGTGATTGTCCCAGTAATGTTTTGTGGAAAGGGTATCTCAACATATCACTTCTTGCAGCAGAAGATTTCACTCCCAAAAAACCAATAGGAGTGACCACACTGCGTCAAAATGACGTCACATGTGAATAATTCAAGGATGTTTGGAAAGTCGTGAGCTTTCATGGCCCAGTTCTAACCGCTGATGATGATTGTTAATTTTTATACATATTTAAACATGATTGAAACATAGGTATGCAGAAAATTCACCGAAAACAATTATTCTAAAGGCAGTTCATTGAACGATAATTAACCGAGCAAGCAAATAACCGAAAAAGCAATTCATCAAACAAAAAATAATGGTAACGAAATTTATCGAAACGACACTCGCCGGAAGTCCTCAATTAATCGACAAATCAAAATTCATTGAAAAATCACAATTCATCGAAACAGCAAAATACAGAAATTCACTGAAAAACGAATTCATCAAAATAACGATTGCGTAAGATTTTAAATTGTTTCTGCACTATATAAATCTGCTGAATTTCGTATTCTTTACGGAATTCAGCAGATGATATATATATATATAGCCCCCCCAAGAGTCAGCAGATCATGACTTTTGTACTAATTTATATTCTTACTTTTGGGATAAGACGATAGATTAGGGATATTCGTGGATTATTTAGACGAATTACAATAACTTGTTGCTTCTTGTAACCGTCCTTTCAATGTTAATTAAGAAGTGATATTCAAATTAAAATAGTGCGATTCTGTTGATTTCTCCAAATTCATCAGATAATTAACCCGCGCGGTTAGCCTAGTGGCTGTGCGCTTCGCAACCATATGCGAAGGGGAAGGAGTGTCCTAGGTTCGATTCCCGTCGATGACGTGAGGAGCTTAAGGGTCTTCCTCAGTCATAGCCAAGTTAGCCAGTCTTGGGGGTGGACAGCAGGGTTTTTCCACCAGTTTATTTGGGATTTCTCATTCCGCAAGCAGGCAAATCAGCCCCGTGAACACACAGGGTACAGTCATAAGATATAGTACAGCAAGGAAGGGCAAAGGGAATGTTGGGATTTATGGAGCTGGTGTTCCACTGCTGTGAGCACTTGCGATTTGGATATGTCTTATGTATAGTCATATAGGATTTGTTATTTCTGCTGCCTGCCCTATTTAACTCACTTATAATTCACCTTAAATCTCGTCAATAAAAAAGTATTGCTTTTTTTTTTCAGTTGTATCTATTTAGTCTGCCTGATTGGTTGGCCGATTGGATCACGCAATTTACAATTTTTGAGGGGGGGGGGGGGTACAGCATACCTAACAATGCTGCAAGGTATTCTGTACACACACTTTCCATCCCAAAACTCGACAGTGGAATATGTGGGAAACGATTACCTTTTTTCCTTAGATTCTGTCTTAATCCTCAATCTTTCTTTGAAAAATTTATAAATTCACACTACACTGAATATTAAACATTTCTAAGTAACATTTACTTCAGAATTCTGATTTTGTAAGTAGCTAAATTATCAATATGGAAATCCTATTGAAAGTCTTTTGATTATCTAAAAACAGATGACCCATATTTCACTTAATAATGCTGTTTAACTTGTGCTCAGTTACTTCTATTTAGATACAGCTGATAACAATAAAACTACCACAAAGTATCTGAATAATCAATAATTATTTCTGTGCATTATAGTTGTGAAAACACACTCACTCACTTATCATCATCAAGAATCAAAAATGGTAGCAGATCTGTCACTTCGCCGTTTCTTTCTTTTTTAGTAATTACAGGAAAGAACAGTTTTGTTTTAATGTTGATATAGTGGCACTTCGTTCATATTAAATTTCACTATTTCGCAATCTAAAGATATAATAAATCAACATAAGAAAACTTATTTTCTTTAAATCCATTAGTTAATAACTGCACGCCGTATGAAAGTCGTTTATGCAGCTTTCTAAATTAAAAAGAAAAAGAACACTAGACTCTTAGCTTTAATGCATGACTCGTCATTAATATTTACTGCACAACCTGCAATAAAGTTGTGACTTTCCAAGAATCAAATAACTCTGAGAGAGAAATGGCTTCATTTCCCAAATTAGCATTTCGGGCAAATATTGCATTTTATTGTTAACTGCAACATATAGATTTTACATGCACTTATCAACTCAAGACAGTATTCATAAGAAGTTCTTTTCCCAGCCTCTAATGGGTTTTCCAGTTTTGGTTTCACACCTGTCGATGATAATCATCCACCAACTAAAGGCATTTATTCCCACAGCGGGATTCGAATCCATTATTTTATTGCTTGGAAAGGGAGACGCTCTTCGCTTCTGCATACGAAGTCATCCGAGCTGCGTAAGTTAATATGATATTTAACTTCTATTGAGTTATTTTTGTTTAAATGACAAAAAACTGATATAAAAAACGTAAATGGTAAAACTTGTCTTTAGCGACTTACAGCAAATGTACTCTTGGAACAAGCCAGAGCTTCCATATGACTTTCTTGTATAATGAGACCTGTGGAGTGTCCATAATTATAGAATCACACGTGTACCACATTAAAAATCAAATTTATTATGCAGCTATTTCGTCTTACGTATCGCAAGATATTATCATCACAAACAGCGAACGACAATAAAGAATATGAATAAGGGAACAGCAGAGTGTGTTACACTGGAATCCCTCTATGTATACAGTCACGTGTTCATGGATTAAAACTTTTACAGGTCGTTGCATCCACAATACATCAACCTGTCTCAAAAATATGATCATAAAATCTCTAATATAAAGAGCACACAAGATTTGTTCTTCCGAAAAATCTGAAGAAGATTACTAAATGGCTATAATCCAAGCATAAATATGCATAACTCAGATAATTCTTGTCTATATCATATATTAAAGGTATCTCTGAACGGGTGGCAAAAAATATGAAAAATATCAACTCATCGCTATCTACAAACTCATCAACCAAATTTGTAACCAGCTACCTTCTCCAAAAGACAAACTCTCACCACTGATGCTACGTGGCATATACCAAGTACCATATTTGTGCAATTTGTCTTACTATGGACAAACAGGAAGATTTGTAAATAAACGCAGCTTTGAATATCAAGACGAAATCGGGCTTATTCAAACTCACAAATCTGGCCTGGCACACATGGAATTGAAACACTAAGCTGCTCTAATCTTACCATTAAATATAGCCAAGGTGACAAAACTGCGGCTTCCGAGCCGCATGTGGCTCTTAAGTTTTATTGCGGCTCAACTAATAAATAAAAAATATTTATAATTTTTCTTAATTTTCTAGCAAACATGGGGCAATCACCTAATAAAGTTTTTCTGAATGATGATAATAATTTAAAAAAACTCGAGGCAAAGCCAAAAAAAGAAAAAAAAATCGATGTTTTTCTCTAAAAATCATCGATGTTTGTTTGCCATCCCTAATAAGCTGTATTTTGCTGCTCGAATGGTCAATGTTTTTGAGTGGCTTGATGAAATTTGCTGTTCATATGCTGTTCGGCAATGGAGTTATATTTATATTACCTTGGGATGTGGCACTTAACAATTTCTGGTAGGTAACTATGGTTCTTGCTGCAAAAACTCTGGCCACCTTTGAAATACAGTACTGCGAAATTCTACGGCCGCTATCGTCTCCATTTTAGTTTATTTCAGCTAATTCATGTTCAGCAGAATAAACCATATCACAGAGTCACGCATATCAACCTAACAAAGCAGGTATATAATCAAAAAACTGACAGGTACTAAAACAAAATTTCACACAAATATGAGTTAAAACGATATACTCACATTTCCTTTAGTTAACTGCATATTCACAATATTCGTCTGTATCGGCAATTAATTCTACACTGCCATATTCACAATATTCGTCTGTATCGGCAATTAATTCTACACTGCCATTAATTCACATTATTGCGTTTCTTTCCTGGAAACAGCGCCCTCTCATATCCTCTTACATTTACAATAAGAATTTATTGCCAGTATAGAGTACAATAAATATGTCTTATAGCATAACATTAAAGAATCTGAAGAAAATTGCTGTGCAGAAGATTTCGAATAAATGTACGAAAATGAATCAAAGGAAGCTTCATTTAGTGATGAAATGTATAAAAGTAAAAAATAAAGTGCAAGATGTACAACTTTCATGGTTAAAAGTTTAAACCAACGATACGAATGATGTTTGTAAAATTCCTCATGTTACTCTCGCTACATTAAAGGATTTGTTTTCACTATCCATTATCTTCAAATTGTGTTTTTTTTTTCGCCCTAGCTATGTGAATATTCTGTGAAAGAAAGCTGCCATTTCTATCTAAAATGATAAATGGTTTGATCTTGTAATTTTAGTCTTACTTTTTTGTTCGTTAAATTATATATAATTATGTCTTGTTTATGTTTCAGTGGATTTAGATGTTGAAGGCTTTCATTACTATTTTTGACACATAGAATTTATTACTCAGCTTTTTGTTTAGAATTTATTAGAAAATAACCAGAAGTCTGCCACAGGATTTTGAATAATATATTCTATGCGAATGAGATGACTTGGATTATTCGTGAAAATCAATACCAGAAATCCATATATGTTCAAAACATAACTTAGGCCATGAGCGTGCATTAAATTAAATGGCTAATGTTTTTGGAGCATAAGAGTGACTTGTGAATGCGTACACTAGTGGCCAAAATTGTGGAAACCTTTAGGAAAAAGTGTATTTCTGAGGTTTGATGGTTCATAACACCACTTTGTTTTGGAGTAAAATTATATATCATAAAATTATATATCAGTGGAACGATAATTTAATCAAGAATGTAATGCGATAACTTTTATGAAGGATTTTTTATTAGAACAGCAGTTATAAAGAAGAAAAGTGAAACAGAAAAAATGAGATATACAAAAATTCTCACAATCTGAGTTAATACTTAGTTGGGTAACCTTTAGCGTTAATTAAGGCCTCACAACGCCTTCCCACGGAGTGAACCAAGTTTTCTAGTTCTGCAGCTGTTATAATGTGAAACCAAGATTGAATTATTGCTTCTATTAATTGGGTTTTATTGGTGGGTTGCTTCTGACTAACAAGGGTCTTTAGTCGGATCCATAGATTTTCGATTGGTTAAGGTCTGGGCTATTCCCAGACCATTCCAGCAGTGGAAAATGATTATCCTGAAACCACTTTTTGCACACAGCAACAATATGACATGGAGCTGAATCCTGTTGAAATATAAATGCTTCATTATCATGGAAAAGATCACGCGCAGAAGGCTTCAGTTTGGGCTCAAGTATTTCATTTATGTATATTGGGGGCATTTATATTCCCATTAATCACGCAAATTCTGCCCACACCTTTTGATGTCATACAACCCCAGATCATAACACTAAGTGGGTGTTTCACGGTAGGTGTAATGCAATCAGGATGCAAATCTTCTCCTTACGTATTTTATGCCATCACTACCAAACAGGGAGATTTGGTCTCATCACTCCAAATAACACTGTCCCTTTGTTCCACTATCCAGTTAACATGGATTTTAGCCCAGTTTAATCTTTTCAACCTTTGTTTGAGAGATAAAAATGACTTTTTCTTGGAATTCTAGCATTTAGACCAAATTCCTGCAGTCTGCGCCGAACAGTCCTTGCACTCAACTTCACATTGTATTGCGCCATTTTCATCTTATATACACCCAGATTATTTTCTTCTGTCACGTAGGAACAGTCTCTCAATTCTCATATCATTACTTGCTGTTATACACCTTTTCCTGCCTTTACCAGTCTGGTTTTGTAGCTACTGAGTCTCCTTATATACATCTTCAAAAATTTAGAAATGCCACCTTTGGTTAAGTTTCCACCAATTTTTCTTCTAATTTCTTCATAACTGTAGCCTTGTTCATTTAATAGTACTATTTTACATCGCTTTCTAGATGACCAGTCAACTCTTCGCGCCATTTCTTTAATTCTATTACGTTTTACAAGCTCACTAAATGAAAGAACACAAAAACCAACCAACGTGATAGCAATCACATAACAAACACTGACAAATGTCCTCCTCTCAGTTCCAATACATGCCATCAATAGCTGAATCCTACTGTGACCTTATTGGCTCATTTCCAAAAAACAAGATGACACCTGATTGGCTCTCTAAACACTCATGCTCATTGGCTACATTCAAATGAAGAAAAGCTACTTCATATCAACCTAAGCAAGTTGCGCTTCTTTTTTCTGATTATTTGGCTATATTTTCATAGAATACAGATAATTGAACAAACTTTGTTGCATTACATTCCTGATTAAATTATCTTTCCATTGATATATAATTTTATGGTATTACACCAAACAAAAGTGGTATTATGAGCCATCAAACCTCAAAAATACACTTTTTCCAAAAGGTTTCCATAATTTTGGCCACTAGTGTATATGAACGTTTTAAAGAATAATGTCATTTTCATCAGTACTTTTATCGAAACAAGCTAGAGTTAAATGAAGCTTTTTTATTTCTTATTATCTTTTACATAATTAGATTGATTTGAAAGATTATGAGATTATAAGAGCACAAAAGTTTATAAACACAATTAGTAACAGCTAAATGTTATTATATTTGAACTAAAATGTTTAACTTTGGTTTAACTCCGGTCTATAATAATATACAGCATTTGGACGAGTGGAGAGCATATTCCCTTTCCGACCAACAGGCTGGGGATCAAAATCCTATCATGGGCACGGATGCTTGCGAATGTCATCATCCGATGGGAGACCAACTCCCACTTATTGAATATCCAAAGTGACTTGAAAAGTATCAGGTTTGGTCTTTAGAGTAGTTACCCGGATTATCTTACTCGGATTATCATAGCTGTACTATAGACACAACTTTCGTGAGTGAGAATCATAAAAAATTATGATTCGTCTAAAAATAAAAATGTAAGAGGAAGAATTCATCATAAAATATTAATACCACCAGAATCACTTACATTTAGTATTTTTATTGCAAAATTTTCGGCTAAGTTTCATAGCCATTTTTAGAGTTTTCCTATAACTGTATAGGAAAACTCTGATTTGACAATGTATTTGAAAATCTGTATTGACAATGGCTATTAAACTTAGCCGAAAATTTTACAAATAAAAGTATTAAACCTAAGTGATTCTGGTATTAATATTTTATGATAACAATTGATGATAATTTTTAATTCGTATTTATATTTACCTTAAATAACTTAGCAAACTAAATCGGTTGGTTGTTTGTAAGTGGTGACTTTTGTACGTAAGTACGAAATAGTTATAAAAATGATAAATGTTAGACCACGTTAATATCTAGTGTGCATTCCATATATAGCAGCAAATAATGACGATAATAATATACAGCATCTGAAAAATATAAAGAGTATTATAAGCAGTGTCCATTGTATTTGCAGGATTTAGATTAAATTCAAGTTGAGCAAAATAAGATACATTTGGTAAAGAAAGGTGTGTTTATTGGAGCCAAAATATGAAACGAGATTTTACACACCATTTAATTGTGTTTTTAAGTTTTAGCTGATGAAATGAGTTTTAATAGGTAATAAAAACATATAAATTAATACATACACATTATTTTTGAGATGCATTTCTAATATTCTTAATCTAAATGACTTGTGTAGTGATTTGTGTCACAATTTTATTAATTTTATTAAAAGTATCATTAATTTATTCATTCATTGTTGGCCATCTTCATTTCCAGTGTACTTAATGCATTCAAACGATATAAAAAGTTCTCCTCTGTCTTTTGTATTTAAATAAACAAAACCAAAATTCTCTTTATCACTACCTCTGCCGTGTCACATTTCTTTCTTGAAATAGTGATCAGTATTTCCCCTTTTTTTTCTCTTCTTCATCAAGTCTAGTATAGTATTGAATGCCTGAAAATAGTAAAATACTGATATTTGCAGTAGCGATTTTTTGTGAAACGTATTACTCAATTCCACCTAAGATTTCTTGAAAAGCATCGCCGAGAGACTTCACAAAAAATGTTTGGGCTTTTACTTTTTTTTAAGCTCGCAAGGGAGTCTTTCTTGTCGAGCAATTCTCCCCACGTCTGCTGCAACTCTTAAAGAAACAACCTAGTTTTTCCTACGAAGTTTACCTGCTCTGTAAAAGTCGTTCTCATGGAATATCTTAGATGTTGGCTACCCTTTTTCATCCCCCCCCCCTATGATTCTTATTCCGAATTCCCATTCCGAAATTCTGTCGTCTACCTACTTAGGGTGGCCACCTGACTGTGTTTATCATATTATCCTAAATACTCTTTTCCCCAAAAAACACGTTAGTGAATTTGCACGAGAGCATTATGGGAGATCGTCATCTGTTTTATCATTCCAAGCATGTCTTCGTGGGTCTTCAGGTTTTCTTAATGTGCTTTGTGTTTTCGTGATTTATGGCGCAATAGAAATATCTCAACCCTGCTGTTCTCTTTTAGCAGATTCACATAATTTATTTTCATGAGAGTCCATTAAATTATACCATTCATGTTCGAACAAAATTGGCACAAAAATATATATTGAAATTATTCTTTTAAATTTGATTTTCTATTCTTTTTTTTTTCGAATGAACGAAGAAGCAAGGTAAGTACATTGCACAAGGAACTCGTGTTTCGGAAATACGACGCAGATATTCCTTCCTTCTTTTCAGTTGTTGTTGTATACGGAGCTGTGAATACATACAGTACTTTTAAACCATTAAATACGAAACAGCGGCCAAGACTTGTACGATAATTTTAACAGCGGAGAAGGCTAAATAAATATTTTCTATTCCCCAAAAATGGCTACAACAAATTAAATATACACGAAACGGACATTAATGAATTTCAAATTAACAGGTAGAGAGAGAGAAAGATCTGTATTAATTGGCCTCTACTTGTCTTCCCTATGCATATACCTGAACTTTGTAGTCTAACTATAGTAATTGAGCTACTGCTCCCTGCCCATTATTCCCTCCTTTTCCCTAAAACAGTTTCCTTGTCGCATCGACACTACCGGAAGAAGCATTCTCTTAGAGAGAGTTTCCGAGCTAACGGTAGACGACCTTGCTTGACCCTGCCGTGATGTGTTTTCATCCCGGAGAGGTAATGACATGTCAAAGAGACAAGACAAAGCTCTCATCTACGGACAGTCGGGTCGCAATTTTCACTCTGCACCGAAATCTAGTTAACTAGTTCCGATACGGCAAAGCTACGTACCGTTCGATTGATTGTAGTGACATTTTATAAAACTCACTTCGGATGGGATGGTCGTCAAAATATCGCAATTATATAGACAGTTGGATAGACTGGGAGGGAGGGGAGAGAACGAGAGAGAGAGAGATTCTATTTTTTTTTTTATGAGTGACTCATCATAAAAAGAATTGACACGTTCCTTGTTTGCAAAAGAAATTCCAAATTTTATTGTTTGTAGCATTGTAATAAATATTCTTTTTTTCTCCAGAATATCAAATCTTTTGGGTAGATTTAATCCACTTCATCTTTCTCCTTCTCTCTCTCTTCTCTGTTTGTCTTCATGGAAAATAAGTAAGATGACTATCTTCGATAGTTGTTGCAACTCATGTAGGACTCTCTTGATTTGTATATTTCACTCCAAAACTTGTACGCAATGTCAGTGAAGGGAAATATAAGTTTCAGTTATCCTCAAGATTCTCAATAATACGTTTTCAGTCAGGAATAAAGAAATTCATTGTAATTGTATATTATACTTTTTTCTATCAGTGCTTTATCTTGCTTTTGATTTGAAAATTAAGCATGAATACATCCTAGTATCGCTAGTCAGAGAGAGAGAGAGAGAAGAAAACTATGAGACAGGTTCCAAATATACCTTATTTGCATAAATGTGTTGTACATCCCACTTAAACTTAACAATGTCATAAAGACAAAATTTCATGCAAAAAGACTAAATAATACAAGTAATTTACATAATTTATCAGTTTTTCAATACCATAATGTTAGATTGTTTTGTAAAATTTCGTAACACACACACACACACACACACACACACACACACACACACACACACACACACACACACACACACACACACACACACACACAGTATACTGCATATCATTCCCACTCGCGAGAGGTCCACGAGCTATGACATGACATTTATTTTTTGAAGAACTGAAGGTATAATCAAGGAAGACTGTTCAAAAGAGTTGAAATATATATGGGTATTGACTAGAAGTTCTCGTGTTCCTATATGATTACAGGAAAATTGAAGAATGGTAGCTGCTAGTTAAGTGGTTCAGCGCCCTTGGAAATATCTATGGAAGAGATAATGCGGCAACAGATAGTCTATGGGAAAGCGACTGGATGGAGTTCGTGAGAGAGGGGATCATCATTTAAGCAAATGCTCGCTTCTGAATACAATCAAGCATTCTGAGGGGAGGTCTTAGGTGAACCACCAAAATGTGAGAAAAGTATCTAAGGTGAGGCGAATTTGAGCTGTGGAATGTGTGAGGAGTTGAACAGGAGAGAAATACCGTTTGGAACGAAAGATAATACTAAGCTTTTTTGGGATGCAGAAGAGGCCATAGACTTGATGTATTTATACCAGGATAGATTAGACGTGGGAGATAACCCAAGAAAGGAAAACTGATCCTCGTTGGTCAGCAAATTCTGAAAAGTGAGGGAATGTGAGGTATCGTCTTTCCTGGAAATAAGACAGGACTACATTTTGGTGGCATTAAAATTCACTGGGTTATCTTCATCTCAATTGAGAATGGCAAGGAGATCACTGTTTAGGAGATTGGTTAAAGAAGATCTTGAAGCATGAATTACCTGAATGCTAGGTTTGGAAAATGAAATGAGGAACGGAAGTACTGTCATCAGCCGAGCTGTATAGGATTGGACATCAGGAAGAGAAGATCATTGATGTATGAGAAGAAAAAAAAAGTTGTAGGTGGCAGCACCGAGCTCTGGGTACACTAATATTAACTGAAACATCCGATGAAAGGAAACTATCCACCATGATCCCTAATGAAGCACCGAAAAGGAAGCCGGTAGTCCATTCGCAAAGGGAAGGAGGAATATCTATTGGATGGTAGCGTGGTACGAAGGCCACGATGCCAGACTCGAACACATGCCTTGTAAATATCAAGAGCGATCACTTGATTTTCTTCGAACGTTTTCATGAGATGCGTCCAAATGTAGGTGAGATTGGCTAGATCTGCTGGGGAACAAGAATGGCGAATCCATATTGGTGACTACTAAGTAACTGGTGAGTCTCCAATTAGTAAAACAGTTGACCATTTCTCATGTGGAGTTGATATAACAACTTAGTAAAAGCAATAAGGGATTCAATAACACGATACGCTGATAAACCCTTGTGTTCAAACTACCTTCACCGTTTTATACAAATGGCATCTGCATGAATTTTTCCAGGGAATTTCTCGGAAGGAACAGGCGAATTAAACTAAAATATTTCTATTTAGGTAGTTTAATAATAAAAATGAAAAAAAAAACTTTAATAGTAGTTATTAGTTTCGTTTAATTTCTAATTAATTAAAATAAAAATAAATACTTCATAATGAAGAATAAATTAAACGTTTAATGCCTCATTTGAATTAATAATAAATTATTAATTATATCATGATATAAATGTTTCAGCGATATATATTAATATATTAAATGTCAGTTACATGTAATCCTAAATAGTTTGCTAATCGATCATAATCACAATAACTTTAAGATCGCGAAACAACAACAAAGAAAGTTTGAAATTTGATAATTTGAAATTGATTACAAATTGAAAATTGAAATTTGAAAAATCATAGTTTGAAATTGATTACAGATTTCAAAATGATTAATATGAACTCTTTGAAAGCTATATGAATGGACTTTTTATTTTATACAAAACTATGTAGGTAAAAATTTTAAATAAAATATATCTCATTTAAAAATTGATGTTTTTGACAGCAATGTCATTAGAGTTATTTTGGTTATAGTGATATATTTTCAAACCTTTTAATTATTTTTGAGAATTATAAAGAAATTATATTTGAGAAATGGAACCTAACAGAAAAAGATGGAGTGATATACAATCAGATATAAGACGAAGGTGCTCATTTTCTCCAATGTTATTCATTGTAAATGAATTCCATATGAATTCTATATGAATCACATTATAAAAAAAAGAAGCAGCGAATTTGGTATAAAAATTGGCTCCCAGCCAGTGGTGGCTCGTGGCTTGAAATCGTAGGGGGGGGGGGGTGCTGCAACTTTCGAAATATACATACACACTGTAAGTACAGTGTATACGTGCTTGGATAAAATATCAAAATTATGGTAAAAAGTTTAAAAATATTAAACATGAAACATTTATTATCGATAAAATTATGCAGTTTGGTATAATTCAAAATTACTTAAAAATAAAATCCATTATCATAACCCCAATAATGTTCTAAAATAAAAACTATAACAAATGTTATGTCTTTAATTGTAATGTCCAAATATTTAAAGAGAAGGAGTAAACACGATAAGCACTACCAACACTCTACTACTTGAGCAAACTGCATATAAACAACAGTGGAACTGCGCGAAGGACAGTGCCGCATTAAGCTAATAGCTCGCATCTCACTAAGACATGCATATGCTTGCACGCGTAGCAATATGACACTGTGGAAAACACAGTGCTGCTAACGTCCTTCGCCCTCCTAAGTGCTACAAGGTGAATTTTTATTATTTTTTATACAAAATAAGAGAATTGTATAGGATTGTTGATGATAAAATTAAATATTACAAGGAAATATAAATAAATCAATAAATATATTTATATATCGAGAAAAATTGGGGGTGCTGCAGTTCCGCAGTGCCTATGCACGAACCGCCCCTGCTCCCAGCTTTATGCAGTTATACTTTTAAATAAATCCAGTACATTGCATCGCTAAATTGAACTCCTTGACTCCTTAATTAGATAACTGCATAAGTGCTGTAATAAAGTTTATTATGAAAATCAGCAATAAAAAGACAAAAATTACGTAGAGTCATGCACCTGAATTCTTAATAGAGAGTTTAATTAAAAGATCAAATCTTTGATCGAGTAGTTTATTTTTATCCCAACTCTCAAATCCATTATTTAAAACTGGGTTTGACACTGCCTTGTGTACTGCTAGTTTGGTATTTAGGCTAATTTCTCTCTTGTTGCATATAAATTTATTAAGCTGGCTACCCACAATGCAATATTTGTTTATTCTGCTATCTATTTTCAGATTTAACTTGCCATCTTCACAACAACAATAACAAAAAAAAGTGCCTAAATAGCTGAAATATTTTACTTGTTCTATAGGATCTTCATTCAGAATGCAGCTAAATTTTTCTATGTTTCAGCTTTTTCTCATAGTTCTATTCTTTTTTATTGCTGATTTTCATGTCAATTTTGTTACAGCTGTTTTTCAGTTTAATTAGATAATCCTGGAGATCTGCACTAGATGTGTTTAGGAGTACATCATCTACATAAAGCAAAGAGCTAAGTTTGACATCTTCAATTCTAATATCTGGCCTAATGCCACTTTCTTTCATAATGTGATCGATAGATGATGAATAAGAGTTGCAGATAATATGAATCTTTCTGTAACTCTTGATTTTACATCAAACCATCTTCCTGTATTTCTTTCAATTCTAAGTGCTAACTAATAACTTAAATATAGATGTGGGTTGCTCTGCATAATGTTCCATTAACCCCATACAATTGTAGTGATTTGAAGAGCATTGCTTTTTGCACCTTGTCATATTCTTTTTCATATCTACAAACCTAAATACAAATCCATGATATATTTCCACGATTTCTCAACTATTTTGCTTGTGAAAATCTGATCTTCACAACCTATCTTTGGCCTGAACCCAGTTTGTACTTCTCCAAGTTTCTCTTCCACAATATTTCTCAACCTGTTTTCAAGTATGCTTGCATAAATCTTACCTAGAACACTTAAAAGAGAAATACCTCTGTAATTCTCACATTCAGTTTTATTCCCTTTTTTATACTGTAGATTGTAACTAAAAGAGCTTTACTCCAATCATCCGGAATTCGACCTTTTGACCAGGCCCTCTAAATTATGCAATGCAGCCATTGCAAAACTTTTATACCTGCATTATTGAGCATTTCTAGTCGAATATTATCTACTCCAGCTGTCTTTCCACATTTCACGCTTTTGACGGCTTTTTCTACCTCAAGTATTGATATGCAATCCTCTTTGCATATCAATTCTTTTAACAGTCTTTCAAAGTAATTACTCCAAACATCTATAATATCCTTATCTTCAATTTTCAAGTCACCTTTATCATCTTTGATTCTTTTTTCAGTATTCTTTCCTCCATTTCTAAGCTTCTTCAATAGCCTCCAGAACATTTTGCCATCTTCCTGATATTTACCTTCTATATTCTTACCGAAGTCTTCGCATGACTTTTATTTAGCTACTTTCACACATAGCTTATTTCTCTTATATTTTTTCTGTATTCTTTTAATGCATTTGCCGTTTATTTTCTAGGAACTTTTGATTGGCTTTCTTTTTTCCCAGACTGCTTCTTTAACTTCTTGTGTCCACCATGATGTTCTTATTTTATTATCATTGTAGACAACCTTGCTATATGTCTTCCTAGCTGAATCAATCTATGTCTTCTTCAGACTTTGCCACTGAGACTACAAGGTTTGGTTCTTGTTTTCAATTTGTTTCATTTTTTTCTTCAATAAGTTTGTATATTCATGGCTGCAATTTACCCGTAAAAGCTGCTCAACTTTAATTCTTTTTAAAACTTTCTTGCATACTGTTATCTTCAATGTGATATCCATTTTTATCTTGCTTAATATTAAGTAATATTCACTTCGAATTTCAAATCCTCTGTACACTCTTATATTCTGAATGTTTAAATTAAATATTTAAATATTAAAATTAATTATTTTTTTATTTATCGGTTAGCTTGTAAACTGGGTCATTTTAATGATATTATTTGAAATAATGTCTGACTTAAAGAAAACAATTTTTTTTTATATTTTAACAGTAATAAAAAGTATTATGTGTTGGCGTTTTTAATTCGTCCTTATAAAACAAATTGATGAAATTGCGCCCCCTTCATTCAAGAAATGAAGTTTTCTGTTTTATTTCAGATGTCACTTCTGAACTGTTAATCTTAAAGAAATCCTATCAAGTATTCAATGCCTACTCTCTCATATCTGAGGTAGTGTTCCTAAACATTCTTGCTTTAGTACAGAAGAAATAGAGCAATCAAACTGATTAAAGACCCGTCTCTTATCGATTTACTCTCCTCTGTTTCACACAAACGTTTCACGTACTATGTAATCTATTGTTTGATCTCTGGTAATCAGAATTGGCATCAGTAATCCATTCCTTCCCTTTAAATCTGTTAACATATTCGCAATAACAATTCGCCATATTGATTCAATCGTAAACTTTTAAGAAACGAACTTGCTTACTCTTTATTCGTTTCTTGTCCATCTGTCTAGAAATCCAACTTTAATCCAAATAAACTTTAATCCGACTTTAGCATTTTTTTCTTTTTTCTCAATCTTCTTCCCATCCACTATCGAAACAAATGTATAACTAGGACAGCGCATGTCATATAACTAGTGTACTATCGGCGGAAGAATCATCATGAAAGAGGAGGTGTTTTCAATTTGACTTTTAGGCCACATGACCCACTCCTATTGGTCATCTAAATGTCATAGAGAGAGAGAAAGCTTTCAAACCAGACTGCTGTGTACTACATTATTTTGCGAAATTACGTTTGCATTATCAATAAGTGTTTCTGTTGATTTTTAGTTGCAATCACTGTTGCAGTTAAAAACGCTCATTTTACCAAAAGGTAAAATTTGCGTTTTTAACTGCTACACAACGTTATTCCGTTGCATGTCGTGTTTTCGACATGCTGTTTTTACATTAACTGTGTTGTGAAACTCCTATGGTGTATTTTTCTAATTAATTCCAAGGCTCTGTTAATGGAATCTAGTAGAATAAAGTTAGTTAATGTAATGTATTAATCTGGGAAGATCACGCTCTTGATGTTCGTGTAAGAAACATGAAGTAGCACGCCATTTTTATTCCCTATATGAAATTTTTACTCGGTAATATGCAGTCTGATATCACATCAGACTGTTTTAGTGACCTTGATGATGTGTCCTTATCGGCTCACAATCTCGTGTTCTGCTTTTGCACTCTTGGCCTGCTGGTAAAGCACAGTCCACATCGTTATCGAGGTCATCATCTGCGTTGCCATGGAAATGGAGTTTTGTTTGTTTGCCCCGTTGACGTCATAAGCATAACGGGCTGGAAAATATCCATCTGCAAGAAGGGAAAACTTGGAATACAGAAAAATATCAAAAATATGAAGGCTGAGCAGCTCCTCATGACGCAGCTTTTAAAATGGACCATACAGCTTTGCTTGCGCTAAATTATTTCATGTTCCTACGCATGCTTTTTTTTCCCTAAGTTCAACAGATATCTGTTTTCAAGAAAAATACCGATTTTCCTTGAAAAACAAATACAGCAGTGCACCGTGTATTAAATCCTGTGTCGTAGGAGAGAAATTTTTATTTTATTGTCACTAAATGCTGAAAAAAAATGGAAGTCCGAAGAAAGAACGAATCAAGTCTTTCTTGAATATGAAAGAGGAAAGGAATGAATCGAACTCATTCAGTGATGATGATGATGATGATGATGAGATTTTACATAAAGGAATAAATCCGCTAAAGCCTTTTAATCCTCAAAAGGAGTAGGCGAAGTTGTTTAGTATTAACTAACAACTGAACATTGAAAATCAGCTAATCACCATTCTTATTCGTCACGGATAGCTGGCCCAAGACTAACAGATATTTTCATATGCATTCGGGGAGGAGAGAGTCCAGTAGACAACTGCTGCCATCTCTTCATTCCTAACAGTATATATTATTGAAAGAAATGATGGAAGTTCTGTAGTCAATTTTCTTGAGTCGCAGGTTTAAAACTAGAGTTTCCAGAGAAAAATTCAACTTGTCAAAGATCGACTAACTCAGAGCTGGCTGAAACAACTCTCCGAAAACCTTCCTCTAGGCTAGCAAGATAACCTCAACCATTGGTGAACGGCATAAACAAGCGCAACCATCTCACCGACAGTAAAATGTTTATAATTTTATAAGATTTGTTAAATCGTTTATGTCACTCTCTTTGTGTTTATCGCTATATGTAATTTATGAATACAGAATTTAACGTGTGTGTGCGTGCACACGAAAACCAGAAGTAATCACACAAAGAAGTAAAATATTGAAACACGACCTACTGATGAAGAATTAGAGGAACGGAAGCAAAAAATAGTTGCAGTTACAACAACTATTTTTTTGTTACAACAACTCTCTTATTTTCTATAATAAGAAGACAGTGCATGCATTAACAGTACAAGCAAAATTCGATGTTTCGCGCGAATCGGCACCTACATCGATAGCTGCAGAAATGATAATTTTAAAGAAAATATAAATATAAATACTACAGACAAAGAAATTACACTTACATTTTGGCAAAACCTATGGGACAACCCTAAATGGCACAAGAATAAGGCAAAGTGGATTGAACAAATTACGAACGGATTCCAAGAACGAAAATTGGACCAACTGAAAATAACAACTGAAATGGTTCAAAAGCAACCTAAAAGGATAAAAAATTGGTCAACACCCGGGAAGGATGAATTACATGGCTACTGTTTGAAATATCTGACAAGTTTACACGAAAGACTTGCTAACCAATTTAATGATGTTTTAGAAGGACAAAACAAAGAAGAGTGGCTCACAGCAGGGAAAACGTTTTTGATCATAAAGGATAAAGAAAAAGGCCCAAAGCCAGAAAACTTCCGACCAATAATTTGCCTACCCAACAACTTTTAAGCTACTCATAGGCATACTAGCTGCCAAAATATACAGCTATCTTAAAGCAATTTTTTTTTCCAATTGAACAAAAAAAGTTAGCAGCAAAAATTCGAGAAATAGAAAATACCAATTACTGATTTACAAAATGATTTTGAAAAATTGCAAACGTAGAAAAACCAGCCTTCATATGGCTTGGACAGATTATAAAAAAGCGTTTGATTCGGTGCCTCATTGTTGGATTATAAAATGCACAGAACTATTCGGTATTAGCGAAAACGTACAAAAATTCTTGCAAAGTAGCAGGAAAAATTGGAAAACGGTGTTCGTTCTGAATAGAGACGAAATTGCAAGGTAAACGTAAAAAGGGGTATTTTTCAATGAGACTCATTATCTCCTTTATTGTTTATCTTGTCACTAATCCTCTTAACTAGAATTTTAAATAAACCTGCTCATGATTATACTGAACTGCGCAAAAAACTGCAAAGATATCTCACCTTTTATACGTGGACGATCTGAAGATGTACGCAAAATTAGAGAATGAGGATCATTGTTTAATACTGTGCACATATTCAGTCAAGATAATATTAATAAATTTTGGCTTAGACAAATGTGCAATTGCTGGAATAACAAGAGGAAAGTTTGAAGATCTGAACGAAATCGAGCTGCTTGATGGCGAAAAAATGAAGGCAATAAAATTCGAAGATGGCTACAAATATTTGGGAATTTTAGAAGCATCAGAAATTCTACACAATAAGATCAAAGAAAACACTAGATCAGAACACATAAGGCGGCTAAGACAACTCCTTATGTCAATGCTTAACGCTGGAAATTTGATAAAAGCAATTAACACCTGGACCATACCTATTTTGAGATATTCAGCAGGCATTGTTGAATGGACCCAGCTAAAGTTGGAGGATTTAGACCGAAAAACTCAAAAATTAATGATAATACACCATGTCCTCAATACTTGCAGTGACAGATAGGCTCTCTATCTATCAAGCAAAATAGGAGGTAGAGGATTATTACAAGTAAATCAAGTTGTTGAAGAACAAAAACGAAATCTGAAAGATTATCTGCAGCAAACAAAGGAAAATTTTCTAATTAAGGTAAGGAAAGAGAGTTTATTTAAACCCATAGAGACAAAATTGGAGTACAAGACCAACCAAGTAAAAATGAGAACTGAAAGATGGAAAAATAAGGCACTGCATGAAAAGTATCTTCACAGCATAGAGGACAGTGATAACAGCAACCTGACCTGCCAATGGTTGAGAAGTGGAACACGGAGTCGGTAATTTTTGCACCATTTTCCAGGCCATTAAAATTAAAACCAACGTTATGAAGGCAAAAATACAAACAAATTCAAGAAGATAGTACAAGCAGATTGTGCAAATAGAAGAAGAAAAGGTAAATCACATTATAAGTGGGTGCAGCAAAATCGCAAAACTTGAGTACCGTAAAACGTACGATAATGTAGCTAAGATAATTCACTGGCATTTATGTAAAAAGTACGGTTTTAAAAATATCTAAAGCCTATTGGAAGCATAAAGTTCACCAAAAAGTGATTGAAAATTAAAAAACTAAAAATACTCCGGGATTTCAAAATTCATACTGACAAAAGTTTGGAATGTAATATACTCGTACCTGATATAACAGTGGTTGACAAAAGTGAAAACGAGGGTGTTCAGTTTATCGAAATATCAGTACCAGGAGGGAGACAGCCGGATTGACGAAAATGGAACTGAAAAAAATTACAAAGTAACGCGAGTTGCAAGTCGAAGTTGAACGAGTTTGGCAAAAGAAATCAAAAGTTGTTCGCATAATAATAGGTGCTTTAGGCGCATCTCCAAAGCATTGAAAAACATCTAGCACTCGAGTTAGATGAATTAAAAACCAGGCAGCTGCAATATATATATATATATATATAATTTGTAATTTTATATTATAATTACAAATATAAATATATATATTTGTAATTTTATAAACTTGGTTATTTTACTCCTAATCCCAAGTAAGCAAACAGTTAAGTTTGCGCCTGAACGTAGTTCAAGTCTTAAAGTGGTGCAACACCAGGGCAACTAACTCGTTGTAAAGGTGGGTAAAGCTCTGATGACTATTCTTAGTATTTTCCATAATGTAAAGCACATCTCACTAAGAGATGTATACTGCAATACATTATGGGTGGGGTCACTACCGAGACCGGTTTCAACCTTTTTTGAGGTCTCCTCAGTGAGTAGCTAGACCCTAAATACCAAGGTTTTAGTAATACAGAGCCTTATCAACTTTACCTATACAAGTTGCTACAAGGTTTTTTTTATTTTGAATAAGAATCTCTGGAGGAGATATAGATGTAAATAAGTTAAATACCCTTGTTCAAGTCTAAAAGTGGTGTTGCACCACTTTTAGACTTGAACTACTTGGGATTAGGAGTAAAATAACCAAGTTTATAAAATTACTTCGTAACCCTAATATACATTATTCCCAAGGTAAAAAAAAACTTATTTACATCTGTATCTCCTCCAGAGATTCTTATTCAAAATAAAAACACCTTGTAGCAACTTGTATAGGTAAATTTGATAAGGTTCTGAATTACTAAAACCTTGGTATTTAGGGTCTAGCTACTCACTGAGGAGACTTCAAGAAAGGTTGAAACCGGTGGGGGCTCCGTGAGGCTCTGCTTAGGGATAGGTTTTTGCCTGTCTCTGAGTGGGGCCACCGTTGAGATAATGGCTCTGCTTGGTGGTGGGGTGAGCCTGACACTGGGTAGAGCCAATAGTGAGAAGTTCTTCTCGGTGACGGGGTGAGCCTGTCATTGAGTTGAACAACGCAGAGTTGGACGTTCTTTCGGGATCGTCTTATTTTTAGAGCCCGTTTCACTTTTACATTCAAAAAAGGTTTGAATGTAAAAGTGAAACGGGTTATTAATCTTTGTTTGTCTTTTTGCTTTATTGTCCCGATTTCGCTTCCATACATTAAGACCGGTAAGGCTAATGTATTGTATACTTTTAGTCTGGTTTGATTTTGAACTAGGTTTGGTTTAAATATTGAGTTAATTACACCTGTTATTAATAATGAAGGGGATACAAATCCTTCATTATTATTAAGGTTGACAGAAAAATAGCCATTTGGCTTTTATTCTACACCTGTTATTTTTAAATGTTTCGCAATTTTTAATTTTTAGGTTTATATCTTTTTCATTTTCATAAGTGATCATACATCCTAGGTAGTTAAATCAATTCACCTGTTCTAAGATCTTGTTATCTTTTACTATCTTATTTCTTGCTGGAGCTTGTCCTTTAAAGGTCATAGTTTTTGATTTTTCTGTTGATATTATATATATATATCTATATATATATATATACAATGTGTTTATCTGTCTGTTCAAAGGATACTGGCGTACCCTTGTATAGACAGATAAAATTGTCAAGGGGTACGCCAGTTACATACACATTTTCAGGTGGTGGTGGTAGTGTGAAGGGGGGGGGGGTTACGTGAAGCATAAAAGGTTGAGAACCACTGCTCTAGGCGGTCTAGCCTTATGGAAGCAAATGATATTTGCACAGGCACCTTCATTAGATTTTCTTATTACTATTCTGCTGATTTGACTTAACGTTGATCCTGTTACACAAGATGCAGTCGATCCCTTCTTCCTTGCGAGGTTTTTATTCAATTAAGTGTTAAGTGCTAGCTATGGTCATCTTTTAGAATTCAGTTTTCTACATATTCTTTTCAATCACTCCGACAGATTTCAATTACTGCAGTCTGTTGCATTGCCTATATTTTCAATGTAGTCCAAGTTGTCCCATTAAAATTCATGAGTCATAAATTATTCCCTTCAGGAAGAAGTTGCAGACACTATAGCACGTTAATCTACAGGTTCTGTAATCTTCCAAGACTGCATTTTTAAATTTCATAAAGAAAGGAAAAATAGCTTGTCTTTGCAGCAGAGGTTTCGAACACCCGATGATCAGCCATTTTCTGTCCACATTTGGAAAGGCCTCATCCAAAGTCCACTATTCATTCCTATCTTGAGTCTTTCTATGCCACTGAGTTCCTGCCATCAATTTAATCTCACCCTCCCACAGTCTCTTTGGTCTTTCTATAGCTCTTGTTCCATCTCCAAGATAACATTCTGATATCAACTTTATCCATATTTTAGTGTTACTTCTTGCAATATGACCTGCCCATTGCCATTTACATCTTTTAATGGCTGTTATAATGTCCCTCGTTTTAGTTTGAGTTCTGACCCAAGTATTGTGCTATCTAGAATGGTAATACCGAGTAATGATCTTTCCATTTTCTCTGGGTGATCCTCAACTTGTTGGTCAATTTTTGTGTAAAAATCCACGTTTCACTTCCACATGTCTGACCGGAAGTATACAACTGTCAAATATTTTTCTTTCAAGGCAGATTGGGATGTTTTCTTTGAGTGTTTCAAGGTATTTTCGAAATGTTATGCAACCAAGTTAAATTCTGCTTATAATTTATTCTTTCAGTTACCATCTACTGTGATCTTTTTGCCCTAGGTAAACATAGAAGGTTATTATATCTTCCTGGCATTCCATTTGAATTGGCTTTTTTGGTGATGGTTTTATTATACATTATTTTTGTTTCGTCTTTGTTTATATTTAATCCTTTCTTTTTTTTTTACTTTTTTGAATTCAATTCACTGATCGTTTGTTGAAGTAGTTTCCTAAAATAGCAATGCCATCAGCGAATCGTATGTGATTTAGTTCTTTCCCATTCACCATAATATCTCTGTTTTTATAATCCAGGTTTTTTTTTTAAATTCTTCTAGGAAATTTCATATCTGTTTTGATTTTACAGATGCAATTGAATTTTTATATATATAGCTAAGTATATAAATGTAATTTTTTTTTCAACTCCTTGATTTTAAAGGCTGCTAAAATAGCTAATGTTGAGATTGAATCGAATGCTTTTCGAACACATACTGAACAAATTTCCAAACAGTCAATTAGCAAAAGATGTTTAACTTCGAATCCCACAAAAAACACACACATTCTGCTCTGTCTTTCATTCATTCTTAACCGAGGAGAACACTAACTGCTACATGTAAATTTAAATATCAAAAAGATATCTGCGATGCAATTTATTTCAGATATTTCCGCGCAAGATAACCATGCACATGAATAGAAAAGAATAGAAATGAAGAAATAAAAACCTCTGAAAGTAAAATACATAACTGAGCTCTCTGCTCTCTAGCCACTTAATATCGAAGTAAAGCTCTCGTCCCAAAGGGATGCGGAACATTTTATTCCTAATAGAACCTTGCTATGACACCATATTTAAATTCGTACTTAGGAGAATTCCAAAACTCTTCTTTATAATCAGCAATAGTTAGGGAAAATGTTCAAATATATATTTTAGAAATCTTTTTGGGATCATTCCATCACGCAACAATAGGCGGGATGCACGTGACCTTCCACAGTTTGTCTGGATGAAAGAAAGATCATTGCGTATGCCCTTTTACCTTAGGAGAACATTATCCGCGCGGTTAGCCTGGTGGCTGTGCGCTTTGTAACCATATGACTGGGGAAGGAGTGTCCCAGGTTCGATTCCCGTCGAACATGTGAGGAATTTGAGGATCTTCTTCAACCATAGCCAAGTTAGCCGGCGTGGGAAGTAGGGTTTTTCCCGCCAGTTTATCTAACGTTTTTCATCCCGCAAGCAAGCAAACCGACCCCATGAACACACACGGATCTACAGTCATAAATACTTAACCCCCCATGAGGGGACTCAACTCGCCCCAATTAGGGACGGGAGAGAAAAAGGGAGGAAACTCTATACGAATAAATAAATAAGGAAAACATTTCCTAAATGAATAAAATAATTTTAACAGAATTTTAAATTTGATGCTGTAATATGAAGGCTCGAACTCCATAGCATAGAATTATCAGTGTATATCGGGGAATTGTCGAACATTTCAGTATACAGACACTGTGACCTACAGACGCAGTTCTAGCCATCAGAGTTATTACCCACTGTGGCATCTCCTACTCTGAAATGGATGAGAATTGAACACTGTGACACGTCACCTGTGGTTCCATGGGTCTTGTTTCTATGGTTTCGGAGTCCAATAACAAGGAATTTCATTACTTGGAACAATTTCCGTTTGCTGATGCTAGCGTGCTATCTATGGCTCGATAAAAAAAAATAGTGAAAGCCTTGCGAACCTCTTTACGTACGATGGATATAATTATGAATAACCCCGATGACATCTGAAGCAACAATGTTGTTCTCTTTGACAGGAATATCTTCAGGGATGATGAACCGCTCTGCTCAGTGTAACTGTATATGGATAATTGGCATATCAAATCGTTTCTTAGTTGTTCTGTCAGAAAAAAAGAAACATTTTTGGATTCCTCCTCATTCACTTCCTGAGATCCATATCAGCTGTATTTCTGCTTTACAACATGCTATTATTTTTCTTCATAGCTGCTTATCCAAATACAGTTTTCCTCCCAGTATCGTATTATTCTTATGCTTTATTTCAATTTCGCATATATCACTGGTGTATTAATAAAACAAGTATATCTCACAATTTGCTTTTTTCTTACATCTGCGTTCTCTTCTGATTTGTTTGTTTCTTTTTTTCCCGATCAATCCTCTTTCACCTATATTTCTTATAAACTATAACCTATAATTGAATTTACAATAAATAAAATAAAGAAAAAAAAATAGTAGCAATTAAAATTAAATACGAGATCCTTTTCAGTTAGAGTGATGGATATTTAGATAGCCTTTCAACAACTTGTTCATATTTCGATAGCCTTTCAATTTGTTCTTCAAAAGATCCATCTTTTGAAGAACAAATTGTTATACCAATATACAAATTGGTATAACAATGGTATAACATTGTTATACCATTCGGGTGAAAGGACAAGGGTGATAACAATAAGAAGCATTAAATCCATCATATTTCACAACAATGCAATGCAGTGCCAGATGATTGTCTGTTTTTTTTTCTTTTTTTACGCTTTTCGGGGTTCATGGCCATGGGACGAAATAACAAACACGTCGTTTAAATATTTGATGGACTCTGTTTTTAAATATTGTTAAATAAAAATTTACTGATCATGGGGGCTACTATAGTCTTATTTAGTTATCTACATATTTTCCCTTCTGTGAAATAACCAGCATGAATATGAATTTTTTTCGAATGCTACCACTGATTATAATGCCTTATCTTTTATGAAAAGTATTTTTTGTTCTCAGAGGCTGCCTGTTTGAAATCCAGTGAAATAAAAAAAAAAGTTAAAATGAACGAATACGTTGCCTGATACCATAGCTGGATAGTCAGTATTATGACATGCTTGTTAAAGTGTTTTTAATTTTTTTTATCTATTTTTTACAGCTTACAATTAGTCCTTTTTGCCTCCTGGCTATGGTTTAGTGTTGCATTTTCTTCGGGTGCACCGTTTTCCACCCTCAAACCTTAAACGATTAGAATTTGGTATTCGTTTATGTTATTATCAGGATGATGATAATAATAATAATAAACCGTTTATATAATTATTATACATTCTTGTCTATATAATTTCTCCCGTCCATTTTTCTAAAATTAAACTTGCATTCGTTCATACCACTTTTATTTTAATTCAACTTATTATTTCATTTTAATTTTCTAAGAATTTAGAAATTCCAGTAATGCATCGAATTTTGTTAGAATATCTCAGGAACTCTAAGAATGCTAATAATCCTGAATGATGTCAACTACTCTGAGTAAACTTATCATCATTTAGATATTTCGAAATCATCAGACACTTGTGTTTCATTAACTGGATCTGCTTTATTGCGATGCCGAAACGGATAATTATTTTAACGATCTGCATCTCTCTATATATTCATGCATCCAATCAACCAAAGTGCATGTGCAGAGCATATACGGTCCCCAAACACTAAAACCTCGACTCCTTTCGCTAAGTGATCCCCGTAATACCTTCCCGGGATTGTGCTTCTCTGCCTCATTGCAAGTAAAATACCTCTGAAGACGTCCTCTGCCTTTGGGATCTCAGCTGACAAGCAAGATCATCTGTCACGCGAGGGCAGTACTCCAGGCTCGAACGTCAACACCTCTGTACATCCTAAATGCCATATTAACATAAATATTACCTACGGACCTTTTCTCCACCTAATTTAAAAGTGACGTAATAGCACCCACGCCGCTTCTCAGGAGCAGACCTAATATTTATGTTAATACTGTGTCATTGTCTGACGTCTCCATATAAATCTCGCCATCGTGAGAACTTTTCGTATTTCCTTAGAATAATGGACCTCTTGGGGACGTGAAGGATGACTTCATGACCATGTTTTCTGGATGCTTTTGGTGGTGACTTTCTGAGAATTACAGAAACGACATCAAGCTGGACTTTATTGCATAGCACCACCATGTTTTTTTTTGCAATGTTTGTTTTCTCGGGTAGAGGCTATTTGTCACTCTTCCTAGGGATAAATCCTAACTTTTTCTGACCAGTATATTATATTTTTATGATTTTCATATTTATATTTAAATTAGCACAACGCCTTCCTCTGAATGTAATATTCGATACAAATTTATCCTGAAATACTATGATACCTAACTTTTTTGTAAACACGAAAACTCATATAGAAAAATAAAAATATTCATAAAGGATGAGAAAATTCTGAAATGTGTGAATTATGACCTCTCCCAGTCAGTCAACCCCACCTTCTACGGTATGGTCTGTTTCCACAAACACAGCTCTGTCGAGGTAAGCGCTACATTACGCCTGCTTGACTGAAATGGCAACTAGACCTCCAGGTGGTATATGACTTTCATCGACGGTAAAAAAATCACCTCCCTGCTTATTGGAGACGTGAAGTGGCAATAGTCACTTCACGACTCTTTCGCTATCCAGGGAAGAGTCTCCAGTTTATGTCCTACCTTTCTTCTCACATGCAGTGCAAGCGATGCGCAGGCTGGGAATTTTCAAAAAGCCATTATGAATGAATTAGGAGTTCAGCACCTTCTCTATTTGAGTGTACAGCAGCAGCAGCAGTAAGGTAGTTTTTGCAGGGCTGGCTGCTGGATAGCACACGGAACCGAACAAGAAGGTAATACGTCTGGAGGCTTCTCGACGAGCCGGGATATAATTTTATTGCTGCTACTTATTCTTCCAGGTCGTGCTACATGCCATATGCTCTTTAAGTGTCCTGCGCGCATTTTACCATGAATGATAACCAAGCAAATGATAGGTGTCTGTGCGGATGTAAACAAAAATTCTCTCACCAGAAAAAAATAAAAATAAATAAAAAATATGAAAACCACAACAAAATTGCAAAAAAAGAACCAAATTACCCCAAAAAAGCCAAAATGAAGCCAAAATTTCATCCAGTAAAAAACATTTCCATATATAATCCGCCAACGTCTTGGGAAATCAGTACACGTAATAGTAATATATACTCCGCCACTGACATGCATCAAAACCCGATCTGCTATCCCTAACCGAACCCCAATTGGCCTCCTCCACGACTACAGTCCACATCTGCTATCCAAACTACATTATGCCTTCTATAAAAAGGAAGGCAATTGCACTTTGGTAAAATTGGACATTCCTGGCCAGAGTTATCAAATTTGAAATTCCTGCTTTTTGATCAGTTCCGGCTCAAGATTTTCTTACTTCTCAATTAAAATCTTACTTCTTTATAGAAGTAAGATTTTCTTACTTCTCAATTTATTTATAGTTCATTTGCTACATTTACCACCCTCCCGATTCATGAGCTCTTTGACTACTTATCTCTAAATGTTGATTTCGTATACAGTCTAATAACTCAAACTATGAATTTATCTTCCTAAGAGACGTCAACGTTTGTAACACCAACGTTTTCTATGGTCTGATTATCTTTCCGCCAATTTGATCCAAACACTTGCTTGGACCGTATAACAAATAATACTTGCTGAAACGAGGGTCGTTATCCCCACTGCAGTGCAAAGCTCAGCCTCCATGAGATATTCACATGGTCGCTCTTGATATTTAGCTACTATCTTATACTCTTCTTCTTGCCATTTGTGATTGGATTTTCTTCATCTCATGGTGGATATATTTCCCTCATCAGGAGCTGGGCTATCTGATGATAGCACTCTCCATTCTTCTTTTTCGAGAAACATTGTAGTATTCAAATGATTGAAGCTTCAAGATCTGCCTTAAGTACTGATCTCCTAACCATTCTAAAGTGAGATGAAGATAATCAATGAATTTTAAATGCTATCAAAACACAATCCTATCTTATTACCTGGACGGAAGTTCCTACCTCACTCTCTTTGGTTTTTTTACAATGTCCCGTTATCCTTTGAAGATCAGCTTCCCTTCCTGGGGCTGACTTTCCAATCCAGATAATCTTGTCATAAAACTATTACATCAAGAGCTCTTCAGCTTCTTAAAAACATTGGTATTCTTCTTCATTGGAAACACCAGTTCTTTTTCTACTCAATCCTAACACTTTATAAAATCGAAATCTGGCCACCCTTAGAATACTGTTGTCACATTTGGGGAGGTACATTTAAACTCTCCCTAGCAGAAAAGGGAAACTCGTCTATTAGGAAGATGTTTCTTATACAATCAAGACTTCGTCCAGTCGCTTCTCGTAGCCATTCTGTTTCTGCATTATCTCTTTTATGGATTCTTCATGGGCATTGCTCTACCGACTTAGCCACTACCATTCCTCCGGTTTCCTCGAATCAGATACGAACACGATCAACCACTGGTTTATAGCGTACACAGTCCAACTCCAAAAATATCGAATCAAATTTTCATTTTTTCATTCATTCAATCTACCTCTGTTCTTTGGAACAGTCTTCTCCATACTGATATTTTCCAATGAATCCCTAGCTTTTCAAGAAATTTGTTAATAAATTCCGTCTTTCTCCTTAACAACTAAGTTGGCAGACGGTACTACTGTGTTTCTGGGTCTTGTGACGTCTCGTGTGAGCAATTAGGTTTAAAAAATATCGCATTTTGTTATTAATAAACTGAAAAGTTGTGTTCCGACATATTTAAATGTTTTTTTAAGTTAAAGTGACAAGACAACAGAGTGGTTCGTTTGTGATTCAAAAACAATACTATATGGACATTACAAAACTGCAAGCAATATATCGGATCCTAACTTACTTAAGAATTTGATCCAAAAAAAAAACTTTTTTTTTTGGATCAAATTCTTTAGATCAAGTTTCGTTTTACTGCTATTCCACTGTCTTTTCAAATACTCCATAAGCTTTTGAACATACAGAAGCCATGCCTAACCTTCTACTCACTCCACACTTCTTTAATCAGATTACCAAAACCAGTCGGTTGGTTGTTCGGAATTGATGGCTGAAGCAACTAAGGCCATGAAGTCAGTGTATTATGTCGGTCATTTGCTAGTGTTCTTATGTCCGATTTTCCGATTTTGCAGGATGAAAAATCCGAACTTCAGGGAGGGGAAAAACCCCAATGTCTCTGTATGATACCAGCTAACTCATCTGTTAGCTGGAATATAAAGTTAATCACACCCGTACACAGCTATTGAGATAAGTGAAGCGAAAATCTTGCTTTTATGGAATATCCTTTAAGAAAGACCGAAGACTGTCATTATCACCTATTTGCATTACCTTTTATTTCTCTAATGAAACCTAATTAACTCCGCATCAACCCGAAAGATATGTTCATGTCTAAATAAGAGCAAAAAAAAAAAAAAAAACTGCATAAAAATGGAGTGAATTTGCTGGTTTTCCGGGGAAAAAAAAGTGTCCACATTGAATCTGAGAGAAGCTTAACTCATCACTAATACACGCTTTGTTTTTAATTTTTTAAAAAATATGCAAACCTCGTATAATATCATATACAATATTTAGTTAAAAAACATTTTTTAACTTAATATTAAAAACTTTAACTTAGGAAGATATTAATATTAACTTAATATCTTTCTAAGTTAAACGATTAACTTAGGAAGATATTCACGTCAATCCACATCGTCCTTTAAATTAAAAAATAAATAAATTTAGGATTAAATGAAGCCTCTGTAGCTCCGCTGGTTTCGACGGTTTGGTTAGAAATACTTCCTGGGTTCGAATCCCATCTGTGATTACAGAAAAACTATCAGGGATTTTCAATCAAAGATGAGTTAACCGGTCTCGTGTGGATGTCGAAGGGGTTTTTTCTCCTGTAAATTCGGGTTTTTAGTTCGGGCAAACAGGACCGGGACTAAAACACATATATGTACATACAGTGAACACATATGTGTAGATACGTTCTGTATGTACAAGTGTTGAACAAGGACGGCAAGGAGAAACCACTTTGTTCTATGATAATAATAATTCATATTATTATTATGTGACACCTCCAAGGGATTGCAGGGACGCGTCTAACACTCTACCCTACTTCGTTACACACACACACACACACACACACACACACACACACACACACACACACACACACACACACACACACACACACACACACACACACACACACACACACACACTCTCTCTCTCACCGTATTCCCTACAACTTAGTTCTCTAAATATGCACCAACACTACTACCATCAACACCACCTACCGCCCAACGCCTCCATCAAGAACAATATTTTTTGTCTGTGAATTGCGTGGGTTCTCATGGCTCATTTGCCTGTACGAGGGATTAAAAACCCGCGTTTCCGAAAAAAAAAAAATCCTCCATATGAGATCGGCTAACTCATCTTCAATTGAAAAATGTTCATGTAAAGATTCCTCTCGTTAGGACGAGAATCGAACTTAGGCCTTTCAAATCAAAGGGCGCAATATACCGTCGTTCTTCCAATTGCGCTACGGAAGCGCACTCTGGTAATGTAGCATTGATACCCCCCCCCCCCACACACACACACCAACCATTTGGTTGAGTGAAAATACACAAGATTAAATAATATCGTAACCGATAATCTGATCCATAAGTTCATGATTAAGGGTTTAATCATGACTTATGATTAAGATTAATGATTAAGAGGTTGACTATTATGGATCTGTACCTGCAGCAGAAACGACAAGAGGAGGCTCTAATCTCTTTTATCCAGCAGTATCCTATCTGTTCACTTTGCCGGTTTGCTTGTTTTGATGGACGAAAAACCCAAGTTTCTGAGAATGGCTGACTCACAATTCGATTGAAAACATCTGATGAAGGTTATCCTAGTCGTAGATGGGATTCGAACTCGGATCTTTTCAACTAAAGGGCTCGTCTATACCAGTTGAGCTACGAAGGCTCAGCAGTGTTACTATCTTTCCATGAAGACAAGAATAGAAAACTAATTTATTATTTCCAAGGATTCTGCATGAGCGGTGTCTGGATAAAACGTGCTTTTTTATATAGTTCTGTTGTTAATGAACAGCAGTAATGAAGAGTTTCTACGAGAGCGAAACGAAAAGATTAAATTTCTTAAAAGATTAAGAAAATATGAGGAATTATATTTATTGCTTGGTTTTACAGGTTTGTTGATCGGTAATGAGAATGTTCAGATATTTATTGGCTGTCGGTGTGATATCAAAGAGGTTAAAATGTCACTTTTATTTTAATAATGATTTTAATTCAAACATAAGTTTTGAATTAAACTTCAAACCTTCTTAAGCTAGAAATAATTTTTTTTTTTTGAAAAATTACCGCTTTAACAAATTGAAATTCCCTATAAAATCTTAAATATATTTGTAACTGTAATTACAGTAAGTGTTTTTTTACAAATATGGAAACCAATACTTCATGTTACTAACAAATATCATTATTTGGGAAAAAAATTAATAAACTTTAATTTAGAAAAACTGCTTTCAGTTGGAGTTACAGTTGATTGGAAGCGCTAACACGATACTCAAAACAGTTTCGACAATGAAAGAAAATAATTGTTTAAAAGCGAATCGAACTGAGAATATATTTATACAAAACAACAACAACAACAAAGGAAAAAAGGTTTGTCTAGGATTTCGTTGCCTAGAACCTTTGGTAAGTCTCTTCTTGAGTGGTTGAGAAGCCTTTCATGTAAGAAAACTAACATTTTCTGTTCGATATACACTTTGTTTATCTTTCCCGTTTCCCCATATGCACATTTTCAGTAGTGCATCAACGAGTACGTCTCAATTCGGAAGATGGCAATCCTTTCTCAAAGCAAGTAAAAAAAAAAAAAGAAGAAAACATCTAAACATTCAGGAACACCCTGTAGTGTGTTACTGAAACTTCACATTCGACATGAACACAATATCACGCAATAAATCACGAAAGTGCTATTTTCTCCACACCTCTCATTCCCAAGTGTGTCATAAATAAGGAGATCAAAAACTGGAAACTCCAGCAGTGGACACCAAAGAAAGATAGGGGGTCTTTCAAAATAAAAGAGGTAACGGGATAGTTAGAAGACCGAACAAGCAGTGTGTGTGTGTGTGTGTGTGTGCTATGAAGTAGGTTACACGGCGATCAATCCTGATTAGGCAGAGAGTGTGAGGAACAATCAGCTCACTTCTTCCCTCAATCGATCTTCCTTGAGAAGAGTATAGAAGCTGTTTACTGCAGTCACGCTGAAATCCTCTTGCTAGAAGCGTGTCTAGGAATATCTGACAGCGAAGAACGATGCTGGGGCACATAATTAAATAAGTTTTTTTTTCTTCCGTTATTTTTTTTTATCTTCGCCTTACTAGCTGTAGTGAAGTGCTGCATGTTTCAAGAAAGAAGTAATTGTCTTTCAGAAGCCGTTTAAAAAGATGAGGATAGAAAATTTGAAATACGTAACTGTCAGCAGAAAAAAAAATAGGATTTTCTAAGAGATGCTCGCTATTATTGGGTGATATAAGGTTGATGGAAACTAAGAATTGACAACTATCTTGTGCACAGTTAAAAGGAAAAATGCAGTTTAGAAAAATCTACATAACTAGATACGAAAGATAACATAAAGACAAATGATAGAATCGCCCACACACATCTTTAAGTGTCAGAAAGAAAAAAAAAAACATGTAATTTATATACCAGTTCATTTAATATCGTTTACTTGGTATCTCTTCGTGTTACAGTACCGAAGTTGCATTTAGGATACGTGTGTTAGTAAATAAAGCCTCATTTGTTATTATTTTTCTCTTTTTGTCTCTCATCGTTCTTTTCTTAGTAAATCTCACTTTACGTATCAACTTAACCAAGAGAAACCGTCACCATCACTGATAGAACTTTAAAAGTTTTCAAAACTGCTATTTATTTAAATTGCTATTCAAAAACGCTGCAATATTTACAGATTACTTATTCTTATTTTATTCTTTCGCTTGTAATCCAAAGCAGAGGAAAGTTTTTTTTTTAATGTACCAACCGTTGTCTCATCAGATTAATGATACCTTATTCCATGCATTTCACACGCATTCGCTCGTTCACCTCGTTAGTTGCATTTGCACACTTATCTGCATGTTTAAAATCGAGCCATTCAATGGAACCGCTGCTCAAATGTGTTGCGCTCTACGCAAAGAATGATGCGAAATATATTTATGTATTCTACCAGAAAAATGCCAAACATTCCCAATACCACGGTAAATGATTTGCAATCTACTAAGATGAGCCAGTTAGCGCGCATGGCCAAATTTCAAGAATGTATATGGAATGGAATTATCCATTTATTGATACGCTTGTAAGAACACTCCTCGTTTTTTTTTTTTTTTTTTTCCCCACAACTCTGGCGTTGCTATACTTGCAGTTCGGTGCTGATCTTATCTGTTTATTTTCTCGCCTACTTTTTGCTTTCATATTTACTAAAGTTCTTTTAATTCATATTTTACAATTCCAACTATATATTTCTCAGGAAAAGAAGACTAAAATAATACGAAACGACGGATTAAGTACACACCATTTAATTCATCGCAGTATTTCCCATTCAATTTTGTAAACACAGTGAATTAAATCACGCGAATTTATTCTAAATTCCATTCTTTACATATTGACAACAATACATTATGAAAAATACGCAACACTGGTGCTTAACATCAGCAGTAAAGTATTAAAATATGACTTATATATTTATACTGTTTATTTCATTTTAAGATTTATTTTTAGATTATAAAAATAAGACATTTTCTAAAGTTTCTTTATAGAACTTAATCATTATAAAAAATTCGCTATTTGTAATCGATTGATTAAAATAAAACTATTGTAATTTGTATTGTTAGATTTCTAACTTATTTTAATAAATATTTTTGCAACGTTTTTGTCACTTTGTTGCGTGATTTTTTTTTCCTGTTTGTTATATAAAACTGGGCGATTCATGCAATGGCAAACGGGAAAGTAGATCTCAAGGTTTATAAAAGGTTGAGAAACCTTCTTACTCTAAGTCGTCACCCCAAGATAAATAGGATACTTGGCAGTAGTTTTTTATGAAAATTTCTTTTCCGAGACTTGCAGACGACAGAATAAGAAATAACTATGGACTGGAAGGAAAATCTACATGAAAGTGTTATCGGACACTGGCACTGGCAGACGATCAAAGTTATCGAAGAACTTTTATATATGCAAAAATACTTTTCATAGTAACGCGCTCTAGTTTCGTATTTAGAAACCATTAAAATATATAGGCGTTTGCACAGAATCTGTAATGATGTATGGAAAAGGTTTGTTGTGTTTTTTCTTACGATAATGAAATTTGGTTGTATATAGTTGTTTATTAAATTAACTATCACTTTTCCTTTTTGTGCACTTTTTCTAATTACATTAAAAACCTAAAAAAATACGAATATCAGAATTTAAATGACAACACCAACAACAAAAGATGGTTATTTAGTTTCTATCGGTTGATGGTTTGACGTCCGAGAACTTAGGACTTTACAACAGCCAATCACAGACGCAATTTCTAAAACCCTACAAATCTGGATATTTGAGGACATCAAAAACAAAGGAAACATCATAGAAGTAACCCCCTTCGGTACTTTCAAAAAATTGTTTCCAGAAGAGATTCACCTTTGCTTTCCCAACGTAACCAAAAATATTTTGCACTTTTATTTTGAACACTGCAGTCCCAAACCACAAGCATTTTCTAGAGAAGAAGACAAATAAATCCACTGAGAATCTCGCTGTATATCGCAACCCACTGCGCAAAGAGAATGTTGATTAACTTCTTCAGCAGAATGCCACAGAATAAACACCGCGTGTCTGTGAACTCCGCAGAATTCCCACTTAAGTATATTCATCAAAGTAAGCTTTCTTTCTTGAAGCCTTTCTTGGCACAGAAGAACCGGAAAATATTGTAGAATCTACTGGCGGTTACAGTATTTAAGGGCAGGAAGTGAAAGAACTACATCAGTTTCTTAATAATATAAAATGATAGAATAATGGATTAAATACACTATTTTATTCATTACAATCTTTCCCATTCATTAATTTGCAAACATGGAGTATTAAATTACGCCAATTTAGAATAAATTCGTGTAATTTATATATATATATATATATATATATATATATATATATATATATATATATATATATATATATATATATATATATATATTCACAATTATACAGTATTAAAAAATACACACTACTGGTAGTACTTCAGTACTACGCTGAATTTCGAGTACGCTTTAAGATTTAATTTACCGTCTTGTAAAGGTAAAAATAAGACAATATGATAATTCTCACAAGAGGGTGTTTGTGTCTAACCTTCAATTAATTTAGTTTTTCCTTATGAATAAAAAAATGAAACACTTCCCATCAAAGACAGGGTTAGTAAGGATTTGTTGTAAGGTTGATGTAATTTTGCTCTCCTATATTTAATAGCAAAATATCTTTCCTTTTTTGAATTACATGCACACGCTGCCGATCCCCTAGATGAACACACAAATACTTTTGAACATTACGCATTATTTAGAACATGCGATATATTAGGACATGCTTGGTCTGTTTACCGTAACAATTTCATATATTTAAATACTATCGTATGTTTTGAACTCTTATGAACAGAGGCTTAAGTTATTGCGATATGGTTCTGGTTCTCCATACCGGAACCATATCGCCCCACCCACCCTCTCTATGAACTTAAACTGTTACAGAACATTATGCTAGATAACAAAATGCTATAGTATTTATTTTGCTGTGGCAAATGAAACATATTAGATCAGATGAACACTTATCTGAAACATATTTTAGAGAAGAGAAAGAGAATAACAGACACGTAAAAATATCATTGAACATGAAAAATAACAAGAGTTATCGTCCTTTTCATCTAATCATGGATGAAAGAGTCAATGGCCTACAAATAAGTACGCTGTTCCTTCACTCATTGTTCAGGAAAAATTAATAATTTAAAATGAACAATAAATTCTCTGACAGCTAATTAGACTAAATAACATTTATGAAATTCTACATAGAGTTTAATATTTAATAAATTTTGGAATCCGTTTAGGTCATTTGTTCTCATCCTTTATAGCAGGCTTTAAAGAAAAGTGGTCAGCTTATCCACTCTCCAACTAATAAATTGCGGGTTCGAATCCCGCAACAAGTATGGTTGTTTGTCATTGTCTTTAGGTGGAAGATGAATTTCATTGTTACAAGCATTTCTGGATTTTGTTAAAAACACAAAATAAATAGATAATTTGAGAAATCCTACAACCATCACCTACTATAGGTTGATAACCTTTAGCGGGCGGAAGTCACATAAAAAAAAAGTATATAGAATTCAAAACCCCGCTAAAAATAAACTTCAAACAGCCATCTGAATAGCAATTTGCGCTCCCAACCACACTACACTTAAAAGAGATTGAACTAACAAACTAGTTTCAATCTAATTCTTGTTTATTTTTCTATTCATCGATATCCGAGACATCTTTTCCACGTTGAATATACAAACTTAATCTTTGTAAGTTTTGCACGACTGCATTAAGAATTCTATCACAATATTCGGTCTTGAAAAAAAAAATCAGTTTAAAATCAGCTTCTGGATGCTTGCATTCAACAAAACGGATACTCGATTTGCAGTCGTTCGCTTCTTCTCCAATAAGAATATCGCTTCTACAGTACGAAGCAAGCAAAGCGAATACGTTTCGGAAACAGAGCGAAAAGATGCTTCAAAAAAATTGTTTTATAGAGATGTACCTTTAACCTAAGGCTTTATTTATTCTGTAAGTTTTTTTTTCCTTTTGCTTCTTTTCTCTCCATTCCCTTGGCACCAAACAGTTGTGAATTTAATAAGGTTTTCTATGCTCCTTCGGCATCAAATATGAACAGTAACAATAAACCAAGCAGACTAATGAGTTCCAGTTCAGTTGCCATGGTTACATCGGTTTATTTTTACAGTTTATACCAGCAAACAATGAACATACACAGATGTTGCGAGTGATAGTTCTGCTTTCGTAGACGGTACATTTATAGAAGAGCCTTGTAATAGGTGAGGCAGACAGTTTACAGAAACAAAAGTGAGAACAGAAAACAGTCTATGCAGAAAATGATATCGCTTCCCGAATAATGCAGAAATACTAGAGTAGCTTTAGAAGTGGCAGTTTTTTTTGTTCGCATAACGCATGACGAAACTTACGTGTTGAACTAATGTTTGTGTTGTTAGTGATTAAAGAAAATGCTGCAAAATAATAATTTCGAAATAGCGTCGTAAAAACTTTGTGTGTGATTTTGTCTTAATTTCTTCTGTATTTACCTTTGTTTATTTTTTTTATATTTTCTCTCCATTATCACAATGAATCTTCAAACAGTGCATTTCCATGCACTGTTTGAAGATTCATTTTGAAGAATTAGCTCTTTACCCAACAGATCTCCAGTATGCATAATAATGATGGATATCTCCGGCAAATGAAAATCATCTTAATAAGTACAAAAGAAAAAAAGAAAATTCTTAATTAATCATATCTGGGTAATGAATTCTAACCCACTGCATGGGTTTGAATTATTTGTAACAAGAATTTTTATGAAAGTAATAAAGCGACGACGTTACGACTCGAATACCATCTAGAATAGCGATTATGGTAGAATGGTAGTGACAGCAACGGCATGCGACAATTTTATTTTAAAAAAAAGTCAGAATGCTAAATAACTGGAAACATTCAAAAATTCATTGGATGTCTCTAAAATATTAGTTTTGTATCAGAATCAGATATTTTATTCTGACTTCCGTCTGTTTTCTCTTTTATTTTTGCTTTTTACCTGAATATTTTAGTTAACAAAGAAAAGCGATTCGTTTTCCTTACTTAATAAAGCATTCTAACTTATTTGTTTGAACTTTGTCTAAATGACAAAGTTCAAACAAATTTTGATTTGGCGATATATATATATATATATATATATATATATATATAACGAAAGGTAACGAATACGTTGGACAAGGAAGATGTATGTACTGTAGTATAGTTAGATTTCACAAAGGCTTTCGATAAATTGCCACATGACAAGCTGGTAGTGGGATTGAAACAGATGGGATTGGACAGTATAATAGTACGTCGGAATGGAGATTGGCTATCAGGAAGCCTAAGAGGAAAGTCACTAGTGGTGTGCACAAGGATCTGTTTCGGGGCATTATTGTTTAATTTGTATGTAAATGCCATTGGAAGGGGATTAAATGGGGACTTAAATAGTATTATTTTTAGATGATGTTAAGTTGGTGAGCGTATTGAGAAGTAGAGCACATGTTGTAGCCTCCTAAGAGGACTTTAATACACTGAATGGGGAGGTGTATGTGTGGTGATGCCAATTTAATATAGCAAAGTGTAAGGTATTGAAATTTGAGACGCAAAGATAGAATGCAGAGTATACGATTGGTGGCGTTATCGTACAGGGGTGGAGGACATGAAAGATCTGGAGGTGATGGTGGTAGGGACTTAAAATTTGATGGACATTTTGCTAAAATTGTGAGGAAAATACAGCGGATTATAGAAATGATGCGAAGAATACTGACGTGTAGAAGCAAGGATGTTTTGATTCCAATGTACAAGGCTTTATACAGATTTTACAGGCCGCATATAGACTACTCTGCACAGATTTGTGGTTTTCAAAAAGGATGATGAGTTAAGAGAGGATTCAGAGGCGATTGACTAAGGTGGTTTCTAGAGTCTGGAATGTAGAATATGAGTACAGATTGAGAGAATGCAAATTACAGAGCCTAGGGGATAAAAGGAAGAGGGGAGACATGATCGAGACGTATAAGTTATAAGGGGGAATTAACAGATTAGCGTGGATGAGATTTTTCATAGAATGTCTGGAGACAGGAGGAGAACATTTCGTGGAAGTTGTATTTTTTTCGCTAGATTTTAAACTAGATTTTTTTGCATGTAAAGTGGTGTGTGATTGGAATGCATTGCCTGAAAATGTGGTGAGTGCAGAGGGTGAATGCATTTAATTTAAGGTATGATGAGATGTGCGTGTGAGAATGGGATCTTCAGCGATGAGTCTCTTGACTCCATGGTGGTCTAATAATAGTAGTAGTAATAATAATAATAATAATAATTATTATTATTATTATTAATTTTAGTATTAATTTATAATAATGATAATTATTATAATAATTAATTTTTATTATTAATTTAATAATAATTATTATTATCAAAAATTATTATTCACCTGTCTTGTGGTTATTCTGTATTGTACAGTATTTAAAATTATGCCCCCCCCCCCCCTGCAAACCCTTTTAATTTAATATAGTAGTAGTATTAGTAGTATTGAACTATTTCTCCGCGAAGCCAGTGTTTTATTCCTTACAAACGTATAAATTCATCTATTTTAATAATCAGGTCGATATACGTAGAGAGCCAATGATTGTTAACATTGATGACATTGTTGTATCATTGTCAGTCTCTTGGAATGACTGATTGGATTGGTAGTTTTTCGTATATCGCATGAATATCCTTCCTCAAGCAATCTGATGAAATTGGAATGGCGTTTATTAATAAAAAAAAAATATTCTAATCCGAAATGGATTTGTCAGGTAAATATTTTGGCTTTCATTGTCAAGGAGATTCATAAATAATAGCTCTAATTGCATTTGCAAATTATAATTTCTTGTAATTTCTTTTATTGCTTTATTGTACACTTTGCTTCGTAAGTTTACAACTATTTTGGATAAAATAGCACTGAAATCTTTTCTTATTTCTGTTTTTTCTTATTTAGCGAAGTTAGTATTCGTGATCCTTAGCGAAGTTAGTATTTCACTAAGGATCACGTAGTTCAAAGGTTTAGGCTTTTTCATGGGCTCTTTTCCCTGCTTTATCTAAAAGACAGAAGTTATATCTAATTAAAATTTGGTACGCAAGAAGTGAGAAACAATTGCTGAGAAATTATAGGCGGTTTGATGCAAATCAGAAACTGCTTATTAACTAATATTATTGCTTCAACTGTTTAGAACAGGAATCGGCAAACGTTTTCTGAGAAGGTCGGATGGTAAAATATTGTAAGCTTCGGCGTCGAGAAGTAAATTGAGGTTGATCTGTAACGAAAGTTTACGTATTTCGTTTTTGAAAATGTCTTTTAACAAGGTGAACATTGTTACATATATGCGCGACAGCCCGTATTGACAATGACAACGACAGTGCAACTACTGTAAACGAGTGAACATGCCTCTGTCACATTAACACTATGGACACGCGAGCGGTATAATAATTTTACGTATTTCATACGAACAGGACTTGGTCCGAATCCGACCTTGGAGCCGTAGTTTGTTGATCCCTGTTCTAGACTCGTGAGTGGTCCCGACTTTTTTTTTTTACTTTTATTAAGTATGGTTGTAGAAATTTTAGATAATGACTAAGATTTCTGGGAAAGATCTGAATAATATTTATTAAATTTATTAACTTTTTTATTAATATAATTTACTTCATATTTTTCCTATTCAAACGTTTTAAAATTAAAATAATAATGCAAATAAAAATATTCAGTCGTTTGCCGATGATGAAAAGTTGGGTAGAGCAGTAGTTAATACAGATGATGTTAAAATGTTGCAGGATGATTTAGATATACTGGGAGTATGGGCAAAGAAGACTGGATGCCAATTTAATGTGGCAAATGGTAAGGTTATGCATTTGGGGGTGAAAAGATTACCGCTGTATACCACATTCATGGCAGTTTCCAGGAAATTGACGAAGATAGGGATTTAGGAGTGTTAGTGGATAGGGAGTTAAAGTTTAGAGGACATATTGCCAGTGATTAAAATATCTCATAGGATTACCTGGTTTTTGAAGAACACCCTGACATTCAGAGATAAGAACGTTATTATTCCTCTTTATAAGGTCTCATCGGGATTATTGTGCACAGGTCTGGTCACCTGGGTTTCTTGGAGATGTGGATGATGTGGAACAGATTCAGAGGAGAGTGACCAAAATGGTGGCAGGTTCTATGAGATGCTCCATATGAAGCTAGATTAAGATTTGTAGGTTACAGAAACTGGTTGATTGATGGATAAGGGGATATGATGGAGTCATATGAGTTGTTTAGGAGAGGGCATTAGAGGATTGATGTGGACGAAATATTTCAGTACATGAATAACGCGAGGAAAACTAAAGGTCATCCATGGAAACTAAATAAGAGTCTGGTTAGTAAGAGAGTGAGGACTAGATTTTGTGCTTGAGAGGGATGAATGAGTGGAATAGAAAAGTCAGTTATGTGTGCTTTGTCTGTGAATTGTTTTTATATTTGGTCCGAACACGAAAGGCCACAAGACTTATTGCACACCAGTGCCGTGTGTGGGGAGTAGTGAATGATTTCAAGGGAAAACATGGCAGATATTGTAAGGGTATCAACAACTGAGGTTAATATTTTTTAAATTGGACCTCCCGTGATGAGTCTACAGACTCCATGGAAGTACCTGTATGCAATAATAATAATAATAATAATAATAATAATAATAATAATAATAATAATATATTTTAACATATTTATTATTTCTCAGATAAATTATACATTATATGAACACAATTATACATAACAAATACTTTCTCGTAGATAACTTTTTTTTAAATAATAATAATAACAATGACTGTTTACAACGTATATTATTATAATATTCATAATGATGATTATTACAGATGTTTCTTTGCAATTTTACACTCTATATATACAATATCAATGGATATAATCACTCTATATTGCATAATTTTGTTACAGTTATTACATACATTACATACATTTGATTACATATTTGTTTACATATGATACTTACATTACATACATTGGTTTACATGTGATACGTACATTACATGCATTTGGTTACATATGATACATCTTGGATGAGAACTAATTTCTCTGCTTTCATCCTCGAAGCTTATATGTAAGCTTATCTGAGGATGACACTAGTTCGTTATTATGTATTGTTTTTTTTTGCTGTGTTCGGAAGCTACGAAATCTATGATTGAGAAATTTGCGAGCGCGTACGCACACACACACACACACACACACACACACACACACACACACACACACACACACACACACACACACACACACACACACACACACACACACAATAACTTGAAATGTATTGATGCGTCGCTGAACTGAAAGCCTGAACGAATATATTGTGTTTCATTAAGTTTGTATGGTATTTTGGGTGCGTGTTTCTTGTTCATAGTATGTCCTTAGAGCTCTTTTCAGGCTATTGTAGTTTGTAAGGTTTCTATATTCAAAAGGTAACTTGTTTATTATGTCGGGATGTAGAAGTTTCGCGTGGCCTTTCCGTAGTGATTATTGTATTTATATGTGATATAATTAGCTGTCTGAGGTCTTGTTATACGGTATGCATTTCTGACTGTCCTGTAGTTGGAATCGAATAATGTTTTAGCAAAGTTGCATAGTGACATAAATGTTTCGCTGTCAGTATTTTGTGTCTGACATTGCAGTGTATATAAAGTCGTTATTTTCTTTTGTTCCCAAAAGATCAGTTTTATCATTTTGTACTGTAGCGACGTTAATCTATTTAATTTGTAGGTGCACAGAAAGCATACGTTGTTATAGCGTATCTTAGTATATTTTGGCATAGTGCTTTGTATATTAGTGTTTTTAGGCGTATAAGAACTGTGTCTTTTAACCTGTAGAGTTTGCCAATTATTGTTTGGAGTTTGTTGTGTAGATGGTTTATGTAGCTATTCCAGTTCATATCTGCATCGAAGTAAACTCCGAGGTATCGTGTTGTTTCAATCTGAGTGATTGTAGTGGTTTTGCTGTTCTGTGTGTTTTTTATGTTGGAAAGTGGATGTTGGATGGTTATATATTTCTTATCAACTGGTCGCGTCAGTGGATTTCTGAATATCATCAATTTTGTCTTTTCTGAGTTTAGGTGTATGGAGTTTTTCGTGAGCCAGTCTGTGATCAGATTTATGTCATGTTGCATATTTGTTTGGAATATGCTTGCGTTATTGTGGATGGATATTATAGCTGGTATCGTCTGCGTATTGGAATATCTTACCTTTGAGTGGTAGCTGATTAATATCGTGCGTGTAAATGTTGAATAGAGTTGAGGAGAGTACAGCTCCCTGTGGTACTTCACAGGTTACTGGTAGCTCTCTGCTTCGGTTTGATCCGATACGTGCGATATATAATAATAATAATAATAATAATAATAATAATAATAATAATAATAATAATAATAATAATAATTTCTGATTTTATATATAAAATATTTAATCAAATATATACGTATCTAAAATAAGCTTAATTTTATTATGTAACTAAAATATATAATACCCATATTTAAGCACTAGTTTTTATCAAATTAAGAACGGTTACTTGAAAAACAAATTGCTGTAGCTCTGTCCTGTTTGTCATACTTCTGTATAATGTTTACAGACTTCTGTTTATAACAAGATAAATTTTAATAAACTATTTTAATGGGTTGTAAAAAGTTCATTGGTACATTGTTATTATTGGAAATTACGGGAGAAGCAACGAAAGTTATGGGAGCAGTGTATATCTATTAATTTCGTGTTTTTCTGACTCTTTGTCCTGTTTTACACTCGAAGAAAACCAGAGTCTGTGAAATAAAACTTTACCTCCTTACGTGACCGACTGCCTTACCTTTAAATGAAGAGACCTTATAAAAGGTTAAAAGCTTTTCGCATACTGGACGGGATTCACACAAAAATCTTTTCAATCAAAGAGCATTGTCGATACCAACTCAGTCGGTATCGACCCATCGTTGGGATGCCAGAGATTTAGTAAAAACCTCTTTTATAATAACATCACAGGTAGACAACACCAGGTGTTGAGGCTTTGAATCATTGGGTACTAGACGAGGCTCCGGCCTCTGACAGCATTGATGATTACAGCATCTTAACAAATTAAAAATAAATAAATCTTTAAAACCCAAAATAAGAAATTGTCAACACAAAAAGTTTTTTTACTTCTACTCCGTGATTTCAAAATATGGTATAACTACTCTGCTATCTGTAAGAGTGCTACCTTCTTATCCATACCACAATTTACTGCTCACTTCCGCCCACCTTAATCTATATGTAAAATTCTCTCAATGTCCCTACAAAGTCCAGAATATCTATAATGATAATTCTATCTTCTCCCTCTGCATTCTGGTCTCAAGTGATTTTTTGAAGACTTTAATAACCTCCCAAGACTGCCCTCTCCATTTCGGTACATTATCCATGGGCAACGATAGGCCTGTCTTGCTTTCCTTCTTGTTCCTGGTAACTGCACCAAAGTTAATGACTAAAACGTGCCACAGGTACTACTAATGCTTTCGCACATACCTGTAGCACGAGTGCCTATGTCCCAATGACGTGTTTATATAGTGATTCTGCAACATCCTTCATGACTTTCATCTTATCCACCAGATGGAGTAATTTAAAGTTCACTATCATATACGAGATAATTTTTTATATCTAGTCAAGATTTTATATTCTTTTATATCTCGTATGATAGTGAACTATGTTCTGAATTATCAGTACTAAAAGTTTAATCATGAGTAGAAACAATAACGTTTTTTTCTTTTATTTATTTATTTGTGTGTGTGTGTGTGTGTGTGTGTGTGTGTGTGTGTGTGTGTGTGTGTGTGTGTGTGTGTGTGTGTGTGTGTGTGTGTGTGTGTGTGTGTGTGTGTGTGTGTGAGTGAGAACTTCTCACCCATTAAATATTGCATCCATAGTACATATCATGGGTTTTTTAAGAGGTTTTTATTACGTTATTTACTGAATGTATTTTATTTACTTTGAAACAAAACTCGAAATACTTCTGCAAATACGAAATATTTTCAATGCAATTTAGACCTCCAGAATTAAAAACAAAAAAATCAGCTAACACCTTTTATTCCCTTACAGGGAGAAGGTGAGGCCTTTTAGCCCTATCTAACTTTTTTGGAGACTTAGTGGCAATTCAATCACCACCGGTTGCCAATCAGAGATAACTGGTCCCAGGCTATCACTAATTATAAGCGGCAACCGATCAAGAGACTGGCAAACAAGTGCTGCCATCTCTTGGTACCTAACCCTAACAGGATATGCTATTGTCTGAAATAGTGTGGGTTCTACGGTGTTTTTGTTGAATTTACAGGATCAAAAATCAAAAAACCCGAGTTACCGAGAGAGAAAAAAAAAAAAATTTTGCCCTTGCCAGAGATCGATTGCCTAAAAACAACAACAACAATAATACTTTTTCAAGGAGATTATATTATTGATTATTATTAGGTCATTTTAGCAAATAAAGAATATTATTATTATATTTTTTACAATTAGTACAACTGTTATATCAACTTGAAAAGACCCTGGAAGAGTGGAGAAAGATATTGGAGGAGAGAGACATGAAAATTAACCGGGTAAAGATTGAATATAAATCAATGGGGAGTGACGATGATATGATCATACGACTTCAGGGTGAAAGTTTGACTTCAGGGAAGAAATTCAAGTACCTTGGGTTGGTCGTCGAGAGGAATGGTGACCTGGATAAGGAAATACAACACCAAATAACATGCGGCTGGATGAAGTGGAGGAAGATGAGCAGGATCCTGTGCGACAAGAGAGTGAGTTGTAAGATGAAAGGAAAGCTGTATAAGATGGTGGTGAGGCCGGCGATGCTCCATGGCGTGGAGACTTGGCCTATAACAAAAGGCACAGGAGAGGAAGATGGAGGTGGCGGAGATGCGGATGTTGAGATGAATGAGTGGTGTGACAAAGAAGGACAGATAAGGAATGACTACATCAGAGGGACGATCAAGGTGGGACCGATCGGTAAGAAGGTACAAGAAAGCAGGCTGAGGTGGTTCGGTCATGTAGAGAGAAGGAGTGAGGAGTGTGTTGGTAAACGAGTGAAGCGTATGGAGGTGGAGGGAAGGAGGAAAAAAGGCATGCCCAAATTCAGATGGAGGATAAAATGGTAGAGGATCTTAGGGAGAAAGGATGGAGTCGGGAAGATGCCCTGGACCGGAGAATCTGGAAGAAGAAGATTAAAGATGTGAACGCCGACCCTGTTTAACACGGGAGAAGGCATAGCGAAAGAAGAAGAAGTACAACTGTTATATCAAAAAGTAACTATTTAGCCAACGTTTTGAAAAACAGAAAAAAAAAACGTTGAAATAAAAATTATTGCTTATGTGTATTGAGAAATACCAAAGTTAAAATAATATTTAAAATGTTGAGCTGCTTTCGAAAATATTTTCGGCCATAATCTTTCACAAGCAACACTAGTTATATAGGAAATGTATTGCTATAAAGTAAATCTGCTGTTTCCTTAATCGTTCGCAGAAGGGTATTGTTTCATGTTGCATTCTTGGCCATCAGTAACACAGATTCGTTTGAATACACAGTTAAAACAAGCGCTGGAATTCAAATGGAGAAGACCTTTGTTGGCGTACGTATTTTACTCTTCATTCCATTTCAAAATACAGCATAAAGTGAGTAGATTTCTGGAAACATAATTAATCTTTACTAATTTCATATTTTATGTAATAATTGAAAAAAAAAACAGTATAATTAATCCTTAACGGTTACTAATATTATATTATAATTAAGTGCTTGCATTAATATTAAATGCTAATTATTATATTAATGCCACTATTCCTAATAATGATTAAGTCATACATTTATAATAAATTTTATATTGTGGACTAAAATACATAAACATTATTGAAGAAAAAAATGAAAGAGTTTGAGAACAGGAACCAAATCTTGGAGAATCAGTGGCAAGCTCTGAAGAAAACCCTGATTGATTCAGCCAGAGAGGTATGTAGTGAAGTTGTCTACAAGGATAGAAAAATCAGAACTCCCTGGTGGACACAGGAAGTAAAAGAGACAGTGAAGGAAAAGAAGAAAGCATATCAAAAGTTCCTGGCAAATAAGTCAGCTTTTGCTCTTAGAGAATACAGAGACAAATGCAAGAATGCAAAACACTGTGTAAAACTAGCTAAACAAAAGTCATGGGAGGACTTTGGCAAGAATATAGAAAATAATTATCAAGAAGGTGATAAGATATTCTAGAGTTTCTTGAAGAAGCTTAGAAATGCAGGAAAGAGTGCTGTAAAAGGAGTTAGAGATGATAAAGGTGACATGAAAACAGGAGAAAACGATATCCTTGAAGTATGGAGTAATTACTTCGAAAAATTGCTAAATGAAACAATCAGTGATAGCAGTGGCAAAAACACTCGACAGGCATACAGTCAGGAATACATATCCATACTTGAAGTAGAAAAAAGCTATCAAAGGCTTGAAATTTGGAAAGGCAGCAGGAGTAGATGATATTCGACCAGAAATGCTGAAGTATGGAGGTATAAAAATCTTACAGTGGCTGCACTGCATAGTTCAGAAAGCCTGGACAGAGGGACGAATTACCGATGATTGGAGTAGAGCTCTCATAGTACACATATATAAAGGGAAATAAAACTCAATGTGAGAATTACAGAGGTATTTCTCTACTGGGTGTTCCTCGTAAGAGTTATGCCAGTATACTTGAGAAACGGTTGAGAAGGATTGTGGAAGGGAACCTTGGTTAAGAACAAGCTGGATTCAAGACAAATACAGGGTGTTCGGGATAAATTTGACAGTTTCGTAAGGAAAAAGAAAATCTTCTTTGTATCTATTAAATTTAATGAATTGACAAAAAAACATTACAGGCAGAGTTAATTACAATACTATCAACAAGATTTACTCAAAATAACCACCATTAGAATCGATCACAGCTTCAATTCTGCTTCGGAACCTCGAACAAGCTGATGCTACAGTCTCCCTGGGAAGGGCCGCAAAAACTGTTTTAATTTTATCCATTAACTGGGCTTTTGTATTACTGGAAGTGCGATTGGTGTCTTTTTCAACTGCGCCCCATACAAAATAATCCATGGGGTTAAGGTCTGGGGAGTTTGGAGGCCAAACATTTGGACTGGTGAAGTCGTAGAAATTTTCAGACAACCATTTTTGACTTTTCCCAGAGGTGTATCCTGCTGCCATACATACGGCCTACCATTGGCTACCCTTGTTATCCAGGGCTTGACTACAGTTAGCAACTCCACGAACAAAGCCCGAATTCCAATGCCAGGGTTCTTCAACACCTGTTCCTGCAGATTTGCGAGGAATTCTGCTGTACGAACGCAATCAGATCGTCTGCTAGGGATCTTTCTTCTTGCTACATCCTCGTAGTCACCATTGCAAGTCTCTAGTTCATGCCTGATTGTTTTTACTGTATTCAGGGAGCATTGGGCAGCAGTCGTAATATCCTTATTTTGATGGCGGGCACGAATCATCATGATACAAGTTATTCTCTTCCATGATTCAGGTGGGTTCCAGCTATCCATCCTTTCTGACATCTTGTATATGAATGAAGAAGGGTCCAAACTTTTAAATGAAGAGAAGTGCATGTAACTTACGGGAAAATATAATTAATTATAAATATGTCAAATTTATCACGAACACCCTGTAGAGCCTGTTAGGATCAGATCTTCACTTTACGCTAAATAGATGAGAAATCTTGGGAATATAACAAAGATCTGTACTTAAGTTTTGTCGATCTGGAAAAGGTATATGACATGGTGCCAAGAGAGAAGCTATTCAATACGCTACAGTTATATGGTGTCAATGGGGCATTACATCAAGCAATATTTAGTCTGCATTTTAGTTGTAAATCAGCAGTTAGAATTGAAGGAAGTACAGGAAGATGGTTTAATGTTAAATCTGGTATGAGACAAGGATGTACATTATCCCCTCTGTTATTCATTATCTATATGGATCACATTATGAAGGAAAGTGGAATTAAACATGACATCAGAATTGAATATGTTAATGTCAGCTCTTTGCTTCATGCGGACGATGTTATACTTCTAAATAAGTCCGCTACAAGTCTGAAAGATTCCCTGACTAAATTGAATAACTGTTGTAATAGACATGGTATGAAGGCCAACATTAAAAACGCAAAGACAATGAAAATAGGTAGAATTGTTGAAAATGTCAACTGTGTTGTGAACGGGGAACCTGTGGAACAAGTGAAACATTTCAGCTACTTAGGCACGATTTTTAGTGAAGATGGTAAATTAAATATGGAAATAGACAACAGAATCAACAAAGCTGGTATGGTGGGAAGTCAATTGAATAACTTCATATGGAATAAGAGAGAAATTAGTCGGAACACTAAATTAGCTGTATACAAGACTGTGTTCAAACCAGTAATAACTTCTGAGAGCTGGGTCAGAAGTAAAACACTTGACCAAAGACTAGAGATTGCAGATATGAGAGTCTTTGGCCACATGGCTTGTCAACCTCATCACCTTACTATCCCATTCGAACATCCAAGGAAAGGAAAGTAATGCCCTGCCTAGACACCCTAGTAACAAGACAACCAAATCGATCCATTATAACCCCCCCCCCACCGCACACAAGTAAATACATTCATCAACCTCCTAAAGTCCCGACACAATACGGCACTATAAAAATCTTAGTCCACAGGGCAGAATTAATTTTCTCAGATAAAATTGCACTCCCCACAGAACCCAACCACATAAAACATATTTTTTCGCCAATGGCTACATCCCCATCAGATAAAAAGAACACTATCATCCCGTACCCACCCTCCCTGTTCAAACATAGCTTATAGCAAATCTGCCCCCATTCCTATATTCTGGCCGCTAAGGAAAGGTGGCCGAAATCTTAACAAAAAAAGCATAAGCTTGTTGTCAATTTCCTGTACACTCCCCTTGATAGTACATGTCAGGAATTTGATGATGATGATTTGTAATAAATTAAGTAACGGAGTTTATATGAATCAACGCCAAACTACAAGTAGTTCCTCCAGTCTGCAAGTAGATTCCATAGCGGTCTTTCTTTTTGGAAGAGAATTCTAGAGCTAAAGATGTTCCACAAAGATTTAATATCTTAGTAAAGAAACAATTTTTTTAAAACAGATATTATTAAATTAATTTATTGAGTGAATTACCAAAATATTTAAGCAAATTATAATGCAGTAAAAGTTGCATTTTGTTTCATAATGTGATGCGCAAGGATTTAAATATTTATTACTCCCAATCACTTACAGTGATCCTGGTGTTTACACTTATATATTGATTATCATTATGATATTGTTTCAGGAAATTGACAACAAGCTTATGCTTTTTCGTTAAGATTTCGGCCACCTCTTCTTAGCAGTCAGAATATAGGAATGGGGATAGATTTGCTATAATCTATGTTTATACAGGGAGGGTGGGTACGGGATGATAGTGTTCTTTTTATCTGATGGGGATGTAGCCATTGGCGAAAAAATATGTTTTATGTGGTTGAGTTCTGTGGGGAATGCAATGTTATCTGAGAAAATTAATTCTGCCCTGTGGACTAAGATTTTTATAGTGCCGTATTGTGTCGGGACTTTAGGAGGTTGGTGAATGTATTTACTTGTGTGCGGTGGGGGGGGGATTTGTAAATGGATCGATTTGGTTGTCTTGTTACTAGGGTGTCTAGGTAAGGCATTACTTTCCTTTGTGAATTGGATCCTTGGATGTTCAAATGGGATAGTAAGGTGATGAGGTTGACAAGCCATGTGGCCATAGAGCAAACACATCGCCTCAAATAATAAAGTTGAGAAATGCAGGATCTAAAGCGTTCTTTTCAAATGTCTCCATAAAAAAGTTTTTCAAGGGAGGAAAAAGAGGACGCTCGTGGATGTCCTCTCTTTTTGTTTGTAGAATTTTCCTTGCCGACAACATAGGCCCGAGTTCACAGTGAAATGGAAGAGAGCTGAGATATCAGGAGGAAATTCTGTTGAATTAGAGCAAAAGGTGTCGAATAGAGGAGAGGAGAGGAGACAGGAGGGGGAGAAGGAGATGAAGGAAACAGATCATTACGTCAGTGTTAAGGAGGGTTAGACTTAAAATGGACTCATTTTTTTATATGTAAGTAGTGTTTGGCAGACTATGCCCAGGATACAAATCACAGGTTCCGTTAGAAAAAAAGCTACCTTGCTCCACCAAAGAAAGATTAAATTTCTGTGGTTTTTCCTGGAATCTGCTGCATCTCTCACCAACTGTCCCAACGTAAACAAACATAGCTGCATGAAACTGCCTCCCATATGGAAAACTATTATTTAAGACTCAGTCTAATGGCCAAGACCACTCAACCGAATCCATACTTTCGGTTGAGTGTTCCTATAACTAAAATCCTAGAAGATAGCGTATTTATAGGATTTTAAGCCTACCTGTATTTCTTCAGTTCTATTTCTGGTACTGAAGTGTGCATGTCTGCAATTGTTTGATATCAGTTTTAATCCCTGTTTACATTTTGCGATAATCAGGCAGTTAAGAGATAATTAAATTTGTAGTTATTATTTAGTCTACGTTGTCAGATTCCTGAAACAGTATATCTCATTCACATCATCATTGACGTATTTTACTGCTATCAATAACCTATAGACAAATAAATCTCCAAGCAGTATTAATCTAAACAGAATTTGACGTTATATTCTACTTTTATTAATAGTTAACGTATGGATTAGTTTATTTTTATTAAAATAAATATATCATCATGGGAGAGAGGAGGAAGGATAGATTCAGCTTTGAAGTTTGCATTCACGTGAGTTTAAGACTGTTTCTTAACTCAATGCCGTGTATAGTTCCAGGTTGAATGAATAAAATTTTAAAGCGATAGATAAATTTTATTTTTCGATAATCAGGCAGTTAAGATTTAAATTTGTTCTTCATTTTAGGGTGAGCAAGAGTATTATAATGGTGAAGACTTTTTCAAGTTAAAAATTGCATATTTATTTTTTGGAACATTTCTTAGAACCGAAACCAGTTTTCTGAAACTTTTATTCTGAAAAGCCATTTCAATAAGTTTTTTTCTGGATATCATCTTAGATCAGGACATCACATGACACTCCGTAATGAGAACATTGACAAAGAAATATTTTGCAATTCATTAATATAATTTCTTTTCTCTTTCCTTTATGTTCGGCACTTTTTTTTTGTCGTGGCCACGCTCTTCATCATACACTTGTGGAGCATTTCTCATTCGAAATAGCAGATAATCGCATGGAACGGTAATCTAACCGCCATATCTATCAGATTTATTTCTTGCCAATCTACTTCTGTCATTTACCGAATTTTGTACAGAATGGATCTTTCAATGGGTCACGTCTTTATTTCTGATTCATTGAAAATATTTTTCTAAAAAATCTAAAGAATTTAGATTTAGCATCGCCAAAGTAAACGCTAGTTCCTTACCCGTGGCATGGCATGAGTGCAGGATCTGCACAATTGCAGCGTTTGCGTGGTTAGAAGGGAGTTAGGTCAACAACTAGGTTAGATCTCCTAGTTGTTGACCTTTTGAGTGCATTTCGTAGACTCAGAGTGACACAGAATGCATAACCGATTGTAATTCTGAAGGAGATCTCACTCAAACTTCGTGCATAATTCTCATTTTTCTGTATTCATTGGATTTAGAATAGGTCCATTTGAAACATTAAAACGTCTTTTCCGTTATTTCCAGAATGTTCTTTTTATTGTGATGTGCAGGGGTGGAGTACCGTCTTCGAAAAGAGATGCAAGACCATCGTATCCTTTCGAGTGTTGATTCGAAAGGATACGATGTAAACGTAAACGCTAGTTCCTTACCGGTGGCGTTTCACCAGTGCAGTGTGTGTGCACTGGTGTTGCGTTAGGGTGGTTAGAAGTGATCGGTGAGTCAGACACCTTGGGGTTGAGTTTTTGGGTGCTTTTGGGGAATTCAGGATGAGACAGAATGAATAATCAATTGCAATGAATAATCCACATTTTTTCTATATTAATTGGATTTAGGTTTATTCAAATAGGCCTATTTGAAACATCGCATAACAGTCCTATTTTTTTTTCGATATTTCCAGAATGTTCTTTTAATTGTGAAGTCTAGGAGTTGAGTGCGGTCTTCGAAAAGAGATGTAAGGCCATCTTCTCCTTTAGAGTGTTGATTCATCACACTGCCAAAGTAAATTCCATTTCCTTACCGGTGACGTGTCACCAGTTCAGTGTCTGTACTGGTGTAGCGTCAGGCTGGTTGGAAGTGACAGATGGAACAACTGGGGGGGGGGTCCGAGCTTTTCGGTGCTTTGGTGGATTCAGGATGAAACACAGAATCCATAATCGATGGTACTTCTGGCGGAGATTCGCTCACTCTTCTTGGTTAATCCATTTTCTTCTGTATTTTCTGAGTTTTAATCGTTGACATTTTTTGAACCCCTTTCTTCAAGATCTGGTTTTAAGTAAAGCCTGTTTCTTTCGACTTCCTTCTTAATGTTCATCTATCTTTTCATGAAAATTGCTGATATAACTTTATATAGTACGATTTATATATGTTTTACTTTAACACAGGTGGCTGACTCTGACTTCTTCCTCACTTTTGGTTCTCCACCGTGCAATTTAATCCTGACTGCAGTGATCATTGTGCGACACTCTAATTCCTCTTGTTTTCCTTCTAATTTATTTTCATTCTATCTTTATATCATCACCGCTTGTAATATATTTCTCCCTTTCTTTCTTGATTGAATTAAAAATTGTTTCACAGATTATAACCTACTATGGCAATCTAATCGCGGGTATTACAAAGTTCAATCTAAATGTATTAATCTTAGTATCTCTCACGAAATTTGAAAATTCATTATTTTCCTTTACCATGGTAGTTTAACAGACGAAATGAAGGTGGGAGATAATTTTAGTGTTAGTTTTCTTTCCAGGAAAGAATGAGAGCAATTCCATTCAAATAATGAAAAAAAAAAAACGTTTAAATAAGATGTTCCCTCCTCCCTAGCCATCTCCTGACGAGGCACCAAAAAGTGCCGAAACATGTTTCTTGAATGGGGGGGGGCACTATCTTAGGTTTTTCGCACTTACTCAGATTTAAAATTTTCGTGAGACTGAAAAAAAAAAAAAACAGTCGATCTTCAGAGGAGTACCAATAGTGATTTGAGGCTCTACCCATGTTATCACTAACAGGGGAAAAAAAAACTAAATTTAGGAAAAATTAGTTTTGATGTGTCCCTTTGAGGACATCGCGATTCGTCAAGAAACATGTCGGGATGGTGGAAAATAAAGCACTGATCCTGACGTCATTGCGCACAGTACAGATAGCCTTTGTTAAAAAAAAAAAAAAAAAAAAAAAAAACTTAACGAATCAAAATTCTAGGTCTTGAGCAAACTGATCAATTTGGAAGCCAAATTGATCAACAGAAAAAAACTGCATTAATTTTATAATCAGCTTCTTTATTTTGTAAAAGTATAACCAAAAATCATCATCATGCGTATCAAGGATTTAGGCCTAGCATGGCCTGTCCCTTAGAAGTCATCGTTGAATCGTTTAAGAGGACATCCTGGTTTTCTTTTTCCTAATGGCCTGTACTTTAGGGCTTGTTTTGGTCATCTTTCTGCGAATAATCAAAAAATATGTTATTTAATTGCCTTCATATTTTTTGAAGATTACAGAAAATGTGAAGTTATTTTCGAAAGCAAAAGATAAGGAGCACAAAAACACGGCAAGATAGCACTAACATACGAGGAAATAAGGAAAACAAATTGGTGAAATAAAAGACCCACGAATCTAGATTTCGTAAAATCAGAAATAAACAACTTGAAAAGTGATTTCAATCTTATCCTTAAATGAAAGTGGGAGAGAAGTGTAAGTGGAATCCGAAAACTTATACTTCCTGGCAGAAGTACAATTTTTTTTTTTTTTTTGGTCAAGAGGACCCACCTGTTCATCCTACTATTTTTGAAATAATTTATTTTCAAAAGCGTTCGCAAGACAATGGTTACAGACGTAACCCATTAAGCTCCCCAATCGCTTGGGGAGCTGAATCGTAAATTTTAGTGTAAAATTGTTGTAAAAGTAACCTTGCTACCTATCTAAATTAGCCTAAATCTCTTTTCCAAATATGCGAGATTTTTCTTCTTTGTATTAATAGAGAATGCCATATAATGATGATAATAATAATAATAATAAGAAAAAAAATACGTAGTATTTTCTTATTATTTTTTGTCATCTAAACATCGGAAGTGATGAGAAAGACTAACTGTAGCGGATTTGTAACGTTTATGACCTCTTGACTTGAAGACTGAATCTGAGTTACCTGGAGTTTCCTCCAAGTCAACATTTTGATTTTTCCAAGGTGTATATATATATATATATATATATATATATTCATTTTGGAGGATGTGTTACAAAAAAGTTTGTAGAAATTTGTTTCGTGGTAATTTCCGCGCTTGTGTTAAACAATTATTTTAAAATCTTCTGGAAATAATGCTATCAAGTAAAATTTATGGCAATAAATAAGGTTTGAACATTACTTTTTATTTTACTTTGCACTACTACGATGTATGAAAATATGCAATGCATGTGACGTTGTTATGATTACAGATTGTGATATACTGTCACTGTTTGAGAACAACTCTTTCTGCTTTCATGAACAAGGCATGTTAGTTTGCATTCTCATTTCGAGGCTAATTTTAAAATATCACAAAAATATATCCAGTAGTATTTCAAGCGAACTCGCTGTTGAAAAACCATGTTATTAAAATGAAAAGCCAAAAGGCTAGTTTTCTGGCCTTTTGGCTTTTATCCCTTTAAACCATGTTATTATTATTATTATTTGTAGAGTGCTCGTTTCAATAATATTAATGCTGTTTCTTTACAGTTGCAAAATAACCTTTCGTGGGTGAAAGTAACACACACACACATATATAATTTCATCATATATATATATATATATATATATATATATTTAAAGCAAAGTGCGTCGTTTAGGCAATCTATGAGGAATATATTCTACAAAATTGGGTTCTGAACAAAAAAATAAAAATAACATAATCTGAAACGTCGATAGTTTTTTTTTTCAAAATATTTCAAATAATTATGCTGAATTTGAGTTCTTCGAGAACAACAAAATACATTGTCGACTAGACAAAATTAGCACAAAAAATTAAAAATGACATTGGTTCTACAAGGTGATGCAATATTTAAGTGAAGGAAGTATGCAAGGATCTCTTATTTTGTCCTGGCGTTAAAAATTGTACAATAAAAAGAGAAAACAAAAATAAAAATAATTTCTATATTTTTAGTCTATCCAATATAACTAAGAGTCCAGTTACCCAGCATAGAACAAGGAACTGAGTTTCTTGTTAATGGCAAGTGAGACGTAACTATTATCGCGAGATAATCTCATTAAGATATTCTCTTCAGCGTGAAGAATTATCGCACCTTCTATTGGACATGACGGCACTTCAAATTGCACCTGTTATCCATATTCTTTCAACAGATGGCATGCATCGTATCCACAGTTTGCTGGACGTGCATAGACGTCCTGGCCAGTTGCGAGGTTAATATATGCCTTTTTTAAAGTACATAATTTTACATAAAAATATGTGTTTTGATTTTTTAACCTTTAAATTTAAGTACATTAAAAAAAGTAAGAGGGTGTTCAATTTAAAATTGCATCGGGGGGCTCCAGTGCCCATAGAACTGGCACTGAATATATACATACACACATACACACACATATAAACTAGAATATTTTTTGATACCTGTTGGCTACAATGAAACTATGTCTTCTATCCTAATAACCGCATGTAATGATCAGCCTGTATTTTCACCCACTAAAGGATGAAGATCTCTCTCTCCCACTGCGGGAGAGTTGGGCCTACTTCTCCCTTGATGACCCAGTCCATCTTGGGAGAGTGTATGCATATTTGTATGAATGAACGTATAAAGGTGAACGACAATAGGCAGAATTCGACCCCGCAGCCTCTTGGTTGAAGAGTGGATAAGCTAACCACTCGGCCAACCAAGCCGGTTGCATCTACATTTCAGAAATATCAGCATCAAATGCTTATTTTATTCTAATTTTAACATAGAATAACAAATCATGAAACATTGTGCGAAATTGTACGAAAAACTCAAATTAAAAAATGGTTTTAGTTTTCGTGTTTTTCATTTATTTTGTCAAGATTAAAATCAATTAACATTTGGTGGTAAAATTATGCTTTTTGCGAGAACGTACTGAGTTTCTTCTGTACTTAATTTTTCGTTTATGTTGATTTCAATGCTCAGGAATCATTGTAATTATCTTTTACCAATTTTAATTTTGATGTGATCGTTCTACTTCCGCATTTGAGACAGGGAAGCATAAAATATTCTTAATGAAATCACGGTAATTTGAAATAGTTTGTATTTCTTCGAATTAGCTATGTCAAGTTCACTTTCTAATTCAGGCAGCAGATCTCTGTATGAATTAAACTTTAATGAATGACCGTTCTTTTAAACAATTCTGTTGATGTTGCTTTTATTTATTCCGTGGAAACATGAATATGTTATTTTTACAATCCATATCGTTTCCAATACATAATCAGTCTGACGTTTCTCATATCTGTTCCTCTTTTAATTCTCCCTCTAATCGATAGTTCAAAATGAATACAAGATAAGGCAGACCAACTGCGTGTCCATTTCCCACACCGATTTAATTCGATTTTGAAGACGAGTAAGAAAGAGAGAGTGGAGATTGATGCAGAACAAGAAGTTGTTGGTGCATAAAATAAAGCCTGCAGCGGAAGAGAAAGGCAAGGAAACGGAAAGAGAAACAAATGTATAGCTGCTGCCTTAGTGTCTGGAAACTAAGGCAGCTATACATGTGATGTAATATATTTATGATCGAAAAGGGTACGGCTAAATGTTCGTCCGAGGAGAGATATTTCTTCCTGTGTCTGAGGATCTTAATATTATCATAGGCAAAGAGAGGGTACAAGGGATCTCTATCGCAAGAAACAAGAGAAAATTGTTTCTGTACATTGAAGACGAGGAAAGAGACATTGAATTGTATATCGGCATTTGTTCATCTATGCTTTGAAGTTTTGATTCTATTTGACCATTGTAAGCATGACCGAACTTATGCGCAAGTTGAGGCCCCAGAAAAATTAAGGCCAATTTAAGGGCCCAAACAATGAGGGACCCCTGAGCACTGCAGCGCCTCGCCTCCCCTCCCGCTTCGGGAGAAGTGTACGTACGGCCCTGATTGCATGGTTTGTCAAGTGAACGAAAAGAATGAAGAGTACTCGTCTTCAACACAATTATGGATAGGATTTGAGACCATGAGAGAGAGAGAGAGAGACAAAGAGAGAATATCATTAATGCATATCAGGGGGAAAAAGTAAGCGAAAAAGAACAAAGTCATGTATTAATTATAAGTCTGCAGAAAGCCATCAGTAAAAGAAGTTCAATCCAAGTAGTTTATTTCTTTGTGAATTCCACTCTCAAAAATTGTGAACATCAACTTTTCCACAGTAAGTACAGCGCGCAGACTGGGGATCAGATAATGGGGGGAACTCTTCTCTATCTAGAGACCAAACATGGAGGCTGAAATGGCTTGAAAATATGTTCAAGCCATTTCAGTCCTCCAATAATCAGAATGAAGGTGATGGTATCATCACACTCGACAATAAAATTTATATGCTACTAAAAAGACAATACCAAATATCCTTGCCTGCATTGGGATTTGAACCCTCAACCCTGCTGATGGAAAAGAGGTTATGCTATTCAGGCTCAAATCACAGATGATTTTTATATTGTTTTGATGATTTTAAGACATCAGTGTGATGCCTAAGTAGGTCATGAAAACTTTGCGACATTTTCCCTTTTGTTGAAAAGATCTGGGACCCAAATCCCCCTAAAGGAATCAAAGAACCTTTATAAGGTCTCTTTTCAACTGAAAGTGGGTTAATCGACATGTATAAAGATTGTAGATTTTTTTCCTTCAGAAAACTCGGTTTTTTTTTTCAGCAATCCGACGAGAAAACACACGCATCAATGCGTCTAAAAAAATTCAACAATTCAGAGAAAAATGCGTTATTTTTAACAACTTCTTTAATATTTACATTTGTTTCCGTGTTATGACAAATACTTTCATCCGTGGTATCGAACGAATGAAAAAAAAAAAAAAAAAAACCTATATAATGCTTATAACTACAAGCATTACCAATATATAAGTTACAGCGTGATCGGAACACACACACACAAAATATTAATAATAACAACACCGACGAACTGCAGTTTCAGTAATGAATGATTTTAAATGTACAAATATTAAAAAAACATAAAAGGAAAGAAACTGAGGAACGCCGAAGTATTAATTTTATTATCGCTTTCGATAATCATCATTGTCTTCTCTGTGTATGTGTGTGGGCGCTCGCGCTACGCCATCAGAACTTGAGAATACCAAACGATGGAATAAAAGCGATGGTTAATTTAAAACATGCTTTAAAAAAGGACCTTTTCATTATTGCTTCCGAAAATCAATTATTTAGGCTGGAGGCTAGTGAAGTTCATTTCAACCACAACTTCAAAAAAATAAAATAAAATAAAAAGATTGAAAATTAACACTAATATTAAGATTCTCATCGATGTTTTTATGAAGAAATGCTTAATTTAATTAAGCTCAAAGAAATGTAGCGGTGACAATTTAATTTTCTTCTTCCATCCTTGCCTTAAGTATCAAATGATACCGACTGGTTTTTTTTTTTTTTTTTTACTTTTATTATTTGAGCGTAAAATATTGCCAGAAACAATCGTTTTCGAAGTTTTTAACAAGGACAAATCGAAACACTCCTTTCCAAGATTGTTATTTGACTTACTGTAGTGTAATAAACGTTTCAGGATGCACAAATCAAAGATAAATCATTAGTTTGTTGTTCATCAGTTTCCCGGCAGGTGGCAACACTGCACTGGTTGTTACGTTTAAGATGTGAGCAGGCTCACATTGGCTGATGATGTCAATGACAGGAAATGCACGTGGTCGGCCGAGTACTTCATCCAAGTATATTTTTAGTTAATTTCTGCATGTTGCATCGTTTATGTATGTGGATTCACATTTTACATGAGAGGTATTAAAAAAAAATAACTCAGCGGATGATGGATATATATCTCAAGTTTGAGGTTTAAGTTGAAAAGTAGTTTAAAGATGCCTGTTTCATATGTATATGAAGTTTTTAACAATATGCCAAAAAAAACGTTGGAAAAGACTTTTTTGTTTCATCATGGAATTTTTGTCTCTTCACAGAAATAATTTTACTTCTGGAATAAGAATGATCACCGATATATTGCACTGATGTGTTTTAACTTACGGATCTGATAGTTGGGTTAGAAATAAAGCTCTTGATTAAAGATTAGAGACCACAGATATGAGAGGTCTGAGAAAAATCAGAGGCCTAGACAGACGGCATCAATGGCAGAATCATATTAAAATGAAAATATCAGAGAAAAAAACTTTATATTGTTAACATTTGGGAATGTGTTAGCAGAGCTAATTAGAGATCAGCTCTGCTAACAGATTAGCCAAACAAGTTCTTTGCCAGGTTGGCAGGGAAAAGACCCAGAGGAAGATCAATATGCAGATAGATTGATACGGTAAAAAGTGCCTCAGAAGATAGAAGATATAAGATCTAAGATATAAGAATATATAAGATCTGATAATATTGAAGTCTTGACAGATTAGATTTGGAGGAAAATCTAAAGAAAGTTGGTATTGATGTAACCTTTTCTTGTGGTACTACCATAATAACCTATATACATGCATACATACACCCCCCCCCTCTCCCAATGGAGGTGTATGCATACACCGCATAGGGAGGGGGGTGTATGTATGCATGTATTTTGTATTTTATGGGTTGTATTTTACACAAGTGAACTCTTCGTCGCACTCACCGACGGAGAGTTCACTTGTGTAAAATACAACCCTTTGACACCTTTTTGAACCTCCGCCCCCCCCCCCACAGTTACGCCACTGGGGAGGGATGATTATTCGTGTGTGTGAACTGTCCCACTTTGTAATTCTGTAGTGATTCTAATATGCGTCTCTGAATCTTAATAAACACGTATTTATGATTAATTAGTTTGATTTTCATGGATGCATAGCAGTGGCGCACCCAGGGGGGAGAGGCCAAGAGGCCTTTCCCCTCCAAAGAAAAAGGAAAAAAAAAACACTAGAAAATTTTCCAAAAATCTTTTCCTAATTAAAATTTATTTATTTTTTATTTATGTTGTGTCGTGTTAAACTGCTTTGGTATTGAATGAGGACTCTGAAGGTTTCTGCTTGGCCCTTGATGATCACCCACCCACTGTTTTGAAGCAATTGTCAGGCCATTGAAATGTTTATCGAAAGCACTAATAAAGGAAAGCCATACGGATGCCTAGGCAGGGCTCGTGTCTTCAGCAGTGTGAGCTAAGACAACTCCAATACCGTGGAATTGTATTCTCATATGCTCTCTGGTCAATTTTCGAACCCTTCAACGCTTCCATGTTTCTTCGGCAATATAATGAGAATGGATCGTTAATATATCACCTATTTCTGTCTATGGTTAAACTTAGTTCAATGTACACATGATATAATAATTCTATTATAGGTTTCGCCACCCCTCGTTTTGATGTGATATTAAAAAATAATTACAATTTCCAATAACATTTGATGGAAAGGGAAAATAATGTTCTCTTTGGATAACATATTTATTCTTAAGTTCCCCAGTCAGACTATCTCCTCATGAGAAAATAACGAATTCAATAACGGGACAATGAAGCCTAACTCAACTCCATTATTGTGGAAATGAAGAAATATAATAACAGCCTCGGAAAACTGGTTTTAAAGCATATTCTAATCTCTCTCTCTCTCTCTCTACAAAAAAATGATATTATAGAAACTTCCTTTTGCATCTTTTAAATATGTGCTCTTAAGTATGTTTCACCCTATGAGCCAAGACCAACCACACAATAAATCCACTTGATATGCAACAGCTATTCATTGTATTTTGATGAGATAATACAGACGGCATTCCGCACACAGATTCCAGCGGCTCATAAATTAGTAACTGTTTCATAAATAAAAACAACGTAATAAAGATAAATGTTGCAGATGGGTGATATTGCTCGAATATCTAACGATCGATACGAAAACATAGAACAAAGCTTGGTACGTATCAACGATCGCTGATCAGGGGTGACTTTCATTAGCTACGTAAACCACCTCCAGGGAATTCAGATATTAGCATAACATAATCACTCGCACTTGCCACTCACATCATGCAAAGAGATCGCGTTAATTTAATCTTCGCACTGGGAAAATGCACACAATCGAGTTGTTCTCTGGTTAGCAACGGGTGGAAACTAACCTTCCGACATAACAAGCCAATGTGTACGGCTGAAAAATATCTGTAAAGCGGTGCGTTTCACAGCAGTTGGGAAGGTTGCTTTGCCACCTCGTTATGTCAACAATCAACAATGAAGGAAATCAAGGAATGTGGATTTTGAAGGATGCCTACTTCCTCCAGCCATCGCTTAACAAATAAAGTAAAGTACTCTTTGTAGGTCGAATAGATGACCCTTTTAGTCTTGTAACTCCTCCAGAAGCTGATATTACTTTTGATATGAATAACCCGTACCGAGAATAAGGTGGCTTTGCCAGTTTCAGAGATGGAAGGATTTCCGCAAAACAAAGAGAGCTGCCATAAAACATTACAAAGGGGCAAACCCAGTGGGCTATTCAGTTAACCGCCTGTCGCAGTAAAATCAGATTTAGGAAAAGTCGGGTAACAGGCCATTCAGCTAACACGTGAACAGAAGACGAAATGAGATACAATTGGGTATTTAGAGTTATGGCAGAAGCAACAAAGACTATAAGGAAGGTATTTTCTCTATTAACTGCGAGTTTCCTTATGGCCGGTTTCTTTGTTTTGATGAATGAAACACCAGCGTTTCTGGTAGGAAAATAACCTTTTGCCTCCACCTTTGGATAGATGAGATAAGAAACAATATCTGGTTGAGCGATGGTGTACGTCTTTGGAACGTATTATACTTCACTACTAGTTATAAATCTTTCAATTTTTTTTTAGAATATACTTTTCTAAAATATAATTTTTCAATGTCAATTTCAAACGGATTCCATGCGAAAAATTTCATTAGGAAATCTGATGTTTTAATGTCTGTATTTCAATATCTTTCAAGATTAAACGGTAATGTTCTCCAGTATTTTTGAGATGTCTCTGAACGTTTGTTGAGAATATAAAATAGCTTTGTGCTGTGTCCATGTTCTCATTGCCCGTGGGGAAAAAGACCATAATGATTGCCAAAGATTTTATGGCTCCTTTGAGATAAGTTTGTTTTCATCTTATCTCAATATTTGGTCGTTCTTTCCAGAAAAAGTAGCGGACTTTAAGTCAAGGTGTTCATCGGTAGTGTGATTACCATTTAGTGGATCCCTTGAGATTTACGTGAGTACCTTAACAGTTTTCAAAGAGGAATTGCTACATATTTTCTTCTCTTGACTTCCGCATTGAGGTTTCACTGCAGAAACTCGCAGTTACGACATTAGTGCGCTTCCACTTTTTCCATGGTTTTTACTTCTCAAGGCAATCAGAATGAATACAAATTCTTGGAAAAAAAATTCACACACACACACAGAGAGAGAGAGAGAGAGAGAGAGAGAGAGAGAGAGAGAGAGAGAGATCTAATCTTTTGATTTTTTCTGATTTACATCCTTAGAATTACTAAAAAATTCCATAGAGTTTTTTTAAATATGAAATCGAACCCAACAAGCTATTCTACTTAACAACGAGCTGACAAATATAGTCTTCTCATGGATTGAAAAATAGTTCAACGTATCCTAAAAATGATCAAAATACTGATTATTCAGTATCCTTTTCCACTAAAATAAATTTAGAAAGCTGTATCCTGAGCACTGATCCTCCCATCCCATCTATATCAGAATTTTATCACCACTGTAACAGTGCAGTCGGCAAAATTTTGTCCCTATAAGTGAGATGACGTTCATGTCAGCTTCACACAAAGGGGACATTTTTTTTCTTCTCCTCAAACACTGTCAACTGCGACATTCACACTGCCGAACAAAAGTACAAAATAAATAAATAATGCAAAACAACAACAAAAAAAAAACCTTAGCGTTATTAAAATGCTGTAAGTTTACAATCTTTCGTGGATGGGAGTCACATAAAAAAAAAATTCTAATTTCCATAAATGGTGGGCTATTCTAAAAAATACACCACAGTTATCGGAACATGCACACCATAATGATTGCTAAAGATTTTCTGCCTCCCTTGAGATAAGATGGCCATTCCCCTGAGGGAAAAAACGGTCATGCGACTGGAGTAGCTCAGCTTACAGACGTAGCCATATAATTTCTCTTAGATTGGTTATGATGTAGAATTTTTAAATGAATAAATTCAACACCTCCTACCTATTTTTACAAACTAAGCGCATCAAAACTCCCTCCCAAGCAGCATGAAAACATGACCTGGTCCCTCCTTTCCATTTCTGTAGATTCTCTAGATGAGTTCCCACTCAAAAGAGCACCGTCTAAAGACCAGATTTCTTCTTTTTTCTAGTTCCTTTTTTATTATTATTAACCATCCCTACGAACTCTCTCTTCTTCCCCTTTCAAAATTTTCTATTCGCCCATCTATTTCACTTCCCCTTTTTAATATACTCCTAAACAGCCTGATGAATGTCACAAACGTAAAACGCATTATCCAAAGGAAGCAAGCTTTTTACTTAATATGCTCGTAGTTATAGGAGAATTTAAATAATAATGTTTGGACAAGCGCTTTGAATTTATTTGCCTTGGAATTCCTCATATAAATGTTTATTCATTAATTGTTTCTTTCTTCTTTTTTTAAAAAAAAAGAGGAATGTGATCTCTATTTACGAAACGACAAGTAAATTTATTTAAGGCCTTCGCCCCAGGCAAATAGCCTGTTCACAGCAGTTTTACATTTAGTGAATCGTATCCAGAAATGAAAATCAGACTTGTAAGCAAGATATCCTGAGTCCGTTCTTTTTTTTTTTTTTAGACAGCTGAGAAGGAAAAGATGAGTTTTATGTGATTTATTAAACAAACAAAAAAAAATAAATAAATAAAAATTTATCAGGACTTGAAAATGTACACTCAAAAACCAATTTTATTTCAAACTGGTTCGATAACTAATATTCTTAACTGTAAGTTGAGGAAGAGATGCTGTCTCAGATTTGTTTCAGAAAGATTTAAACACACGAAATGTTAACATTTATGAAAAAGTAAGGAAAGATTTATACTTAAAGAAAACAGTTCTTTAATGTATAAAGTACAAGAAGCTTAGACACTTCCTGTTATTTCTTTATTTGTAATCGAAATGTGTATATTCGTGAAATGAAAAGATACGAGACAAGTTTATTCCAGTAACATTTTATGTGGTACTGTTTGTCGCGTGCTCTCCATATTTTAGGGCCTTTCTTCCCTTGGGAGGGGGAGTAACTTACGAAACGCAGTCAATAAAACCATTGAAAAAAAGGAACACAAAACAAACTTCCCTTGACAACTGCTCAATCTTTTAATATTCACATTTTTATATATTTATATCTACCCCCACCCACACGAGAGGTTGCTAAACGTACAGCGCATCGATGCCGTTGTATGTGTGGGCAAATATATGTAATATTGAATCTGATTTCAAAACTAATGCAATGTGACTGAAATTTCTGGTTATGTTACATGAATGTTTTAAATATAAATGGAGCAAGAGAAAGAAGGAGTTTATTTACAATCTTTCTCTGTTCGGAAAAGAAAAACTTTTTTTTTTTATTAAATCAGAAGATAAAAACACTGTTTTATATCATTTCGTTGTAGAAGTTCCAAACTTTTCTTAGGAAAAAAAATCAAAACAGACTGCGTGAATTGAGAACATCGTAGTGTAAAAAGACAGCGAGTTAAAGGAACATCCGGAAACTTTATGCACATATGCATCGTCTTAGATAAAACAGATAAAGAGATGCTAGTTTCCACCTGGCTCAACCCCGCAGGAGTCGAACCAGCTCTCAACCTCCCTTACCTAATCGCGAGACGAGATTTGGCAGTAATCCAGTTATTTCTTGTTTCACTCTACCATGAAGTTTCTCAAAAAAAAAAAAAAATGCTGTAAGCGTTCAACCCGAAAGCAGACACTTAAACAGAGAAGAAAAAAAAAAAGGGAAGAAAGAAAGAAAGAAACAGTTCAAATTCAGTTACACGCATCAGTATAACGGAACTCCTGGCATCGGGCAGTAACATGCCCTATAATTACAAAGTCCCATCAAAGTCAATCGTAATGAATATTCTCTCCTCATTAAAAGAACGATGTTTTCGCTTCTTTGAATAGTCTGAACAGCCATAAGTATATTCTCAAATTATATTTCCTTTCAATCTTTTGGAAACAATACGATCACAAAAACAGACTCGACTGAATAGTTATCAGTTTTGAACATAATCTTCTAAAATGAACACTTCAAACCATGCCAAACTTCATATTTTCTTCTGGAATTCTTATGAATAGCAATTTCGAAATGGTGTAACTGTGCAAATGATTTTTTTTATTATTTTAGACAGATCAGAAAAACTCAGAACATAAATGGGTGAGCCAAAGATTAATGGATAAGACAAAGATCTACTTCGGGGAATAACATGATTTATAATTATAATAATTACTTCTATATTCGAGTCTAAATTAGATTTGCTGGCAACATTTTTTTTTATTTAGCCGAACTCTACGCCTCGATAGAAAAAGAGAGGGGGACGTATATAACTATTAACAACTGAAGTATAGAAGTCAACAAATAAAATAAAAGAAAAAAAAAAAAGAAAAAAAAAAGAAAATGATCTCAGATAGTTATAAAGCGGATGCAGTGAAATCTTTGTTATCACCTTAATTGATCCCGGAGTCTTTTTTCTTCATATATATATATATATATATATATATACACACACACACACACACACGTAAATGTATTTAGCCAAATTTACCAAAATAAACCAAAATAAAGTGATCAGTTGAAATGACTCAACATATCCTAATAGCATATTTCATAAAATTCTATGAAGCCACAGTAATTATTATGATTATTTCGAATAATTTTGCCGATAAAATTATATTTATATAATTCCAACTATAGCAAAAAAAAAAAAAAGAAAGAAAGAAAGAAAACAAACAAACAAAAACAAAAGAAAATATCACAAGCTTCCGATAACTCCGATATAGAATTCAGTTCGCGATTACGTAGAGTTGAATTTTCGATTGTCGATATTTATGTCACTTTCACGAAAACCATCATGGGGTCTTGACAAGTTTAAAGCACCCAAAGCGATCTACCGAATTGATGTTTACAAAAATCTGACAAGTCTATCAGATAGATCTATAGCTCGTTTTGAAATACAGTCTACCGTTTTCGGCTTAAAATGTTATTTTGGCATGTGTTTGTGTGATCAAAAGGTCTAGGAAGTCGGTATAATAAGTCCAATAAGACAATTCGGTGTAGATTGTTTTGTTGCAGACGCCGCATTTCTAAGTAATTATTAATTAATTAATTTACATTACTTTAATGCCTCCCTAAAAAATCATCTTTCATAGCCCTTCCCAAAAATCAGCATTACTTTCTAAATATTTTATTACGATAAAGTATGGAATATAATGTTAAAAAATCGGAAATAAATTCAGACTGTCTCTCTGAGTATTATTTATTATTTTTTTATCGATTTTTCAGATTTGATTTAGATTTTTGCTCTCTTTCCTAAAAATAAAATTAACTTTCTTATTTCTGTCTTCTAAACAAACAAACAAACCGTTTTGAAAACCTCAATAGTTTATTTCAAGAAAAATTTGTTAATCAAAACCATCCTGCTCCAGAATAAAAAGTCAGAATACTTGAGCATTCTGAGCTTTCTTATGAAACAAAGTATATTTGTGATTTAAACATGTTATTTAAACCATATTTGACATCAGCCACATATCGGATAATTGCAGCTAATAAATAGTTAATGCATGAATTTTGATAAAATTAACTGGCGTTAAATAATACTCTTTTAATTAATGCATTGAATTCCTACCAGATTATCCGCAATGCCTAAATTTTACGCCAGTCCCAACGTCTTTCAGCGAGCAACAAACCCAGTTCTTTTTGAAAAGGTAAAGCGAAATAACAGTTGTTCTGCACATGCGTTCAACAAAACAATGTATGTGTTGTTGTTAAACGATCACTTCTCGTCTGCTTGTTACATTTTCATGGACGTGTTAGAATGTATTTCGCAGGTAGAGGTGAATTTTGTTTGTTCATAAGTAAAAACTGTTTATATGAATTGACAGTTTATACAGCTAGGGCTAACAAAAAAAGATCAGTTCATTCAAAAAATGTTACGAGGGCAATAAATCTATCGCCTTTCTGTAGAATGAAAAACGATTTATTCCACCAAGAAACTGTTTTTTTTATATCTAGTAAGAGCCTCGAAGCTGAATATCGGTTGGTAATTTGACCACTGACAAATACTCAAATATCTAGAGAAAAACATTATTGGAATACCATGGAAAGTAATCCGATTTTGTGTGCGTGTTATTTCTTTCTGTGATACCCCAAAATCAATATTTAGTGCAAAATCTTTTAGATGATTTCAACAGAATACGCTCAGCATTTTTCGACTAATTCAATTATAAACAGTAAACAGTATTTCGTTGTAAATTGAGACTAGCAGCCGTAATTTATGTGCATTAGTGTATCACCTTGTACTGCAGAATTACCAAACAAGGTACTTCTAGAGTGTGAGCTGAACATTATCTCGATGATAAGGAAACCTGTTTTACAGCTTCACATTACACTCTTTGCAACCAGCATCATTCGATCGATCAGACTTTAGCTTCAACTTTCTGACTGCAGAGCAAGATTTATGTGTCCAAGCACAAATCCGTTGTATATCTAACTGAACAACTGACAAACACAAAAAGAGATTTGTGTGGAGGGAAATACGCCCTACTGTCTACCCCCTCTTCCTGCTCTCAAATTGTAGCATGGCTTCGCCTGTAATTCCCACACAGCAGTTAAAGATTTAAGATCCCCTTGGTAGCAATAAATATTGCGCAGAGAGCAAATTTAGCCTTCACTCTATGAATGATTAGGTTCTTCGTTCGCCTTATTTCTTAAACCAACATATTTAAAATGCTCCCACTGTGATTCTACAATCTTTTCTTCTTTCAGACTTAAATAACTGATGCGTTATCCCTTTAAACTGAAATGAACGTGCTTTGATTTTAATAAATGAACAAATTTGAGATAAAAGCAGATGAAGGAAAGAACAAAATTAAAATAGATAAAAAAAATTCTTAAAATTTTTATTCCAACTTATTTAAAAATCTTCATAAGATTTCAAAAAATTAGATTTCTTGAAAATGAAATAAATTTCTCGTTTTTTTAAATTGATCAAAATAAAAACAAAGCAGTATAAACATAATAATAAACAAAATTATAATACAGTTGAAGCATAAATAAATTCATTAATTTAAATATAATTGGATTCGTAGTTTCCAAACTGTATTTAACCCCCCCCCCTTCAGAACATTCTCATTATGTTCACTTTCGTTTCATCAAATAATGAAATTACGATAAAATAATTCTCGTAATTTATGTTGTATTAATAATAATAGTAATAATATATTTGACCCTCCGTAGCTCAGTCGGATTAGGTTCTTCGTTTGCCTTATTTCTTAAACCAACATATTTAAAATTCCGACCCTTTGGTCGGAAAGACCTGGATTTGATTCCGTCCATGACGTGAGGAACCTTTATCAGGTCTCTTTCGACTAAAGATCAGTTAAGAGGTCTCATACGGAGGTGGAGGATTTTCATCCCTCAAAACAGGAAATCAGTCCCGTGAACACACGCATCTACAGACATAGGACACACACACACACACACACACACACACACACACACACACACACACACACACACACACACACACACACACACACACACACACACACACACACACACACAGGGAGACCCAGGGCCAACCACCTTATTCTCGAGTTACGGTTGCGGTTGTTAAGTCCAAGAATAGTTGGACTTAAGAGAGCTAAGTTATAGAAATACTGTTATTGTTATCGGCTTTCCACCAGGACTTATGCCCATCTGGAGCGGTAAAGGCATGAACTCAACGAATAACGGTATTCCAATTTTATGTTAGAACCCGTAACTAAAACCAAATCTATTCAAGACCATTTTTATGTTTGGGGGGGGGGGGGAACTGGGGCACTCGGAGTAAAACCAATCCCAAGCCACAATCTGGGATCAAATAACTCAATGCTGGAAAAAAATGAATAGTAGGATGCATATTGCTAAAGAAACGTAAGACAAACATTATTCTTACAGAAACCACATATTCTTGCAAATAAAAATCCAGGTCAGATTCTTAATTTCTTTTAGCGGCTGATTTCCACGCAATATTCTAACACTGCGATGAAAGTCGCCAACAGAAAAGTGTCATTTAAATCTTATTAATACATGATAAAAATTCAAAAAAAAAAATTCAGAGTAATTCCTTTAATGACAACGCTTTGCATGACTAGTTAATTAGATCTCAATAAATTCACACAGCGTTAATTTTAAGACTTTAATTACTATGCCGCGACGTTCAGAAAGATTTTCTGCTTCTTTCTTTCTTTCGTATCACCAAGCCTACAACATGAACACACAGCTTTAAGTTTTTCAGATTTCGTTAAGTTAAAGGTTTCTCTAAGGAAATTTGGGTCTGATTAATGAAAGAAAGAATGAAAATCCTTCCAAACATCGTACTCAATTAATTAAGATCTTAAAATTAACTTGGCGAGAATTTATTGAAACCTGATATTTTCAAAAGTTCTGGAATTTTTCAAAATACTTGGAAAAATTATTTTAAAAAAATTAAATAAATTAGAATAAAATAAACCGTAGCAATGGACGAGTGTAGTTTCAAGTGTAGAGAAATAAAGTGAAAATGGCTGCACAAGAAGAAAAATGCAGGCACGATAGTTCCGTTGTAGATAATTGGCTCAAGACATTTGTTAAATCCGAGTTGAGAGAGAGAGAGAGAGAGAGAGAGATCTGCTACCACAATCGTCTCCCCGGAGTATCCAATCATTTTACACAAGTAATCTATTTCAATAGGTCTTCTCGTCGCTATGAAATTTACCAGAATCCAGCAGTTCCAAATTGTCTCCTATTCATTTGTCTCCATACAGTGCTTGTTGCACAAATTTCACAGAGAAGTGGATAAAATTTGTGGAAACAAAGAGGTGTTATACACATGACAAAGATTTTTCCAATTAGTATATATAATTAAAAGTACTAACCGGATAAAGCATCTCATTATTTATCCAATTACTTCCCTTAATTGCATGTTTATGTACTAATTGCACAAAGCGTATGCTTGCTAATTAAGGATCCAGCTTGATACAAACTTTCTCTCTCTCTCTCTCTCTCTCTCTCTCTCTCTCTCTCTCTCTCTCTCTCTCTCTCTCGTAAGAAAATTAAGAAACAATAAACTTTTGGTTGGGAATGCTTAAGAATAATCTGCTGTAATATTTAGAAACGAACAGCAGCAAGTTGGTTTGATGGTAAATTTTCCAATTTAAAAATTCTTATGCTAGTTATTGGGTACATCAATTTTGCAAAGATTTAAAATTAAATTAAGCTCTAAGATGATTGACATATTTCTATTAAAGCGATAGAAAATAGAAGCCTTCCAGAAAGATAAATATCGTAATCCTATGATACACTACAAACCTGCCTATTGGATTTCTGAAGTGATTTGAAAAAGGTACATGTTTGATCTCTAGAACAGGATTTTCGAATTATCTTCGCCTTTAGTTCATTTCCTGAATCCAAATATAGTATAAAGGCTTCGCTATAAAGTGCTCTTCACATGAAAAAAAAATTAAATACAATATAAATTTAATGTCACTGGTATACTCGGTAATATCCGTCTTACGCAAATTGAAGTATCCATCCAGGCCAGGTTTTTTTCCCATTGCAGTACGCTGTTGTTGTTTTGGAATTAGGAGTGAAGCAACATACGATGCGAGACAAGATTGGTTTGAGATGAGGTTGCGGTGAGAAATCTAAGTTTCCGTGAGGAAAAATCTTGCCGTCATCGTATGAGACGGTTTAATTCACCTTTCATTGAAAAGCCCTGATAAATTACCTTCGTGTACGAAGACAAAATTCGAACCCATTTTCATTGAGTTTCACCTTGCAATTTTCTTCATTTCAAACCGATCTGTTTTATTTTGAAGTTAAAATAAGATGTTTCTTCGCAGCATTTTAACAAATGGGCAATGCTCAGTAACGATATCCTCAAATTGCGCGATTTCGATTTACGCGAATTTCGCCTTAACAGGATTTTATACCAACAACGATATAAATGGAGAAGCAAGGCATTCCTCTCAAACCTTTGCTCGTTAACTTTCAGTGAAGACTAATAAATAATAAAATTCTTTATCTAACAAAAAATACCAATCGTAACCAACTAACATGAATAGCATTAAGACTAACTGAACCACGCGTTTTATAATGAATATTAATGCAGTGAAACGGGAATAACAAAAAAAATTTGAAAGTAAATCAAAATTTCAAATAGATTACTAATTAAAATTTAAATTATTATCAAATGACAGACTAAGAGTTGAGCAGAAAATTATACGTTGAAATGAAGTTGCACAGCTTCGTGGCTTACTGTAAAGAACTCTCCGAATATCAGACGAAGTTTAAATCATCTCCTTGGATTAATTCTGCAAAACATTGGATGAAAACATTAACTATCATCAGAATCGTTAACATCAGTTGGCGCACGTAGTCAATAAATAATTGTTTCAATTTTTCTTTTAAATGTAATAACGTATTTAATGAAAACTATTTATAAGATAACATAAAAATAAATACAAATACATATTATTATTATTATTATTATTATGTGACACCTCCAAGGATTCATTGTGGAAGGTACACTACTCCACAACTCACCATCTCCCTTACTTATTCCTCCAATCTTCAATTATAGCAGTATTGCCGTCACGAAAAAAAAAATCGAGTTATGCAAAAAAGATATATCATGTACAATCCATATCCATAATTTTTTTCATTGTCGTTTTGAGATTATATTTGTATAATCTCAAAACGACAATGAAAAAAAAAAATGTTTGTGTTAATATAGAGCTCGAACTCGTATTTGTATGAATATTTCAACGCGCACTTAATTTGATTGTTACTCAGTTATTAATATTCAACTTATAAAAGAACAGAAACTTTATTTTTAACCAAAAAGAGATCGTCGATTAAAACAATGCATAATTTGTAACTTAATCCAAGAAGATGTTTTTTTTATTATTATTTAAAAGTTATGTCGTTCCTGTTTTAATCAAGATCACGTTCTTCGTTTGGTCCTTTTTTTGCAAGCGATAAACCCTGGTGGTCTGGAAACTTAACTACAGACTTCACAGGAACAACAAAAGAACCTCCCTCGGGAGTGGACTGCAGTCTTCTTACACTTAAAGCCAACTGTTTTCTGTACTGGATCACTGATTTCAGTAAATGAACACGAACTATACCTACTTCAGCAGTGAAGTTTACACTCTTTTATAAATTGTCTATACTTATTTTCATTGATGATTGATTTTTCATCCATTACTATCTAAATTTTATTTTCGTTTATTGTTTTAACCATATTAAATAGTGTAATGATTAACAACCTTAATACTACTGTAGTTCATAAATTCACACGATAACACACCGAAAAAAAGTAAATAATATATTTGATAGCCAAATATCAAACCGAAAATCAATCACGTCAGTGGCATTAGGCAGTCCAATACAAAGTAGAATGCGATCAATGGATGATTTAAAATAGTACGAGTCGCGTGATGTTATACATGAACAACGCAAAGGAATAGCTGAGGAAACGTATTATTAACTTAAAAAAAACTTAATGATATATGATTAGAATAAGACTCTCCCATATTTGTAATAGTGAGAGGTAGTCGTTCCTATTCAGATTCGGATGGTGGAGGTAAGGCTTCGGCGCTTTCTTGAAATAAACGTTCGAACTTATGGCTACCACGATGGAATAAGGGCCTTTCAGTCCACAGGATATTGTGATCAGTATCTATTTCAAAACCAAATTTCTCAGATTTCCTATTGATGATGTAACGCTCGTGTTCTTGTATTATTTTTCCAATGAACGTCCAGTTTGTCAAAAGTAAAATAGATGTCAGTCACGAGAAACTTGGTAGACACCACGAAGACCGAGAGGAGATCGTTTATCTTTAGAAAATGGGAACCATGATGAATTCTAGAGATTGGCTCCGAGATGCCAGATGTGTGTGTGTGGGGGGGGGACAGAGACTCTACGTACTGTTTCCTTGTTGTTTGAGTCGGAGTATAGGAATCCAAAATACGTTGCATCGTCCATTCTAAGAAGTCATTGAGATTCACTTATCGTTTGATGTTCAAAGGTTCTTGCTGTGGTTGTTGGGAAGCATATAATGTGAACACGTTATGAAATGTCAGCGAGGATATCAAATATCATGTTTGAAATTGAAATTGAAATTACTAAGATAAAAGAAAATCAGGAGAGAAAATAACACGGCTGTTTTCAATGTTTAACAATTTCTAAAAGATTTATTAGTATACTACAGAAGGAAAAAAGTTTAACAAATAGAAAATAAATGAATATTAAATAGATGTGAGATTCGTAGGTCATTCGGTATAGACGAAGCCCTTTGGTCGGAAAGACCTACGTTCAATTTCCGTCCATGACGTTTAGTCGAAAGAGACCTTTATCTGGTTTCTTTCGACTAAAGGTGAGTTAGCCGGTCTCATACGGAGGTAGGAGTATTCATCCAGAAACAACTGGGGTTTTTCATCCCTCAGAACAGGCAAAGCCCGTGAACATGCACTAATTATAGTCATAAATACTCCCCTTAGGGGATACAGCAGAGGGGTAAAGAATCGGCTGCATTAATTCGCCGTAAACCTCTCAATAGAGAACTCAACGAGTCCTAAGGGACGGATGAGGATGGAAGAAAAAATAGGATGTAAAACGAAATATTGTCTATAGACAATCTTTCTTTTTACATTCTGTTTTTAACCGTCTTGGCATTGATTCTATTATAGATCACAGAGTTGTCCTGAACCAACTAAACAGAATAAAGACCTGGAGGTCAGCAACCGAATGAGACACTGGCGTCGACATGAAAATTTTGAGTTCCACATGATCCCACAAATGGTAGATGATAATTAAAACAGAAGCGGCAGCCAAAGGAGCACAAAGAATGCTTCTTTGTGCTTCTTTAATGCTTGCACAGTGCGAGCCTTGTGACACGGAAGAGTCCAGATCCATCTGGCCGTATTGTCACCAGACAGGACAATATCTAGTCCAAAACAATCCCCCGTTAAGAATCAGAGTTTCAAGATGTGTTTAGTGTGGATGAGAAATCCCTGTGATATCCATGAGAACAATCCCCATACCAACCGCCTCCACCGAGAGACCGTGCAGTCTGGTTGGTAAAAAACAGGATGGGTGGTCATAATAATTTGGTTCATGAGTGTATGCGAAGAATTCACCATGGACATAATACAAAATGATTTTATTAGTAAAGAAATAAAAACCAGAAATATGTAGTCAATATATGAGATTATATGGAAGGTATGCAAGTATACGAAACTGTTCAGTCTTGTCAGACCAATGTAACTGTTGGTTGCTAATAATGATTATAATATATACATGATTATGTTAACGTATTGGGAATTATATATATAATTATATGTCATTAGCAAAAGAAAAAAGCACATCATAACTTGTGAATATTTGCAAACAAATCAAATGAAGTATGACATAAAACAGGCTAGTTATTCTCCAATTTTTATGTAACGAAGCCCAACCCAGTTGCCTTCCGAACATCTTTAATGGACGCTTCCACTAGTCTGATAATTGCAGGCTTGATACATAATAAAACGGTAGACCATCAAACATGATTTGCTCTCCTCTCCTATCTCCCCATCTCTAATAGTACATTCACGAGTGGTCGAAGTCCCCCCCCCCTTCTTCCTCCCCAATTTCTTCTTTACGAAAATCCCCCCATTAACCGTAGCTGATTGAGTTTATTTTTGTTGGAGCAGATAAGAGCTTAGAAGGGCAATTAATTATCATAATAATCCTCACGATGTTTTTTCTTGGGTAATTTAGTTTCCAACAACAGTGCGCCCACTTGATCGTGTAGAAAAATTAGCTAATTTTTATGAAAGATTTAGCTACAACTCCATAAATACGAGTTGAGAGTTTAGTGAGAAAAATTTGCCGGTAAGCATATTAACAGAACATTATTTGACTGCCAAATTAAATATTGATATCCATCTTCTTCCCTTCAAGTGGAACTAATGACAAGACCAACATATTTCTGTATCAGCTGGTCTCTTCAGACTTTCCTGGCGCTGTCGGAATCAATATTCTTTCCATACTTTATTATTATCTGATACATGTATGACAGTGAATCTGTTATCCTCCCTTCCAGGTCACTCTTCATCAAGTTATTAGCCGCTACATTAAAGAATTACTGGTGTCACATTCCCTAAATTTATTGTTGGCCCGTTTGTCAGCGTCATTGGTTAGACTAGAACCGCGTCTACCTTCATAGCGTGACGCATGACATTGGTCCTGACGGTAGTTCATTCGTCATCAGACCTTGTCATTGCACAGTGTTCTGCATAATCACACTGGCAGAAGGGCATTCAGGCATTTCAGCATCACTTCTAATGCAGATGAGGACACGGGGAGAGAGAGAGAGAGAGAGAGAGAGAGAGAGAGAGAGAGAGAGAGAGAGAGAGAGAGAGAGTTTGAATTAGCAATTAGAAATTCAGGAACATTTTGCTTGGGATTCGATTGAGAAAAAACTTTTGACGTAATATGGAAGATTTTCTAAATTCTTCCACTAATCTTCCATACCATACACCCTTTTTTGCTATTTTTTTTTTTTAAAATGATATGTTTAAAATTGTATTAATTCTTATGGTCAGTCTGTCTGTTAAGTTACAATGCATTCAGAATGAATCGGTTGACCAGCCACTCATAACAAGCTGCACTGATGGAAGGTACAGATGCATAGTGAGGAAGGAAGGAAGAAACAAATGGCATTGGTATGTACAGTCGTCAGAGCTATTTAGAATCATGTCCATATATAAATGTTCAAACGTATACTTCGCTAGAGAATGAACATTAGTTTAATAACATTATATTATACTGAGTAAATAGATGATTGGAGCTGTTTCAAAAAATGAATAATTTATTTAAAAATAAATAAATAAATGGCATATTTCGGTACAACTAACGGAATTAGGTGAATGTAGTGCATGTTTTTGCAGTTACGTTTGGCTTCTGTAGATAGCTGAGTGGGAGTTAAATTTATTCTTTTCTTTCATGCTTTTCTTACTCCACATCAGGAAAACAAATTTTAAACAGGGAGCTTTCATTTATACGTTTTCAATTCATTACGATAATGATATAGATGATTACAGGATACTAATTGCATCTGTGTCCGCGCGGTTAGCCTAATGGCTTTGCGCTTCGCAACCATATGCGTGGGGAAAAGGATGTCCTGGGTTCGATTCCCGTCGCCGATATGAGGAACTTAAGGATCTTCCTCAGCCCCAAGTTAGCCAGTCTTGGGCGTGGAAAGCAGGGTTTTTCCCCCAGTTTATCTGGGGTTTTTCATCACGCAAGCAGGCAAACCGGCCCCATGAACACACACACGAATCTACAGCCATAAATACTTAACCCCCATGAGAGCGCTCAACTCGCCCCAATAGGGACGGGGGAGAAAAGGGAGGAAACTCCATATGAATAAATAAAAAAATTGCACCTGTAAAAAGATAAATATAAATCAGTGGATAGCAGTGCAGAAACGGAAGTATTCGGCCTACTTAAAGCAGTGTAGCTCTTGGTAACGAATACATGCAACTGGATCTACCGTAGTCAACGCTAAGGATGAATCTGAAGAAATAAAAAGCTTCTCCTCCTTTAAGTCTCCGTAGCTCAGTTGTTAACTGCAATGCCTTTTGGTTATAACGGCATAAATTTAAAAAATAAATTCAAATCCCATCTAGAAAGAACCATTATATGGACTTTCCGCCTCATAGCATGCTAAGTCTGCCTTATGCAGAGGTGAAAAGTTTCTTTCCTTCTGAAAACTCGGGTTTTTCATCCGAAAAAAGAGCAAAACTAGCCAGAACGCAAATAATTAACAGACAATACATTGTCCTTGAATAGCGTTAGTTGCTTAAGTCGCACTTCTAAAAGACTCATTCCAAAGTTAGACTGTCACACAACATTAGAGTAATGTTCTGTAACAGTTTAAATTTGAATTTTGCTACGATATGACGGTTCATTTTGGTGAAAATAAACGTTATTAGTCTATATTTTTCGTGACGAGAAGTATTAAGGACAGAAAAAAGAGAACGGAAAGAAATTGTCGACTAGTTCAAGGACACTGGTGTCACATTCCACGATTATTAATTCCCTAATTTCCCACATTCACGGAAAAAAAAACCCTACTAATCCCCACTTATCTACTCACAGAACTAATGACCATCTTCGTCATTGTCCGGATGGGGGTGGGGGGGTATATAAAATACCACTGTATAATAAATTAATTGCATGCTATAGTTCGCCCACCGTTTGCAGATCTCTGCTTGGCGTCTTGCCAAGAATAGTTGATTCATGCTGAAGGGGAGAAAGAAATGAAGGACATTCAAATTGGTCGAAAACACGCGAAATCACGTGCTTTATAGTTAAAATTTTTCAACTGTTATACAAGCAACATAGTTAACTACAGTGATCATAAAAGAGAAGTTAATTTTCCGACCTGTAATAATAAACAACTCATCCCACAATACGGACTGATTACCCTATTATCGGAATGGATTCTCCTTTTTCTGACATGCGCAGAAGTGTCGAAGGATCTCGAATCGGTGGGCGAACTATACTAGATTATTTTATGCTGATCCGATACGCGAGAGATGGCTTCGTCAACTTATAGCACGTTAATGCCATGAATGGGTATTAGAGCTTTTAGAAGAAAAGAGTACTGAAGCTTTTAGTAAAATGCTAAAGAGAAAAAGTAATAAAGTAAGAGAAGACCAGTAAAACTTTTGGAAGTGGTTCATCCAATTTTTTTATCCAAACAGATCTGGAAACCACCCAGATGTTTCCTTCCCGCTTTATATTGAAATATTTTCCTCTTTCACAGATCATAAGAATACTTTTTCCCGCGTGAAATACGTACACTCGGTTTTTGTAGAAACCAAATCGAATCGACTCCGTCATGAAGCATTTCAATAACTGCTAATTCAATGACAACTCCAATACAAATGTGTCAAAACACAAAACTTCTCATATGAGTCGTTGCTCACAAAAAAAAAAGCCCATTCCTCATGTGTGAGGAATGAACTTCTTATAAGCCCACTCCTCACACAAGAGAAGTGGGCTTATAACTTTCATTTTGGAAAATTTTATTTTGAAAAAAAAAAATATTTTTTCAAGTTTATGAGGAAATAAAAACTTATCTATAAAATTTACGAAATAATTATAGATAAGTTTTTATTTCCATAAACTTGGATCATTAGGAAGCAGAACACACACGCACACGCGTATAACGCATTGACCCTGTATATAAACTTGCACCATGTGTAAATGGTGTGATGGTGGTCATTCTACTCCCTATTGGAATCGAACACAACTCTATGACTATTTAGGTGCCATAGAAAACGTACAGTTGTTAGTAATCAGAAGCGCTTGCCAAAGCATTTGATACAAAAAAAATGTATTGTTGGGAAACATAAAATGATGGATATACGAGAAGGGATAGTTTAGGAAAAATATACAGGGTAGGGTTGGGGGAGGGAAGACAGAGAAAGATGAACTCACTTGTTACTCAACGAACTATATCCTTCTAGTAGAAAGCAGGTGTGTTGTTTGCCTGGAGAACATTATCTGAAAGCTTCAAGGTAGGTTATTATGGAGCATCAAACACAGCCACTACAAGAACGCTAACTAACGTTCTACGGAGGCGAAGCGTTCCCCCACACTAACCTTCTCTGTCCCAAACAACAGAAAAATGGTTGAGAAACAGCAGCTGTTTCCGATGAATTATGGCATTTTGCATGCAGGATGGAGAAAAAAAAATCTTTCCATCGTCTATGGCATGAAATATATCACGTTCTTCGCATATAACCTCGAGCAGTGAACCAGGGGCGCACTTTACCGTTGGTGTCTTCCTTAACTGTACTTTACTGGTCCGCTGCTTTTAGAAGTACGCAAGTTTTCCGGATCACAAAAAAATAATAATTTTTGTTACATCGTATATACCTTCACTACCTTGCAATTGCAAGATTTTTTATGTCTAAGTAAGCCTGCCAGTTCGTCTTATATCTCGATATACTTACCGAGGAGTTTGCTAAAAATTTCATTTCCTTCAGCTACGAGAGGTTTCGAAAGTTCCTTGTAATCTTCGCCTTAGGGTAGCATTAGCTGCTTACTGTAAGATGCGATAGATGGAGTGAAAGGTAAAAAATATGAGTGGAGCGTAAAGCAAAAGTAGCCAACAGAAACAGGAAAGTATACTCTTATATTTGCTTTTAAATAAATCACTTTTTAACACACACACACACAAACTTTGAAAACTGTAGCTATGCAGCCACTATTTCAGTCAACGAAAAATTTCGGCTTTCTGCGCATGTGCACAGAGCATAAAAGGAAGCAGAGGAAAAGTAAATGCATTTTTCAATATGATTTATTTATTTCCTTATATATATTACATATAATAACCTTATTTCTTTTAAAGTCATTCAATCGCTTCTGAGTTCATATTTGAGTTCAGTGTGTTTTAGGAATGCCATGTATATTTACTATAAACCAAACGATTTATTTCCATACTAGTTTAACACTTTCCTCCCAGTTTATTAAGTCACGTGCTAAATGTTTAGCATGTACGCTAGCTGTTATACATGTTTAAGTATAAGACATGAGATCCTTCAAAGAATGAAGTGCTAGTTCGCCTGCTTTGTTTCATAGTAAAAATACAGTAATTTTTTTCCTGAAAAATTACATTTATTTTGCGTTACAGCGAAATTAGTCTGAATATTCATAGCGAACTTCTCGGAAAAGATAATTTTCATTACTAAGCTCTCAGGAAAAATCTGGCTTTAGAATTTGAATGGGTATATTATATTCTTTATATAGATCGTTTTCGTATTTATATCTAGTATTCTTTTTTTTTTCTTCTTTGAGTGCCTTCTCCTATCGGATGTCGGCGACCACCTTGGCAAATTTTGAGCGATCCTCAGCCACTCTGAAACCTAAGCGCTCATGCCAGTCTGATGTCTGCCAGCCAAGATTTTCATCGTCTTCCTTGTCTTCTTCTTTCATTTATCTTCCCTTTTATAATCAACTGAAGTATCTTGTATTTTTCATTACGAAGTAGGTGACCAAGATATTGTTACACCCTGATAACCAAGAATGTAAAAATTTCAATTATAATGGTGTAACATGAAAATAAAATATAAAATCCTATGTAAGTAGCTAATACAAAATATTTAAAGACAGAAAATATGCTTACATCCAAGTAAAATAATTATAGCAGAAATTGTGTTTACCTAAATAATAAAAAAGGGAATCTTATTACAAAAAAAAAACGATATGAAAAAAAAATAGGTTAAATAAGACAAAGAAGATTAGTGATAAGAATTTGTATGTGAGAGGCTAGTTTTACACTTGAAAAAAGGAGATTAAAATATTCAAGTAAATTCTAATAAGGGGATTAATTTAAAACTAATTTATTCATAAATAAATATTTATTAATAAAAAAATTTAATAAATAAATTAATTTAAAAAAATTAATTTAAAATTAATTTAAATTTAATTTAGCTTAAAACAAATGGTGATCGCTCAAGGTCAATTCCCGAAGTGAGACGGCGTCACATGAGAGTCGCGTGCAAGCGAACCGTAGCATGTTTTGGGCAGAAAAACGCCACTTTAATTGGTAAATGAGATCGACTCCAGTAGGGGGGGGGGGGGAATTGAAGAAGGTGCCGATAGGAGCCATGCAGATAAAAGGGTTAGGAAACCCCCCACAAGGCCTTTTTTTCCTCAGAGTTTCTTCACGAAATTTTCGTATAGGTAACACAGGGTTTTCCTGAGTGACGGCGTAGGAGTTATCTCCGTCCGACACAACAAAGAAACAAAGAAAACCAGGGTTCGTCCCAGAAAGGTACTGATAAAATCTTGTATCAATTGAAATCGCATAAAATTGCAATCATTGTTAATTACTGGACAGTCGAAGATATACTAGGACTTTAGTACAAGTCAGAGTAGAATGAGAGTAAACTAGTTTTTATTATTTAATAAGCATTCATGTGCTAGAGATTTATGTATGCACATGGTTCTTCATATGAGAGTGTCTTAAAGGTCAAATATATGTATGGGCATAGCGAAAGGATAGTTTAACCTATATTGTTTTGTTTTGTAAGTTAGATAAGGTAAACTGAATATAAATATAAATGTCCATGGTATTATAGCAATATAGAGCATTCTGAATAGTAAAGGGTTAAGTAAAGTGTTAATTTGTTCCAGGATTATATATGTATATTTATATGTATAAAATCTATTATAACGGCATGATCGCAAATTCCCATATAGGATCTTGTCCTAACAGTTGTATTTTGCTTGTGCAATTTTGTAATTTTATTCTTGGTATTGAATTGTGTTTTATACAATAGAAATTGAATTGTACCATGTTTGAGATCTTAAATAAACTTTTGTTCATGAATAATACAGTTGTCTGAATTTGCTGCCTAATGCACCACTTGAAAAAACGTACGAACCTAATCACGCGGGGAAATTAATGTGTTAAGTTACGAGATAAAGGGTCACGACTGCTTAGTAGTTTCACACTCAGACATATTTTTGTAATTGCTCCTTGTTTTCAATTACATATCGTAAAAACTAAATGTCCTGAAAGGCGCAGAATAATATAAATATTAGGGACACTAAGGGGAGAAAAAGCTTAAATATATTAATTTTGTAATATCTCGTGCATAGTTAAGTTTTGAATAAAGATCAAAATATAGATTCACTTGAAATGATAAAAGAAAGTTGAATAATCGTAGATAGGGACACAAGAATATGTAATTTTCCTCCTTTTTATGGTATCTAAAAGTTCACGTGATTTCCCCATTTGTTCCAGTACTTCCCGATTGGATGTTTTTTCTGTCCATGGGATTTTTAACATTCGTCTATATAACCACATCTCAAAGGCTTCAAGTTTTTTATATTTTTTATTAATGTTGTCTTCAAGGTTGTGTCCAAGTTTCTGCACCGTACAGCACTACAGGCCATACATAACATTTAACCATGCGTATTCTAAGCTCTAAATTTAAATTGTGGTTACACAGTGTTGATTTCATCAAGGAAAAATGTTTTCTTGCCATTTCGATTCTAACTTTTATTTCCATTTCTGTATTGCAATTTTCATTTAACCAGCATCCGAGATATTTAAACTTTGCCACTGTTTCTATTTGTTTCCCATTTAAAGAAAGTGATGAATTAAGAATTGGTTTATTGCTTATGAACATGAATTTAGTTTTGGTGATATTTATTTTTAATCCCATTTTTTCACTCTCTTCATTCACTAGTCCCAGAAGATTTTGAAGATCCTGAATACTGTCAGCAAGGAGAGCTGTGTCATCAGCATATCGGATATTATCGATGATTTCACCATTTACATTAATCCCTTCTTCTCTTCCTTTTAAGGTTTTTTGAAATATGGCTTCTGAGTATATGTTAAAAAGGAGAGGAGACAGCACACATCCCTGCCTCACTCCTCGTTTGATGTTAATGGAGTGTGTAATAATGTCATCAACTCGAACAGATGCGTTTTGGTTCCAATATAAGTTTTCAATGATCCTGATGTCTTTACCACCTAATCCAATTCTTTTTAATTGTGCAATCATTTTAGTATGTTGGACTTTGTCAAATGCTGTCTCGAAGTCGATGAAGCTAATGAATACTTCTTTGTTTTGGTCACTACATTTATTTAGTATCTATAATATTCGACTTTTTTCAATTTTTATTTTCATCTTCACTACAAGCAGAACATGCCAAACTTTAATATCGATTCAACATCCAAATATCGTTTGCTATTTTTAACTCACTTAGCTTTGCGTTTTTATAAAATTAACAACTTGTAATCATTTTCTATGTATGTACTACTATGAGACATCCAAGTTAATATCAGATATTTCACATAGTATATAAAAAATGATTATGTGTTAATTTCAATAACACAAAACATGAGTTTAAAAAAAAAATAGATATTTGTATATTCCAAGACCGTATCAGACAAGGGTGCGTTTTATCTTTTTTTTTTTTTTTTTTTACAAAAGCGTTAGGGTGCATTTTCTATTATAATGATTACACAATCTGATCGATGAATTTAATAAGGAAGAATCATTTTTAATTCGAGAAAGCATTCTACGCAACTTAATTTTAAAGTAGCATTATGCCAATAAAGGATTGCAGATAATGTCATATTTATCGCGTCTCCTTCTCATGTCTAAAGTTTAGCCCACAAAAGATATATTATTAAAGATCTTGGTCTGCAGAACCTGAAAGATCAACATCCTTTAGTTAATAAGAAACACGGAGAAAAGTTCTGAGCGGTTTAATCACATAATTAGATTAATGAAGAGAGGAATTCAAATATGCAGCTTAAGACTTCAAAGAATGAAGGATCACCTGCTTTACTTTCTCAGGAAAAGAAGCTCTTCTCCGTTTTGAGATCATGCAATAATCCCAGGTTAGCGAAAGTTATAAGTGCTTAAAACCTCAAGTAGAGTAGTCGCTTTATAAATTGATCTCTGTAATGTATTCATCTCTTGGTTTAATGCAAGAAGAGGTTAACACGCTTAAGAACTTCGAAGTTAATATGTAATTAATATTTTATGTCTGCGGATATACAGATTGGTTCATTTTGCCATATCTTATAACGCAATGTGATACAAAAGCATTAAGTATTACGTGAATATAAACGATAATTAATATATGCTGTTAATAATACTTAAATATATTATTTAATAACTTAATTATAAAAACTATGAACTGCCATTAAATAAAGCTTTTTAAAATTTTAATTTAACAGAAAAAACTGCCTCTTTTTTGGTAAAATGAAAAAAAACGTGTAGATATATACAGTATATATATATATATTTTTTTTTTCATTTTCCGATATATATATATATATATATATATATATATATATATATATATATATATATATATATATATATATATATATATATATATATACTGTATTTGCTGGATTGGTGAATGATTGGGTAGCGTAGTCAACCAACAGGTTGCAGGTCTGACTTCGTTAGTGCCCTTAGGTTGGAGCTGAATTTCATTTCCCGATGTGAGACCATCGCTTAGCTTATAGGAGTCCTGAGGTGGCTTGCAAAAGTTCCATGTTTGGTTTCTAGAGCAGGATTTAGGAATTATGTAAAAAAAATTATAAAATCCAATTTTAGCCTTCCCTCGGTACTAAAGGTTTACAATTTACAACATTTAGTGGTTGATAATCATATAAAATATTACTGTAGTTGTTATGACACCAAAGATTCATATCTAATTATTTAGATAACTGAAGTATACATCTTAGACTAAGATGAATACGTGAGTGAATGTTTGAAATATGACGATCAGCTTAAAATTAAAAATATTCCATTTGAATTCGATCTCACGTATTGCCACTAGTAAAATATTATTAGCAATATTTAGGGCTGAGTTCCACAATACGAATAATTGCACGGATTAAATTCATATTAATGTAACTTTATCGATGTAGAAGATGGGCACAAAATTATAATCACATAACCAAGTTTCCAAATTTTAATCGGTCAATAGCACTATGAAAATCGTTATTGTACAAAAAAATGCTGTTTTTTTATTAATATCTTCGATGGACCGTGGCAAGTTTTTCTATAAAACTTTGCAGAATAAAACTAGAAACTGTGATTCTAATTGTGAACAGTGTGACTCTTCAATTTCTATAAATGAAAAAGTCTAATACACATTAAATATTCACGATTGTACGTTTATTTTGTTGAACTCTATATTGAAAGCATTTTAACAGTATAAGTAGCTTTATTTTACGTTACACTAAAATGGGTAACAAGAATGTTTAGAATACTGGTTTTTGTGTGTTTAATAATACTCATTATGCAACCAAAGACAATTGCGGACGATTACTTAGTGACCTGATGCGTAGATGCGTGCTCCTAACTATGGCATTTTTTTATATAATCCGAATTATCAATAAATATATACATAACCTTGATTTTATGGAAATTAACATAAGAAACTCTCGACTATTCCACAAAAATTTGCATAATCAGATTTAAAAAAAGTCGAATTTTTGAATTTCGTTGCATCTCAATTTAAATATTTATCAGCTTGAATGTACAAAAGTTTATTAACTTCACATCAAACAGTGCGAATCGTTGAGACAAGAAACAATAAGTTAACATCAGCTAGTAAGAGTTCTATAGCACTGCAGAAACTTACAAATCGACAATAATCCGATAAAATTACTGAATTGTACTCTATATTCTAAAACTTCGAAGTCATTTTACCTTAATTTTATCTTATTTATATATCACTCCTACACACTGGAGGTTGTAGAACCTATTAGCAAAAAATATTGATCTCCTGCGTGGGCAAAGCGAGTCTGGAAAACTCATAAAAGCAAAATATGAAATTTTACTTTAAAAAATAATAAATAAATTTAATCAGTAGTAATTATTTATGTGCAGCGAAGTCAGATCACTTGTAATGCTTTGGACTTTTCAATTTGATACTCGACTATTGACGTCAGTACTCTGAAAAGCAAATATAAAAAGTTAACTCAACTCTGGAAAATTATCATCATCATTTGCCGTTTGTATTTTGCATTTTTTCCAAGCTATTTAAATGTTATCGCCTGCTCTGGGAGTCAAATTTTAATGCGGTAGTCTCGTTTGGTATGTTTTATTAATTAATAAACATTATTTTTGATCTGTCGAATATTAAAACGAATTTCTGTGCATAAATTTCTCATTAAAAATACCTAGAGCTTTGCTGTCACTTAATTGCAAAGCTATATGTATTTTTAAATGAAATAGGGTTGAAAAGTTTTGGGAGGAAAAATAAACGAATATTAGAAAAGTACATATTAACGTAATACAGTCTGTGATGTGAATTTCTGTTTTGTGTTTCACCGATAGAAGCGCTACATACAGTTAAGTGGAACTCTTATCGCGTAGTTTTTGTTTTTTTTTTAATGTCACGAAATACAACAGTCCATTGAAAAATAAGAAAAATAGGAGAAAAGGAAATTAGCTCCAGGCGTTTGAAAAATGAGGAGAAGGACCAGCTAGGGGGGGGTGGAGAAGAAAGGAAATTAGAAAAACGAAAATTAACAACGTTCGCTGTTAATAAAATCCGTTGGTGCCGCTTATTTATTCTTAATTTTGTATTTCCCGGATGAATAATCCTTTTCACTCTCATAAAAACATCTCGAGCTACTTTTCTTTCCCCACTTATATTAAACTATTTGCATTTCTTTTTCTCTTCTAGTGTGGGGATCAAGAGATTTTTCTTATCGTATTGCGTTATTATAATCCATGAACTTGCAGTATTTCGTGGATATAGGTATTATATTAGCAACCCGAGCTTGTCTGTCAAGGTTCTATCGATTTTTTTTCCCTCCTCTTCCTTCGTACCTTCCCTTAACGTGTTATGCTAACTGACTTGTCATTGCCAAAAAATGTAACTGCATATAAACTTCATTACTAATTATGATAGAGATCATTCCAACTGTTTGGTTTGCTATGTTAGTACAATGCTTGTATTCTCTTGTCGACGTGTCCGTTTTGCCGGCGAGAAGACCCTTCCGCCACCATGTGAAACAGGCTAACTCACTTTCATTTCAAAAACTTCAATAAAGACTCTGCGTCCTCCTAGACGGGATTCGGACCCATGTCTTTCCAACAAAAGGTCACGGCCGATTCTCCTGACTTATAAAATTCGGAATCGGGTTAACCCTGTTTACATCAGTGGTGTCAAATTCAAAGCAGTTATTAAGACGCTGCTATGGAAATTCCTGGATCAGGATTTTTCTTCAAGAATTTTCTGTTCGCTTGAGTTTCTTCATTTCGACTTTAAGACATTCAATTTAAACTTTTTATCCTTATTGTAATTGCTGTAGGACGTCGTTTAGACCTTCTGAAATCCGTATGAATAAGATAGTGTCATCGGAAGCGCGCACGCACGCACGCACGCACACACACACACACACACACACACACAAATTCATTAAAGCAATATCATCTATGCTAAGGTCGTTCCCCTTGCCTTGTACAGTGCGGTTCAACTACCTACTAGGAATGTTCCTATTGTGTACTCCTCTTTACAGAAGAAATTTTTAAACTGAACTCCAAAACCAACTTCACAGAATATGGCATTAGCAAACTAATATACTGTATGTTACAGTTCGACAATAACATCGTCTCCTATGGAAACCGTGTTGCTAAGGCTTAAAGATGCTTCTGTTTAACAGTACGTCTTCCAACCGCTACACTGCTGACACTAGAAACCGTGTGCTGCTATCTTTCGGAGATGGGCGAAACTGCTGAGAGCAGGATTACCACCAGTGCGAATGAAGATCTCGCAGACTAGTTTCATTTTATTCAGGAGATCGCATAAATTATATTATGTTAATTTTCTGATAGATTTACCTCAATTTCTATTCGGCCTGTTTCAAAATGCCATATTTAGCTAAGCGTACCAAATTTTTCTAAGCGTTTCCAAATTTTTCGACCTGGATAAGCTGCTGAATTAGGAAACGTACAATTGCCACGTAGCACAGAAGAATCAAAAATGAATACTACTGGATTTTTAACATTAACAAGCCATTTAAATTCTTAGTTTGCTAATCACTGCAAAGTAGCCAATTATTATGCAGTTAACACTATTTTTAGATAATAAAAGGTAAGAAAATTGCCAATTAATTTATTCCTGCCGATTTTTTATAATGTTACTCCCAGCCACGGAATGTTGGGAACCTGTAGTACAATTAGTACTGTGAGTGGGTTAAGAATTTTTTTTATCTTATTACATAGTCCGAAAACCCTACTCTACAGACTAATAATGGAACTTTCTCAAGACACTTCAGACCTCCGAGTAAACGTGTCTGGTCTCATACCGAGCGAAGAAATTCATCTCCCACCTGAAAAACAATCAAAAACACTATGCAGGGATTCCAACCTGCAGTCCGTTGGTGAGAGAGCGGGTATGTTAACCATTCCTCTAACTAGGCTGTTGAAGTGTACTAGAGAAACTAAAAACATAGATAATCCAAAGAGTCCTGTAGAATTCTTGGATTATCTATATTATCAGATTATCATCTATGTGCTACTCCCTTCCAATTAAAAACGCCTCTTAGTTTTTATTTTTATTTTATTTTTGATGTGGCTCCCGTGTAAGAAAGTTTATAACCTACAGTACAAGAGTATTGTAAATGGATCAATTTTTTTGTATTTTTTAATATTTTTATTTATCTATTTTTCGTATTTTTATTTATCGTTTTATATAGTCCAATTCTGCTCCAGAACCAAAGATGGAACTTTTTAAGCCACTTCAGACCTCCAAAAAACTGGGTAGATGTTGTAGTCTCACAGAGGGCTTTAAAATTCACTTCGGATCTAAACTTACTCTTAATGAATATTAGTAATAAATTAACAACAAAAAAGTCAGTTTATGTATTTTTGTTCCTCGATATATTTTGTATAATGAATAGTGATAATGATAATGATTAATATATTTTGTATAATGCTACAGATGAGTTTCTTATAAAGGCACTGTCACTATAGAAAGCTTAGCAGGGTTGATTTACGTTATATTATTGTGTTTTGGCTTCATTAATAATTCTAAAAAAAGTACCTCAAATAGCTTGTTTATTCAGCTCTCATTCCCATTGAACAATAATATGTGAAAGTAATATGCTGGCCTTAAAATCCACATAACAAATCTTCATTCAAAGAGAAAAAAAACTTCAACTGGACTATTCACAAATTCGACTTTTGCTGTTTATATATATATATAAAGTAATATAACTTCAAATTTCCCCGATAGTACACATACTTATAGGGACTGTTTTTTTCATTTTCTCGTATTTTTTTTTAAGTATTCCTAATTTACCCAGATGTATTACTTTCATTCGTTCTATAATGAAATTGTCGCTCAAAAAGTTTTATTTACTTATAAACATTGCTTTTGTAGTTGCTTACTAGATGTCACTACTGGCAATGTCAAGGATTCACACACGAATATATTATTTTGAAATGTATCAAATGCGGACGTTTTAAGAGGTAGTAAATTACTCATAATATTTAATCCTTTAACTCCATGTGTTGTCACAGTAATGATTATTATATTTAATGCGTTAGTTTAATGGATAGTCGAACAGCGTGTCAGATAAATTATAACTTTATCAAATAACAGATAATAACAAAGTAAAAATCTCCTATCATTGATCATGATTTTGTCAGATTACAGGTTTGAGCTTCCTTCCACATCTGGATAACTTTAATTCTTTTTCCTCCCTCCCTCCCTCATCCCCTTCCGTTCTGAAATAACTTTAGCGCATCAGAGTAGTTGAGTACATACCGGCCGCGCGCACTACCGTAACAAATTGACTCCCGTGCACGCCTTGTAGTAATGAAGTAAATCTCCCTATTTTCCATGATTTCAGATGATGCTATGTTACTAGCAACTCTTCTCCCCCCCCCCCTCGGTTCCCTCCCCCTTTCCCTCGTTCTTTTTATCTACGACAATCAATCACTTTTGGAAATGATACAATGCAATTGACAAACAATTGTTTGTGGGAGCCCACTAGCATCAGGTAGATAAAAATGATTTTTTTTTAAAAAAAAAGTAAAAACCTATTGCAAAATCCTTATTGCCTTTTCAATGTCTGCTTGTGCAATAAAACTAAATTGTGAAAGAAGCCAAAATAGTTCATCATAGAAACATACATATACGTTATAAATATTACAGAAAACATATAATTGCGATGATGTTATATGAGCTACTTTATGGATTGTTAATGTAGTACAATCACTATATTATATCACGAAATCACTATATTATACACCCCTCAAGCCACATGAAATACGAATGACTTTTAAACCTTTAAAGACTATACGCCATATTTTAAGATCTCCGAAAGCCAGTCATGCCTTCTTCAAATATGCCGGTGTCTATAACATCCCCTGTTTCGTGTAGATTAAATTACAACACGTAGGAGATGTAAACAACAACAGAGAAGACAATTCTGGGTTAGCCCTTCATCTCTCGAGGACAAACCATACAGTCGAATGGAACAAAAACTCCATGCCCTATTTAGAGGAAGATTTCCGTTCCCGATACATAAAAGAAGCCATAACAGTAATCTGTTCTAAGCACAATCTCAATAGAAACCAAGGATTAATTCTAGCTGATATTTGGAAGACCCTCATAAAATCATTAAGCACGCCAGAGTTAAATTTCGCTGCTAATTACAGAACGTTCCTGCATAACAACAGTTGACATCATACACGCTCCATGCATTTGATGTACGCGTGCTCTTGTATTTGTAAAAAAATACATTTGTATTCGGTTCATTCTTTCATGAACAGTTTAAGTGTTTAAGTTGTTTTGTATCGCTTTTATTCACCCCGAAGAAGCCCAGCTAAGTTTGCGAAACGTGTTGGTATTTCTTACTTAGTATCAATTAAAATCCTTCCAGACAATATAAAACCCAGTTTATGTCAATTTTTCTTACGTTCAGATGCTGGAAAATAACATAAAATCATTAATCACTATATTATTATTATTATTATTATTATTATTATTATTATGAAACTTCCATGGAATCAAAAGACTCATCGTGGGAGGTGAATAGCATTTCCAACCTCTCCCGAAAATATTCAATAAAAACTTCAAAAAAAAATGCATACTGTGAAATATTTATTCATATCTTTAGTGTAAAATATGCTAAAGTTTCGGTACACGTGATCTGAAATATTGTCTGTTTCGTAACATTAATCGCAGAATCTATTGTTGCTATGGAAATAGGGAAACAAATCACATCCATCTCATTTTTCTGACATCAGAAGAAACATGCATGGCTCTGATGCTGGGCATAATCAAGCAGAAACTATTGTTGCCATAGAAAATTGCAGGTATAATTTCACCCCAAACAAACAAAAATTGACTATTTTATTATACAGAAGAATTATACTTTAATTATTTAAGTCCAACAAGTTGTAAAATGCTTCGTTTTTTTAATAATAAAAAAAAAGGTAGCGATTTTTTCTTCATTATACTTTCCAGAATGTTTATGTGAACTTTCACGGTTTTTTCACAAGTGACTGAATTGTAGCAGTTAAAGTGACGCAGTTTAATGTCACAATATCAATGCCGTTAAAACAGCATGAAGTGATTGAGTTTCTACAGAAAATGCTCCACAGGTTAATATATAAACCAGCAAATGAACGTTATAAGTATTGGCGTGTAAACATGTGTACTGTAAACATTTCTACGAATCAGGCTGTATGCAAACTAAATTTTAGTCTGAATATGATAAGAGATAGTGTGAGTGCAGACTTCGAATAGCAACCGATGTAGTCGGTTGCTGCAGACGCAATGTTGAAATGATTCAAGGAATCGGAACAAAAATAGTTCGGTGGTATTGAAAAATAAATAAATAAATAATAAAATAAAACTAAAATAATGAAAAACTATGAACCGGCACCTTTTTAACTTGATGCATGGAAGAAATAACAGACTGAGTGACAAGTATATGAAACGGTAATATTAGCATCACTGCTGAAGCGCAGTTTAGCGAAATTTATCCACTGATTAGTAAGACTTAGGTTTCAATCCGTATAGTTGCAAGAAACCTTTATAAAGGCTTTTCAGCTGAAGATGAGATAGTCGATCATACGCAGTTAAGGCATAATATAATAGCATCATAGTCTTAGTCGCTTCGACTGTAATTCCAAAGAATCCAATCCTCATGTTGTCTCTTTTTTTGGAAGCAATCAGAAAAAATAATGATACGTTTTGTCTGAAACCAAACAGCAGCAACTGACCCTCTTGCTTAAGAAAAGATCAGAAATAGTTCTTGAAAGCTTTGACTTTATTTTAACCCAGGCGAATCTTCTAAAGGATACGTGTTCAAACAAGACCAGGATTAGAACATGACTCCTGCCGAATGAACAATGGACATACCGGAAGACATAAAAGGCATTCAGTAATGTACTTTTTATAACAGCATAAAAACGCGTATTATAGAAAACTGGTTTCCATAACGAGGAATGATGAATATGGTTCTGTAGTGTATAAGCTTCCGATATAATACTAATATTATGCTTTTTGTATATCTGAATTTTTGGGAGGATGCTTTATATTTCATTCTCAATCTTCTTTTCATCATAGCTGATTATGGTTATGAGTTAAGATAGTGTGACGTCCTTGTAAGAAGTAACAGCGATGCTTTACTATAGAGTTGGTTTCTCTTCTGTCTTTCTTTTTTTCCCCTTTTTTTGCATCCTCTTTTTAGTACAGAAAGAAATCGTCATGCAACTTGATTCATAAAATTCTTCATTTACCATGACATTTTAGAAGTACGTTTTTGCATGCTTAGCTTGTTAACTACAGTATGTGATGTGTTTCCTTTGCCTCTAGTGGATGGGCGTATACGTCTGACGTTGAACTGTGATTTAGTGGTCTATGGCCTGTTATGGACGGCTGAGAAAGAAATAAAGTCCTGACTCTCGAAGCAGTCAATAATTGCTTATTCTTTTGGACTGCGCGAAGCTTCTGTTGTTCTCTGCGAAGGCTCACGTACGATTCGACGAAATAAATAAAATTATAAAAAAAAATGGAAAACATCCATTGCTTCTTTAGAATTTGTTGGATTTTGTGATAATAAAAAGTCGTTTAAAGTTACCAGAATAGTGTGTTATAGTAGTAAAACATAACGAGCACAATTATTTAGAAATAAATGGATATTCTTACATAACACTTGTTCATTTAAAACATCCCATTAAATTATGAGAAGGATATCCTTCAGACATCTTTAGGAACTGAACTATGATTACAACTCTACAGAAACTGTAACAGGGATGAGTTTAATAGCTGGAAATGATGTGTGGTATTGTTAAAGAAGAATTTTTTTTATTATTAATAAAATTTTATTAATTTTACGTAACACAATAAGTAGTATAAGTAGTAAATATTGATTATATACTCATCTTCCGAAAGAAATGTTTGACTTGTGTAAAGATGTTTGAAGATACTATTAAGATACTTACTTTTTGCTAAACAGAATGATAAGAATAATACCATTAATTATACACGCAAAGTAGATATTAGATCCGGCATTATTTCAAAGCCGAATGTAGAAACCATGAAAGTTTCGTAAAAGTAAGTTGACCAGAGAACTTACGGAAATAGTAATATAATTAATAATTGTTTGTATCATGTTATACTTTGATTAATGTATTATTGCGACATAGTTTTTAATGAATCCAATCCGAAAGTGGCTGTTTCATGAGATTATTATGTTATTAGCGTACCAGTATGTTATTGTACCAATATATATATATATATATATATATATATATATATATATAGATAGATAGATAGATAGATAGATCAGAGATGACGTATTGGTCAGAAGTTACCACTTCCTAGACGTGGGCCAGTGCAGGCTGCCATCATTCTCCGAAATATTCTGTGTGTGTGTGTTAAACAGAATGGGAGATAGAACAGTTTCTTGTGGCACTTCACAAGTTACCAGTATCTCTTTGCTGTGTGCTGATCCTATACGTGTTATGTGCTTTCTGTTATAATACTGTAATAATAATAATAATAATTTTTTTACATTTTTTTTTTATTAAAACTATGATTACATATTTAGATTACACTTCATTACACATGATACATACATACATTGATTACATATATTGTGATAACATATTTACAACACATATGATTTACGTATGATTTACATATATTTACAACACATATAGTTCTGTTTTTTTTTTGTTTTTTTTGTAACAATGAAATATAAATTTTCTTTTTTGTTCTGTATATGTATTAATAATAGTTACTGTGCTTGGTAATTTATAATTGCGGTTGAATAACATTACATTTTTACAGTATTTATACAATAACAACGAGTTATATAAATTTACTATTTTTGATTTAATGTATTTTAGCGCTGTAACACTACAGCACTTTAATTTACTATATGGATTGTTTCCCTTTTTGTTGATCTTGATTGAGATGTTATAATGCTGTAATAATAATAATAATAATAATTTTTAAACACTTTATTATGTCTTGTATGCATATAATAATTACATTATAAAATTATCGAAATTACAAAATTTTAAAATTATAAAAATTACATATAAATTCAATGATGTTTTATTATTAAAATTATGATTATATATTATGCATTTACAAAACATGTTCTAGAGGTTTTTTAACAATGAATTTCATACAAATTTTCCTTTTTTGTATGTAATGCATTAATTATAGTTGCTGCAGATGGTAATTTATAGTTGCAGTTGAATAAGATTACATTTTTTAACAGTATATATATATATATATATATATATATATATATATATATATATATATAGTATAATAATAAGTTATATATATTTTACAATTTTTTGCTTTTAATGTATTTATTACAACACTTCAATGTAATAAATTGATTTTTTTTCTTTCTCTTGATCTCAGTTGATATGTAATGTCTCAACTTGCATCCTCGAAGCTTTTTTGTAAATTTATCTGAGGATAACATCGGTTAGATATCTTTTATTAATTTGATTGCTGTGTTGGAAGTAGGCTGATGTGTGAGGTCAAATGAATGATCTGAAAGGTCTGATCAAAGTGAAGTTGCCGATATATTCTGGTGTTAATACATCTGTCTTAATGGTTCACATTCATTTTTATTGTAGTCTTCTTTTTGAACGAATAAGGAGACTTTTTTTTATCCTCACTATGGTAGCCTTTCTATGTCTTCTGAGCGTTTGATTTGTATCGGCTTTGAAGTTTGTGACTTTCTTATGAATATATTTGCATCTCTGATCCACAAAAATTGGTAATTTTTTTCTGTTTTTGCTTTTCTTGCTTGGTACAACAGATTCTGGTTGAATGGTGTTAACTATTCGGATACGAAGATTGGTGTATTGTCTTGCAATGCGTTCAAGTCCTCGGCAACTGTTTTTTTTCTGTCTGCAAGCTTTTATGAGATTGTCAAATAATAATAATAATAATAATAATAATAATAATAATAATAATAATAATAATAATAATTATTATTATTATTATTATTATTATTATTATTATTATTATTATTATTAATTAAGGGGATACAAATCCCTTGTTGTTCAACTGCCAGTAAGCAAAACTCTAAGATCGAGAACTACGAATCTATGAGTTTCATATATATATACACCGAAAAACTATCGGTGAAACCAAGTGTAAATGACCACTTGGTAGTACAACACCAAGGCAACTCGAAGCAAAGGTGGAGCAAGCTCTCTCACTATCCTTGATATCTTCTCATAATGTAAAAACACAGTCCCTAGGGGATGTAACACTGTAATTACATTATGAGGAGAGGTCACTACCCAGACCGGTTTCAACCTTTTTTGAGGTCTCATCAGTGAGTAGGTAGACCCGGAAGATAATAAAGTTTAAGTGAAAAGAACTTACATACCTTTACTATACGAATGCCATAAAGATGTAATTACAGTATTATATCCCCTAGGGGGCTGTGTTTTTATATTATGAGAAAATATCAAGGATAGTGAGGGATCTTGCTCCACCTTTGCTTCCAGTTGCCTTGGTGTTGTACTACCAATGGTCATTTACACTTGGATTCGCCGATAGTTTTTTGTATATATATATATATATATATATGTGTGTGTGTGTGTGTGTGTGTGTGTGTGTGTGTGTGTGTAAAACTCATAGATTCGTAGTTCTCGATCTTAGAGTTTTGCTTACTGGCAGTTGAACATCAAAGGATTTGTATCCCCTTAATTATTATTAAGGATGCAGAAAAATAGCCGTTTGGCTTTCAAATTATTATTATTTTTAATAATATAATAATAATAATTTATTACATATGATACATATATTACATAGTTTTGATTACGTATGATACAACATTATATATATTTGTTTACATATGAAACAACATTACATACATTTCTTTACATTTGATACATTCATGTATTCTGATAATAATAATAATACTTTTTTTCGCAATAATAATTATAAAAATTTATAACATATGGTACATGCATTGCATACATTACATATGATACAACGTTACATACATTTGTTTACATGTGATACATACATTACATGCATTTGATTATATATGATACATTTATTTTTATTTATTTATTTTTTATTTATTATCTTGAATGAGATGAGATGTATTTTCTCAACTTTCATCCTCTAAGCTTATTTGTGTGCTTATCTCAGGATGACACCAGTTATTATTTATTGGTTTATTTGCTGTGCTGTGAAGCTATGAAATCAAATCTATGTTTGGTTGGCTTGACTTCCACTGCAGCCGTTGATTGAGAAATTCGCACGCACGCACACACACACACACACACACACACACACACACACACACACACACACACACACACACACACACACACACACACACACACACACACACACACACACACACACACACACACACACACACACACACACGACAACTTAGAATGTCTTGATGCGTCGCTGAACTGGAAGCCTGAACGAATATATTGTGTTTCATTGCGTTTGTATGGTATTTTGGGTGCGTGTTTCTTGTTCATAGTATGTCCTTAGAGCTCTTTTCAGGCTATTGTAGTTTGTAAGGTTTCTTTGTTCAAAAGGTAATTTGTTTATCATGTCTGGAATGTAGAAGTTTCGCGTGGCCTTTCCGTAGTGATTATTGTATTTATATGTGATATAATTAGTTGTCTGAGGTCTTGTTATACGGTATGTATTTCTGACTGTCCTGTAGTTGGCATCGAAATAATGTTTTACAAAAGCTGCATAGTGACATAAATGTTTCGCTAGCAGTATTTTGCGTCTGGCATTGCAGTGTATATAAAGTCGTTATTGTCTCTTTGTTCCCAAAAGATCAGTTTTATGATTTTGTACTGTAACGACATTAATCTATTTAGTTTGCAGGGTACACAGAAAGCATACGTTGTTATAGCGTATCTTAGTATATTTTGACATACTGCTTTGTATATTAGTGTTTTTAGGCACGTGGAAACTATGTCTTTTAACCTGTAGAGTTTGCCAATTATTGTTCGGAGTTTGTTGTGTAGATGGTTTATGTAGCTATTCCAGTTCATATCTGCATCGAAGTAAATTCCAAGGTATCGTATTGTTTCAACCTGAGTGATTGTAGTGGTTTTGCTGTTCTTTGTGTTTTTTATGTTGGAAAGTGGATGTTGGATGGTTATATATTTGTTATCAACTGGTCGAGTCAGTGCATTTCTGAATATCATTCATTTTGTCTTTTCTGAGTTTAGGTGTATGGAGTTTTTCGTGAGCCAGTCTGTGATCAGATTTATGTCATGTTGCATATTTGTTTGTTCTATGCTTGCGTTATTATGGATGGATATGGATGGATAGCTGTATCGTCTGCGTATTGGAATATCTTACCTTTGAGAGGTAGCTGATTAATATCGTGCGTGTAAATGTTGAATAGAGTTGGGGAGAGTACAGCTCCCTGTGGTACTCCACAGGTTACTGATAGCGCTCTGCTTCGGTTTGACCCGATACGTGTGATATGCTTTCTATTTTGAAGGTAGTTTGTAAACCAATATTTTTTTTTATTTTTTTATATGTATTTATTTATTGATTGCTAAAATATTTATACATACAATAAACATCTTGTGTGACATTGCACCTTATAATTTTACAGAGTTCAGCACTAAGTGCTGCATTTCCCACATTGGATTTCAATTAAAATATTTAATAATAATTTTTTCCTTTATATTCTGTTTTTACAACACATGTTCTTCTAGTATTAACAATGAAGATTATGCAGAATTTTTTGTACAATTTTTTATTTTTTATTTTATTTTTTATTTTTTTTTAAGTTTGAGAAAGAGTGATTATACATACGAATTTCTGCATTTGCTTATAAGGATTACTTGTAGATGAGTGAGGCAAGTTAATCCCACCTACTTCGAAGCTTGGGTTAGCTTTTATGATGAGAGTGGGATTTAGTCTTCACTATTTGTGTTGTTGCTACTGTTTATGTATGGGATGTAGGCATTGGATGCTAGTGATTTGTGATTTGTATATTAGTGTTAATGGTTTCTTAACTTTGTTGGTATATTTTTCAGAGTTCGTTTTTTAATGTTCTGTAGTTATCGACGTGCTTTAACTTTCTTGGTAGGTTGTTGAGTTGCGTGGGTATCTGATGCGATCTCACAAAAGAACCGTATGAGTTGTTGAAGGGTGTGGGGATGTAGAGAGTTGTTGTAGGTCGTGTTATACGATATGTGTCTCTGTTGTTTTGATAGGTGATGTTGAAGTCATTCTTTGTTAATGTCATGTAGTGTTTCAGGTTTTTAATGCTCAGAATTTTGTGTATCGCCATGTGCTTGTCGGATATTGGTTGTTGCGTGTAAGGTGTCCAGATCACTGTTGACACGATTTTCCTGTGTAGTGTTTCTAATTTTGTTAGGTGGATGTTTGATGTATTTACATAGACTGTCATTCCGTATCTGAGTAGGGATTCGCAGATACCGTGATATAGGAGTTTTTTTTTTTATGTTGGGTGGAATAATGTCTTTAACTTGGAAGAGTTTTGCTGCGATGATCCGGAGTTTGGTGTGTAGGTATTCTATATGTTTTGTCCATTTAAGGTGGGAATCTATGTAGAGACCGAGGTATTTTGTGTGTGTGATAGGTTTGATTTCGGAACATTGGCAGGTATTTTTGTTGTTACTGCAGAGGTATGTATGACAATGTATCGATGGTGATACGGGGCGTATGATTCTTGGGTTGTGTATTATCAACATCTGTGTTTTGGTGCCGTTGATTAGAATTGCGTTTTGGTGGAAGTATGTTGTGATTTCGTTTAGGTCTTGTTGTGCTTTGCAGAGAGCTGTGTTAATGTCTGTGTGGATTGCTAGTAGTGCAGTGTCATCTGCGTATCGAAATATTTGACTTCTTATGGATATGTTATGAACATCGTTAATGTATATGTTGAATAGAGTGGGTGATAATATGGCACCTTGAGGTACACCGTGTTTTACTTGTATACTACGACTGTGACATGTACCTATTTTTGTTACTTGTGTTCTGTTTGAGAGGTAGTTCTTGAACCATGTATGCAGTGTTCCTCTTATACCTATTGAGTATACTTTGATGAGTATGTCATGTCATGTGTGTCAAATGCTTTGGTTAGGTCAAGCAGTATAAGGACGGCGTACTTGTTTTTGTCGAGAGCTTTGTTTATTGTATCGGCGATGTCTTCTAATAAAGTAATGGTGCTTTTTGTTTTCTGAAAGCCGTATTGGTTTTGTGAGATGATGTTGTACTTCTGTAAATAGTTCTGTAGTCTGGTGTGTGTTATTTTTTCTAGAATTTTTGAGATGACTGGTAGTGTAGCTATTGGTCTGTAGTTCTGAGTATCGTTTCTTTTGCCATGTTTGTAAATTGGCATAATTACTGCAGTTTTCAGTTTTTGTGGAATAATGCCTGTGTCGAATATTATGTTCACGAGTTTCAATAGTATTGGATTTATTTGTTCAAAGTGTGTTATAAGGTCTGTGAGTCTTATTTTGTCTATTCCTGGAGTGGTCTTTGGTTTTAGTTGTAGGATTGCTTCTTTCAGTTCCTATTTTGTTATGGGTGGAAAATACATCGTTTGTTGTTGACTTTGTGTCGGTAGTTTTTTGTTGATGGTTGGTAGTTTGTCTTTTTTGAGTTGTGTGATGTTGTTTGTGAAAGCATGATTGAATGAGTCTGCTAGTTCCCCCTGGTTTGTGTCCTGACCGAAGCTTTTTGCAATAAAATCTTGTACTGAAGTTTTCTTTTTTCGGGTTACTAATTCGTTGAGTGTAGCCCATGTTTGCTAATAATAATAATAATAATAATAATAATAATTATTATTATTATTAGTAGTAGTAGTAGTAGTAGTAGTAGTAGTAATAATAATAATAATAATAATAATAATAATAATAATAATAATAATAATCGCTGCTCCAGTTTTTTATAGTTTTAAAGTGGTTCCAACTCCTGTTTTAAGTTGAAAGTGCTCCCAAGTAACCCTACTTATCACGCCGAAGACAGTGATATAAAATTCAACGAGATCGTCTAAGAAGAAACCAAATTTTGAAGTGTTGAAAAGGGAACAGAGAGGACCGTGGTCAACAACCAGCGAAGAACAAAGGACGTCGCCATCTTTATAATCACGCCTCACTGCCTAAGGGAAGAAAGGTGAATCATGAAGTGTATCAAATGCCTGGAGGAGTTATCGTCCAACGGAAATAATATAACTTGTACGAAATGCAGTAGGATTCTACACTTAAAATGTGCCGGCTTTTCAGAAAAAACCGGGCAACATAAATATGAACCCGATGTAACACGTGAGGAATGGAAGTGTGTAATCTGCATGAGGAACAAAGAAACGCACGTAAGGCAGCCACCTACGATGCAGCCGATTATACCGGAAGCAAAATCAGATGACGAACTGAACAGACAAAAAAACGCAGGTGAGTCCTATAATTTAAACTCTTTAAGTATACTAATAGAAAACGGTCTAGTGACTATAAAACTCAGCTTAGTAGATCTTGTGCAAGAACTCTTTAAGAAACAGAACGAACAAATAACAAAAAAATCTAGCGAATATGAAGATTTGGTAAAACATAATAATTTAGCAGTTATAGAAGTGTTGCAAAAGACATTAAAATGAGCATTAACGCACTAAACGACAGGCAACACAATTTGATGAAAGAGACATCCGAACTCCGTCAAGAACTTCATTCTCTAAAACTACAATACGAACGTTTAAATCAGCAACAACATAAAAAAGATCTTGTCATAAACGGTCTTCCTGAAACTGCACCTACAGAAAACCTCAGAGACGTGGTTTTAAAATTAGGCCATGTAATTGATATCCCCCTACAGCTTAACGACATTCAGACCGTAAATCGGATTCCTAGGAAGAGCAAAAACCAAGACTTCCAACGACCTGCACCAGTCATAATTCGTCTTAAGAGCAAGTCCACAAGAGACAATCTCATAAAAGCCAGCAGGCAGAAAAAACCAGTTGCCAAGGACATGAACGCACAGCAATACAATACACCAATCTTCCTATCCGAATATTTAACACCATTCAACCAGAATCTGTTGTACCAAACAAGAAAAGCAAAAATGGTAAAAAATTTACCAATTTTTGTGGACCAGAGATGCCAAGATATTCATAAGGAAGTCACAAACTTCAAAGCCGATACAAATTAAAAGCACAGAAGACATAGAAAGGCTGCCACTGTGAAGAAAAAAGCCTCCTAAATAGTTCAAAAAGAAGCCCACAATAAAAAAAGAACGTGAACCATCAAGACAGATGCAATAACACAGGATATATCGGCAATTTCACTTTGATCCGACCTTTCAGATCATTCATTTGACCTCCCAAAGATCTGCCTACTTCCAACACAGCAACCAAATCAATAACAAATATATGTATATATAACCAGTATCACCCTCAGATATGCTAATTACAAAGCTTCGAGAGTGCAGTTGAGTTACATCCCAGTAGCAATATTTATCTAACATTATTCACTTAACATTTTGTAATGAATTCTAGTAGTAAACAGAAAATGTGATAGTAATACTTCAGTTATATATTTAAGTTTAAAATTATATATTTAATTTACGATTTAAATTTAAAAAAATTATCATTATGTAAACTGCAACATAAGTAATATTGTTTAACTTGTGAGTCATTAATAATAAACACGATTACTATGATTATTATTAATGGTAATAATACACTTTACTCTTGTGTCAATGAAAATTTCTGCAAATGATAATGATATTAAGAGTAATTATAATTCTTACTGAACCATTTTGCAAGAAAAAGATGCATTGTTGCCTAAATATTAGTATATTCATGTAATTATTTGAGAGATAATAAACTATATAAAAAAAATTATTATTATTATTATTAGCCACTTTATACTAGACAATACTGCATATCTACTCTATACACTTTGCCATCTACACCACATCATCTGCTACAAATTGCAGTATTTTTATATGTTAGCTGCGCGTGTTCTCTGGCCAGTTTGCTCGTTTTGCTGGAGAATAAACTCGAATTTCGGAAAGGATAAAAGAAATAAACTTACTATTTCTGTAGAAGACTAGATCTTACTTCAGCTGAAAAAACTCACCTAAATATCCCTTGCGTTACGACGACAATGAATTAAATAATAATAATAATATTTTTATTAAATAATAATAATAATAATAAATGATAAAAACCATAAGATTCAATAAGATAATTTGTTACTCCGGGATTTTTAATGTCGCTAACAGCATTCGCAATGTGTTTCGTATAATTACTGACAATATTTTTCGTCAAATTTCGTATCGAACAAAGTCGATTGTTCTTCCATTAGACAACACTATAATTGCTTTGATGAAAAGTTTAATGTTCATTCTCTCATTAAAAAATAATTAAAAAACTCGTATTTTTTGGAACAAACTAATTCAACTCTTTATCCGATAAAATGTAAATTTTAGTGGTATTACTACTGAAATCGAATGACTTAATTGAGATTTCTTATTATCATGCAGTTCGCGTTATATACTTTTCAGGCTTCGTAGACATCTTACAATTAGAAAACTTTATATTGGCAAAAACTATACAGCACAAGTTGTGAAACTTTCGAAGGATAACAATAAATATACCGGGAAACTGTTATACCAACAAGGAAGACTGTTGACGTTTAATTGTGCTTTTACCTGAAAATATAGAGAAGCTGAGTACGGTTTTTCATGATCATAGATCATTGTCAAATAAAATTAAAACCAATCACAGAAAGGCATGCTGCTCTGAACAGATGAAAGAACAATAAATTGAATTCTGGAGTAACATCTCGACTGGTACTCCACTAAGATTGCAATAAAATCAAAGAAAGTTGAGGATTAGGAATTGTTGATGTCGTCCAGATGGAATTTACTGAGGAATTAACAGAGAATGGAATTTAGTGGAAAAAATATTGCTCAAGCCAACGAGAATCCTCCAACAAGACTTACAGTAACTGTAGTTAGAGAAGTAAAGCTTGGAGTCAACGTGACAATAAAGCTTGTTTAAAGCGATTATTTCTTTATATAGAAACCTAATTGCAAAGAAAATAAAAGTAACTTATTCACCATGCATTGAGGTAGAGAGAGCACTAATGTATTTTGATGTGCAAAGCACTGTTATAGTGTTATGTCTCGTCTCATCTTGCCTTTAACATGTTAGGCTCAATGACCTGTCTCGCCCTGTATAGTAACTAGATTTTATAGAAAATAATTAATGCTATAATAAGTCAGTTAATTTACATAGCCTGATAGGTCTCACAGTGAGTGTATAATGTGGTCGACTTGTCTATCTTGTGAGATGACAAAAAAAAATTGCGGGATGGAACACTTCCATATGCCACCAGCTCACCTTCATTTCAAAAGTAGTTATACAATTCTTCGTTTTCTAGAAAGGATTTGAATCTCGAGCATCACGTACTGCTATTAAACTCGTGATGGGATAATCTAATTTTATAGAATCTACATCAGTGAATTAAGTCAACATATAAATATCACTGACTAGAGCGATAAAGCTCGGTCTGTAGTAACTATATCCTTTAGTTGAAAAGAAATGAGATTTCATATTTCATTCGGCTACCCATTATCATATGGAGGCGGCAGGGGGTCTTGTTTTTCCGACAAAACAGCAATCCAGCCAGAACGCTCATAGTTAGTTGAGATGTAGCTCATTGTATTACACAATATTAATCACTCTATCTCAGCATTAATTTGGCTTATCTGAAACAATTTTTTTCATGTACAACCGAGTCTCGAATGTACAACCACCAAAGAGGTTGTACATTCGACTAGTTATACATTCGGCCACGAGGAAGTTAACCTAACTATTGACCCTACTTAAAAATTTAGTAGCTTTATTTTATTACTTAGAATTTCTTTTATGCAACTACGACTAATGAAAAAAGTACAATTTTTGCAAGAATAAGAAAGCTTAGGTCAAATCTATGAAAAAATCTACAAATACGAAAACATATACTTGTTATATGCTGTCTAGGTTAGAAATTTCTTAAAAAGATATACTTATCATTACTCTACAGGGGGGGGGGGGGTTTCTGGAAAGAATAATTCCTTTAAAATATTGTAGATAATGGAAATGTTGAGCTTTCTGCGCCAATTCATGAAATCATGAAGTGAAATTAAGCAGTTTATTTGAATTTCAAATTTTATAAGGATTTAGCTCTCATTGTGATTGTAGAGCATTAAGAAGACCTGCATTTTACCACGGAATCTTTGTTAATTCTCATGGTCAGAAAGACAAAAAAAAAAAAATAGAACGAAGTTGCAGAGCGAATTATCTAACTGTAATCAAATTATTCTGCATTATCAGAAGAACAAAAATAAAAATAAACAGAAATATACTACATTAGTATCGTGAGTGACATAAGATTTTTTTTTCCTGTTTTGATTAAGTTTATAGTCTGCGCGATTAGCCTAGTGGCTGTGCGCTTCACAATCATATACCTGGGGAAGGAGTGTCCTAGGTTCGATTCCGGTCGGTGACGTGAGGAGCTGAAGGATCTTCCTCAGCCATAGTCAAGTTAGCCAGTCTTGGGCGTGGACAGCAGGGTTTTCCCCTAAGTTTATCCTGGAGTTTTTCATCCCGCAAAGCAGGCAAACCGGCCTGGAAAAACTGAATACCACGGATATAGGATACACCAGGACGTAGGGCTGACCATCTTATGCTGTGAACGGTTTGAGGTCCGATGATTAATAAACCCTCGACACTGCAAGGTAAAAGAAGAAAGATGAGATGAAATTAAGTTTATATATTTTTATTTATTTTTAACTAATTTGAAAATCCTGCCCTCTCTCTCTCTCTCTCCGATTTCCCTTTCAGCCGTTTTCTACCGTAGGTGACTTTGTAGGCATTGCCCACAAAGTATTCCTGGTGAGATTTTTACAGGATTGTTCTTTCCGCAACCCCTCAACCAATTTTATCCGCGCTCAGGACCGGCATATGGCTGGGACGTATTCATGATTGTAATCCATGTGTTCGTGGAGCCGGTTTGCCTATTCTGGGGGACAAAAACCGGAGTTTCCGGGTGAAAAAACCCTGCTTCCGTATGAGACCGTCTAACTCACCTTTAGTCGAAGTAGACCAGATAAAGGATTCCTCACGTCATTGACGGTAATCGAACTCAGGTCTTTCCGACCAAAGGACTTCGTCTATACTGACTGAGCTACGGAAGCTCAAACCCTGCCCAAGAGACGGAATATGGAAGTTTTTCAAGTCGTTTTAGTCCTCATAGCCATAACTGCTTCAACCATAGTTCCAAAATGACAACAGCATTTTTTAAAATGATTTGAAAATTTTATTGATACTGAAGAAGTAGCACAAATGAAAATATAATACAGTTGTGATGCAACAAGTATTCAAAACAATACAAGTCATAATAGTAGAGAATAAAAATTAATTCTACATTTGTTATAAAAAATATCCTACAATTACTGTTCAAGTGGTAATATGAAGATTAATAGTTTAAAGAAAAGACTTAGTAATAAAGAACAGAAAATGGAAATAGATTAGAAGGGACTGTTCAATGTGTGCAACCAAGGGTCGTAACTATACTGGCTGCTATAAAAATACGAATGTAAGCGATCCAGTCACTAAAAAATTAAATGACTGTATCTATGAAGGCATACGTTACATACAACGGAGACATAATATATAACATTTAGAGCAATTTTCCATAATATGCATATAAAATAAAAGTCAACATTATTTAGTCTCATCAGTCTCTGAATCTTTTTTTAAAAAAATAGAACCTGATGTTACACAATTTATTTATTTATAAATTCTGAAGTTATCTGATTTACCAAGGGGTATAACGAATATTTAAACTTCCGATAGAAAGAACCTTCAAGCTACATACCAAGGATAAAACCATTAACGGTCATTGTTAACGTAGTAAGACATTTAAGCGAATGTAAAATACTTTTATTATATCGCCAGCTCTCCGTAGTAAACCAATGAGCATCAATTTGCTTCAATTATTTAGTCAATTTTTTATGTGACTCTCACTCAGGAGCAGATATAAACCTATAATGCATTTGTGAATACTGAATGGATTAAGAATATTGTTCTATTCTTGTTAATTTTATATTTTTGGGTTTTTATTTATTATACATAATCTGGAAATTCTGCTATAGAGACCAAACATGGAACTTTTTCAACCGTCTTCCATTAAGTGGGGTTTCAGGGCGGTGAAATTCATCTTTCACCTAAAGGTAATCACAAACATCCATGCCCATGGCTGGATTTGAACCCATAGTTTGTTGGTTGGAGTGTGGGTAGCTGACCACTCGGCTAACCATCCAGCTAATTCTGCTGAACAGTAGCCATGAAGTTTCTGTATTGAAACTGACTTCGCTCTCTGTGAGACAGAGGCTAAAGAGATTCTGTGAGAGATGGGGGTCATGAAACCCATTTTCTTTTGGGACAGCATTAAGGATTTTAGGCAGGTTTTGGTACACAGCCCCCAAATGTGCTAGCAATATTTTAAGATTTGGCTGGCTTGGAATTTGTACAGCGTTATTAGTTAGGCAGAAATAAAGCGACTTGAACAAAAAACGGATGCCAAGTTTTTGAAGGCTGAAGATGCCTTAGCAATAATGTGGTTTATCCAGAAAAGCGTCCTTCTAGAAGAAAGATGTATTCTTGAGTGTTAGGCAGAATGTTATCAACAGTAAGGGGAAAAGAACTAAGGAAGGCCAGTTTTGTGAGGGGAAAAGGTGTTTTCTGAAAGCACTTACCATTAGATTGTCGTCACTTCTGTGAAGAAATGATGGTCAATGTTTAGGGCATTGGTTGTAGATGATCTTGAACTAAAGTTTGTAATATTAGCAGGAAGAATGGATGGTGCTATTAGCAATAAACCTATGCATAGGGTTGGAGGACAATGAGAGAAAGTCATTTATGTATGTGAAGAATAGAGTGAATAATATAACAGAGCCGTGAGGAACACTTGTATTAATAGAAAAATCTGAAGCGAGAACAACATCGCAGCAAACGATTGGAGAAAAAAAAATGGCTCTCCAATTATAAAGGTTGAAAGGTAGTATTCAGTTGTGAATCTGCTTAAAAGCCATCTATACCACACTGTGAAATGCTTCATTGACGATATTCTTTGGTTGGAAAGACTTGGATATGAAAGAATAGGGTTCGAGTCCCGTCGAGGACACAAAGAACTTTTATAAGAACTTTTCAACTGAAAGTGAGTTTGCCGTCTCATACTTGGTAGGATTTTCCATCCCTCTCAAAAACACAGTTTTCATCTAAAAAAAGAAAATTATAAAAATGAGGCAGAACACATGCAGTTTATGATACACTGGTTTCATAACCTTAGTTGCTTCAGCTATTATATCAAATGGCCCAAAAGCCCTTTCACATGCCTTGGAAATGTCAATTACAATAGCATACGCATTTCTCTAAACCTTATCATAGCACGTGTCCAGGGATTAGATGATGTAGGCCAAAAGATCTGCTGTAGATCTCAAGTGGCGAAATCTATTACCATTCATTGGTTAGCTAGTAGTTCTCTAGGTGTTCAAGAAATTGTGTTGATGACCTTATCCATTTCTTTATACACGAGAGGTGAGAGCAATATATGCACCATTTTTTTACTGGCTGTAAATGAGCTTGTTCCCATGAGGTGAAGTGGATGCCAACCGAGTACAATACAATGTAGAGGTGACACATGGCAGATAATAGTCAGGAACACATATTTTAAGCACGACTGGGGAATACCATCAGAATCACAAGGTACCTAAATCATCTTCTAGTAATGTGAAAGGCCAATTTAATTCCTTATGCAAAGCAGTCAAAGATCTGAATTCAATTCATGAAACCGCTTTTGTTACAAATTCATTTTAGATTATCACTTTCTGTCAATATTAAGAAAATAGTTTTTCCCTTCCACTAAGCACTCTGAAGTTAATGAATTCATTGCAAATAGAACAGTTATAAGTACGATAACAATGTTCAGAAATCCAATGCTCAACATCTCTGAAATATCAAAGAAACTGGCATTAGCTTCTCATATGATATAAAAATCATGACGCCAGCTACTTTTAGATACTGATATAAACAAATAACAGAAGTTTATAAATGTTTTTAAAACTCTTCGTACAATCAAACAGGACTAGGGAAGAAATTCTGTTATAGAGAGAACAGCACAGTGCAAATTATTTCTTTGCTTGCATACACATTATTATTATTATTATTATTATTATTATTATTATTATTATTATTATTATTATTAAGAATTTAGTCCTAAATTCCTCACGTGCGATTCAGCATTTAAAAAATTCGAAAAGCAGAGCACTCTTTACCAAAACAATACAAATAAATAGCGTTTACTGTTTAGAAAAATACATTACATTTCAATTGCAGTTCTAGTCTCTAGAATTTTTTTCTAAGCTTTTTTTTCCAGTCGATTCCAAATTTAGTCCAACTCTGGCGCTGACAAGTAGGGCTTTAATGTGGTGCTCTTTCTCTTCATTCAGAAATATCATAAAAATCTTGATTAGAATGCACTTCCTAAGGGATGTGCATCTTAACTGTGCGAATTTTTTCTTTATTCACTATAATTGTTTTTACTCATACAACCAACAAATATTAATAATTTAAAAATGTTGTAGAAAGTAGGCTAGAACATTTTTTTTTGTCCCAAGTTTTGGAAACTTGGGGAAAGAATATTCACGCTTAGCCAATCATAGATAGTTGGCCGTACTCTAACAGTGATTTTAAAAGGCATCCGGGGAAGTGAGTACACAGACAGCTACCGCCATCTCATGGTCCCTGACAATGACACTATATATTATTGTCTGAGAAGTTTAAGTTCTACTGTCGATAAAAAATATAATCTACGGACATTAACAGGTCCAAACTACAACATTGGCAAGGATTACTGGGAAAGACATCCAAGAAGAATCTAGCGTTATGCCTAGATATGAGTTAACAAAATTCACTGATTTTTACTTTTCATTTTCATATGATTTTCATTAATATCGATTTGGGGGGGGGGGTCAGTGACATTACTTATGTGGTAAAGTATTAGAATTTTGGTTGAATTCACTGGTTCTTGAATAAGATTTATATTTCTGCAGGAAATTTCACACTTCCAATAATAACAACAACAAAAAGACATTTATCAACAACTTAACTGCGTTGCGAAGAATGAAAGCATACAATCAATATCCGGTCCGTCAAGTAACTTCCTACAGCTATGCTTTTTTTTTTCGAAATAGTTGGCCAAGAGATCGCCTGAGGCGAAAACATCTTTTCTCTATGGCAATAACCAACTTACAGAGGCAGAAAGTCTTAACAAGTCGCCTCCAGAGAAAAATTTGAGCCAAAGAGAGAGAGAGAGAGAGAGAGAGAGAGAGAGAGAGTCTTTCCGGACCAAAGCACACGTTCGACTATCTTTTACTCAATTTCACGTTCATAGTTAGTGTTGCTATTTATCATCATAGTACTAATAACGTATGTAGACCTCTTGATCTAATTTTTGGAAGTCTACTTTCCTTTTGATTTCAAGTTATTTATTTAAGATACTGAATATTTATCGTTCTGTTTACGTGTTCTATTCAGTACTATTTATTTTTGTTTCTTGCTTGTTGGAATACTTTTCTACCTGTGAAACCTTCTTGATAAACATGAGATTTTAAATTTACAACTAATAGCGAAGTTACGATCTCGTATTTACTTTGAACACGAGAACAGGTAAGGTATCCATTACCCTTTTGTTATATAAAACGATAAAAGCTTCTGTACTTTTACTTGATGATTCATATATAGAGCCGAAATTACCACCAGTTAGTAAAATCCTAAAAATATACTAACGGATTGGCAATATATCAGTACTTGAACTACTGCAATTAAAAGATGCGATTTCTTCTCGGGTCTTTCAATTACAGTAAGAAATATCGGCAGCTGCTGTTGAAAGCAGGCCAATCTTTATGACAGTATATCATATGGATGCCGAAGAATTTTTGTTCTTAAGAAATTGGAGTTTTTTTCGCACCTTAAACAAAACAAAACAACCTGGCCGGAATTGACAAACGTAATACTTGTAATTCATGACCCTATTATCCTGTGTAATAGTAAACAACCACACACACCTACTGCATCTATTTGCTGGTTGTCTAATAGAAAAACTTCACTTCTGTTTTAAGAAACCAAATTTTGTTTGTTTAGCTCGATAAACAATAAATATTTTAATAGATTTCTGAAATATATAGGAGAAATTAATCTGAAATTAATTTCCACAACCCTGTGTGGAAATTAATCTTTTCCATCTTTTCAAATCAAAAAGAGCTCGACTTACAAATTTCTCTTCCAAAAATTGGTAACTTCGAAGAAATTTTATTAAAGGCAGTTTGTATTTATTTATTTTATTTATTTTTGTTATTATACAGCTTAACCAGTCTTCAAAAGTTAATTAGGGCTAAACAGTCTTGCGTACTTCCTTTGGAGAAATAAAGAGGCATTGGTGGGTTTGTTTTTTTTTAATTCATTTTTATATTACTTTTTATTTATATTTACTTTTTATATTACTTTTTATATTACAGTTTTATATTAATGGATTTACAGTGATACTGCTGGACTTTGCTAAGGCTTTGACAGGATACCGCATGGAATTCTAATCAGTAAACTGCAGCACATGGGGATGGATATAGGGTTGGTGAGATGGATAGAAGGGTGGTTGATCAAGAGATATCAGAGAGTAGTTTATTCAAGAGTAGAGTCCAAAAGAAGGCCTGTGAGTAGTGGTGTACCGCAGGGTTCTGTTCTTGGACTATTGCTGTTTAATTTGTTCATTAATGATATAGGGAAGGATCTGGGAGGAACTGTTCATTTATTTGCTGATGATTCAAAGTTGGATAGAGCAATAGTGATGTAGAAGATGTCAAAATTTTGAAGGATGATTTGGATAGATTCACAGTCTGGGCTAAGGAGAATGGATGTCAGTTTAACGTGGCAAAGTGTAAGATTATGCATTTTGGGGTGAAAAGATTATCAGCAGTATACCACATTGGTGGAACTGTACTCCAGGAAATTGACGAAGTCAAAGATTTGGGAGTATTGGTGGATAAGGAGTTAAAGTTTAGAGGGCACATAGCAGAAGTGGCTAAATCGGCTCATCAGATCACTTGGTTACTGAAGAATACTTTGATGAGCAGAGACAAGCAGGTTATTATTATTAAAATTAAAAGAAACACACGTATTAACGACAGTGAAAATTATTTAATTGTAAATATTTCATCCTAAGTATCTTAGGGCATCATCAGTACAGTAGTTTAAAACAATAATAGGAATAACATACAGTTAGGGCGCATGATTACAATAGAATCTCATTAAACGTGCGTAACGTGTTACAAAAAAAAAATTAATTATTTAACACAATTTTGTATGACAATTTCCCATACTTTTGGAATAATAAGAACGTCGTTGCGGTTTAAGTTTAGTCTGTGTAGTAGGGATTCAGAACTTTCTTCGTATAAACGTTCATTTTTATATAAAGATCTATGTAAAAGTTTAGAAATTATGAAATTGTAAATATTTCATCCTAAGATACTTAGGATGAAATATTTACAATTAAATAATTTTCACTGTGGTTAATACGTGTGTTTCTTTTAATTATGATCGCACCACAGGTTTCGTTATTTTAAAAAAGCAGGTTATTGTTCCTCTTTATCGAACCTTGATAAGACCCCATCTTGACTACTGTGCCCAGATCTGGGCACCTGGGTTTCTTCTTGATGGGAGAAGGTAGAGAGGATCCAGAAGCGAGTGACCAAGATGATAGCTGGTCTATGGAATGAACTTTACAAGAACAGGTTGAAGATCTGTGGGTTACAGAAATTGGTTGATAGGCGGAAAAGGGGTGATATGATTGAGACATTCAAATTACTGAGGGATTTACAAGATTAATTCAGAGGAAATTTTTCAGAACATGTCTGGTGGTGGTGGTAGAACCATGGAAACTGAGCAAGAGTGTAGTTAGCAAGGATGTTAGAGCTAGATTTTTTAGTTAGAGAGTGGTGACTGAGTGGAATAAGCTGCCAGATACGGTTGTGGGTGCCATTCACATGGCACCCACAACATGTGAATGGGGTTCAAATCAAAGTATGATAGATACTGTGGGAATGCTGAATAGTTCTTGATATGATGTTTAGGGCCTCACTCATACCCATACGGTTGTGGGTGCCATTCGCATGGCACCCACAACATGTGAATGGGGTTCAAATCAAAGTATGATAGATACTGTGGGAATGCTGAATAGTTCTTGATATGATGTTTAGGGCCTCACTCGACGAGCCTAAGGACTCCTTGGAGTTGCCCGTAATAATAATAATAATAATAATAATAATAATAATAATAATAATAATATTTTTTTAATTGTGATAATATTTTTATTGATCTGCTAAAATATTTACACTTACAATAAACATCTTGAGTGACATTGCAACACATAATTTTAGAGAATTCAGCACAAAGTGCTACATTTTCTACATTGGATTTCAATTAGAAATTTTTTAAAAAATACTTTTTGCCTCTATATTATGTATTTACACATGTTCTTGTAATATTTACAATAAAGATTATACAGAATTTTTGAATTTAGAATATACATAATAATAATAATAATAATAATAATAATAATAATAATAATAATAATAATAATTTATTTATTTTATTTATTTATTATTATTTTTTTTATGTCTTAGATGAATTGCATACATAGTTGCTGTAGTAATTATATATATATATATATATAATATTTATAACGCATTACAATTGTGAATAACAGATACTTGCAAGTTAATAATTTTCTTCCTTGAAGCTTAGCAGAGCTTATCTGAGGAAGATTATAGATGATAGAGGGTGGTGGTTTCATGGTTATGTTCCTATACTGGTCACAAGCCAGGTGTTGATTTTACTGTTTGTTGGTACGTGCTTGGAAGACTTCAACTGCTATTACAGTTTAACTCTTTTTTTTTGTGCAAATAGGGTTGGATTTAGACATGGTATGTTTGTTTCTTTGTGTTCTTGTAGTGATAGTTTTTGAGAGGGGGGGGTTGTCATAGGTTTGTGTGTGTGTGTGTGTGCATGTGCAGTGGGGAGAGAGAAACAGGAATTGCTCTAATTTTCATTCTCGCTATAATATTTATATAGTGCCTGTTTCAGCTCTCTGTATGTTCCTAGGTTTCTGTTGTCGAACGGCAGTTTGTTTATCATGTCTGGTGCGTAGTAGTTTCGGGTGGCTTTGCCGTAGTGATTGTTGTACTTATATGTTATGTAGTTTGTTGACTGTGGTCTTGTTATTTGATATGTTGTTCTAGTTACTCTATATGTGGGGCTGTAGTAGTGTTTTAACATGACTGTGTAGTGGCATAAATGTTTCACCTTAAATATTTTGTGTTTTGTCCGTGCTTCCTACATAAGAGTGGGTTGTTCCCAGAATATCAGTTTTACCATTTTATCTTGCAACCATTGTAGCCTGTTAAGTCTGTAGTCTGCACAGAATGTGTATGATGTGATTGCATATCTTAAAATGTTTTCACATAATGATTTATAGATTAGTATTTTTATGTGGGTTGGGGCAATGTCTTTTAATCTGTATAGTTTTCTTGCTATTATCCTAAGCTTGGTATGTAGGTAGTTTTTAAGGCTATTCCAACTTTGATCAGCATCGAAGTGAAGTCCGAGATAGCGTGTTGTTTTCACCTGTGTGATGGTTGTGATTTTAGGTTCTGCACTTTGTGTATAGGAGGATGAATGTTTGATAGTGAGATATTTAGTTTCTATGGGCAGGGTTTGGGGGTTTTTGAATACCATTAGCTTTGTTTTTCCAGGGTTTATATATATGCCGTTTTCGGTTAACCAGTTAGTGATTTGATTGATGTCGTGTTGCATATTTGTGTAAGCGATATTTGCATTGTTGTGAATGGATACTATGGCCGTGTCGTCTGCATATTGGAAGATTTTACTTTTTAGGGGAAGTTGGCTTATGTCGTGTGTGTATATGTTAAATAGAATTGGAGATAGGACAGCTCCTTGCGGTACTCCACAGGTTACATGTACCTCTTTGCTGTATGCTGATCCTATACGTGTGATGTGCTTTCTGTTTTTCGTGTATGCTTTAAACCACTGGAGTAGACGACCTCCAATTCCGATATGGGTAAGTTTCGTTAACAAGGTTTTATGTATTAGTGTGTCAAATGCTTTTGTTATGTCAATGAATACCACTAAAGTTATTTGTTTTTATTCAATGCAGCGTTTATTAGATCTGTGAAATCTTCCAGGAGTGTTGCTGTTCCTTTATTTTTTTGAAAGCCATATTGTGTTTTGGGTATGATTTGAAAATTTTCAACGTATGTGGATAGTTTCTGATGTACAATGCGCTCAGTGATTTGGTTGATTACAGACAGCGTGGCGATGGGTCTGTAATTACTTATCACGTTTCTTTTTCCCTGTTTGTGTATGGGTGTGATTAATGCAGTCTTCAGTGTTTCAGGTATGTGTCCCGTTTCGAAGATTTTATTTAACAGTTTTTGTATAACTGGAAGTAGGTCGGTTGAGTGTTTCTTGATGTCTTTTGGTCTGATTCCGTCTATCCCCGGTCCTTTGTTAGGATTAATTTGTTGAATTGCCAGTGATAGTTCTTCTTTTGTTACTGTGGGGAACCACATCGACTGGGTTGCTTGTGGACCTAGTGGAGAATGTTCGTTTGTGTGAGGAAAGGTTGTTTCTTGTAGCTTTTGGACAGAGTTCACGAAGTGCTGATTAAAGTTGTTTGCCAACTATTTGAGGGATTTGGGATCGGAGGCAAAGCTGTATTTTATTGTTTCTGAGGCAGTTGTTCTGTGTATATTGTCCAGCATTTCATTAATCAGGTGCCAGGTTTCCTTTATGTCATTCTGAGCTGTTGCTAATTTGTTGCTGTAATAGTCTCTTTTTGCGGTTCTAATCTGTGTTGTTAGGAGATTCCGTTTTCTTTTGTATTCAGCATTTAAAGCGATATGGTTCGGCGACTTCTTAAGTTGTTTCCATAGGGCATCTTTTCTTTGTATGTCTGTTAGTATGGTGTCTGTTATCCATGGATTTTGTTTCGTTTGGGGGCGTATTTTTATTTTTGTTGATGCTTTGTTATATATTTTGTTAAATGCAAGTTTAAGATTATTATATACAGCTTCAGCAGAGTCTAAAGATGCTATCTGCATCCAGTCTGCTTTTCTGATTTTATCGTTTACTATTGCTTCGTTTAGAATGCTATGATACTGTTTTGTAGTCTCAGTGATTTTTATGGGTTCTAGTTCAGTGTGTAACTGCAATTCTGTGAAATAATGGTCTGCCAGTTTGCATGTTATGACGGCTGCTGTGTGGCTGTTTGGAGTGGCCTTTATATTTATATGATCAATGCAGGTTGAGGTTGTTGTGTTTCCGACTATCTCTTCTCGTGTATACGACTGTATGGATGAGGTTATGTTATGTGCCGATAATAGTAGGTCTAGGTATTGTTCCGTGTTGTTATTTATGTTCCTAATGTTTATATTAATGTCTCCTATTATTATCAAGTATTTTGAGGTGCCTACTTTCGTGGCTGAGAGCCATCTGTTTAATTCTTCTATGAATTTTGTGGTGTTTAAGTTGGGTGGTCTGTATATTGCGTTTAATATCAGGGAGTTTTCTTGTTTGATGTTTTTAATTTCGATGCATATGTTTTCTGCGTATTCTAATTTATAGTTTATTTCTGTTACTTCTAGTTTGTGTTTGGTAAATATTATTATACCACCGCCTCGTTTTGTTTGTCTGCAGTGTTTGTGCTGTTGGAAGTGTGGCATTTGGTAGGAGGATGCCTCTTCGTTTGTCGTAGATACTTCAGTCAGTATTAAAATGTCTGTTTCGTCTATATCTTCCTTCAGATAAGCTTGCAGGGTCAGCCAGTATTTTTGAATGCTTCTGATGTTGATGTGGAGAATAGATAGTCCTTTTTTGGGGATTGTCAGTTGTTTCCATTCTGTTATTGATTTCAGAATGTGGCAATTATCATGTTCCGGGGTGATTACGTCTGCTTGATGGTCTGCGTTCATGTTGGTTGGTGTGCTGTTCCTTCTTTACGAGTTGTCAATATTCCTTTCAATGTGACAGCCTGTTGAGGTTGTCTACGGATTTTATTTCGATTGGTTTTGCGTCTTGTGTCTTTCTAAGGAATATTTTGCTGTCTCTTATCCATATAAGCTGGTAATTTTTTTCTGTTTTTACTTTCCTTGCTTGGTAGAATATTTTCTGATAATATGGCGTTAGATATTCGGACAAGTATATTGGGGTATTGTCGTGGTCTCCTTTCAGATCCTTGACTACTGGTTTTTTAATAATAATAATAATAATAATAATAATAATAATAATAATAATAATAATTACACTGACCTACAAACTGGATCTTGTCAGATGGGATTTGTGTTGGAATAATTTGCTATATCTATGTTTGCTACGCTCATTTAAAAAATAATACTAATTTTCTAATTGCGTAAGAATTTTTTAGGAAATGGAAATATGTACTCGTATATACAATAATATACGATAGAGAAAAAAGAACTGATTTTCATGCTGAGCCTGTTTAAATCATTAAATGATAATTTTTTTTTCAGCAACTATTTAGTTTAATGTAGTTAGTGTTGTTGGTGGTGCTACAACATGATTCCCATGACATCTCCTTACTAAAACCTAAATATCTAAATCGACATCAGACTCAGCCTTGAATACATTTGGAACTTCAAAACAAACCAGCTTCTTTTATGTATTTTACCACCTCTGATGTCAGAAAAACACTTCTGATGGTCTTCTTCCCAACTAGATAATTCACCAGTGTACTCCCTCAACTTTTTCGTACTTCTTAGAAATCCTAATCATGAGAGATGTCCAGCATATGCATCCACTACCCACTAGTATTGCGAATGCACAGAAAATCGAGGAGAGAGAGAGAGAGAGAGAGAGAGAGAGAATGGCGAACCACGTTAAATGATTGTAGGTTACATTTTTGGAAATTCATAGGACGTATTATTTCAAAAGACGGCGGCAGCAGAAGAAAGAGAGATAGTAAATTAAGAGAAATTAAAGTTTGCTGTGTTAGATAGTAACCGAACTATAAATGGATGGTAAATGGCTGCTACGCATATTTTAATTAAGGGAAGCATGGGAGAATTACTTCTATTCATGGACATTCTCATGATGAATGATCATGAAAATATATATACAAAGAGATAGCGATAGAAACTAGACATTTGCATGAAGAGAATGGAATGAATGAGTTGAGAACGATCAATCTAATCGCTCACTTTTGTACTGAATTAAAAAAAATAGAAAAAAACATTAAGGCGTTTTTAAAACAAACTATAGTAAATGTGAGAATAGTATTCAACAAGTATTTGACCATTGAATACTTGTTGCTCACAAATAAAGCAACACCAGGGGCAAAAAAAAAAAAAAAAAAAAACTCCGAAAAGGTGGATAATATCTATTTTATTCACATCAATTAGGCAAACTTGAAAGTGGGAATAAAATACCTAGTTTATTCACCAATTAAACATCTCCTCATTAGCGTAACGAACTATTTTGGTAGTATTTGAGAAAACAAACTTCATTCCAAACTTCTTGTATCTAATAAATATCGCCAATAATCCGCATACCTTTCATGAATGCATGAATTAAATTCTACACCTTTGAATGGTATATATTCTCATAAATATACTACTGTTAATGGTAAGAGCAAAAAGGCTACCTACTTCTGCTCTGGGCTGTACTTATGCATAGATGCGTGAGGCTCTAGATGGGCTCTTTGCGGGCCCTTAAAATGCCCTAAAGGTGTTTAAAGGCCTCAAACTAATGAGGAAGTGATCCTAGTGCCTCGGGCCCCGCCAACCTCGGGATAAGTGTAAGTACGGTCCTGCTTCTACTTCTGTCCTTCAACTACTAATGTTTTATAAATCTCAAATCCGATTATGCTTAGAATATTATTCTTACATTTCGGATGGTGAGCCCAGAACCTCTCTAGGAATTTTTGATTGTATACAGAAGAGGACAATACTTCTCTCTCTCTCTCTCTCTCTCTCTCTCTTTGATGAACACCAGTCATTTCGTAGGTGCTCTATTTTTCCATTCCTCTGCTTTCCTCTAGACACGTAAGAACTAGAGCAACCACTGGTCAACATATGTAAGCACTCCATCTTCAAACATAATGAACTAACGTCTCATCATACTTTTCCTTTATTTCATCTACTTCTGTTCATCGGAACAGTCTCTCTCATACTCTTTTTCCTATTATTCGTAGCCCACTAGGTTACGAACCCCAGTTCAAACCGTGAAGTAAAAACCTTGAAGTTCAGTTGCTGTAACAGGATGTAACTTGTTATATCTATACACAAATGCCAGTAGCCTGAGGAATAAAGGGACTGATTTTGCTGTCTTGATGAATATATTGTGGCCTAAGACTGTTGACTTTATTGAAACCTGGCTCTCAGAGTCAGATGTAGTAACTGGAATCGAGAGTGCAAAGCATATAGTATTTTCAGGAAGGGCAAAAAAAGATAGAAGAGGAGTACTACTAATGATATAGATGATTTGAGTCTAATTAAGGTAGAAACTCATAAAAGGAACAATAGCAATAATGATCCATGTGGCGGTGAGCTTGAAACCATCTGGCATAAAGTGGATGGCATGAAGATGAAATATATGGTGGGATGTTGTTACCGACCTTGAAGTTTATTATCATTATTATTATGATTATAAAAACTTCCATGGAGTCAAAGACTCATCATGGGAGATCTACTGTTATACACACAGTTTATCATCCCGCGCCTTAAATATGTTCACTGTCTCTGCGCTCACCACACTCTCAGGCAATGCATTCTAATCACTCACCAATCTCCATGCTAAAAACTTGCTTCTTATCCCCTTACTCACACTCTCCTTATTCAGCTTGCAGGATGATCTTTTTTTCTCTACCTATCGTCACCCATTCCATGCAAAACCTCCCTGACATTAATTAATAACCTCTTAATAGCTTATATGTATCGATCATATCCCCTCTTCTCCTTCTATCCATCAATTTCTGCAAATATCTTACATCTTCATCTTTTTGAAAGTTTTTGATCAGGCCACATATACCCATTGTGGTCTGATCAAGGACTTATACAAGGGAACCATAACGTCTCTACTTCTACAAGTCAGTGCCCTTAGCATCACTCTCATTATTTACTGTGTTGTCCTCACAATTTTAGTAACATGTCCCCGAAATTTAAGTCCTTGTCTACAATCGCTCCCAGATCTCTCCTCCTCAAGATATTTCCACCGATTGTGTTACTCTACATCTCATCTCTCCTCCCCAAATTTCAAAACCTCACACTTTGAAACATTGAACTGATATCCCCCACTTATTTACCAATTTAGCCAGTAAATTCAACTCCTCTTGCAAAGCCAAAGAATTCGCTCTACTCCTGATAGCTCTCCCCAACTTTGCATCACCTGCAAACAATTGCATATCACCATTCAGATCTCTCCAAATATCATTTATATACAAATTAAACAGAAATGGACCCAAAACAGACTCTTGGGATACGCCACTAGCAACTTTCCTCTTCTGGGATATCGCTCCTCCATAGACAAAGAGTTGTCTATGGAGGTTTGGCTGTCTGATACCTATCAGACAGTGAATCTCTAATCTAGCGAACTAATCTACTGTTCAGCCGCATTTGTTCCAATTTAATTACCAGCTTGTCATGTGGCAATTTATCAAGCACCATTGCAAAATCTAAATATACTACTGTATATTCAACACCCTTATCCAATGCATTTGTCACTATATTATAAAAAGTAAGCAGATTACTAAAGCACGATCTTCTGTTAACAAATCCATGCTGACCGCCAAAGGGTATTTTTCTGTTGTCAGCCCAGTTCTGAATCTTGGTCCTAACTAACTTCTCTAACACCTTAACAACAACTCCAGACACACAGACTGGTCTATAATTCAAAGCCCTACTCTTATCATCTCCCTTAAGAATTGAAACAATTTTTACCCTCTTTCCACTCCTTTGGAACTTCACCCAGTAAAAGAATCATGTTGAAAAGATGTGTAAAAGCTGTTGTTAAATCTCTGGAACATTCCCTCAAAACTCTTAGTGAAATAGCATCAAGTCCCACAGACGTATTTACATCAAGTCTATTCGATTCCTCATATACCTCCTGTTCATTTACTAACAGTTCCTCCTCCTTCTTTCCCACTGCTTTCAAATTTTGCATGACATCAGATTAATAAGAATCAAATACCTTTATAAATTGCTCATTAAATATGTCAACTATATCCTCCGCAGCGATTATCATTCCTCTGTTTTCACTAATCAATCCTATCCTACCATAATCATTCATTCTTTCTTCTACTGGCCACATATCGAAAAACTACTTAGGATTATTATTATTTTTTTTTTTTGCCGTTTCAGTTAACTGCTGTTCATACTGCACTTTTGCTACACTTATCAAGCGAGTCACCTTTCTCGCCTCTTCTTGTACTTCTCATGAAACTGTTTGTTAGAACTATTCATCTCATGCTTCTCCCAGATTGCATACCTTACCTCTTGATTCATCCATTTCACACCTGCTTTATTTACTCTCTTAACGATTACATTCTGATATTGCCTCCACCAAATAGTTCTTGAGTAGGGTCGAAGCAGCATCTATATCCTTTCCATCAAGTTCCTGTTTCCAATTTATTACCGCAAACTGTTTCCTGGGCTTTTCATAATTACCAGCCTTATAATTCCACGTATATCCCTTTCTAACAGACGTCCTCGAATGACCGGTCACCCTGCAAGTGATCACCTCGTGGTCACTCTTACCAACTATTGGAAGATTTGACATCCCATTTATAATAACATAATCAGATAAAGTTATTATATTAAAATGAGTAATCATTACTCATTATCCGAACATCGATTGGACAACAACAACAAAAAAAAAAAAAGCTCAAGATAATAATGAAGGAAAATTTACCGAACTGTTGCGACACAACTTTTAAAAGCAGCGGAAACTACTCGAGGTCAAAAGGATGATGTGATTATAGCGTCAGCGTTTCATTTATGAATGTGAATGTTCTGCCACCACTTGGTGACTTCGTTCATGCCGACCTGGGAAGTAGCTATGTATATCAATGCTTCAATCATGCTAAAGTAAAGGCTGAAAATTATAACAAATTCAGAAAATACTATATTCATTCCCATGATAATAATTCTTGAATTGGAATGATATCAGCACTGCACTGGAATCTTCGAAAAGATGTTTAAATGATTTATTACCTGAACGCTTCCCTAGAGGTCGAAGAAAAATAAGGTGTTCAAATTCGTATTGATCACTTGCTTTCAAGTAAGTGATCAATACGAAGATGTATTGGAAGGAATATCATGAGAAAAAGAATGAGAGAAATTATGAAATATATAAAAAGCAGGCCAGAAAAGTTAAGAGTACACTGTTTGGAAAAAATTCAAGATATCATAGTGTGAGGAACAAACAGACATGGTGCACATCTTAATGAGATGTAGGACCTCCTTTCACTGCAATGACTGCAGCAATCCTACGGGGCATAATTTCCACAAGCGCACGATAGAGATCAATGGGAATTTGGGATCAATCCTCATGTAGTCATGTGATGAGGTTCTGAACTGTTGTAAGGTGGACGTCTCTTGACCTCATCTAACTTCATTTTTCAGTTCATCCCACACATGTTCAGTAGGGTTGAGAGCAGGGCTCTTTGGAGGCCAGTCAAGTATGGTAACGTTTACATCCACAAACCAAGGAGTTTAAAGCAGCAGGATGACAATGTGCATTGTCTTGATGAAAAAGACTACAGTCAGTTCTGTAGAAACGCCATAAAGTAAAAAGTATTGCATTGTCCAGAATATTCTGATACCCCCTCGGAGTTCAATGTTCGAGGAACCATAAATGGAGTTCTGAGGCTAAATCAGGAAAAACAGGATCATATCATCACATCGCCACCTCCGAATTTCATATTTAGGTTACACACACTCTGGTAAGAGATGCTCACCAAAACATATGCCATACTCACACCCGTCCATCTGTTGGGTAGAGGGTATAACATGATTTGTTTCCCCATAACACAACTTTCCGATCTTCCACGCCACTATACACCAACCACTGAAGACGACGCTGCATGTTGATTGGGGGTAATGTGGTTCTTCCATATTGCTGTCCTACCATGGAAACCCATGTTGTGAGCCACGGTTTGAATGTTTTGGGGCAGATTCATTTTCCAGTCGATGCCTGAAAATCTGTATTCAACGTGTGGGCCGAAGAATGCCGTTTTTGTACATATTATCCTTCTCAGTATCCTATGGTCACTTTCGGTGAGTGTGGTGGGCCGTCCGCTGTGCTTCCATCTCAGTATGGCATCACTGATTGTTGACCTAGGATGGCCCAATTTGTGAACATTTTGTCGAACAGATAAGCCTGCAGTATGGCATCCTATCACAGCGCCTCTTTCAGATAGTTTCAGAAGTTCCCTTCTCGGAGCTATTTCACTCGGACGCAGTTGCACTGACCTGGGAGCACCATATTCCTTGAATTTATACTGGCTACAAAAACGTGACTCGTTACATGGCACAATTAACCTTACTCATGGTCCATTAACATTTTTTTCCAAGCAGTGTATTGTATGGAAAGCAAAGTCGGAGTATGAAAAGAAATTGACTGTGGAGGATAAATGCAATTCAAGCTTTTAGTCTGAATGCAGACAGAACGCTTGTGCCAGAAGCAGATGTTATTGTTCAAATAATGAGTGTCATGCTCCTTAGGAGTAGCAATCAACACTAGATTGTGGTCTGAATAGCCTTGTGGGCAAATAACATTCAGGGCACGCTCAGAAAGATCACCTATAAGAAAAAATATTTGGAGAATAATTAAGATTGCTTGTCATTCTGAAAAGCATTTCAATAAATCGGTGATATCATTAGTGATAGCGAATGCCATGGCATGTGAACACGTTGGGTCATACAGTTCGAGTTATGGAGATCAAAATATTCGAAGACGGTTTCGCTATTAGAAAAGTTGGACTAGAGCAATCAATATTAAAAGAAAGATAGTCAAAAAAGGGTTCACAACATCATGTGCTTTTCTAGTAACTAGTATGACAAATTACTCTTGGTTACATATACGAGTAATAAACATTTAGGTTACATGTAGTTGTAGCAGTTATTTTCTTTTGATACTGCAGTATAAGTCAGTTATCTCTTCTTGAACTTACGTTCAATCATGTACATTATATAACCCTCATGTTATCCTTTTATCATATTTGTGAAATATCAAGTATCTACTGAACTGATTGACCGTCTCTCAATAAAAGTTCATTCAATTAATTCATTAGCAGAACAATAAAACAATGAAAGTTGATATAACTAGGCACAAAAAGCAAAAATCAAGCAAGAGGATATTCTAAATAGTTTCTCTCTCTCTCTCTCTCTCTCTCTCTCTCTCTCTCTCTCTCGTGCATACAGTATATTAGAATCAAGTGCTACTTTATAGACAAGCGTGCTAAAGAGTGCATAATTGGTAAAGTGATATGAGAAGCGATTAACAAAATATTTAGTTCGGCTTTTATAAGGAAAAGTAATAAACAATACTTCACGTTTCTACAGTGCTACAAAACATGTAGGATAGAAGAATACTAGAGTAGAGTAGAGTAGAGTAAAGAGAGAGAGAGAGAGAGAAAGAATTAAAATTATGGACACCAATGAAAACTCAAAAAAAAAAGAATAAACAGATCTGGTGACAGCAGTAACAAGAAACATCTTTCAAAATTAAGATAAGAACAGGATTTTGAAACATAGAAATACTGTATGAAATTGGAAAAACAATATTGTGATAAATATTCTCGGATGAGCTTTCATTGCCTAAAAGGAGCAGTCAGAATTCGTTTATTCTTCTTCTTATTATTATTACGTGACACCTCGAAGCAGGGCCGGCCTTCTCTATAAAGGGGCCCTAAGGTGCAAGAAACCTTTTGGGCCCTAAAATATTTTTCAAAGGTAAAATTTAAAGGATTCGAAATAAACGTATTGTAAAACCTGCAAATGATTTTGGCACAGGAAAACAAAACAAACAAAAAAAAACATTCGAAATATAATACGTTTCCGCAAATGTGTACCGACTGTGCCCACTCGATCGTGAGGCCCGGGTGCATTGCACCCATCGCATCCCCTCCCCCCCTGAGATGGCAGGCCTTGCCTCGAGGGAGTCCAAGGACTTATCACGGGAGGTTACTCTGCTCTACTTCGCTAAATGCATCACATCCTCTCGCTACTACTTAATTCTCCTACTACAACACAACTATCATCAACGCCATCTACCGCCCATCATTACCACCAACAGTATTTTTTGTCTATAAATTGCATGTGTTCTGAAGGCCGATTTGTCTGTACGCTGGATGAAAAATCTGAATTTCCGGGAAACAAACCCTGCTACCTCCGTATGAGATCAGCTAACTCACCTTCAGTTGAAAAAGCCCATATAAGGATTCCACTCATCTCGACGAGAATTGAACGCAGGTCTTTCCAATTGAAGAGTGAAATGTTCCGCTATTCTTCCAGTTGCGCAACGGAGGCACAATTTAAACTTAGGTTTTAGTTTAGCCCCAATTATGCTGAAAAAAAAAACGAATGACAGTTGTAATCATCCTTCATCATCAGTTATTGGCTTCAAGGCTACCTGTCTGTTATAGAATGAATGAAGAAATATGATGGTACATAACTCTGCTCTCTCATGTTCCTAATTAGAAGTGTTATTTTATGAACTAGTGTGAGTTCTAAGGTCGATTCTTTAGCTGTAAGGTTAAAACCAAATTCTGTGGTGGAAAAACTACTTATGCCAAAGATTCGTCTAACTCAGAAATCATCTGAAACCTCCTAGCACATCGTGATTCTATCATAAAGAGTATTATTGTTTGGAAATCGTGCGAGTTCTATTCTTTTGAGATAAAGAGTGAAAATCCTGAGTTTTAGAAGGGAAAAAACTTATTTGCCGACGTCAGAGATCATCCACCTAAGAGTTCGCAGTAAAAATACCAAGAAAAAGTTCTTTGTCAGTGACTAGAATAAAACCTATAACGGCATTCCTATGCATGTGTAATGTAGGGATGCAGAAACATTACCATCTACTGCACACAGGGCCATCGCCAGATTAGACTGTACCCTGAGGCAAACAGTTATATATTTCCCCTGATGGATTATAAGACAAAAATATAAGAAAACCTCCAAATGCTATTTTGTTTTTATTACAAGAGAAACATTAAGGCGAAACGATTACATAATAATATTAATTAAATGTTTGCTCTACGGGGATATCGCACAATAAAACTATTTATAAGCTCTTCTAAATTTCAGTTATAAGCTATATCCGCCTCTATCGATATAGTTGCTAGACCAATCAATCTTTCTTTAGTCATTGCTGTTCGCAAATAATTTTTAATCAGATTAAGCTTGGAAAAAACTTCTTTCCGCACCTGCTACGCTAGCAAGAATTGTTAGCGTAGCGAAGGCACTTACATTCAACCACATGACGGCTTATTAAGCCGCACCGTGAGGCAGGCTGCCTCTATGCTACACCCTGTCGACGGTACTGACTGCACAAGCAGTTATGTAATTTTTAATTTTAATAAAAATTCTGTCTCATTTCATTGAACAGTGACAAATTGTAAGTTTTTAGATGATGGATTTCTCATATCTCTTCCTCCAGAAATTCGCTATCTAATTCTGTTCTGTTGTGGTTTTTTATGCTACAATGACAGTAGTTTCCTAGAAAACTAGTGTTATTTTACGAACACTATTAGGTTTTCCTCCCAATCATGCTCTGGTTTATTATACCCGAGATTTTAGTTTTGATAACTGAATCGCTAATCATAATCCGCATTTTATCAATCTGACCTTCAAACTTCACTGCTCTGAATGTTGTGCAATCATTTATTCGTCCATCACTAGAGGGCGCACTCTTACCTATAAACTTTCGCGCGTCCGCTACTATTTCTCTTCTTCAGTGTTTCTGTTATTGTTTGCAGTCCTTTCATTTAGGTTGATTTTCTTGTATTTTTTTGCTGGAGGCATCGCCGAACACTTTTAAAGCAATGGTTCTTCTTGGCTACTGGAAAATTCGAGGAGTAAGTTTATATAAGTTATGTCACATGTGTTTTATTTCAAATTTCTGTGTGTAGTAAAACAGTGACCACACCCACGTAACGCTTGGCGCAAAGTCTTAACTTAGTTAATTTTGTAAATGTTTTCGCCTCATCGTATCTCAAGCGGTTGTAGTCTGTGATTTTTCGGGTTGGGGTGGGGTACATGAAAAATATAATCTTACTCTCATGTATGTGTATGTTTCCGATCTCTACTTTTGCTCTTTGTAACAGGCTTCTTGGTTCAAGAGTTTTGCATAACTGAATTATTATCCAGTAGATCCTGATTGGACCAATTTATTTACTTCTAGGTATACTGAAGAATCCAAACCGTTCTTTTACTTGAGGGTGGAAGGATTAAACCTAGTACGCTTTCGTGTTTCTTATGTTATAGATATCACTACCTCAGTTTATTTAACAACCAATGTAGATTTTTCCGTCCATTCTGTTCGGTTTCCTTAGAGTGTAATGAATCGGCCTTATCCTGAAGCCACAACTTAAGTAGATAATGGCCGTTATTACTTTCCAGAACTTCGATAATCATTAGTTTCTTTGGAAACTTACGGAAATTCTAAATTCCACTTCAAATGTATATAAAATTAAGTTTTTTGATCTTGCGTATGGCTTGCGCAAGCATTAACTTTTAAGGCATAATAATCTTATAACCTCCATATGAAATTAGCATACTTGCTTCCTCTGAAAAGCAAGATAATGGTTTTCCACAACCTAGATGAGATTTGAATCTAGCTCTTTCTGACCAAAGCATTTCTTCAAAACAGACTGAGCGATGTAGGATCAGTTTTTATCCTGTATTGAACTTCCATATGGTGTCAAGTTTACATGGTCTTCAATTGGAAACACAGCATTACATTTGAATTGGCTCATCAGGCTACTCATCACTAAAAGAAATTGCCACATTGCTTTTAATTATTAAATAGTTTCCTTCTTAAACTAGAGAAGGCTGGCCTCTATTCCCCATCTTCCAGTTCATCTAGTGAATGAGAGTATTATAATTTACAGTGGTTTAACTTTTCAGTAGTGTGCATACAGAACTGTCAATGCATATTTAAGTTATCTGAAATTGTCTGTTTCCCTGAAAGCAGTGCTTTCACAAGCACTGCTTTCAGGGAAAGGGAAACTGACAATTTTAAAAATCACTGAGCCATTTTAAAATCCTTTGATCAAAAATTTTAAACATCATATAAATGGTTTTGTACCCCAATACATTTTTTAATATTTCCTTATTTGTCATTTTCTATAAATGTTAATTACTGGATTAAGTTCTGTAGAAATACTTGTATGTGGTCTGTTTTAATAGCAGTGAAAATTAAATTCAAATCTGATAAATGATTAACTAAAGCTTGAAATATGAGCTGCTCTTATTGTATGTTTCAGATAAGTGACCATGACTAGTTTGCTTATCTTAGACTGGCGTCTCAATGTCAGATTATCTAATATCACTCAAAGTGCATGCAGAAGAGATAAGGATGTTTTACACGTGTAGACAAGATTATGTAGGATTTAGTTGCATGAAAGTACTTATTATGGAAATTATATTATTATTGTTATACTCTATTAGCAAATCTTAGCTTATTTGTTTTGAATTTTATGAATGGCAGTTTCATTTGAAAAATCAAAAAACAGTTTTAGTAATTAATGCTTTTTCTCCATTTGAAATTTATTGTTGAAATGTGATATAAAATGAGATACAAAACAAGCCTCTGAAAGTGAGAAAAACAATTGTATCTTAGCAGTGAATAAGCTGTTTGGTCTCTTGGACAGGAGATATGCCCTTTTCTTAACCACTCTGCAGATTTTTGTAAAGGGGAAAATGGACAAATCACAATTTTTTTTTTCAGAGTACATCTGAAAAAAAAATTGATCTGTTATTTGTGACAGAATGATAAACAACCTATTGAAGTCATTCCTTTTGATAAAATTTGCTACTTTCTTAAAGGCAGAGTAACACTAAACATTCAAAACACTACAAAATGGGGGGGGTCCACTCTTTGAAGTTGATTTATTGGCTTTGTCAATATCATCAGATCACCTATTTCAGACCAGGATTGTGGTCAGTTATTTACTGTCTTTTTTGGAAGATCTTGGTTTATGACATAGCCATTATAATGGCTTTCATCTGAAGGCATGAGTCATCTATCCCCAAACATGATCATGATTTTCTTCTTGGATTGACTTTCACCTTAGCCATTCTAGTCACATAGCTATGCAGTCTCCATAAAAATGTACTTTTCTGCTTAGTTGTAAAACTAACACAATAAATCCCATATCTCCACAGAACATTATGCATAGTGGTATGGTGTATCACAAACGTCAGACCCTTTCTGTAGTTGCTTGAGGCTATTTAGAAATGGAAAATCTGATTAATGACTCCTATTACATATTCACTCCAGTTAATCTTAAATGTTCAATTTATTTCTCTTCTGTAGGTACTTTCATAGACAATGATCTTCTAAACTGGCCACCATGATTTCTCATATTTGAAACTGTGATAACAAGTACTCAGCTGCTGGTCAACGTCCACTTTCTATCCAGCTCTAAATTTGCTGAATCAACTTCTTTCATTCTCTTTTTCTTTAACAGCCTTCCTCTTTCCCAAACACCAACTTTCAGTTAATAAACTATGTTCCTTATGTATGGCACTGATGTCTTATGGACCAGGAGACCAGAACTATTTTTTTTTTAATATAATCTAACTTTCATTTCAGGATTAGCTCAAATATCTATTTTAGATATAACCTTGAGATACAGTGCTTGTTCTGCATTCACTCCTTTAGTTTAAATTACAATAAAACTTCTAGAAATTTGAAATATATAAGAATAAGCATAGCTGTTTGTCCTTGACAAATCTTACTGTATTAAAAAAAAAAAACTACTAAAATTTTATTTTTTCTAGTATGCTCAACCAATTAGACTGCTGTTAGCATACACAGAAACTGAATTCGAAGAGAAGCTGTATAATTATGGACCACCTCCTGATTATGACAAAAGTGGCTGGTTCAATGAAAAGTTTTCCCTGGGCCTAAGTTTTCCAAATGTAAGTGTTTTTTTTTATGATAGTTTAAGGAAAATTTATATTTTTATGATCAATAGCTTTTCCATTCAGGGATTAGCTGCAATATATATATTTCAAGATACGGTGGTACCTTGGTTTGCGAGCATAGCTCGTTCTGGAAACGTGCTCGTAATCCAAAGCACTCGTATATCAAAGCGAATTTCCCCATAAGAAATAATAGAAACTCAGATGATTTGTTTCAAAACTAAAAAAAATTCATATAAAAATGATTAATACAAAATACATAAAGTAATCGAATTTATTAATTACATTACAATTACATATTACAGTAATTACAATTAATTGTATTGGCTCGGACGACTTTCATTGTCACTAACGGAATCGCTATCTGTCTCATCGCAATTAAAAACTTGCTGCAGCAGGTAACACTCGGAAACCATGAGCTTCTGAAACTGGGCAACAAATGCCACAGCTGCCTTTGCTTCCGAACTCGCAGCCTCTCCGTGCCTCACAACACTACGGATGCCACTTCTTTCAATCCTTTTCTTCATTGGGGCCATTTCGTAGTACAGTTAATTAAGAACAGTCACTACATTTGGACACAAAATAAAAAAATACTTTATGCACACACACGTGGTCACAACACCAGCACGAATGAGGTATGCCGACTGAGACCATGCATGTGAGACAATTACCCACAATCCCAAGCGGCTTGTGATCACGTGACGCTCGGCAGACAAAGTGTATAGGTAATACAGTACTCGGATTGCAAGACATTGCTCATTTATCAAGTTAAAATTTCTTAAATTTTTGCTCGTCTTGCGAAACACTCGCAGACAAAGTTACTCGCAATCCCAGGTACCACTGTATATCCTTGAGATAGAGCTTGTTCTGCATTCACTCATTTAGTATTAAATTACAATAAAACTTCTAGACATTAGAAATATATAGTAACTTTCAATAATAAATTAATTTCTCAGAAATTATGCATGACACTGAATAATTTGTGATTCAGATTGCAGTTGCTAAATTTATTTTGAAAACAGTTTCTACTACATAAATTGCTGATACATCTAACTACGATGGTTTCCACAAATTTAGAAAACAGAAAAATCATAACTCAGAAAGGGGAGGGTGAAAATTGGGTATGTTATGTAAAAAGCTGAGTCTGGCTATTAAACACAAATGAGTGGTGCTGTCAGTGGTGTGTGCAGATGAGCTGTGGTATAAAAACAGGCATTTCAGACGGATTTTTTTTATTTTGTCTGGAGTGAGAACAAGACACTATTGTTATTACAGAGTCCAGGGGATTTATCAAGGGAGGGCACCTACTCTACAACTGTCTCCACCACTCAATCTATCAACTACAACAAACATCAACTACCATCTATTGCCCACCACCACTACTGGTATTTTCAGAGTTAGCAAATGTTAGCAAAATTCTTGGATATGACTGCAAGATATCATTTAACAGATGAATTTAGATGGTGAGTCATTGTTATGACTAGAGGCCAGTCAAAGTCAGCAGAGAGAGCCTGTGTCATTCCATGGTTCATAGATTATAGAACCAATTCCAACAGCCCACAAACTTCCTGGAGATATAGTAAAGGAACGCCACTGGCTACAACTGCAGTAGGTGACAGATTTCTGATTATCTGTTCCCTGAAACGAGTGCTACACCAAATCAGCTTGACAACATTGCATCGCCTACAGAAACATTGGTATTTGCTTCCACTATGTTCAGAAGGCTTCATGAAGGTGGTCTATATGGCACTTCTCTCATGCCACTGGAGAGAGCATTTGAAATTGTCCAGGGTCTACATCAGTTGGACCCAAGACCACTAGGCATTGGTATTACAGAAAGAGTCCTGATTTGCTCTGCAAATCAGCACCAGACATACTTGGATCTGGAGAGAACCAGGTATACATTATCCTTCTAACATCTGTAAAAGGGACACTTATGGTGGAGGTAGTAATGGTTTCGGGATGCAGGACTTCCATTTCTAGAATGATAATCAAAAAAGAATCTCGGAAGCCTCATGTTGATCATTACTTTCTGCATTGAAATGATTGGCATATCTGGAAATCTTGCTTCTAGGTGTTTAATAACTTTGCCTATGTATTTATCATATATTGTAGTCTTAAACGTAATAACATTAGAATCTGAATAATCATTGTGAAGGTCTGACCATTCACCTGAAAGATGCTGAAGATTTTGAAAATGACTGGCAGGAGTGTCTTTCATTTCCATGATAGATAGTTTACTGGCTTCTAAGACTGGCTCTGTTTCAGTAAAGTCAACATCTTGCCTTTGTCATGATCTAGACAACTTAGATAAATGCAGTAACACATCTGAAAGCATCATTAGTGAAGCTACGAAATTGTATGTTCTGATATACGTACTTAAACCTTCAGCTCTGATATTATTTTGTTCGATGGCCTCTTTCTAATGCAGCTATAATACCCACCAAGCATTCTCTTAAAGACTGTACTGCAGAATCATGAGACAGCCATCTGGCATCACTAGCCATTAAGTTTAATCTGAGGACTGTTCAGTATATTTTGGATTTGGGTTAAACCAGCCATCCTGACTGAGGAATTTTGGAAGAAGAAAAACAATTGCCTTAAGATATCATTAAACATGACTAAATAAGGCACTTCAGCAGCTGCTTGGGCACTAGCAAGAGCCAGTCGGTGGTTTACACAATGACAGTTGACCATGAGTCCATCTGTTTGAGCAGTTTTGCAACTCCCTTTTGCTTTCCAATCATGATAGCTGCTCCATCAGATCCTAGGCCCACCAGATTACAAATTTTTAAGCCTAGACTGTCAAGGGTTTCAATTGCTTTGTTATAGTCTCACCTTTGCCATCAATGATTTTGCAAGTTGATACAAAACTAACCCTGACCTCTTTTCTAAGTTGACAAACATATTTAATGTACACAATCGGCTGTTTTAAAACTGATGTCTCTACTTTCATCACATAAAACACTGAAATAATCTGCAGGATGTATATATTTCAGATCTAATTTCTGATGCTAAAATATCAATAGACTCCTGCATTATTCTTTCTGAGGTATAATCTGCATTTTTACCAACGTTAAGATGTTCTAAGTAGGAACAGCCCATACCCTTGTAATGTTCAAGCAATTTTTCAAATAATGTATGTGGTAACTCATTTTTCGCTAACCAATACATAGATCTTAGAGCTCCCAGAAAAGCATCTCTCTGCAAATTATTGAAATTGATTTTTCAATTTGCCCTATTCCAGTTTCTTCTAGTATGCGTTTTTCAATTATATCTGATCAAGAATCCGTGTGTAACTTGCTTTGTTCATGGTCAACCAAGCTTTCTTTTCGAAATATTGTGCGTGGCATAGTTACCCAAATCACTTCCTTGTTTGTGAGTCGTCTCTTTCCATATTTCATACATGTGGACCACATCGTTTCATTATCTTTCACCACTAACCAATGGAATTTTTTAAACCACTCACTGTTAATACCCGATAAGCGGTGTTTAGACGCACGTTTTACACTTGAAAGAGAGACTGCAGAAATTGACTATTCTGTTGTTGATTTGATGTCTTTGCTACTATGCTAATTGGTTTCATCTTTCTTAAAATAACTTAAGAGTGTGGTTTTCTGACTTGGCTTTTTACTCGTGGGGTAATTTAATAAATACAAAATATCATTGTTATTAAATTAATCAGAACAAATCACTGAATTGTGCACTGACAGTAATACCTGAGACACAACGCTCGTTATGTTGCAATTTTACTATTTATAAGTATTTAATTACTAGGAATGTGAATTGGTATCACTCGAGACTGGCATCATAGTCCTCGAGAGTTTCGAGAATTCCCTGAGATCACAACTTATTTGATGCACAGGCCTATTTTCTTTTAGAAAATAAAATATTAAATACTTGACACACGATCTTCGGACAAAAACCATTATTCAGAAAAATAAATGTATATTTTTAACATCGATTTTTGCCTTCGATTCGAATTCGCATAATTTTCACAATTTATTTCTTTCAAACATCAAAATTATGCCTCTTTTATAAAAGATCTTCTTTGCAATCAATACTGTTGTATTTGAGATCCTGATTTTTGTCTTCTTCCATGTACAGACTGGTGTGTATCAAATTGAATATCCGAAGCTCTCAAGATTGGCTTGCAATGCAAGAAATTGAGCTGGTCTCACAAGTATCGAGACTCATCATCAAATTCCTGCCATGTATCCTCAAGGGGTTTATAGAATATGATAGTGCTACATGAAAAAAATTACATCATTACTAACTTCCTAACTACAATTTTCCTCAAATAAATCTGTTACTTGTCAAGACTTCAACATTATCAGATCTTATATTTCTATCATCTAAGGCACTTTGTACCGTATCAATCCACCAATATCTTGGTCTTCCTCTGGATCGTTTTGCTACAAACCTGGCAGAGAACACTTGTTTTGCTAATCTTTCTTCACCCATTCTGTTTAAGTGACCATACCACTTAAGATTAGCTCTGCTAATGCATTCCTAGATGCTGACAATGTCAAGTTCTTTCCTAATATCCTCATTTTTAATATGATATTGCCATTGATGCCATCTGTTCATGCCTCTAATCTTTCTCAGAACTCTCATATCTGTGGTCTTTGGTCAAGTGTTTTACTTCTGACCCAGCTCTCAGATCCATAAGTTAAAACTGGTTTGAACACTGTCTTGTATACAGCTAATTTAGTGTTCCCGACTAATTTCTCTCTTATTCCATATGAATTTATTCAGTTGACTTCCCATCATACCAGCTTTGCTGATTCTGTTGTCTATTTCTATATTGAATTTACCATCTTCATTAAAAACGGGCCTAAGTAGCTGAAATGTTTTACTTGTTCCACGCGTTCTCCATTCACAACACCGTCGACATTTTCATTTTCTTTGTCTTTCTATTGCTGACCTTCATACCATATCTATTACAACAGTTGTTCAATTTAGTCAGAGAATCTTGCAGAGTTGTAGTGGATTTATTCAGAAGTACATCATCATCTGCATAAAGCAAAGAGCTGACATTAACATCTCCAATTTTGATATCATGTTTAATACCACTTTCCTTCATAATGTTATCCTTATAGATAATGAATAACAGAGGGGATAATGTACACCCTTGTCTCACACCAGATTTAACATTATACCATCTTCCTGTACTTCAAATCTAACTGCTGACTTACAACTCAAAGACTAAGTATTACTTGATATAATGCCCCATTGACACCATATAACTGTAGCGTATTGAATAGCTTCTCCTTTGCACCTTGTCATATGCCGTTCCCAAATCGACAAAACTTAAATACAGATCTTTGTTATATTCCCATGCATTCTCGACTGTTTTTAGTAAAGTGAAGATCTGATCCTGACAGCCTCTATTTGGCCTGAATCCAGCTTGTTCTTCACCAGCTTTTCATCCACAATTCTTCTCAATCGTTTCTCATGTATACTTTCATAGACCTTGTCAGGAACACTTAGTAGGAAAATACCTCTTGCAGTTTTATTTCCCTTTTTATATATGGGTATTATGAGAGCTCTACTCTAATCATCGGGAATTCATCCCTATGTCCAGGCTTTCTGAACTATGCAGTGCAGCCACTGTAAGACTTTTATACCACCATACTTCAGCATTTCTTGTCAAATATCATCTACTCCTCTTGCCTTTCCACATTTTAAGCCTTTGATGGCTTTTTCTACTTCAAGTATGGATATGTATTCCTTACTGCATGCCCGGTCAGTGTTTTTTACCGCTGTGCTGTCATCGCTGCTTGTTTCATTTAGCAGTTTTTCAAAGACTCGAAGTTTTTCTTCTGTTTTCATGTCACCTTTATCATCTCTAACTCCTTTTACAGCACTCTTTCCTCCATTCCTAAGCTTCTTCATCAACCTCCCAGAATATTTTGCCACCGTCTTGATATTTATTTTCTATATTCTTGCCAAAGTTCTCTCATGACTTTTGTTTAGCTAGTTTTACAGTGTTTAGCATTCTTGCATTTGTCTCTGTATTCTCTAAGAGCACAAGCTGACTTATTTGCCAGGAACTTTTGATATGCTTTCTTTTCCTTCACTGCCTCTTTAACTACCTGTGTCCACCATGGAGTTCTAATTTTTCTATCATTGCAGACAACTTCACCACATGCCTCTCTAGCTGAATCAATCAGGGCTTTCTTCAAGGCTTGCTGCTGAATCTCCAAGGTTTGATTCCTGTTCTCAAACTCTTTCATTTTTTTTCAATAATCTTTGTGTATTTTAGTATACAGTTCATATCTGAGAGCTGCTCAACTTTTATTCGCTTTAAAACTTTCTTACATGTTATTCTTTTCAATATGAAATTCAATTTTATCCTGCTCAAGACTAAATAGTGATCACTTCCAATTTCAAATCCTCTGTACACTCTGGTGTCCTGCACCAGGGAGAAAACATCAACAATAACATAGTCAATGAGACTTTTCTTATTCCTTGCCTCTTCTCTCCATGTGAATTTGTACACATTTTTATGTTGGAACATGGTGTTAGTAATAACCAGTCCATGTCCTGAGTAGAAATCCAACAGATATTTGCCATTATTATTAGCTTTGCTCTTTTCTCCAAATTTTCCCAAAATATTTTTGTATGTCTCACAATCATTTCCTACTCTGCTATTTAGATCCCCAACAAGGACCAACTTTTCCTTTTTCATTGTGTCAGTTGCTTTTTCTAAAGCATCAAAAAATCCCTCCACTTCTACCTTAGTAGAACCTTCTGTGGGACCATAGGCACAAATAAGTCTCATTGTCCAGTTCCTCATTCTCATTTTGCCCATATTACTCTACTTGAGACTGACTGCCATTCAAGAAGATTAGCCTCATATTTTGTGTTGAATATTATGGCTGCTCCTTCTTTTCTTTGATTTGTCATTGCCTGAATATAACATTTTTGTATTTATTGCTCAGAAAGATCTCACCAGTTTTTGTCTTTTTTGATTCAGTCATCCTTATTATGTCCATCTGGTACTTATTTAATTCCTCAGCTAGCTCCATTTCTTTGCCATTCAGGCTTCTTATGTTGATAGAACCGATCTTTAACTCTGGTGATGTTGAGTTGGGGTGTGTTTTCAGATTTGTTCCAGTAGCTGACTTTTCGCTGTTCGCCCTGGTTCCATGGCAAAAACAACAGGGATCTTGTTTAACTGGGCGATGCCCCAGCCAGCATGAAATTTTGTCATGTTGTACCATCATTTTTTATGTATCGAGGCTCTCCAGGTTCGATTTCTCATCACTATTAATTAAAAAATGTCTTAAATTATTTTTCCATTCTTGCTCATTATTTAGCCATGTCAATTCATAATATTAATTAGCCAGGCGGTCAGTAAAACCAGCCAGATGGTTTGCCGATTAAAAAGGTCCTGGGGAGAACATAGTCAATTATTTTATTTCTGTTGGAGGGTCTCTTGTTTCTGAAACAGTTGCAAGCCAAGTACCCATATTTATTGCAATTAAAGCATTTGGGAGGCTCCCTTAATTTTTTACCTAATTATTCCTCTCTAATTGAGGACGAGATAATTCGGAGGTCTTTGCTATCATTGCCGCCAGCTGCTTCATAACAGCATCAAGATGTTCCATCATAGACTGTAGCCATTCTACTTCCTGCCTTATTATAGTGCGTACTTCCTCCATGTTAGTTTAGCCGTACTTCTTTTGGGATGTTTGTTTTATTGTCAGTTGCTTGATTGATGTTGATTGATCTTTCTCCCTCCCTTTCATTTTGATCCTCATCAGTCTTTCCCTTGCTTGTGCTTGAGCCCTTTTTACTCTTGCTTTCACAAGAGGAATCATTAGCCTTTTTGATGACATTTAATGTGGCTGCTAGCAGAAGCAGGACATGTCTCCAACTTTTTTTTTCATTCACAGTGAGGAAACATTTCTCAAGATTTGATTTTCTTTTTATAGGCGGTCTCTTTCAGTTCTTCTTTGACCCCTAACCTAAATTGATGAAACGCTGCCCAGTCGAGGTGAGGTTTATCCTCAATTGTCAGTAACTTATTATAATACTCAAGTCACATTCTCCTTTTTCTCCTGAGCACATCTGTAATTTTCAGAGATTTGGGTCTAGACTCTTTACTCTCGAGAACTGGGAAATCAAGGTTGTTTGTGGGCTATTTTAGCCTACTCTGATAGCCACATTCACAGAATACAAAATACCATATATAGGTTTTGAAATGGAAAGTGATAACTTGGTTTTAAGTGGAATTAAATTCTTTCGTGATCAATTTCCTGATATGTACAAACTGGCTACACCTGCAGTGGGTGACAGATTTCTGATTATCTGTTCCCTGAAACGAGTGCTACACCAAATCTGCCTTTGACAACATTGCATCACCTACAAGAACATTGGTATTTGCTTCCACTGTGTTCAGAAAGCTTCATGAAGGTGGTCTGTGTGGCAACTTTGCCACTGGAGAGAACATTTGAAATTGTCCAGGGTCTACATCAGTTGGACTCAAGACCACTAGGCATCGGTATTATAGACGAGTCCTGATTTGCTCTACAAATCAGCACCAGACATGCTTGGTGCTGATTTACACCAAGCACTTGCACATTATCCTTCTAACATCTATAAAAGGGATGCTTATGGTGGAGATAGTAATGGTTTCAGGATGCATCTTGTTGGGGATTATGTCAAGCTGTATGTGCTTTCTGGTAGAACCATGAATGGTGAACTATAGATGAAGAGACTATCATGCATATGGACTGGTCAGTCAGGTCTCTTGACCTTTATCTTATTAAACATGCCAGGGATGCTGTAGGTAGATATGTTATTGCTCTTTTTGCTCATCCTCAAAAAAAACTTTGAAGGACTTAGGCAGAGCTTTGTAGGAACAATAGTTATCCAGTTGAGCTCCTAGAGACCATTATAACCAGTATGAAACATTGTGAATGCTATTTGCTAAGAGGGATGATGACATTTCTTATTGGGGCTTTTTGACCATTGTCCTCATGTTCCGATTTGTTACTGAATTTGAACTGAACTATTTACAATTTTTGTGGGTGTTTCTTTCACATCTTATATCATACTACTTTTCATTTCACTGATCTGCATAAAAATTCATCATACTGTTTGAATTATTTTTCTTTTTCCCTTAATTTATGGAAACCTGTGTAGTTACCCTCAACTTTTAATTCCTAGCCTGCTAAAACAATACAGTTGTGATCATTGTTGCCATAATTTTTTCTTTGAACTGTATAAATTGGTAAATGTCATTTCTCATCATGCATATCAAGGATTTAGGCCTAGCATGGCCTGTTCTGGCCTTAGAGGTCATTGTTGAATAGTTTGAGGACATCCTGATTTTCTTTTTCCTAATGGCTTGTACTTTAAGGCTTGTTTTGGTAATCTTTGTTTTCATTCTTTAAACATGTTCCATCCATTTATGTGTATATTTTTTAATTTTTTCTATTATTGGTCCTTGGTTTAATTCTTTCATAATTTCTTCGTTTCTTTTGTGATCAAATAGGGTATACTTTGTAGTTTTTCTCATAAACTTCATTTCTGCTGTTATTAATCTTTGTTTGTCTTTTTGTTTTATTGTCCAGGTTTTGCTTCCATACATTAAGGCTGGTAGGGCTAATGTATTGTATACTTTTAGTCTGGTTTGTTTTTGAACTAGGTTTGGTTTATATATATAGAGTAAATTACACCTGTTATTTTTAAATATTTTGCAAATTTTATGTTTATATCTTTTTCATTTTCATATGTGATCATACATCCTAGGTAGTTAAATGAATTCACCTGTTCTAAGATCTTGTTATCTATTACTATTTTAGTTCTTGCTGGATCTTGTCTTTTAAAGGCCATAGTTTTTGATTTTTCTGTTGATATTATCATACTATAATCTTTGGCTATCTCATTTAGATCTAAAATAGCTTTCTATAAGTTATCTTCAGAATTTGTAATTGGTCGTCGGCAAAAAGGAGAGTGTTTAAGTTCACTGTAGGAGAAAGTTTAATTCCTCGATGTAAATTTTTATTCCATTTTATTATTTCATTTAAGTAAATATTAGAAATAGTAGCTGAGAGGGGACATCCCTGTTGGACCCCTTGGTTTATCTCTCTCGTATATGATAGCTCGTGATTTAATTTTGTTTGTATATGATTATTTTCATATATACTTGTGGTAGCTTTTAGGATATTATTTTATGTCTTTATTTTAATATGTTAAATAATGTTTCTTTTAACTTTGTCAAATGCTTTTTCAAAGTCAATAAATGAAATGTATTTCTAAATTGTATTCTCTTCTGTTCTCTATTATGAATTTTAGGCAAAAGACTGAGTCTATACATGATCGTCCTTTTCTAAATCCATTCTGTACTTCTAAAATAAAGTTTTCCCAATATTTCATTAGTTTGCTATTTAAGATTCTGCTATATATTTTGTAACAGGAATTTAGTATACTGATAACTCTATAGTTTTTAGAGTCATCTCTATTACCTTTTTTAAAGATAAGAATCACAATTGCTTTTTTCTATTCTATCTATTGGGGGATACCAGTTGGCTAAATTTTATTTAAAAATGAGTCTTTCTTTGAATCTTGTTCCTGCGTATTTATATAGTTCTGAACCTAGCTTATCTTCTCCAGGTGATTTTCTGTTTCTTGTTTCTTTCAGGCTGATTTCTAATTCTTTAGTTATTTCTCGTTAATTGTTTGCCAGTTGTCTTTTTAAAATATTTCTGTCCACAATTCTGTGTAGTAATTTAGAAATTCTTCTAATTTCAATTCAGTGTTTAATTTTATGTTTTCGTTGGTATCTGCATTTAAGTGTTTCAAAATCTTGTATACATTGGGTCTTATTTTATGTCATTTTCTAAATTAGAAACAAATTTGTTCCATGATTCTCAGTCTTTTTCTGACTTCTCTTTTAGCTAGGCTCTTATTCTTTTATATTCTATTTCATCTTCTAATCTTTTACTGCTTAACCATTTGTGATAGGCTTCTTTTTGATTATTTCTTTGATTGTGTCATCCCAGATCTTCAGTTTTTTTCCTTTTATTGAATTTTTTGGTCTTTCTTAAGCTTTCATTTGTTACTGCATTTAGTATTGTTTTTATATTAAGCCTTTCTCTTTCTCCATTTCATCTAGGTATTGGTTAATTCTTTGTTCATATAGCCATTGTACATTTATGTCATTTAATAGTCTAGTTTTATAAACAAATGTTTCAAATTTTCTTTCTGTTCTTACTTTAACATGTCTTCATTCACTACTTCAGGCAATTACTTAAAATTATAATAATGGAATTAACTACTTAAATATTATTTATTAGTAGCATTTTCGCCTGAGTATCGCAGGCATCTTCATTACATGTAACTGGCAATTTCAAAGGGCACCACTTGGTAGCTCATGTAAGATAACTAAAAAAAAAGTTAAGTTTCCTAACTTAGTTAAAAAAAATTGTTTTTTTAAATACTTTTTTAAAATAATTGAATGACTAGAAACAGAGAAAAATGGGAGTTTATTAGCACAACTAGTTCCAGCTTGTATCAGCCTTCTTCAGGGCTCACATACATAGAGGGGAAATAACTGTAAACATCATGGAAAGTTACTGTATATATTTCAACGTTGAAGTCTGTGCATTCAAAACTGTTCTCTTGTTGGGTGGATGCATGTGTTTAGCAACTCGCGAATGCCAGTATTTGATCGTAGGACAATGACATTCTGAAAGGTTGCAACTCGGGTTGTTGAGATGTAGGGGGGTTGAGAATGATTTCTTTTGATTCTATTATCTTCCTTTCTAAATCATCGTGGCAATGGAAAATGTTATTAGACTTGTCCCATAGGACTGTATGGCTAAGGTTTGATTCATTAGAATCAGCCGAGAACAGAACATGACTAGACGAACCACTGGCTCATGTTCTCTTGTGACTGATGTCTTTTATGTTCTTCAATACGTAACTTGATCGATTTCTCTGTTTGGCCAAAGTAAGGTATATATCACATTTGCACCGAATCTTTGTCAATAGTTTTTTGAGAATAACCATTTAGTTGAAAAAGTAGAACTGAGAAAATTGTTCTTTATTAAGTTCTCTCTCATCATCAAGAAGAGAGCAAGCACGATGTCCTAGTGTAGAAATGATTCCAAACTTTTGAGAAGGATAATGATGGGATTGACTGTGGAGATCTGTTGGTGTGGGTAGCGTTTCTGTAAGTAGAAATTTTTAATTTCCCTGAGGAATGTGTCAGTTTGATGTCCAAGAAAGGAAGAGAACCATTAGCTTCAAACTCGGCCGTAATTTTTATGTTCAGATGTTGATTATTTAGATGTTCTAGGAAGTTCAGGAGAGATTCACGGCTATGGCTCCAAATCAGGAAAATGTCGTCAATATCTTTTCCAAATTGTTGGTTTTAAAGGATAAGAAGAGATGGCTTTAACTTCTAAATCGATGTTTCCAAGTACAGGTGACAGATTACCCATTGCAAGACCATAATTTTGTTTGTAGATGGTATCCTGAAACTTCTTTTAATATGTGTATATGTATTCGTGAGCTTCGACTCGCTTGTTATAATATATTTTAAAAATAGATTTAATGACTTTAAGCCGAGATAAAATATTAAGTTTTAATGAGAACGATACTAGTTTCAGCTTTTTACAGCCTTCATCAGGTATCAACTAAAGGTAGAAAATAATAAAAATTGAAGTTTCTAAAAAAACTGAGAATCACAGGTAAAAATGCAATACATAATTGACATAGAACAGCTTGAAAAAATATGTTTTTATATCCAACTTGCCATTGTTTATTGCATGCGTGCTTGTAGGCTCTCGTGAATGCCAGTATTGAACAACTGCAGTATGGCTATCAGGGATGTTGTAACTCAAATTGTTGTTTAAGAGTTCAGGATTAAGGAGGGTTCCCCTGGATTCCACAATTTTCCTTTCAAACTCATCACTGCAGCGAAAAATGTTTTCTCATCTATCCCAGCAAACTGAGTGACTTTGGAGATCATCATGAGGATTGTTTGAGAAAAGAACATGACTGGATAACACAGTTGCATGTGATCTTTTATAGGAGATATCTCTCTTATGTTCCTCTATACGTAGTTCAATAGATTCCTTAGTCTGTCCAAAATAAGGAATATTACAATCGCACCATAATTTATATACACCTGGATATTTTAGGTTGTGATGAATAGGCTTCGGATGGCTTATAAGAGAACGGATTTTAGGAAGAGTAGTGAAAAACGTCCTGATGTATTTTTTTAAGGACTTTAGCCAATTTATTGGAGACTGAACTAATGTATGGGATGGAGATGCTACCTTTAAAAATAGTAGTTTCTGTAGTGCACTGCCTAGGAGGATCCAGAAGAAATTTCTTAATTGTTTTTTCAGAATATCCATTTTCTTTAAAAAATAAGAGAAAGGTGATTAATTTCTTTTTGGAGTTCATCTGGTTCATTTAAAAGAGTGTGCTCTGTGTCTTAAGGTAGAAATAGTTCTGAGCTTTTTGTGGTGGAAAATGATGAGATTGACAGTGCAGATATCTAGTATGAGTGGGTTTTCTGTATATAGAGAATTTAAATATCAGAGCATTGTGTAAGAAAACACAATGAAGACCAAACACTCCAGAAGAACTTAATATAATGATAGAAGACCTATATTATGAAAGCAGAAAAGTTTGTCTAAAAATAAACAGAAAAAACTAAAATCATGTTTAATCATACACACACACACTAAAAATAATATTAAATATTTAATTTAATATAAATTAGATAAACCTTGATATAAAAATTAATAAACTTTAACACACCTAAGATATGCAGAGGATATAATTTTTGCAAACACTCCAGAAGACCTATATCATGAAAGCAGAAAAGTCTGTCTAAAAATAAACAGAAAAAACTAAAATCATGTTTAATCATTTTGTAAAACCAAAAAACATAATAGAAAACAATTTCTTGGAAAGAGTCTCTTCATATACATACTTAAGTCATCTCATTGATCTGAATTGCAGATTCCAAAAGGAAATAGAGTTAGACTTGCCTGGGGTGCATTCAGAAAACTGAAAAGCATTTTTCAAAACAATGGATGTCCCACTCTGTTTAAAAAGGAAGACATATAACCAGTGTATACTTCCAGTCATCACATGATTATGAAACTTGGTTGCTTACAAAAGCACTGGCAAATAAACTAACAACTCAAAGAAAAATGGAGAGGTTGATGCTAGGCATCACATTAAAAGATAAGAAGCCAGACTCGCAGAGTCTGGCTTCTTATCCAGGGGTTTTGCTTCACTTACATCATTCTTCACCATAAGCGACTAAAATGGAAATGGGCCAGACATCTATCCAAAAGAGAAGATGAGCGATGGATCACCATACTAACTGGATCCAAACAGAAGGGAAACAAGGCCGAGGACATCCTAAAAGACAGTGCCGTGACAAACTGTCAAATTTTGTTAGTCAACCATTGCCAAGAACAGAGAAATGTGGAAAGAACTGGAAGAGGCCTTTGTCTATATATATATGTGTGCGTGCGTGCGTGCATGTATGTATGTGTGCACACAATTAAAGTTAGGATAAATTAGCAGATTTAAAAAGTACTATCTCCTACAAAGGGGATGGACGTAGACCATCGGGTCTGTTTAAGTCGGGAGAGTGAAGTAAAGTTTCATGTTTCTTTATAAAGCAGACTTTTTTTTTTGTGAAGGACTCTTTCGCTTGTCATGTTCTTCTGTCTTATTCCAGTGAACTCTGTCTAGTGTTGATGGCATGCTCTGCAAGTCCAGACTGTTCAGTTCAAGATATTGAATATACAACTTATTCTTATATCTGAATAAAAGCAACAGATCTTCCTGTTTGTCCGAAATAAGATAACCCACAAGAGCAAGGAATTTGGTAGACACCTGGATGACTTAAATGTGGAAGCTTGTCCTTTGGAGAAGTGAGAAAGATGATTTTTTTTTTTTGATGGGTCGAAAGGCAACAAAAATACTTAGTGGTTTTAAAACTTTTGCTATGCATTCACTAATGCCTTGAACATAAGGGATAGGAATAAGTGTTATTTCTTCTGTATTAGAAGAGAAAGATATATCAAAACTATTTAAAGCTCTTTTGATGAAAGAATTCTTCTATCCATTAGATAGAAAAGAGGAAATAATATATTGCAATTCTTTCTGTAATAGTTCCTGCCTTTTAAACTGGGATGATGAGATTCAGCATGGATATAATGGCCTCTGAGTCTTTTTCCTATATACTGAGAAATGTAGGTCACCAACAAAATCGTTACCATCTGGTTGGCAAAGAATTAAAAGATATAAAAAGGCTAACTGCTTATTTACTTCTAGGGTGAACTGGATCCTTTGATGAAGTGCATTTAATTTAGAGAGAAGCTGTTGTATTCATAAGAGCCATTCCAAATAGCAAAAATGTCATCTATATATCTGAACCAATGAGTAGTTCTAAGTGAAATGTTGTCAAAAAATGTGTTCAGGCAATGTATTCTAATCGCTCTCCATGCAAAGAACCTGCTCCTTGCCCAGAACTTTATGCAGTCAATAGGAATGTCCTCTTGTTCTGTCTCATCTCCCATTCTATGAAAAAATTCTTTCACATTAACCTAGTAACTTGCCAACTAATCTGTCATCTCTTATAATATTCTGCAAATTGTATTCCCTCTGTCTAGTCTTCATATCCCACAATCCAAAGATCAGTTACCCTCTTATTTCAAAAATTCTGGATGTTTTCTAATCCCCCCCCCCCCCCCAATGAAAACTAAATCTCATCTCCTCTATGAAAATTTCCCCACCAAATGTTTCAATACCATTCTTGCCTACCAAATTTCAGAACCTTACACTTTGCAACATAGAATTGTTTTCGCTTGCTTGCTTGTACAATCTATTCAAATTATCCTATAATGGCATAACATCTATTTGACTCATCATTGTTCTTGTTAATTTTGTATCATTTGAGTATAGTTGCAGAAATCCAGTTAAACATGACCTGATATCATTAAAAGCTCCAGAACAGATCTCTGACACAACTAGTGGCTTTCAGGATACTGTGTCCTTTCTCCATACAACTTGTTAGATAACTGACAGCTAATTGCCTATCCAGCTCTACTCTAATATCGGATCTTGTCTGTTTCTGTGTAGTTACCAATCTCTCCATCAAAAGCCTTTGCAAAATCTAATATACTACTATATATGCATCTCCAGTGGAATTTTATGTTTTACATATTCATAAAACATGGCCTCCCTTTAACTAACTTATGCTGACCATCATAGAATATTCCTTATCAATCCACTTTCATATCCTAGTTCTTGCCATCCTCTTTAGCACCTTAACCACAACTCTAGATACAGATTGACTATAATTTGTAGCTTATTACTACCTGAAATGGAACAATTTTTATCTTCCTTACATCTTAAACTCTTCTTCCTAACTCCCTGGGATTCCCTTAAGATGTGATGTGTCATAATCATATTGCCTTATTAGCATCCAGCTTAACTCCTTATACTTCTTGCTCACCCACCAATATGTCATCTCCCATTTTCACAACACTCGAGCTTATTTCACACTGAAGATGAAACACCCTGATGAAATGATCACTGAACTCTTTCCTATAGGCTGAGAAGGTGAGTGCATTTTGTTCAGATACCTCAACTAGTGTATCCCCAAAAAATTATAAAGAACAGTTTGTTTCTAATTCAACAGTGAAATTAATTTAAGGATGAATGTTATTGAGGTAGGTGACAAAATCTAATGACAGATGATAAAAATATCATGAGCGTATCTTTGAAATTTTTGATTTGTTGTTGATGGGGAGGGGGATATTTTTTCAAACTACTCCATGAATAGGTCAGCTAACAATGGAGAGAGGAGCCCATTGCAGGTCTTTTTTTGTTCAAAATAATCTTGAAATATGAACAGTGCACTATTGCATTGTTTAAAGAGATTCATTGTGCCTGGGGAAGATGTCTTATTGTATCATAACTTCCTTGAAACATTGAAAAGATTTACTATGTACTGATAATTGCAGGGCTGGACAATTTCTGTGAGGTGTGGTGTTCTTTACATAAAAAGATGTTTGCCTGGTGTAAGGTTTTAGTAGGTTTTCTAAATATTTTGATAGCAAAGAAGTTGGAGAATAAGAATACATAGAATATATTCTTGTTATCTATATGGATCACATATAAAGGAAAGTGGTATTAAAGCTGATATCAAAATTAAAAAAAAAAAAAAAAATCAGCTAACGCCTTTTTATTCCCGTATATACGGGAGTAGGCGAGGCCATTTAGCCCTATCTAACTTTTGGAGACTGAGTGGGCAGTTCAATCTCCACTGGTACCCAATCAGAGACAGATGGCCCAAGGCTATCACTAATTAAGCGGTACGCAGTGAAGAGAGACGGCTCAAATGTGCCGCCATCTCGTGGTCTCTAACCCTAACACAATATATTTAATGTCTGAAATAATGTGGGTTCTACGGTCGATTTTCTTGAGTTTACAGGACGAAAAACCCGAGTTTCCGGGAGGAAAAACCTGCTTGCCCGTGCCAGAGATCGACTAACTCGGGAACCGGTCGAAAAAAGGCTTAGAAAAATTTCCTCTAGTCGCCGACTAGATTCGAAACCAAGACTTCCTTCGTGCGGCCTAGCGCGGTGGTGTGCAAACGCCACATCCACTGAGCTACACAGGCTCTAATATCAAAATTGGCGATGTTAATCTTAGCTCTTTACTTTATGCACAAGTTATACTGTTGAATAAATGCAGTACAAGTCGGCAAGATTCTCTGACTAAATTGAATAGTTGTAATAAATTTTATGAATAAAAAGACAATGAAAATAAGTAGAAACATTAAAAACATCAATAGTATCATGAATGGAAAACTTGTAAAACATTTAATCTCTCTAGACACAATTTTTAGTTAATATGTCAAATTAAATATGGAAATGGATAACAAAATTAGTAAAGCTGATATGATAGGAAATAAGCTGAATAATTTATGTGGAGTAAGAAAGAAATTAGATAAGATTGTTGATTGGATGTTATTAATGGTATAACATTTTCATATAGTACTATCATATCCTGTGTACCTCCTGGAGGATAAATATCAGGAATTTTATGAGAATGCATTCTTACTCAGTAGAATACGTAGGGGAAAAAATCACATTTTAGAAAATGCAACTATGTAAAGTTGGATCATGATCTGATGCAAGATTTCCATAAGACTGACAACTTATCCAAAAAAAAAAAGACATACTGAACTGGTCTGAAGAAACAAATGTCTTGAATCTAGACACGCTGGTTCTTAGAATATATAAAGTCCCTAAATACCTAGTAATATATGTTGACTATATTTTTACCATCTGGCTTGGTACTGTTATCCAATTAGAAGATTTTGTTACTTACCTCAACATTCATCCTCAAACTAATTTCACTGTTGAATTAGGAACAAACAAGTCTTTACTATTTTTGCGTGTACTTCATGAGATATCAAAACAAACTCGTCTTCTTGGTCTATAGGAAACTGACAAATGTAGGATGTTATCTACATGCCACATTTCATCACCATCCAGTGCAAAAAATAGGCTCTACAGAATTTCCACCAACATAAATAAAAGGAACCAAGGACTATAGTATCTTAGGTCAGTCCTCTAAAAAAATGGCTACAACTGAACAATAATCAAAAAAAGTTCTACTTTAACCTCCAAAACAATCAGATGAAGAAGAAAATCAAGACTTTGAAGGAGCAGTGATTCTCCCATATAAACAATCAATCACAGATAAAATAGCAAGGTTTCTTTACCAACCAAACGTGAAGTTTGTCTTCTGCCCTTATCTAATTTCTTTCCAGGTGATTACCTCATGATCACCCTAGTGAAGATGCAAAAATGGAAAAAAATATGACATCCCATTCATTCACTAAACAGAAACAAGATCTCTAATCACCTGAGACCTCCTAAACTTCCACATTAAAAAAAAAAAAAAAAAAAAAAAAAAAAACAGTGATCTACAAGATCAGTTGTGGTTTACACTATGCACGACAGATAGGTAGATGTGAAGAAGTATGCTGATTAGAACACTTCAAAGATGTTGAACAAAAGAAAACAAATCAAGGCTGCCAACACATGCAACAGAAACTAAACATCAAGAGGTGTGGCAACAAACTCATATCTCCACATAGATTTTTTTAAGAATCTGCCGAAATGAAACATCCTCTACAGCGGGGTTTCTCAAATTTTTTCTACGACGGAACACTTCACAAATCCTGAAATTTTCACAGTACACCTTGATTATTTTGTAATATATTAATTAATAAATAATTGGTAATTTAGTTGCTTTTTATTAATTGGTTATTAGTTAATAATTGATTAATTAAACCATTAAATTAATTTGTGCTGATTTTCATTGACATATTTTATTCTGATCAACAAAAATTTATAAGCAGTACTTACGAGGGAATGCAGGCTTTTTCTCCTGTGTGCTGGTTTTGTAGGGTAGGTAAATATAAATAAAATGAGTAAATCTAAGAGTTAAGAAAAAACAAACATTGATTGTTAAATGTTAATTATTAAAAACAAAACACATAAAATAGTAAAATAAACTAAGGTATTTATTCATGTATAGTTCAAATTAAGTTCTTAATGACTCTGATGTTTTTGGATCTTTGAATTACAAATTCTTTTGATATCAGGTACAATATTAGAAAGTTGAATTCTCATATTTGTAGCGTCGAGTCTGTTCCTGGACTTTGATTTGGTTGCAGCACAATATGAAAATCCTGCCTAGCATATTTATGTCACAAAAGGAAGTAAAACAAGAATAGCTAGTTCTGACACACTGGGGCTCTCCTGTTAAATCTTTCCAGAAATCATTTATTGGCAGTTCCTTGTATTTTTGTTTTAAATCAGTCACTAATTAAGTCGATTAGATTTTCATAATCACTTGCACTGAATCTTTGTTATATTCCCATGCTTTCTTAACTATTTGTCGTAAAGTGAAGATCTGATCCTGACGGCCACTATTTGGACTGAATCCAGCTTGTTCTTCACCAAGCTTTTCTTCTGCAATTCTTCTCAACCATTTCTCAAGTATACTTGCATAAATCTTACCAGGAACACTCAGTAGGGAAATACCTTTTGTAATTCATATTCAGTTTTATTTCCCTTTTTATGTGGTTACTATTAGAGCTCTACTCCAATCATCGGGAATTCGTCCCTCTATTAAGGCTTTCTGAACTATGAAGTGCAGCCACTAAGACTTATACCACCATACTTCAGCATTTCTGGTCGAATATCATCTACTCCTGCTGCCTTTCCACATTTCAAGCCTTTCATGGCTTTTTCTACTTCAACTATGGATATATATTCCTGACTGCATGTCTGGGTAGTGTTTTTTACCACTGTGCTATCATCACTGCTTGTTTCATTTAGCAGTTTTTCAAAGTAATTACTCCATACTTCAAGGATATCTTTTTTTTCTCTTGTTTTCATGTCACCTTTATCATCTCTAACTCCTTTTACAGCACTCTTTCCTCCATTTCTAAGCTTCTTCAACAACCTCCAGAATATCTTACCACCTTCTTGATAATTATTTTCTATGTTCTTGCCAAAGTCCTCCCATGACTTTTGTTTAGCTAGTTTTACGGTGTTTCACTTTCTTACATTTGTCTCTGTATTCTCTAAGAGCACAAGCTGATTTATTTGCCAGGAACTTTTGATATGCTTTCCTCTTTTCCTTCCTGTGTCCACCATGGAGTATTAATTTTTCTATCCTTGCAGACAACCTCACCACATGCCTCTCTGGATGAGTCAATCAGGGTTTTCTTCAAGGCTTGCCACTCCAAGGTTTGGTTCCTGTTCTCAAACTCTTTCTTCAATAATCTTTGTGTATTTTAGTCTACAGTTCTCATCTGAGAGCTGTTCAACTTTTATTTGCTTTAAAACTTTCTTACATGTTATTCTTTTCATATAAAATTCAGTTTCATCCTGCTCAAAACTAAATAGTGATTGCTTCCAATTTCAAATCCTCTGTACACTCTGGTGTCCTGCACCAGGGAGAAAACATCGCTATCAATAATAACATAGTCAATGAGACTTTTCTTATTCCTTGCCTCTTCTCTCCATGTGAATTTGTGCACATTTTTATGTTGGAACATGGTGTTAGTAATTGCCATTATTATTAGCTTTGCTCTTTTCTCCAAATTTTCCTAAAATATTTTTGTATGTCTGACAATCATTTCCTACTCTGCTATTTAGATCCCCAACAAGGGCCAACTTTCCTTTTTCATTGTGTCAGTTGCTTTTTCCTAAAGCATCAAATAATTCCTCCACTTCTACCTTAATAGAACCTTCTGTGGGACCATAAGCACAAATAAGTCTCATTGTCCAGTTCCCCATTCTCATATTTGCCCACATCACTCTACTTGACTGACTGCCATTCAAGAAGATTAGCCTCATATTTTGTGTTGAATACTATGGCTACTCCTTTTCCTTGATTGTCATTGCCTGAATATAACATTTTTGTATTTATTGTTCAGAAAGATCTCGCCAGTTTTTGTCTTTTTTTGTTTCAGTAACCCCCCTATTATGTCGAACTGGTACTTATCTAATTCTTCAGCTAGCTCCATTTCTTTGCCATTCAGGCTTCTAATGTTGATAGTACCGATCTTTTACTCTGGTGATGTTGAGTTGGGGTGTGATTTCAGATTTGTTCCAGTATCTGACCTTTTGCTGTTCGCCTGGTTCCCTGGCGAAAACAACGGGGACCTTGTTTAACCGTGCGACGCTCCAGCCAGCATGAAATTTTGTCATGTCGTACCATCATTTTGTATATCGGTTTAAGCCAATAAGAATACAATTTGGTCGGCTAAATCCCAAATTGCCAGCCCATCCTCGTTCAGTATCCAGGTAGATACCCAACAGGGTGCACCACGAAAAGGTGAGGATTGGACATTAGTTCAGAAGCCCTGGTCGGTTCTCTGCATTCCTTTAATGGCTATATGAAGGTCTCCTCTCAGTTCAGTTCACATTCCCTGAAATAATCAGATCTAAGACTAGATCCTCATTTTCTCTCTATTATATATCAGAGTAGTCGTCTCCCAAGAACCCAACTTCGTTTTTCCTATTATCAGGCGCTGTCTCCATTCCAGTTTTTAATTAAAATTACACATAATCACACTTTGTTCAGTAACCCACATTGCTTATGCATTTCCTCATCACTATCCTTGACATTCCCTGGACTGTAGTAGCATCAAAGTATCTTCCTTTCCACCTAACATATTGCCTCAAAACTACTACCACTCTTTCTCCTTTTCATCCCATTGCAGACATAATTATCCTATTACAACAGCACTCTTCCTCCCTTGTCCTTTCTATCCATCTAAAAAATACTGTCTTTCCATTTCTATTCCCCATCACGATATATTTTCACAAATAACCATATTTCACTTATTCCAGCATCTATGGTCAAATCTTAACCAATGAAACTTCTTTCTTTTAAGGTTACACAGTGGTCAGCATGCATAGTGAAGAATTTATAGAGACAAAAACAGTTCCTCGTCACCATTCTCCACATTCCCTGGGCTGTAGTAGCATCAGTCTTTTCACCTGACATATTGCCTCAAAACTGCTGTTGCTATTTCTCCATTTCATCCTAATGCAGACATAATTACCTTATTGCAACAGCACTCCTCCTCTCTTGTCCTTTCTTCAGCACCTGCTTCAGTGAGCAGGCCCTGAACAAAGAACATGGAATTATTAGCCAAACATTCATAAAAAAAAAAAAAAAAAAAAAAAAAAAAAAAAAAAAAGCAGTTTGAAAGGTCCTCCATAAAAATACCATTAAAAGCAAAAAAAGATTACAAGAATGCCATGCCATACATTAGGGACATATCGGAAAAAAATGCTACATAAATACAATAATAAAACAACCTTCAAGCCTCCTGCTAAATTAGGAAATTTATTCAGCTCATCCAAAGATCTCTTCCATATCTTGCTCACCCAGGGGTTTACAAAATTCAGTGCACCTGCAACCTACCTTACATAGAGGAAGCAGGGCACACCATCCCAATAAGAAAATAAGAAAAGATGAACATAAACACCACATTAAATTCCTCCACTATAGTAAAACAGGCCTGTCAGACCTTGCACTTCAAACATGCCATAGAATTAAATGGAAAGGCACCAAATCCCTACAAGCACCAAAACTTGGTTTGAAAGAAAGTTCAAAAAAGCCTGTGAAATGTTGAAACCTCATCCAGATCTAAACAAGAATGATAAGTTAATAATTTCAAGAATCTAGGGGGACCTATCTTTAACCCATATAGCATCCAGAACAACCCCAAACAGAAAACCTTAATATGAGAGGACTTTAGAAATTGTTTAATATAGTTCTGCTATAAAACTTCTTTATTGGTATATTATTATACTGATGTATGAAAAGTTATTTTATTGTGCGCATTAATTTTGTATATACGGTCATACCCCGAAGTTACGCGGTAGGTGGGACCAACAAAAAGCGTGCAAGTCGAATTTGCGTAACTCGGGGTATAATTTTGAATGTAATTTATATATACAAACATACAAAATATTAGTTAATTGGGACCAAAGGTTTACAAAAACACCTATATTTTTTAAGAAATATAATCATAATTGTAGTTTTTCGTACATAATAAAAAAAAAAAGAAAGTTATTTCGATGTCGATGGTTTCATAAAATTTAATAGATTCGTCTGACGGCCCAATGTCTTTTTCTTGTCACGCAAAATTTCTTCATAGCAAGCCAAGGTTTTTTTATTCCTTGCATTGTGGCTACAATTCATTCCTCGTCAGAAGCTATGTCCTCCAAAATCTGTTAATCTTTCTTTTATGATTGTTCTTACTGTGGATTCCTGTAGATCGAACTTCTTTGCTAGCTGTAGAAGAATCGGACTTGCTTCTTTTGGACGACATTATTATTTTTTGTGATAAAATTTTTATCAAAAACATTACGTTAAACAATCGCAAGGTTTGTAGACTATAAAAATCGTGTATGAATGGAGATTGCGCGAAACAATTCAGTGCTTGTTCACAGCATTTTGTGTAGTGTCATGTAGCTTGTGTCCTGTACATAAGTTTTCCTGGTGATGACCTCAACAGAGGTCGAAATGTTGAATATTATTTTCTTAAATTATAAGCAAAGTAATTATTCCAACATGTTTTCGGTCTCCATATCTTTGCTGCTAATCAGTGAAATGATTTCATCTCCTTTTTTGATGCTCCTGGCATTTATAAATAAACACATAAATTCATTTAGGTCTATTACTATTTCTATCCCTGCCACATTTCAGCAGTAATTTCTCCACACCTGCCCATGCTCAGTCACCTTTATCACTGCTTATACCATATCTCCTCAGACTCAACCACTTAATGCTGATCATCCCCATATACACATTTGTACTCCTTCCAGCATTCATTCTCCTGTTTCCCTAACCATCTTGCATTTCTGTTTTCTCACACTGTTACTCTCTCCATAAGCACCTCAGCCTTACCTCGTCCATTCTCCTGATCTTTCATCTCTTGTGCACATCGCTTATATTTCCTTCTAGCGGTAGCCTCTCCAGTTGACTCGGTCAAATCCATTTAAATGCACTTCATTATTACATAATTCCATCCTTCCCTGAAATGCATCTTGCACATTAATGAGGTACACTTCTTTCTCCTTGCACAGCTCTGCCAACATGGCATTTGTGATTTTTGCTCTCCATCTCAACTTGTCATTATCATATCTAGGCACACATCTTTCCTATCATTGATATCTTTCACTCTCCTCAAACCTGATATTCACCTTTTACATGCTCTTTCTATCCACCAAATTATTTCTTCCCATAACTACCCAGTTTCTTTCTCATATACTTCATGTCCAAAGCAACAATCATCCTGTTCATCTTTTTTATTTGAAACAGTAGACCCTATCATTCACCCACCATTTAATGGAATCTTTGTACATCACTACTGTCTAGTCATTCAGACCTTCTTTCTTGTCTTTCCTTCATTTGATCCTTTTTTCACCTTATTTCTCATCTGAATCAGATCGTTTCAAATCTTGCATTCTAGTAGTTATACTCTCATTCCCATTGTCTTGCATTTTGTTCAATTAATTGTAGTTTTTGTTCTTGTGAGACCACCTTGTACAGTGGAAGCTAGAAATGCCTGAAAATTCCATATTTTGGTCTCCAGAGTAGAATTTCTGAATTAGCTGCTCATGGTGCTACTGTATACATTTTTTATTTAAAGATTTTAATTGTTTAAAATGCTTGGTTGGATTGCACAGCTTAAATAACATTTTTTTTTTCCAGCTTCCATATTATATTGATGGAGATGTAAAAATCACCCAGAGTGTAGCAATAATGCGCTATCTTGGAAGGAAACACAAACTAGGTAAATAATTTTACATTAAGACATAATTATTCATATTTAATTATGGAAATGTAAGCAGATAAGGTCTACAAGGTGCTACGCAAAAGTTCAGGGAATTTGGATAGCATGTGCAAACTAATTATAGTCCAGACTGCTTGCTATAAGGGGGAGCAGTACCATTTGTGAATCAATATGCCAACAACAGGAAAATTTGGTCACTTTCCTATTCACCAAGATGAAAGTGTGTCAATTTGATATGATTGAGGAGATCCAAAAATAATCAGTGACTGGATAGTCACACTTGATGACTTCCATAGATGCATGGAATCTTGGAAAATCTGCTGGAGTTGTGTATACAAGCACAAGGGGGACTACGTTGAAGGAGATGATGGAAACTAGGAGTAAGAAGTTTTTTTTTTTCAAACAATTCTGTCCAGTTTGGTGTAGTTTGTTGTGACCAAACCGGACAGAATTGTTCAGACTCTCCTGGTACAGACAGAAGTAGAAAGAGTTCATTCAGCCTCATCATCATCCACATAGATGATGGAAGAGAGATTTTTTTTATGGTGTATGTAGCATGGTGCCCAGTGCTACTGTTATGTTGGATGAAGTTTATGAAAATGAGGTTGACGAGATCTTGCGTAACCTGGATAAGAATTTGTCAATAGGGACAGATGGAATATCAACCTGTTTGCTAAAGGAATGTTCAGCTGGATGACTCCCTGGAGGTCTCAGATAATAATACTTCCTTACTTTGGGTAGCACCTTGTGTGTTCCTGCAAATGTTTTAATTTTTCTTGTCATTTCTATTTTCCTTACTCCTACCCTCAAGGAGTGTATTGGATATTATGGCAATAACACAATTAAGAATTAAAGATGCCAAGAAATTATATTCTTGTTTTAATCCTTTATCCAAGTGTAAGCAAACAAAGTTTATGTGAAGTAACTTCACAACTGGGCAACTCCTATATAGAAGGCTAATGACTTTGCATCGATTTCCTTAATATTATTATTATTACGGGCTACTCCAGGGAGTCCCTAAACTGATCGAGGGAGGCCCTAAACATCATGTCCACACAACTATACGACATTCTCACAGTATCTATCATACCTTTCCTTGAACACGCTCACGGTCATAGCACCCACAACAGACTCTGGCAGCTTATTCCACTCATTTACCACTCTAAAGGGTCAAAGCTGTATAACTGAGAGGAGACCTCCACATAGCCTTTAAAGGAATGCAGAGAACCGACCAGGGCTTCTGACCTAATGTCCAATCCTCACCTTCTCGTGGTGCACCCTGTTGGGTATCTACTTTGATACTGAACGAACGAGGATGGGCTGGCAATTTGGGATTTAGCCGACCAAATTGTATTCTTATTGGTTAAACCAAAATAAAAAATGATGGTTCAACATGACAAAATTTCATGCCGGCTGGGGCGTCGCCCAGTTAAACAAGGCCCCCGTTGTTTTCGCCAGGGAACCAGGGCGAACAGCGAAAAGTCAGCTACTGGAACAAATCTGAAAACAAACCCCAACTCAACATCACCAGAGTAAAAGATCGGTACTATCAACATTAGAAGCCTGAATGGCAAAGAAATGGAGCTAGCTGAAGAATTAGATAAGTACCAGATCGACATAATATGGGTGACTGAAACAAAAAAGACAAACTGGTGAGATCTTTCTGAGCAATAAATACAAAATGTTATATTCAGGCAATGACAATCAAGGAAAAGGAGTAGCCATAGTATTCAACACAAAATACGAGGCTAATCTTCTTGAATGGCAGTCAGTCTCAAGTAGAGTAATGTGGGCAAATATGAGAATGGGGAACTGGACAATGAGACTTATTTGTGCCTATGGTCCCACAGAAGGTTCTACTAAGGTAGAAGTGGAGGAATTTTTTGAGGCTTTAGAAAAAGCAACTGACACAATGAAAAAGGAAAAGTTGGTCCTTGTTGGGGATCTAAATAGTAGAGTAGGAAATGATTGTGAGACATACAAAAATATTTTGGGAAAATTTGGAGAAAAGAGCAAAGCTAATAATAATGGCAAATATCTGTTGGATTTCTGCTCAGGACATGGACTGGTTATTACTAACACCATGTTCCAACATAAAAATGTGCACAAATTCACATGGAGAGAAGAGGCTAGGAATAAGAAAAGTCTCATTGACTATGTTATTGTTGATAGTGATGTTTTCTCCCTGGTACAGGACACCAGAGTGTACAGAGGATTTGAAATTGGAAGTGATCACTATTTAGTCTTGAGCAGGATAAAATTGAATTTCATATTGAAAAGAATAACATGTAAGGAAGTTTTAAAGCGAATAAAAGTTGAGGAGCTCTCAGATGTGAACTGTAGACTAAAATACAGAAATATTATTGAAAAGAAAATGAAAGAGTTTGAGAACAGGAATCAAACCTTGGAGATTCAGTGGCAAACTCTGAAGGAAACATTGATTGATTCTGCCAGAGAGGCATGTGGTGAGGTTGTGTGCAAGGATAAAAAAAATCAGAACTCCCTGGTGGACACAGGAAGTTAAAGAGGCAGTGAAGGAAAAGAAGAAAGCATATCAAAAGTTCCTGGCAAATAAGTCAGCTTTTACTCATACAGAATACAGAGACAAATGTCAGAAAGCTAAACAGTGTGTAAAACTAGCTAAACAAAAGTCATGGGAGGACTTTGGCAAGAATATAGAAAATAAATATCAAGAAGGTGGCAAAATATTCTGGAGGTTGTTGAAGAAGCTTAGGAATGGAGGAAAGAGTGCTGTAAAAGGAATTAGAGATGATAAAGGTGAAATGAAAACAGGAGAAAAAGATATCCTTGAAGTATGGAGTAATTACTTTGAAAAACTGCTAAATGAAACAAGCAGTGATGACAGCACAGTGATAAAAAAAACACTGACCAGGCATGCAGTCAGGAATACATATCCATTATTGAAGTAGAAAAAGCCATCAAAGGCTTGAAATGTGGAAAGGCAGCAGGAGTAGATGATATTCGACCAGAAATGCTGAAGTATGGTGGTATAAGAGTCTTACAGTGGCTGCACTGCATAGTTCAGAAAGCCTGGACAGAGGGACGAATTCCCGATGATTGGAGTAGAGCTCTCATAGTACCCATATATAAAAAGGGAAATAAAACCAAATGTGAGAATTACAGAGGTATTTCTCTACTGAGTGTTCCTGGCAAGATCTATGCAAGTATACTTGAGAAACGGTTGAGAAGAATTGTGGAAGAAAAGCTTGGTGAAGAACAAGCTGGATTCAGGCCAAATAGAGGCTGTCAGGATCAGATCTTCACTTTACGACAAATAGTCGAGAAAGCATGGGAATATAACAAAGATCTGTATTTAAGTTTTGTCGATTTGGAAAAGGCATATGACAAGGTGCCAAGAGAGAAGCTATTCAATACGCTGCAGTTATATGGTGTCAATGGGGCATTATATCAAGCAATACTTAGTCTTTATTTGAGTTATGAGTCAGCAGTTAGAATTGAAGGAAGTACAGGAAGATGGTTTAATGTTAAATCTGGTGTGAGACAAGGATGTACATTATCCCCTCTGTTATTCATTATCTATATGGATCACATTATGAAGGAATGTGATATTAAACCTGATATCGAAATTGGAGATGTTAATGTCAGCACTTTGCTTTATGCGGATGATGTTATACTTCTAAATAAATCCGCTACAAGTCTGCAAGATTCTCTGACTAAATTGAATAGCTGTTGTAATAGATATGGTATGAAGGTCAGCAATAAAAAGACAAAGACAATGAAAATAGGCAGAATCATTGAAAATGTCAACTGTGTTGTGAATGGAGAACCTGTGGAACAAGTAAAACATTTCAGCTACTTAGGCACAATTTTTACTGAAGATGGTAAACTAAATATAGAAATAGACAACAGAATCAGCAAAGCTGGTATCGTGGGAAGTCAATTGAATAAATTCATATGGAATAAGAAAGAAATTAGTCGGAACACTAAATTAGCTGTATACAAGACTGTGTTCAAACCAATTTTAACTTATGGATCTGAGAGCTGGGTCAGAAGTAAAACACTTGACCAAAGACTAGAGACCGCAGATATGAGAGTCCTAAGAAAGATTAGAGGCGTGAACAGATGGCATCAATGGCAATATCATATTAAAAATGAGGATATTAGGAAAGAACTTGACATTGTCAGCATCCAGGAATGCGTTAGCAGAGCTAATCTCAGATGGTATGGTCACTTAAATAGAATGGGAGAGGAAAGATTAGCAAAACAAGTGTTCTCTGCCAGGTTGGCAGGAAAACGACCCAGAGGAAGACCAAGATATAGGTGGATTGATACGGTACAAAGTGCCTTAGACGATAGAAATATAAGATCTGATAATGTTGGAGTCTTGACAAGTGACACTGATTTGGAGGAAAATTGTAGATAGGAAGTTAGTAATGATGTAATTTTTTCATATAGTACTGTCATATCCTGTACACCCCTTGAGGGTACATGGCAGGAATTTGATGATGATGAAAGTAAAGAACCCTTGCTAACCACACTCTTGCCCAGCTTCCATAGGTGTTCCCCTAGTTCTCCCACCACCAGTCCTGATCTCAAAAATATCCTCTAATTTAATCCTATAGAAACCCTTTAGCAATTTGAATGTCTCAATCATATCTCCCCTTTTCTGCTTATCAACTAACTTCTGCAACCCACAAATCTTCAACCTGTTCTCATAAGGTTCATTCCATAGACCTGCTATCATCTTGGTCACTCGCCTTTGGATCCTCTCCACCTCCTCCCCATCAAGAAGAAACCTAGGTGTAATATCCCATAATGCCAAGCACTTGTGGTATAATGTTATGCATTATTGGAAGGGTTTGGGGTCTGGCTCCCACTGATGAGACTTCAATAAACATCAACTGGTCTGGGTTGTGACTCTTCCCACAATGCATGGCATACATATCCATAAAGATGTGCTCTGCATTGTGTGATACTAATGCAAGTGGTGAAGTCATTAGCCTCTGAGTTGCTCAGTCATGAAGTTACTTCTTGTGCAAACTGTTTGCTTACACTTGAGTAAGGATTAAACCAAGAATACAATTTCTTGACATCTTTAAATTATAGTACAGCCAAGTGGAAAAACTTTCAACAACAATTGATTTCTAGCCTACTTACCTTCTTTCTCTGGAAAAAGAAGGTAAGTAGGCTAGAAAGTAGGCTTTTTTTGCTTCGTGATTATACAATCTTAAATTAGCTTTGCTAAAATATTTGAATATTAGTTATTTTTATCTTCTTCTGGCCCTTCCATTTTCACACTTTCTTATCTAGGGAAGATAGTGTAGTTGAGTATGAAAAACAAGTTTTATTTCAAAGATTTTTTTTTTTGTAGAGAGCATCTTGTCTTAGACTGTTATCAGTTATTGAGAACATTGTGCTTATTATGAACCTTCTGTGATGTAGAATGAAATTATATTCTTGGTTTCATCCTTTATCCAAGTGTAAGCGAACAATTTGTGTGTGAAGTCACTTCACAACTGGGCTAGTGGCATGTAGAGGCCAATGGCTTCGCATCAGTTGCCTTGCTAATCTATAATGCAGCGCACACATCCTTACAGACATGTATAATGCTGTGCATTATGGGAAGGACCACTGCCAGACTGTTTTTGACCTTTATTGAGGTCTCATCAGGGGGGGCCAGACCCAGAAGTGTGAATTAATGCAGAAGTCATATTTCCATATACAAGTAGCCAAAATATGTCGCACCCCTATTACTAAAATACCAAGTGCAAGAATAGATGGAAGAGGGGCATAATGGAAATATGATTTTATAGCTCATAGCAAATAGAAGCAAACTTGGGTCATCTCTGGATAATCAAGATGTGGTTAGGAAGTAAACGGTCTAGTTTCTTGTGTATAGTGAACTGGATTGGCTACCAATTTTTTGTGGGCTGGAATTGCACATTCCACTGATATTCTGTCAGGTTTTTTTTTAGAGCTTACTGATTGAGTTATTTCTATATAACTATGATTTTAGTGAATAATAGTTATTTTAAATCAAATTTGATTTTTGAGAATGTTTGGACAATCTGTTTTTATATATACAGGGATGCACCATAATTCTTAGTGCAGTTTTGATCTTTAACTGATCAAAAATTAAAGAATTTTTACTGCATGAATATTATTTCATTACATTTTTTTTTTTTTTAGACTGGTGTGATTAAAGATGGTAAATGTTCACAGATCAGGAAGGTGTTCATCAAGGGAAGCAAATGTGGTCGAAATCGAAAGGGTATTTGATAAGAGTTCCAAGAAATCAGTCTAATGTACTGCTGCTGAATTAAATCTACCAAAAACCACAGTGCACAGAATTCTAACCAGACAACTCCATAAACATGCTTACAAAATTATGAGTGTTCAAATGCTACAAGAGGATTATCATGCCAGGTTGGATTTTTGTCAACTGATGAAGACAAAAAATAGAAAATGACAGATGTTATTGACATGTTGGCTTTTTCAGATGAAGCAACATTCCATATAAGTCAGAAAGTTAACTGCCACAATTGCTGCATTTGGGGTACAGAGAAGCCTCAGGAAATGTGCAACATGAGACTCACCAAAATTAATGTGTGGTACACTGTTAGGTGTTGCATTATCAGGCCATTCTTTTTCAATGAGCCCACTGTTTGGTGAATCTTATTTAGCAGTGCTTTAGAATTTTTTTTATTCCCGAATTAAAGAGATTAAATTTTATGAATAAAACCATTTTCCAACAGGATGGGGCACTCTGTCACTATGCAACACAGGTACAAAAGTTTCTGGATGATACTTTTGCAGACAAGTGGATCGGTAGAGGTTCTCTTGCGTAGCCACCTTGGTCGCCTGACTCCATTAGACTTTTTCTTATGTAATCAATGCAGTCACTGCTCAGCAACTACCAAATGTTTTCTGGAACTTCGAACATTGCTTAGTTACATGCACTGCATGGCAGTCATGTTGAGCACTAATAAGAAACAAATCATTATGGATAAAACTTAATTACATAATCTTTAAGCTATTATATACTATAAATCTGTAACCTTTTATAATGTTTGACCTATTATTAAAGCTTAAAACTGCACTAAGAATTATGGGACACCCTGTGTGTGTGTGTGTGTGTGTGTGTGTGTGTGTGTGTCTATATATATATATATTTTTTTCTCTCTCTCTCTCTCTAGATGGCACAACTGAAGAAGAAAAGATCAGAGTAGATATGGGTGAGCAGCAGCTGATTGACTTCCGTACAGGATTGGTCAAAATATGTTACAGCCCTGATTTTGTAAGAAATGTTTTATTTCATATATACATGTGTAGCTATTCAGTTTTTTTTATATTGAATTGTGAATGTCATGAATTCCAGAAATATATATTAGATCTCTTGGGAGTTACTCAGAGGAAGACTATGCATCACCCATACTAGCTGTCACACAGTCTCTTAAACCCATAATCACACTAAATGCACATGCACTTACTACTATAGCTCTTTCACTTTTCTCAACCAATATGTAATAATACTCTTTTACCAGTGTCTGTACATCACATGCTCTAAATCTTTCCCCATAATCTACATTTCACAATATCATCTTTGTAACTTGTCTTAGCACATTTTCAATAGCTTGATCCCCTGGAACCTCAGATCAAATTTGCATGCACAGTATTCCACATAGTCATTTTGTCTTTACAAGGCCTCAGTGACTTCCTTATCCTTGTATGTCAGCATTGCAATTATTCAGAGTTGTATTTATAATTTTCACTATGAACTTCAACTTATCTATAACTCCAAGATCCTTATCGTGTTCAGTTTCTCCAAGGATAATCTCAATTAGTGTGAAGTATATTACTTTACACTTATGATAATAGCTATGAATCCAATGTTATTTTGTCTACACTTCCACCTATTGAAATCATTCTTTCTATAAGTGCACTATCTGTACATCCCTGACTGTCCTGATAATTTTTGTATCATTGACAAACAATTGAACATTTGTCATATCCTTTCTAGTGATCATTAATGTATAGATTAAACAACAATTGTCTGATTAATGTCTTGCATATCCCCATATACCACCTTTTATGCTTGTCAGCTGCATGCTTATCCAAGTCCATTTATATTCTAATCTTGCATTTAATGTATATATTGAACATGTCTGTATGGGATATAGGCATGATAGCATATCACATGTACACCCTCTAGCCAAAAAGAAACCGAACTTTTTGAAAATAGAAGAAACTAGTGACGCCACCTGTTGTATCTTTTTGTTGTCAAAAATGGCAACCTTCATTAGTGTTGTATCAACTGTTTATGACATTTGTTTCATTAGAAGCTGAGTTATAGTGCCAAGAGTGACAGTGTGTTTTGACGAATGGTTAGAAAATGAGTTTCAAACAGATAGCTGCAATTGACTTTTGTGTTAAACTTGGTAAAAGTTTTACCGAAACACATCAAATGCTTCAAAAAGCATTCGGTGAAGAATGCTTATCCTGTACTCAAGTTTAAGAGTGGTTTAAGCAATTTCAAGAGGACAACAAAAAGCTGGGCCGTCCACCGCCCAAAAACTGGACTGAGCAAAGTTAACATCCAAATCCAAAAAGTGCAAGAAAACCCAAAATCGTCAGTGAGATTGATTGGGGATTCCAAAATCAACTGTGCACAACATTTTGACTGAGAGTTTGAGCCTTGTTAATTGAATTCGTGATTTGTTTCCCACAAGTTGACCGACGACCAAAAAAAATGTATCGAATTGAACACTGCAAGGACCTCATTAAAACTGCTCATGAGGACTCAAACTTCTTGAAACGATTGTTACTGGTGATGGTGCTTTGAGTATGAACCTGAAACAGAGTGCTGAGTAGAGACCACTAGAAGAGGGCATCCGAAAAAGAGTCATCAAAAGTTCGGTTTCTTTTTGGACAGAGGGTGTATCAGTATGTCCACCAGTTGCTTTACTTAACTGAACTGTAATATTATTAATATACTGTTCAGACATGTTCTCTTTATTAAACCCATGTTGTTCCTTGCAAAGTACAATTTGTCTAACAACCCATTTCCATATTCTCTAAAATCTTCCACCCTAGATAGATACTAATAGATTTTCAGGGAAACATATCTCCCTTGTACAATGACTATCACACACATTCTTCCCATTCCTATGGGATCTTTCTTGAGCTGAGACTCAGATATGCCAAGACCTAACTAGTTTGTTGAACATGCCTTTAGTATACCTTCTGATATCCCATTGGTTCCTTTTCCTTAATTCTTACCAAGTTATGCACCATATCTTTGTTCAGTGTAGTGATAGCACTGTATACCATGCTATATACACTAGGGTTCAGTAAAGTTATTTTTCATTCTTTTACTTTGTAACGAATGATAAAATTCTTGAGTTGCCTCTAGCCCTTCTTTTCGTACAACTTTCTATACGATAGTCATAACTTTTCCTGTGCATTATATATTTCATAACTATGTGCTTGTTCTCGTGATATTCCTTCCACATGTTATGAATCTTAAGGTCACGCATCCATTTTAGTCCTATCCTGTATCTTCAACTAGCATTACATTCAGATAATGTCATTTAAGCATCTTTTCAGAGCTTTCTGTGCACTGCTGATATCCTTCCCATTCAGTAACTGATACCATGGGACTGAACATGGTATTCTCCTCAGTTTGTCATAATTTCCAGCTTTGTAGTCTAGCATGTAATCTTTTTTTAATTGGAACATCCATGTACTTTGTTACTTCTCAGGTCAGTATATCATGATCATTGTCACTAACTAGTAGCAAAACAGTTACATTCTTAACTGAGATCCCTTCTTTCACATGCTGTTAATGTTATCTTGTGACAGTTCAATAAATTATTCTCTTATGGATTTTTCTTCTGTTATGCACCATTATTCTGTAATCGATTTTTCTTCTGTCCGATCAATCTTTTGTTAATTTAAATCCCATAATTACTAATTTAGTACCATCAAGGTAATTTGACAATATATTTCATTGTCCCCCCCCCCCCCCCCCAAGCAACCTGAAGCATCAGGTCTGTAGCAACACGCAGTATGCATTTCATCCTGTTAGCCTCAACTGAAGATAGCCTCACACTCACTGCTACTTGGAACACATTGGCTATTATTTTCATGGGTTTCCACCTTAACTGCACTCAGATCATCTATCAATAGTCATACCCTTCCTCTCCTACATTTTTTGTCCATCCTAATAAAAAAAAAAAATAAATAAATAAATAAATAAATAAATACTATACCCTTTGCCCAGGACAAAGTTTCAATAAGTGCCAACAATCTTGCCCCACAACATGTTATTAACGGAAGGAAGATTTGGCTCTACCTACAACTATTAGAATTGAATTCATGATACACAGGAATGAGAAGTGTTGATAATGTCATTTTTCTCAGCATATACACTAACATGTTGGACTCAATAGCATGGCCAAGTATTTTGATTTCATACAAAATTCATATACTATGATAGGACAATTAATCCTAGCTACCTGCATTGCATGACTGTCAAATGATTCTCAATTACGTTTTTTTTTTTAATTCTAAGAGCAGAAAACAGAAACAAATTAATCAATTACTGCAGCTACTAATTGAAGATAGTTTGGATTAGATATAAATGCAAAAAAAAAAAAAAATTCGAAGGAAACAAATATGAGCCTGAAATATTAATGAACAATATGAAAATTGAACAGGCAATAGAATACAAATATTTAGGCACCTACTTTACTGCAGATGGAAAGCAAAATAAAGAAATAAAAATAAGAACAGCCATAGCTATAGATGCCTTATGGAAAAATAAAGATCTGCTCAGAGTTCTGTGGGCATTGAGACAAAGAAAAGAATGATAAGAACATTAGTGTGGCCAGTTTTCACATATGGAAGTGAGACCTGGGTATTCAAGAAGAGAGTAAGACAACAGATAATGGCCTTTGAAATGTGTTATAGGAGAGCTCTGAAAATCTTATGGACAGATTACATGACAAATAGATCTCCTACAGAGAATGAACACAGATCTTTATTACAGGAAATGATCCATAGAAAGATGAGATTAGCTGGACATGTATTGAGAGGTTCAGCTAACAGTTTTAGAAGGAAAAATTATGGGAAAATGATCAAGAGGTAAAAAAAACTAAGGACGTTTGAAGATACGAGATCATGGACAGGATAACATGGCTATGCAAAAACAAAAAAGGAAAGCCACCAACAGAGAACTGGAAGGACATGGTACTGCATCCTCTCACTGAGGAAGCTACATGAAGAAAGAGATGGAACATATGCACTAGACATGTTAAAGTAGGTTTTACATTTTACACATATAACAAAAAATTATATAGAATTTATGCAAAAGTTCCAGTATATTTCATCCAACATTGCTTGGACATTGTCAGGGAGATATAGACCATTAACTATATTCAAAAGATGAATCAAAGTGTCAAATCATGCATATATTAGCTTGTGTCTCAGTTGCAGCCAAAATATATGGTAGTACATACTTTACTATTAGTTCAAAGGAACAATTGTAAGTTGAGTAAATAAAAAAAAATTAAATTATTATTAATTAAAAAAACTTGTGAAACAATTAATAATGATCACTTGCCAAAACTTGGATATTGGCATACATTCTGATTCATATGATTTCTTAATGTTTCACATTTCAAGGAAAAGAAGATTGAATTTGTACTCGGAGTGAACTTTTATCTGATTCCAAAGAACTTTTCATGAGAAGGCTAGACTTTTCAGATTCCAAAACTAATATTCTTGATGTTCTTTGATTCTAATCAAGGCAGAATGACCAGTCGATCCAAAAAGCAAAGATAATATGAGCAGGATTCCTGATAAGAATGGACAATCCTATCTCACCAGCCTTAGCTGATTATTTCATGGAGCATCTAGAAAAAAAGAACTTTGACACTATATTCCCTCAGCCTCGTATATGGTTGTTGTTGACACATTTGCAATCTGATCCCACAGAGTCAGAATTTTTTCAGTTCCTAGAGAAAATAAACTCCCTTATACTATTAAACGTGAATCCAATAATTATCATCCTTTTATCAGACTACATGTGAAAAGAATTTTAAAACCTACATTAAAGGAACCTCTGAGCACAAATAGGAAGGATTCTTTGTAAATTCAGTGTATGTGCTTCCTTCCTACCATCAAAAGATACATTACCACCTCTTTTCTTTCCTGGTGTGTATCAGGAACCCTAGAGCCTCCTTAGCTCAGTCAGTGTAGACAAAGTCCTTTGGTCAGAAATACCTGGATTTGATTCCTGTCTGAAGCGATTTTATATTCCCATTTTATACCACTATAGTTAAAATCCTCCCATAACAATCACTTTTTCACTTGCCAAGCTCAACTGCCTAAACATCTCCTGCTCTTCTGCCTCACACCATATGCTCCCAAAACCATTAGTGCCATTGCCCTCCTAATCCTCTTGTCTGAGAGGACATTACTCGTCACTTATCATAAGCATTACTCCACCACTGCATTTGTTCTTCCTACCCTGTTACTTCTATTCCTGTTGGTATATCATCTTCTGTCAACCATATCTCAGAGATCACAAGTAATCTTTGGACAGGCTGATGCTATCAGTGCCACCAATTCATCTCCTTTATTCCAGATACTCCTGGCATTAGTATGAAGAACAGAGCTGTTTTCACTATTTCTTTATCATTATCCCTTCTGGACTCCATTGGATTCAGCATTACACTATGTATACCCTTCCTTTCTCACAAGAGGCTCTTTCCCCACCCCTTGCTACCATTCACTCTAGTTCTAGTTTCTCTGCATTTGTACACTGACTTGTTTGGAGAGCAACCTCATTCAAATGCAAACTGCCTCTTTCATGTGGTTCCATTCTGTCCTGAAATGTTCTCCAAGCATCCAAGCCTTCTTTTTAGACACATTCTGGCTATCATGCTATTAATTATTGATGCTCTTCTCCACAGCTCTGCATTATCATACATGGGCAATGCCCTCACCATCTTTCCTCTATCGTCTGTATGTACATCCTCAAGCATGAACCTCAGATCTTGCAGCCCTATTCACACTGCCTCTCAAGTCATTCATTCCATCCACCTTTCACCTTGCTTAATTGCCGTGGTCACTATCGGTTCTTGAGGTAGATGCTCCTCTGGTACTCTGTTTTGCACACCATGGCTCATTGAGTCTCCATACATCATACCTCTTACCACTGTTTCTTCCTTGCTCACTTGCATCCCTCACTCTCTGGCATTTTCTTTGCTTTTTTTCCCACTTACCTGCAGTCCTGTCATCTCTCCATATGTAGTTCCTGCACTGCCTCATCTTTCTCTCATTCCTTCTTTCACTGGTTCTATTTTCTCTTTTATCATCCCCAGAACTCTCACTCCTATTGATGATTCACTTCACATTCATCGTTTCCAGTCTCCTAATCTCTTCTTTCACGTTTCAACTCATTCCTGGTACATTCAACTTTCAGCATATCTTTTTTTTCTCTCTCTCTCTCTCTCTCTCTCGCTCGCCCAATCCTCCATCTTCAAAACCTTCACAATCTTTCAAACCTACTACGCTCCCCTACTTTTATATTTTCATTCACATTCCACTTGGTTTTATTGGTATTCACCTGTTTCTGATATAACACTGCCAAGGTCCATTATGTGAATTTCTAAATCAGGGTTCTTCCCATTTTCTATATTTTATGCAGACATGACTCCTTGATCTCACTTGTCACATTTCTTACTGCCAGGATTTGCACATGTCACAAGCACTGCATACTACAAAATCCTATAGTATGCTATGCAGATGTAGTCCTTAAATGGGGACAGATGTGGTGACAAGCCATTGGCAAACTAAATTGTGGCTGTTGCCATTATTCAATCACTGGACAAATTACTACAAACTATACTGAAATATCATCATCAAATTTCTGACATGTACCCTCAAGGGGTATACAGGATATGATAGTACTACATGAAAAATTTATATCATTACTAACTTATCTACAATTTTCCTTCAAATCAGTCTGTTACTTATCAAGACTCCAATATTATGATTATCAGATCTTATATTTCTATCGTCTAAGGCACATTGTACCGTATCAATCCACCTATATCTTGGTCTTCCTCTGGGTCGTTTTTCCAGAGAACACTTGTTTTGCTAATCTTTCCTCGCCCATTCTGTTTAAGTGACCATACCACCTGAGATTAGCTCTGCTAACGCATTCCTGGATGCTGACAAGGTCAAGTTCTTTCCTAATATCCTCATTTTTAATGATATTGCCATTGATGCCATCTGTTCTTGCCTCTAATCTTTCTCAGAACTCTCATATCTGTGGTCTTTGGTCAAGTGTTTTACTTCTGACCCAGCTCTCAGATCCATAAGTTAAAACTGGTTTCAACACTGTCTTGTATAGGCTAATTTAGTGTTCTGACTAATTTCTCTCTTATTCCATATGAATTTATTCAATTGACTTCCTACCATACCAGATTTGTTGATTCTGTTTTCTATTTCCATATTTAATTTATCATCTTCAGTAAAATTCGTTGCCTAAGTAGCTAAAATGTTTTACTTCTTCCACACGTTCCCCATTCACAACACAATTGACATTTTCAACAATTCTACCTATTTTCATTGTCTTTGTCTTTTTAATGCTCACCTTCATACTATATCTATTACAACAGTTATTCGATTTAGTCAGGGACTCTTGCAAACTTGTAGATTTATTTAGAAGTATAACATCATCCGCATAAAGCAAAGAGCTGACATTAACATCTCCAATCATGATATCATGTTTAATACCACTTTCTTTCATAATGTGATCCATATAGATAATGAATAACAGAAGGGATAATGTACATCCTTGTCTCACACCAGATTTAACATTAATCAATCTTCCTGTACTTCAATTCTAACTGCTGACTTACAACTCAAATACAGACTAAGTATTGCTTGATATAATGCTCCATTGACACCATATAACTGTCGCGTCAAGCACACCCCAACTCAACATCACCAGAGTTAAAGATCGGTACTATCAACTTAAGAAGCCTGAATGGCAAAGAAATGGAGCTAGCTGAGGAATTAGATAAGTACCACATCGACATAATAGGGGTGACAAAAACTGGCGAGGTCTTTCTGAGCAATGAATACAAAATGTTATATTCAGGCAATGACAATCAAGGAAAAGAAGGGGAAGCCATGGTATTCAACACAAAATACGAGGCTAATCTTGAATGGCAGGCAGTCTCAAGTATACTGATGTGGACAAATATCAGAATGGGGAATTGGACAATGAGACTTATTTATGTCTATGGTCCCACAGAAGGTTCTACTAAGGTAGAAGTGGAGGAATTTTTTGATGCTTTAGAAAAAGCAACTGACACCATGAAAAAGGAAAAGTTGGTCCTTGTTGGGGATCTGAATAGCAGAGTAGGAAATGATTGTCAGATATACAAAAATATTTTGGGAAAATTTGGAGAAAAGAGCAAAGCCAATAATAATGGCAAATACCTGTTGGATTTCTGCTCAGGACATGGACTGGTTATTACTAACATCATGTTCCAACTTAAAAATGTGTACAAATTCACATGGAGAGAAGAGGCAAGGAATAAGATAAGTCTCATTGACTATGTTATTGTTGATAGTGATGTTTTCTCCCTGGTGCAGGACACCAGAGTGTACAGAGGATTTGAAATTGGAAGTGATCACTATTTAGTCTTTAGCAGGATAAAATTGAGTTTTGTATTGAAAAGAATAACATGTAAGGAAGTTTTAAAGCAAATAAAAGTTGAGCAGCTCTCAGATGTGAACTGTAGACTAAAATACACAAAGATTATTGAAGAAAAAATGAAAGAGTTTGAGAACAGGAATCAAACCTTGGAGATTCAGTGGCAAACTCTGAAGAAAACATTCATTGATTCTGCCAGAGAGGCATGTGGTGAGGTTGTCTGTAAGGATAAAAAAATCAGAACTCCCTGGTGGACACAGGAAGTTAAAGAGGCAGTGAAGGAAAAGAAGAAAGCATACCAAAAGTTCCTCTCAAATAAGTCAGCTTGTGCTCTTAAAGAATATAGAGACAAATGCAAGAATGCTAAACAGTGTGTAAAATTAGCTAAACAAAAGTCATGGGTGGACTTTGGCAAGAATATAGAAAATAAATATCAAGAAGGTGGCAAAATATTCTGGAGGTTGTTGAAGAAGCTTAGAAATGGAGGAAAGAGTGCTGTAAAAGCAGTTAGAGATGATAAAGGTGACATGAAAACGGGAGAAAAAGATATCCTTGAAGTATGGAGTAATTACTTCGAAAAATTGCTAAATGAAATAAGCAGTAATAGCACAGTGGTAAAAAACACTCAACAGGCATACAGTCAGGAATACATATCCATACTTGAAGTAGAAAAAGCCATCAAAGGCTTGAAATGTGGAAAGGCAGCAGGAGTAGATGATTTTCAACCAGAAATGCTGTAATATGGTGGTATAAAAGTCTTAGTGGCTGCACTGTATGGTTCAGAAAGCCTGGACAGAGGGACGAATTCCCGATGATTGGAGTAGAGCTCTCATAGTACCCATATATAAAAAGGGAAATAAAACTGAATGTGAGAATTACAGAGGTATTTCCCTACTGAGTGTTCCTGGCAAGATCTATGCAAGTATACTTGAGAAACGGTTGAGAAGAATTGTGGAAGAAAAGCTTGGTGAAGAACAAGCTGGATTCAGGCCAAATAGAGGCTGTCAGGATCAGATCTTCACTTTACGACAAATAGTCGAGAAAGCATGGGAATATAACAAAGATCTGTGTTGAAGTTTTGTCGATCTGGAAAAGGTATATGACAAGGTGCCCAGAGAGAAGCTATTCAATACTGAAATATATTTAAGTACAAATTACCCAACTATAAGCTACCCACAGACTATCTATTTTTCACTGCTACCTAGTAACAAATCTATAACCTCGCCCTGTGTTGGCTTATACTTGTTTGCTTAAATGCTTGCATAAATCTTATCTGGAATACTTAGTAGAGAAATGAGCATTTTAATAATAAAAGCATTTTTACAGTTCCACGCTTGTGAAGTTGCGGGGATTAAGAGCTGAATGAACCTTTATAATAAGTATTTCATAAAATGCAATTCTACTTTGTAAATTGTGCATTCAAATGTGCTAATCTGCTTGCAGAATTTCTTTGAAAGTCTTTATCTTTATTTTACAGAACTCCTTAAAAGATGACTACCTGAAAAATCTACCTTCGCAGCTAAAACTTATTTCAGATTTCTTGGGAAAACATAAGTGGATTGCTGGGGATAAAGTAAGTATTTGTAGATAGCAACTAGTGGTACTTTATATAGTTAATTTATAATCATAATATTGATTCATGGCTAATCAATTTTTGAAAGTGACAACCTGAAAATGGCACTGCATAGTGCCAGCATAATGGATGATAAAAATGTAACAGTATTGCCCATTCAAGGTCTATATACTGAATTTACCTGCTATGCTTTTAGCATTTTGTGTTGAAATTAAATCATTTGGCACAGTCCAATAAAACTTAAGTTTATTCTTTAAAGTAGAAACCTTATGTTAACCATTTTAATTTTAAACAAGCAACTAATATGTATTAATTTATAACTCAACTATTCTGAAGTACTAGTTTCTTTCTTTTTGCTTAGTTCTATAGTTGTTACTAAAGGTATAATAGTCACATTTTGGTCCATATTAGTGTTTGTTTAAAATTCTTTTGGTTTCTGAATGTTTTTTGCTGGAGAGAAGCACTCCAGATATCAAAACAGCCAGGTATATTGAGAATGTATAAATGGTCTTTTTAATGAATACTGAGAATTTTTTTTTTTTTCTTCTATGTCTTCACTCAGGTAAAATTGAAATAGTCCTTTTTTGGTGTATTATTATGTGACAAGTCCAGGGAGTCACGACTCATCGAGGGAGGGCACCTACTCTACAACTGTCTCCACCACTCAACCAACTACACCAGCACCATTTACTGCCCACCACCACCACTAGTATTTTCACAGACAATCGCAAACCCATTCCCTCAGTGGAATTCGAACCCTCACCTTTTGGCTGGAGAGAGGATATGCTAACCACTCTGCCAAAAAGAGGCCAGCAAATATATCCTCAAAAAATATAAATGATACTTTACTAATCATCACACCAAATTTCATTATTTTTGTCAGGAGTACGGATATCTAAAAAAAATAGCAGTGAATTGAAAGGAAGAGTAATGGCTATTCTTTTGTAACCAGGTACCAAAATATTGTTTGCCTTGATATTGCACTATTTGTCTTTGATAACGAAACATTTTCTACCATCAAGCTCTGCATCAAAACCACTAAAGGCAGATACAGGGATATTTTCATAGAATGTATTAAGTGAAATACCAGAAGAACTAGTGTCGAGGGTTTTAAGTTTATAAACTTAAACTGCTTCCGAAATCTCAGCCTAATTGTGATTTTCTTCCTTGACTACTTGTATAATAACTAAAACACTTTTTTTTGAATGTTAGTCAAGCGGGTTTTAATTTATTGTCCTACATGTTTTGCCGATTTTTGCTATCGGCATCTTCAGGGAATATAATTGGTAGGCTATATGAAGGTAACAGACTAGGTTTTAACTAACAGTTCTAATTCATACAAAATTAGTATTGTGCGAGACAATGCGAGTGTCTCGGGAACATGATTTATTTGTTACGAGACATAATGTAATTGGTGTGAAAGTTCATTTCTTTGATGTTTAGTGATCAAGGAGGCTGCTATGGTCACCCGTTCAACAGGAAACCTAAATAAGAATCTAGGTCTAATCCTGCCGGAAATTTGGAAAGCTTTAATCAGATCACTAAACATCAAAGAAACGAACTTTCACGCCAATTACATTGTCTCGTAACAAATAAATCATGTTCCCAAGACACGCGCATTGTCTCGCACAATACTAATTTTGTATGAATTAGAACTATCTGTTAAAACCTAGTCTGTTAGCTTCATATAGCTTACCAATTGTATTCCCTGAAGATGGCGATAGCAAAAATCGGCGAAACATGTAGGACAATAAACTAAAACCCACTCGACTAACATTCAAAAAAAAGTGTTTTAGTTATTCTCAGGCTAATTGTTTTGTCACTTAAAATGATTAATCTATAGCAGTTGATATGCATGCTCACCACTGAAGTAAATGCAAAACTTTGCATTTCCCTAAATTCTTTTATTATACAGTATTCTGAGTAGTAAACTTGTAGGAATCAAGAAATTTTTTACATAGACCATATAACTTATAGCCAATCAGGCTGTGTAAATTGTTGATCTTCTTTTTGAAAAACTAAAGCTATATTCTTTGGGGACCCCTTTATTGAGAATGCTATTCTAGAGCTGAAATAAATGGAATTGGGGAGGGGGTGGAAGTAATAGGTACATTGAATCAATAATTCAACTGTAAAAAAAAATAAAATAAAATAAAAAATAAAAAAAAACACTGAGTAGGGGTTGCACATGTTATTGTAGGTTTAGAAGAAATGGTTGCATGATAGATGCCAGTTCTGCTGAACAGCACTGTAGAAGAGTGAAGAGACTTAGAGTATTGGGCTAAAGTCTAAGTTCATCAGGTAGCTGAACTGCTCTTATAAGCAGCAAGAATTTTTAGAAAGGTCTTTGGTGCATCCCTAAAAAATGAGCAGCATTTCAAAGTCAGATGGATTTGTAGATTAATAGCTGGATGGATGAGAAATATCTGAGCAAAATACAATGCCAAGTTTTTTGGAAGCTGAGAATGCTATAGAAACATTTATGGCAGAAAAGGCTAGTGGATAAGTGTTGGTCAAAATTTGGTCTTTACTGATCATACCAAAGACAGAACCTAGTTCTTTTGTGACTTTTTAAAAGCATTAAAGATAATATTATCACCTTTATAGATATCAGTGTTTTGGGCACTGGTGGATATTCTTTAAGCTTGATATTGGAGCACAGCATGGTTAGTGAGAGAGGGATCCTTTATGTGTATGGAGGAGGGTGGCTAGAATAGGTAAGAAATGCCCTGCACCATATGCAGTGAATGATCCAAGAGAAAACTGGTGATCCATTTACAAAGGGTTCAAGGCAGACCATTCATCTTCCATGTTAGGCTCAATGACTAAGTAATTTGACATGCCATAAAATGACAATTTGCTGAGAAGACCATAATACCAAACCCTATAAAAATGCAACAGTAGGTTCCTCACTTTCCATGGAATGTCTCTGGTGGTGAGTATAGATCAGATTTGCTGTGGATCTTGATTGAATCTAAATTGGTCACCAAGTTAATTTTTTTTTTAATTGAAGTTTGATCTTCAGATAGCACTAGTGCAAAAGTAATAAGTCAGTAGTTTTGATGGTAGTTTTTACTGTATATTGACTTGTTTACATGTGTGGGGTAGATGCTAGCTTACTACAATGTAGCATAGATGATAAATGACAAGTGTTCAGAGCACATCTTTTGAGCATGACTAGTGGGATTATCAGTAGGACTAGAAGCATTTTTGGCATACGGGATGTTCAAGATTCAATTTTTTTTTTTTTTTCCCAACAGAACATCACAGGAGGCATGTAATGCCATAATAGTTAAACTAGAGATTTAGCTTTATCATCTATGTAGGACAGTGTTTCTCAAAGTGTGGTACGCATACCCCCCCCCCCCCAGGGGTATGTGGCAATTTTCGGCTATGCATAATTAAAGGAGTCATATTTTTCAACAAACAGTGCAATTAGAGACAACCGGGATAAAATGGCACTAAATAATGAATCGCATTCCCTCTCCAACAGAAACTGCTATATAGACCAAGCAAAACCATATGTTGCCAGTGGAACATATGGTTTTGCTTGATACCACCCCCGTCATTAACGTCTTAAAACTAAGAAATATATAGTGAATGTGTTTCAGATATTATGGAATTCGATTGAAGGGAATTAGTATTTCATCTCAACTGTTGAAATGCTAATTTGTCTTTGGTTCACACGATCTTTTGTTAATACCGCACCAATCATATGCAGTTCTTCGCTACTCTACGTATCTCAAGTAGTAAATTACTGGTAATTTTTGCTTGAAATAATGGAAAAGAAGATGACTCTATTTGGATAGATGACTTTGACGATGCACACAAAGAAACTGTTCTTGATGCCAAAAGTAGTAATAGTGAGTAGGAGCTTCTTAGTAAGTTGCACCATTTTCAGTTTTTTCTGAAAACTTTAGTTTACGAAAATTCCCGCACGTATCTTGCAACACAATTTTTTAGCTTTAATTTTGGGGAAAAAAGTTAGTTATTATTATTATTCGTGACACCTCCAAGGAGTCTGAAGACACATTGCGGGAGGACACCTACAACTGTCTCAACTACTACACCGAACCTCTACTACAAATCAACTCCATCTACCACAACTAGTATTTTTTGTCTGTAAATTGCATGTGTTCTGAAGGGCCGATTTGTCTGTAAGTTGGATGAAAAACCAGAATTTCTGGGAGAAAAAACCCTGCTACCTCCGTATGAGATTGGCTAACTCACCTTCAATTGAAATCGTCCAGATAATGATTCCTCTTTATATTAGAGTAAATTCAGTATTTTTTTTTTAGTTTTCAAATTGTTACATATGGATCATTGGTTAAAGATTGGATTTATAAAATCTCCAAAAGCGAGCATATAACAAATACAAGTAGCTGTTAAGCAACAAGAAAATGTTGATATTGCATCTAGATCAAATGAAATTGAGTGTGTTGTCTGACATCTCTAGAGAACCAAAATTTTAAAATAACTTTTTGTTTACATGAACATATAAATTCAAATAAAATAGGTATTTAATTTTAATTAATATTTTAAATAAATTTATTTCTTAATTAATTAGGGGTATGTGGATATCTGAAGTTTGAGAAACACTGATGTAGGAGTTCATTGAGAATGATGATGCCAGTTGAACTTTAAGTGATGTTACAATACTTATCTGGATAAGAATGGCAGGGGCATAGTTTTCTACATTTAGCTCCCTGTCAGATTTAGTACTGTTAATGATTATTTTGCAGACTTCAGTTTAGGTTGTGATTGAAGGTGGAGTTTGTTTTAAGTCACTTATTATTTTTCCTCTTGGACTGCCATAAACAGAGAATGAAGGCTCTTGTTCTAGAGAATTTCCTTTAGACACTTTTATACTGTTTTCTAGGATTTTTTAGTTTGCTGTAGGGTATATCAGTTATGTGGTGGGAGGCTGACAAGCAGTCACTTTTAGGTTTCATTGAAAAACTTACAGGTATTAAATGGAATATTTTTTCACCTTTGTTTTTCATGTTGTAGAGTTTGACATCTTCCGTTGTGTTATTTCACACTAGTGGGTCTTTGCAACTCATCCATCATAATTATCATGGGAAAATCTTAAATCTGATACTTCAGGCCAAAATTAATTCCAGTAAACCTTCCCACTCACTTTAATCTCATCCTTTAACTACATCCCAAGATGTTTTGACTTCCAAGTCATTGAATATTGAACTGATAACAGTACTGCGTAGCTAAAAGGGTGTTTTTATGATATGCATTTCATTTTTTAAAGTGGTAAATGAAAAAATGTATTGCTTTATTTTTAATGTTGGGAATTTAATAAACACCTGGAAAGTTAATAACTGACATTGTTAAAATTGAATTAGGGTTAGTATGCATAAAATCCACAGCTAATTTTTATGAAGTATTGCACATTTTATGATTACAATAGACTAATATGCATTCAAGTTCAAAATTTATACATAAGTATATATCTTATGTATTTATTTTCACGCATTACTCTCACTAATATGAACTGAAAGAATAGCTTATTATAGTGGAAAGTTTGTTATTTTGAACTTTCTTTAGTATTGCTAACAGTTTTTACCAGGAACTTATAGCAAGTCCTGGCTAAAGCTATAGATAATACCACTGTTTCCCATAATGAGAGTTGTACTAGCTTTTTTGTACACAAGTTTCTTTCTGTATTCATATTTTCATTTTATGTTGCAGTTAACTTATGTGGACTTCTTGATGTATGAAATTCTTGATCATCATGTGTTATTTGCTCCAAATTGTCTCAAAGATTACCAGAACCTGAAGGACTTTATGAAGAGAATTGAGGTATTGTCAATTTTAAATTAATATTCAGTTAAATTAAATTCTTCCATGTAGAATCTTAATTTGTTGTGTGATTGTTCCATATTTATTTTATATTAAGTGAAATAAAAAGATCGACATTCTTTGTGATACTGAAGATGAATTTTCTGCAGCACAGAACTTCTGTTTTTTTATGGGAAAATGATTAGCTCGTGAAAAATACATTTAAGAGTTTTCACCTAAAGGTGGTCATCAGCCATCATAGTTGAGCTAGCTAGCTCTTCATAATTCTAACCTAATCCAAACCTGTGCTAAACAATGTATCTAGAGAGCAGATGCAATTAAAACTTGGTCACAGCATCTAACCATGCCAATCACAAGCAGTTTCAGCCATGTTAATATTGACATTACTGTAATGAATAGGTTTTTTCCTTGTTCAACACTTGCAGCCTTTCCTAATGTTCATCATGAACAGAAACTGCTATTGACCTGTAATATTCTGAGCCTCAGTTTCTTGAATTCCAAAAAAGTTGTAAAGAAATAAATCCCTGGTGCTGTAGATGCCTCAGATGTACAAAAAATTTATGCTGTTAGCCAAATGTGAAGATGGCTTTTTCTTTCAGTATTATTGAATTCAGTTGGAATCGGTGTGCATTCACTCAAGCATTCTGCCATGCTCTGAGATAAATTGAATGAAAGTGACGGTGCAGATGTATATAAAAATACATGTGTATGGACTAATTGAACTGATCATATACAATATGCTGATTCAGAAATCTAAATATAAAGAAGTTCCTAAACAGCTTTCCATATACAGCATCAATTAAATCACGTAAGAACTACTGCTTTTCAATTTGAAAAAGTGGTCTCATTTATTCAAACTTTAATTCTCCCTCAGGATGCTTTTTGGAATTTACTTTATTTTAAACTAAGGTATTTGTTTTAATAGACTAATTGCACATGGATATACATATGTATGCTTCACATCCTTAACATAATAAAGTAAATTTTATTAAAACTGGTGTGTAACTTTATATAATCCTGTTGTGGTGGGGAGGGGATTGCTACTACTTGGTTATTTACCATAACCATTCCTGTGGTTCCTACAAGTTTTCTATGGTGAGTTGACTGTAAAATTCTTTTTTTCGTGATTTTAATTTACATAATTAGCTTTAGAATTCTTTCATCATGTCTATCTCATAGCAGATTAGTACCTTGTGTACTAATTAGCTTTAGAAACCTGTTCAGAAATAGTACTGTTTCATGCCACTTTAATCCAATCCACCAATAAGCAAGATAGTTATATTAATCTTTTGTCTTAAGATATTCAGACATCCATTCAAACTCAGTATGCAAGTTGGATGACAGATACTATGCATCTGTCAAACAGCTAAGTAAATTCAAGTAATTTCTTTAAAACAAGTGGATGCAGGCAGGACATTGCATGGATGAAAAGTGATAAATGGACAATCGCCCATTGGCATCCATATAAAGGAAGATGAATGCTAAGATGACCGGGGCGGGGGATATGGTTGGAGAATGCTGGTGTAGGGAAGCCTTCAACAAAGAAAGATGGAAACAAATTGGCGAGGCCTATAACCATAAATAGTTATAATGACTTAGAAAATGAACCAGTACTATTAGTAAGACACTTTGCATATATTACACCCTTATATACTCAGTTTTTCTGAGGAAAGCAAGTGTTTCCCAAGTGGTAAATGCCAGAAGTAGAAATGAGTCAAACGCTTGTAGATTTACTGAAATTGTTTCTGTAGTCAGTTAAAATCAAACTGGACTTGCTGTGTAAATTAAGAGTAGTTTTTGACACCAGAACTTATTCTGCAAGCAAACAAGTGCTCAATATGCAGTTACCATCATATAAAAACAGACTGCACGTGGAGAACACATGAATGGTCCACGATACAATGTTTTTATTATTTTCTTTCTTTCTCTCAAAACTACTTTAATGTAAAGAATTTTATGTTTACATAGTGTAATAAGACATTCTGAAGCATAAGCCCACCTGTCATGATTTGGCACCTATAACAAACTTGAGGCCCTTCATCTCCAAGATACCTATCATACTACTACTTATCTCTAACTGATCCTTTCTTTTAGGGTTACATAGTGATCAGCATTCATTTTAAAAATTTTATGGAATTTACAACCAATTTTTTAACACAGTTGTAAATTTCATAAAATTTTTAAAATGAATGCTGATCACCGTGTAACCCTGAAAGAAAGGATTGCGATAATTCATGTAGATTTGACCTACAAGCGATGTAATCGATACGGTAAGCTGAAGATCCAAGTTTCAAATTTGATCAATCGACTGGCATTTTTAAAACGGTGTAGGAACAGCGATATCACTCCTAATTGCATCAGGCTAAAGAGAAAATTCACTTCAACAAAGGCACAAAGAATATACCACTGCATGGAGAAAACATTACCGAGAGAGCAGATCCAAGCTACCAGAAAGAACCTAGCCGCTACACAAAACCAGCTACTAAAAGAAAAAACGGAGCTGTCTAGCTACTTAAACGCAGATATCTGGATAATCCTAGAAAGGATTACGGAAAACACAGCAAACCACATCCAACAAACAAAGAAAGAACCTAATTTCAAAGACTAAAAGAACGACAAGTTTGCCACAGGTATCAATAACATAATTAACCTATCTAACCACATTCTAAACAAAGACAAAATCTCTATACTTAACAAAGGTTTAAATTTTGCTATAGCACCCAAAACGATAGACTTGAAGTTATTTGTAATATGGAAAGAGGCCTAAGATTCATACCTAATAACATAGCAGACAAAATACATATAAAAACTGCGAACATTTTAAAACAAAACAATAACAAGCAACATAACTAAACACGAATTAACAGCGATAAAATCACTTATAATAAGTCCGAACATAGTAATAACTAGAGCTGATAAAGGAAGTGCCACTGTCATTTTAAACCGTACCACTTATATAGAAAAAATGAATCTGCTGGTCTCTGACAATAACACATACAAATTTAGTTAACTACAACCCAACTAACAGAACAAAAAACAAAACAAACTACTTAAATCAGTTACCACATGGCCTGAAGATACAGTCAAAAAAACTGTTCCCTCATTACACGCGCTCCCCTACAATTTACAGCTACCAAAAATTCACAAAGAAAACACCCTGCTAAGACCTATCGTTGAAGGAATTGATAGCCCGACGTATCACTTAGCCAAAAAATTAGCGGCAACACTCAAGGAGTTGGTAGGTCATTCCCCTTCCTATATCAAAAACACACAACACTTGATAAACATCATCAAAGACATTACATTAGAAAAAGATGCTTTATTAGTCAGTTTTGACGTCTCTGCCTCCTCTTTACGAATGTCCCAATCAATGACACAATCCTTCTCCTATAGAACAAATTCCCTCCAGATATCACGGTGCTTTTTGCACGTGTATTACGGTCAGGTTATTTTGTATGGCAAAACGCCTTCTACTTACAAAAAGAAGGCACAGCAGCGGGCTCGCCATTATTCCCCCCCCTCATTGCTAACTTTTACATGGAACATTTTGAGCAACTTGCCCTAGATTCCTCCCCTCTAAAACCCAAAGTCTGGCTTAGATACGTTGACGATGTTTTTTCGCGATCTGGTCCCATGGCCGCCAGACATTAGACACATTCCTTAGCCACTTAAACAAACAACACAAACACATACAGTTCACAATTGAAATTGAAAAACACAACACACTTCCGTTTCTAGATACGCTTGTCACACGTCTTCCCTCAGGCAATCTTTCCTTCACTGTTTACCAAAAACCGACACATACGGGACAATATATACATATAAACTCCTACCACCACCCAACACATAAACTAGGTGTCATCAACATGCTAAAAAAACAGAGCTCGGACAATTTGTTCCAGTGAACAGGCACTGAAAGACGAATTTAAAATTATCAGTAATAACTTCCAAAAAAATGGATACAGCCAAAACACTATAAACAAAATTCTCTACAAAACTACAATAAAAAAACAAAGACAAGCTAGACTACAGTAAAACTATGACCATTCCCTACATTAAAGGAATATCAGACAAAATAAACAGAGTACTACAAAAGTACAACCTCAAAGCCACCTTTAAACCTCCTGCTAAAATTAAAAAGCTTACTCAACTCATCCAAAGACCCACTCCCTCCACTAGCTCACCCTGGAGTATACTGGATATATTGTACTTGCAACATGCCATATAGGAGAAACAGGATGTACTATTCCTATTAGACAAAAAAGAACATAAACGACACATTAAATATAATAATTATGGTGAAGCTGGCCTTTCTGATCATGCCCTTGAATACCTTACACAGAATTGACTGGAAAACCACCAGCTGTCTGCATCACACTAGAACATGGTATGAACAGAAATTCAAGGAAGCCTGTGAGATTATCAGCAACCACCCCAATTTGAACAACAATGATGGTTTAAAAATCCCAAACATATGGAAGGTATATATTCGACCTTCCTCACCAAGAACAACTATAAACTGGACTGTAGAAAATCCAGTATTGTAAATCAAAAATAAGAATTGTAATACTAAAAATAAGACACCAATTGTTTCTGAAAGAAAACCATCTAAAAGAATGTTTATTCCTGTCATTGTAAAAATAAATTTAGCTTGATGTAAAAATTTATTTTTTTTTTCCCACCAGAGGTCATGCCAGTAGAATAACATGTGATCAAATCATTGTTTCTCTAGCTTGCAGTTAATGATGTAACTCAGCTTGTCCTGTATTTTTATGTACGCTCCAGATGATGATCTTAATGTGAAGATCGAAACGTCGGGATAATAAAGTTTTTTTAACACGGTTGTAAATTCCATACAATTTTTAAAATGTATCTCTAACTGAAGTACTCTTCATTCCTATTAGCAACTTATTTGTCTTAGCTCATGTAAGTAAACATGCACCTGTTTTGCATGTTAAACCACAATTCCTAGTTTTTGAACCAGAAGCTTGAAAAGAACTTGGGTAAAAAACCCTTACTAATTTACTTGGTTTCTCCTTTGGCTACCATATTTTGCAGCACACCTTATCATAATTATTTCATAAAAGCCTGGTGGCTCTGCATGAATACAGTTTAAGGCCCTTTTGAAATCCTCCAGTGAGGATTTCATAAGGGCCTTAAACATATAAAGAGACTTTAGTCTCTGCAACTAGGGGGTATTCATAACATTTGCATATCTCTGTCTACCTTTTTAGCATTGTGATCCCTGAACTTCACCTTTGTCCACTCACTTCATTCCGTGGCTTCACCTGCTACAATTTGAAGTTAGTACTTAAGGACCTTTTTATTTCTCATTAGCACTAACTCATTCTGCAGAGATTGTCACAAAAATTACTTAATTATCCTACCCAAAAGATTTGGCTAGCTGGGAAGCATTCATCTAGACTCATTAAAATGAGTAACATTACATATACAATAGTGAAAAGTAACTATGCTTTAAATAAAATTCCTTAAATTAATTTTGTTATTGAATTTTTCTTATAGGCTCTTCCTGCTATTGAGAAATATATGAAATCTGAAAAGTTTCTAAAATGGCCATTAAATGGAGATATGGCAAAATGGGGTTCCAGAGGTACAAAGCCATAATTTTGCAGATGAACAGCATTCCATCAAAAATGAAATATTTTCATACAGATATATTTTGCATATTTTCAGAATTCTTTTGAATCATTGAATAAAATATTACAAAATCATGTTGTTGTGTTAGTAAATTTTATGTATATTTATAGTTTTCAGGATATTGTTAAAAGCAAGCAAATGGATTAACGTCTCATTTTTGATAGATATTAGCATGTCACTAATGCTAGTTTTGTTGTCAACAACAATGGGGATGAAGCAACAGCAAAGGTTAGCTATTGCTTCATCCCTATGAACAATATGTGCATGATATATATTCAATTTTTATTTATTCTGTACATGGTGTGGTATACAGAAATGGCATTACAAATGCTCCTAAAGCTACTTTGGTGATAGAAATAGATTTTGATAACAGTTGTTCATATCCTAGCTTTTGTCCTTGCTAAATATTTGACATGTTGCCAAAGTCATGTGCACCTTTAGTAATGTTCAAAAGTCCTACCATTCAAACTCCTGCCAAGTTCCACATAAAATTCTTGTATTTATTGGTAGCTTCATAAATGTTTTTAATAGTGATGAAATATAAACATTTTTTGACAATCCTAGATACCATCTAGTGGTGCAAAGTCAAGACAATCAGCCCTCTTCTTGAAGTAACCTGCTTTGCCAAAAAACTTCATCTTTTATTTCTCATATATCAATTTGTAATTGGTCAGCTTTCTATAAAACTCGTATTTATATTGTGACATTCCACAAGTTGGAAGATACTTAGAAGGGGGCAGTGCCTGGTATTTTTGCATAATGTTTCTTGCTATTAAGAGACTCCAGGGAGTCAGGAACTCGGGAGGCCATACTATTCACACCAACTATCATACCTGTTCTTAAATTCATTCATGCTACTTGCACACCACCTTCTAGACAGCATTCATCCTTAACTTTCATGGATGCCCTCATGTCCTTTCCCTACCATCAATAAAATGAAAAATTCCATTTACTGAAATCCTGTATGACCCTTTCAGAAATTTGTCTCAATCATATCACTCCTTTTTCTCCTGGTTGATAGTGTCTGCAGCCTAAAAATTCTCAATCTGTCTTCATAATCAGCATCCCACAATTCTGATATCATTTTACCACTATCAGAATAACCACAAACCAGGAGACCAGACCTGCAAGCAACATTCCAAGTGAAGTCTTATCAAGACCTTGGAAAGAAGCAAAATGACTTCCTTATCTTTACATGTCAAGCTTCATTTCAGCATTGCCATTATTCTCTGAGTTGTATTTACAATTTTTGCTATGACTCTTGAACTTCAACTTCCTGTCTAACACTCCAAGATCCCCTGTCTGATCAGTTTCTCCTAGCATAATCCTACTAATATGATATGACACTGGATATTTCATTACACTAAAGTACATGACTTTGCATTTACTGACATCCATTTTCCCATGCCTGATTACCCTCTCTCTCTCTTTGCATCATCAGCAAATAGCTGTGTTTGACATGCAACAAATGTTGCATGTCAAATCCTTCCTTCCCAATGTCATTAATTTACAGATTGAATAGCAATGGACCAATCACTGATTCTTGAGACACCACGGTTACTTTGAATCTTGCAGATTCACACCCCCATATGATTTCTTGACATTGACAACAATACACCTTGAATTATGCTTGGCTGGGATGTATTGTTGGAGGTGGAGGAAATGAGATCTTGGGCTGCTGGCGGATAAGAATCTAAAATTTACACTATTGATAACAGTGGTATTATCTTTGATGGACAGCATGGATTTGCTAAAGGGAGGTTATGTTTTAGTAATCTGCTTGCTTATTACAATAAGGTGACAGCTCTATTGGACAGAGAAGATGGATACATAGTAGTATACTTAGATTTTGTAAAAACTTGATAATTTCCTCATAAGTGAAACTACAGCAGATGAGGTTGGATGTTAGATTAGTGCATTGGAGCAGACACTTGCCATCTGATGGGTATCAGCAAGTTGTGTATGGGGTTGTTGCGTCGTATATCTCTGATATTGATATATCGAGGCAATATAATTATTTTATCCTTTCCTACTTCAGCTGCTATATCAAATTCTATCACATGTACATCTTTGTTAAGTCGGTTGCATCATTATGTGATCTTCATTAATTTTAGTCTCATCGTTATGTCTCACTTCATCTATACCTTTTCTTAGGTAATTTAACCTTTTAAGGCCCACCAGAGATTACCTGTTCCCTGAATTCTGAGTTATCCTGGTCACTCAGGCAAAATTTATTTTTTATCTGTGCCAGCCTGGGTCTTAAAGTTAGAGAGAAACTTAACCTTTAGGATAAACATAGATTATCAGGTTCCCACTAATAATATTAATTGAAGTCTTGGGTTCTTTGGCTTATTTTATTTGCAGTCGTGCCCTACTACTTTCAATTGGGGTATTCCCGCACACACGATCACAGGTTCGAAGTTTTATGAAGGGTTAGTCATCATGATCAGAAACACATGTAAGGAACCAAAATATTTATTAAATTCATTATATGCCATACAAGTTAAAGTAGTCATCAATTCTAATTTAATCTTCTACCTTTCTCTCACCCTCTCACTCTTAAAACAATTATGCATTGACTTCAGAATGTTAGCAAGTTCAATAACTCAACATATAATACATTCTTAATTACAGCTCAATTGGACATTTAGGCATTTTAGCACATTTATAATCTCTCTTGGATTAATTACGACAGAATCTCTATCTAACTGAAAGTTCTTAAAGTTTATTTTAAAAGCATAGTCATTTACATAAATCTTAGTTCTTCACTCTTTCTTCCATTACAAATTTTAAGATGCATTCTCTTAACACCTTTAGTCAATTCTCAAAAGGGGCTAGAACAAGTGAGAGTACTTATCTATTTATTGGTTTTCTTCCGTCCTTCCTTCTTTGTTTTGATTCTGGTTGTCTCGATCTTATCGCCATGTGGGTTACACGTGCTCGCCTGAGTTGGGCGCTATCTCTCTGCTAAGGTTTTACATTGATTGCCCTCTCATTGACGGCTTACGGTTGATCTTGCCAAAATCTGCTGCGGTGTCATGCCGGATCCTTTCGTAAGTCAGCCCTCAAAAATGAGAGCTGACCTGCAATGAACTCTTGGAGCACACGAAGAGAAATGCAGGAACAAGAAAAAACGGGGGGATTTACTTCAGTGTCGCAGGTTTTATTCGCTCCCCTACAGCGCCACCTTTTCGAGTTTGAATTTCTCTTATCGTCTCACCCATTGGTCTCAAGCTGGGTGACTTCACCAATCAACATACGGGACTTCTTGTTTCCGGGAACGTATGTGTCATGATGTCTTCTTAGATGTGATGCCCGCAGGTGCTTACACTGCTCTTATAGTATTAGGGCGATCTTTGCCCTATGTTTCTGAATAATACGCATTCTTTCATTTATAATATTTCACTAATGATTTCTCTCATATCTGCCCCTTTTGCTGACTTACATTCATGCTAGACATATAGATACATTAATTTAAATTCAGTTTATCATACAAGATGTTACAAAAAAAAAAACATAGTTGCACTGCGCTAAAGATAAGTATGTATATATATTTTTTGTTAATTGTTAGATTCTGGATTGGTGACGTCATGTAAAATTTGTAGTCGCCTATTTCAGATTTAACAGGGTGTATCCAGGTAGAGGAAAATTACTAGTGGTGTGCCTCAGGAGTTTTAGGGCCATTGCTGTTTTAACCTGTATATTAATATTGGGGATATTCAGTTGTTTGCAGATGATGCAAAGTTGGGATGATCTATGAGGAGTAGAGCAGATCTTGTGGCCTTATGAAGACTTGAATGGGCACAGTAATGGGGAAGCCAGTATAATGTTTGAAAAAATGTTCAAAATGTAAGGTTTTGAAATCTGGAAAACAAAGATGGGATGTAGAATTTATGCTTGGTGGGGCTCTATTGGAGGTGGAGGAAATTTAAGATCTTGGGGTGATGGTGGATAAGGATCTAAAATTTTGGATAATTTCCAAAATTGTGAAGACCAACAAATTCTGGGAATGATAATGAGATTACCACACATTCTTTCCATTCCTGTGGAATCTTCCCTGTTCTGAGACTAAAATTATGAGGGTGGTCTGAAAAGTTCTTGGCCTAACAATGATAAAACAAATTTATAATTTAAATTATTTTTAAATATAATAATCTCCCTTAAGACTATTACATTTATTCCAGCTCCATTATCCTGTCCCTGTAGTGGATCTCAGTAAGATCTGCAAAATATCCCTCTACAGCTGCAATCACTTCTTGATTTGAAGAAAAACATTGACCAGCGAGGAAGAGAGAGAAGTCAGAGGGAGCTAAATCTGGGGAATATGGTGGACGCTCCAACAATTCATAGTGCAGATCCTTTAAGTTTCCCATTGCCAAAACGCCTTTGTAGGCAGGTGCATTGTCCTCATGAAAGATGATTTTTTTTCCTTCTTCAAACCAGGTCTTTTCTTCAATTTTTTCATCTAGTTTGGCTAAGAGATCGGAATAATATTCCCCGGTTATCGTTTTACCCTTTTCAAGAGAATTAATAAGCAAAATGCCTTTAGCATCACAAAACACTGATGCCATGATCTTTCCTGCTGATGGAACTGACTTTGTCTTCTTTGGCACTGAACAACCGGCTTCTGTCCATGCGAATGTTTTTGATCTGCTGTGAGCAAGTGCGACACCCATCTTATGCAAAGCTTTTTCATATGCAATTCTTCATGCAAAAAATATCCTACACATTATTTTGAAATGCCTATAGTCTCAGCAATTTCACACACCTTGACTTGCCCGTCATCCAATACCATATTGTGCTTCAACCTTTATCTTGGATTGTAGTGTTTCAGCACTGTTTATTTTACAGGTACTTCCATGGGCATTGCTCTGGTGAATTGGCAATCATCATTCCTTCACTTTTTGTTGCACCTGTTAATATAAAAGCAGCAGCAGCTGTTCGGCATCCCTTTACTGTACACATCTGCAAACACACCAAACCTGTTTCTTCTCTTCCTCTTTTATTCTGATCCCTGGAACAGTCATCAGGAAGCATTCTCAAACTATAACTCTTAATAAAAAAAAAATAATAAAAAAACTTCTATCTCAATCCTCATTTGCATCCTATACACGGCACTTTATGTGCATACAGGTCTCTTGATCTCTCTGGTATGGAACATGAACATTTTTTGACATTTTTTTTTTTCGAACATGAAAAAAAAGTCAAAAATTTGAGTGTAATAAAAATGTTTGAAATAAAATATTTGAAAAGAAAATAAGAACAAAAGTTGACATAATTCAAAGAGGTCTCAGAAATACCTTGTACTTCTACACTGTGCAACAAAAAATCTTTGTTTTCGTTAGTGTTTCACCCCAAGTTTGGTTAGCATTTAAGGAATCTGACAGCCATGGAAGTGGCCATTAGCTGTCCCTGTAGTGGTTCTCAGTAAGATCTGTAAAATACCCCTCTACAGCTGCAATCACATCTTGATTTGAAGAAAAACGCTGACCACCGAGGAAGAGAGAAGTCAGAGGGAACCAAATCTGAGGAATAAAGTGGATGGTCAAACAATTCAATGTGCAGAACCTTTAATTTTACCATTGTCAAGACACTTTTGTGGGCAGGTGCATTGTCCTGATGAAAGATGATTTTTTTTTTTCTGCAAACCAGGTCTTTTCCCATATATTTTTTCGTCTAGTCTGGTAAAAGATCAGAATAAGTGGTTAGCATATCTGCTAACCACATAGACAACTATGCCGAGTGGTTAGCATATCCGCTCTCTAGACAAAAGGCTGCAGTTCGAATCCCACTGTGGTCATGGATGTTTGTGATTGTCCGAAAATACTAGTGGTGGCAGTTGCGGTTGGTGGAGATGGAGAGTTGTAGAGTAGGTGCCCTCCCTCCATGAGTCTTTGGACTCCCTGGAGGTGTTATGTAATAATATTCCCCTGTTATTGTTTTACCCTTTTCAAGATAATAAACAAAATGCATTTAGCATTCCGAAACATCAATGCCATTACTTTTCCTACTGATGGAACCAGCTTTGTTTTCTTTGGCACTGAACAACTGGCTTCTGTTTGGATTCTGGTGCATAATGGTGAATCCAAGTATCATAGTAATAAATTGATGCACAAAATCAGTTTTTTTCTTGTTAAAACGCTCCAAGCACTGTTCAGAGATTTTCATGGGAATGTATTTTTGATCTGCTGTGTGCAAGCCCTGGCACCCATCTTGTGCAAAGCTTTATCATATGCAATTCTTCATGCAAAAGATATCCTACATGCTCTTTTGAAATGCCTATAGTCTCAGCAATTTCACGTGCCTTGACTCGCTGGTCATCCAATACAATATTGTGCACTTGATCAATGATTTCTGGTGGTGTTGCACTTTTTGGATGTCCTTCATGTGGATCATTACGGCTACGTTTAAACTCGGCAGCCCATTTCTTAATTGTCAAATGAAGGAGAAGAGTGCCCATTAACTTTTTTGAACTTCGAATTAATTTCTTTTGGCATTAAACCTTCCTTTACAAAGAATTCTAGAACTGCATGATACTTAATTTTATCCATTTCAAGGGATAGTGCTTCAGACAGCTATATAAAACAAACTACTTGTTAGAATGACTTGCAATTTCACATGGATGCTTATGACAGATATACCAAGTTAGAGAAGAAAAAAAAAATCTTGCTGATAGCATTGCCATCTATGGGCGAGGCTTAGTGAAAGGAATAGCCAGTTCAGATGAACACTTAGCATGCTGATATCCCATCAGTTCCTATAGCAAAATTCTTATTCAGTTTTTGCAACCTATATATATATATATATATATATATATAGGTTGATGGCTTTCAGCAAAATGGCTGCCCATTGGTTGAACAATCACTTCTGCATTCAGTAGTTTTTCTTTCAAATTCATTCTCTTGCTTGCAGCATATAATTCTTTTGGGTTATCTTTAACTTGCAGAGCCAGTTTTTTCATACTCAGACTTAACTTTCCATACAACACTTGACTTTTCTGCCTGCTGCTTATAATTATCATAACTAGCATCCTTATGCACATGATATTTCTTAAACATCTTTTCCTTATGAATCTCATGCTTAATTGGATTACACATCCATTTCACTTCTATTTATTCTTCAAACTCTAGGGACAGATTCTATCATTAAAGTATTTTTAAACTCTTCCCTCTCGTTGTCAATATGATCATTGCCATCAGCTGCAGGCAGAATAGTTAGGCATTTAACTGAAACCTCTTTCACTATAATTAGATCTAACACTCTTTGACCACAAGTTCTCTCACAACAGCTTAATAAATCAGTTGCATTCTTGTGATTTCGTAGCCACCCAATCAATATTTGGATAATTACTTCCCCATTATGATTATTCTTTTTGCACCCATCATTTATTTGATGATGCATTTCTTTGTCACTAGCAACCAATCCACTAGATCTGTAACACCACCCCACTCTGTATTTAATCTCGTTAGCCTCCACCTCACACCAGTTAGTTTCAAATTGGCAGCCACGTGAAAACTTACTAGTATTGCAGTCAGATTTCAACTCTAACTGGATTTAAGTCATTTAATATCATTAGCAGCATGTCCCCCTCTCCTATCCTTAAAAAAAATAATGTGCCCTTTACACTCTATACCAGTTAGTGCTTCCGATAGCCAGGTCTCACTAATGTCTACAACATGAGGTCCCGATATATATTAACCAAGGCAACAAACTGTACTCCTTTGTTTCTGATACTCCTAGCATTTGTGTATATAGACATAATTTGCTTGCTTAACAGTTCAACAACTTGCAGATCTGTCCTTTTCCAGTTCCTTATGCAGACATTGTTACACATGCTTGATAGGCCAGAACTAGACCAACGCATAATTGTTATTTCTTCATAATTATTTTCATAATAATCATTAACATTGTTGCTCTTGCACAGGTTCTTATGATTCCTCCCATCAAAATTCACTTTCTCTGACTAATTTGCCTAATTTCCTTCACATAACCAAAAAGTTGTAGTTGCTTGCTAGGGTGTCGCCCTTAAACAATGCTCCTATTTTTATGAACAAACCATGATATTTGGTGAAAAGTCAGCTGCTGGCACAATATCACATGAAGGCTGTAACCAACAACAGAAAGTAGAACTGAAATAGGAACTAAGAATTATATAGTTCTAAAATTTCTGATGTTATAGAAATGTTCTGTTCTGATAAATGCAATTAAGTGAAATGGACAGATGTCAAAATTGGGCAATAGCTTTTTGTGCATTATGGTTCCATAAAAAGTTCTGAGGCAAAAAGTGAAAGCAGCTGACAGAAAAAGCTGGTCCTTGAAGATAGGAAATCAATGCCAGTTGTATAGGAATACTTTGACAAATTTGGAGGAAAAAAGCAAAACTTTAAATAGAAAACACTGTTAATAAATCATTGAAAGAAATAAATTTGGTAAATAAATAAATAAATAAATAAAAAGCGTGCTATAGGCAAGATTTATGCAAACATACAAAGCAGCTAAGAGAATTTGAGAAAGAAGCTTAGAAGAACAAGTTTGATTTAGACCAAATAGTTGTCTGGGTCAAATTTTTACTTAAAAATATAGTTGAGAAATCAGGAAAAAAAAGAAAGAAATGGATGGCACACATTCAGCCAACCTAATTTGAAAGATTCAACACAAGTCAGGACTCTAGCCAATCTGCTATCATTAGAAACCATTCCACTCCAACTGGCTGGAATGATGTTAATATAATGTTAATATATGTATATAGTAGACAACACAAATAATAGGACTTTAGCGCTGATGTATATTTTTTATTTATTTATTTTTTTTCCCACCAGAGGTCAGGCCAACAATTGTGGTTGCGGTTAGTCAGTGTCTTTAACGAACCAGTATGATTGTGGTATAGCTTGTTTCCTGTGTATATTTGTACGCTCCAGAAGATGACCTTAACATAAAGGTCGAATTGTAAAATTTTAGTAATAGTAAACTAAAGTTTATATTCAAACACGGTAGTTGTCTCCATAATTTCCAAAAATGCATTCGGATCACCGTGCAAGCCTAAAAGAAAAGAAAACACTGTATTTACTATGATGTGCTAGCTTTGTTTTAATAATACATTTACTAACAAAGATAGCTCATTTGCATGGAGAGAGAGAGAGAACTTGTTTTATTAATAGTGTGATCTTCATACTAGATCAGCACAAGTGTGAGATTTGAAATGGTAAGTGATTACACTTCAGTTCTGAACAGAATAAAAATATGTACAAAGTTTTAGGAAGAAAAGAGCAACTTTAGGTTATTCAAGAAAAAATTGTTTGAAAACAAGGACAACCCTGAGCTTCAGTGACAATTAAAGGATTAAAGAAGCTAGATAGAAATTTTCTTTCAAAAAATAACACATCAAGAACTTTAGGTATAAAAAGGTATACTTTTTTTATACCTAAAATTCCTGACAAATACAGCAGATGTACTCAGAATACAATGTAAAGAAACTAACTTGTGTTTAAAAAAAAAAAAAAAAAAAAAAGCTGAAGCAAAATGGAAAGATGAATTTCCTTTTTATATTTTGATCAAAGTGACAAATTATTTTAGAAGAATAATGAGAATAACTCAAGTAGAATGGCTATAAGAGCAACTGGATAAGGGTAATACAATCTGAAAAAAAAACCTAGGTGTCAAAAGTCACTTTAGAAGATTGTTAGATGATAAAGTAGAAATAATAGAATAGCATGCTATGATAGAGCTACATGATAAGTGTATAGTTAACTTCATATCAACTACTTTCCTCCAAATTTGTTTGGAATCAAATGTTAGCAGTAACCATACTACATGAGATTAGGGCAGCTCATGTTCTGTAATGCTAACAATGTCCATTTCCTTAATATTTTCATATTTGGTTCTGCCATCGACACTTTATTTTCTACAGAACTAATCTGTTTTCTAGTTTTGGACCAATTTCTAATCTAGCTATTAAAATTGGTTTGAATATTTTCATACATTGCTGCTTTAATTTGGACTAATTTCTCTTATTCCATTATAAGTTTGACTCCACATAATACTAGCTTTACTTGTGTTTATTTCCATATTCCAAAATTAGACCTGACCGCCTCCAAACTTTTGTAATGCTGTTGTAAAACTTCTCTACCTCCATATTTTTATCATTTCTGGTCAAATGTCTATAAGTTTGACTCCACATAATACTAGCTTTACTTGTGTTTATTTCCATATTCCAAAATTAGACCTGACCGCCTCCAAACTTTTGTAATGCTGGTGTAAAACTTCTCTACCTCCATATTTGAGCATTTCTGGTCAAATGTCTACTCCAACTTCCTTCCCATATTTCAGATTTTTGAATCTCCAACTTTGATTCTTGTTTTGCAAAACTCATTTTTTTCTTGAATATTTATATCAGTTCAAATATGCAAGCTTCTCGACTTTAAGACATGTTGCTTTTTCAGTATGAAAGTTATCCTGTTCAAAACTAAATTATCAGTTCTGATATTACATCCTCTAACTCAGAAATGTAATTGGGAGCATATAATCCGAACTTCAAAAAGAAAAGCTACCCAGTACTATCTGAAGTGTGGAAATGCAGCTGAAGTAGAAATGCTCACATATGGAATGTGTTTACATTGGCTTTGCTAGGTAATTCAGAAGGTTTACAGGTCTCACTGTATCACTCTTAAAAAAAGCGTGCTATAGGCAAGATTTATGCAAACATACAAAGCAGCTAAGAGAATTTGAGAAAGAAGCTTAGAAGAACAAGTTTGATTTAGACCAAATAGTTGTCTGGGTCAAATTTTTACTTAAAAATATAGTTGAGAAATCAGGAGTGATTTAAAAAGCAGTTGATCTATGATCTTGTAGATCCAAAAAGACAAGGCAGCAAGCGAGAAGCTGTTCATAATGCTATAGTTATATGGATGATGAACAGGATATACATAGAAATAATCTGTTAAGCACATGACCGAGTAGAATTTGAACCCAATATTAAAATTGGAGATACATACTAATCTTGGCTCTTCGTTGTATGAAAATATATTCCAGTACAATCTTCAGGATTTGTCATGAAAATAAGCTGTGAAGATAAAAGAAAAAAAAAGAGCCTGGAATGAATCGCTGCATTCTCAGTGGAAACATGTAGAAACATAAATGAATACATTTACTCGGATATGAAATAAGAGAAATTGCCAAAACTGAACAGTTATGAAGCCAATTTTCACATCCTTGTTGCAGAGTAGTCAGCAGAAGGGAATGAAAACTATAGATCTTTCATTCTCTATTAAGAACATTTGAAGTGATTTCTGTTGTTTGAAGGCGAGTTATGGATTTCAGAATTTGCATTGTTGGTATTTCGTACTCTGTGTAAAAAAAAAAAAAAAATACATTGTGCACAAAGTTTTCTGAAGCATTGATCCTCATTTTTAAGAGAATAGAATCCTTTCAAAAACAATCTTAATTTTCAGTTTTAAATATGAACTGGTATCTCTTCATTTGTAAAGTGGTTCATCTGCTGTTTCCTAAAATGACCGACCACACAACATGTGCTCCAATCACTATTACCACCACCTGTTATTTTAGTCAGCCATTCCACACACCAGGTGCCACTCATGAGAAAAGCAGTATAAAAAGTGGGATGTGGACAAGGAATGCAAATTGCTTTGAAAGGTATTGTAGGCTATTGTATTAAAGGGTATCAATGTTATATTGTAGGTTTGTCTCCTAAGAAGAAGGATACTGCACAGAGCAGTCACTGGGCCAATAGGGGCATCCATGCCTATCTTCAAGTGAGTAGAAATGTTCCCACCTTGTGCCAGTCTATAGACAAACTTGAATGACAGAATATGAAATTTAGCCTGTATATAAATGATTGACCAAACCACAACCCATGATAATTATAGACAGCCATATTTAAGTTTGCATCTGAGACATCATTGGACTGCCAAAAACGAATCTGATTGCCGATAGCAATGAATGCTACAAAGTACCTATCCATTTGGTCAAGAATAAGAGAAATGTGCATGTACCTCATCAGTTCCCTTCATGGTAACTCTTCCCAAATGGTACAGGATGCAACGTACCACATTGAATGTATTTTAAGAGACGGTCACTGAACAGGACAGTAACTTAAGTGTTACCAAGCTGCCAGATTTAAACCTCATAAAACATTTGAGATTGCTTTTTTAATCCATCCATCCCTTAGGATGGGTAAACTTCCCTGATTAGAGGCCATGAGAAATTAATACAACCAGCATGTCGTTCCTCTGCTGTATCCCACTAAGGACCAGTATTTTATGGCTGTAGATCTGTGTTCACAAGTCTGGTTTGCCTGTTGCGAGGGGAAAAAAACTCCCCCCCTCTACCTCTGTATGAGATCGACTAACTTGCTATTGAATTGAAAATACCTGTAAAGGTTCCTCAAATCAGACAAGTTCAGAACCTGAGTCTCCAGCCAAAGGGGCTCATCTGTATCAACTGAACTATGACTTCTGGGATCACGCAGATCAAAAAATAATTGTTGGAATCATTTTCTCTTGGTTACAAAGTAAATTTGTTTTGCAAATTATTCTTGCTCAATCTTTTACTAAGTAAGCAGTTTGCATGTGAAGTATCTTCATGACAAAACTTTGCCTCAGCCTAGAAAGAATGGAAAATATGAGATCTGTTCATTAAGTCAACCTTGGTATCTTCTTGAATGTGAATCCCACTGACTAGACCTGAAAAGTTAGTGGTCTGGGTAATGGCCCAAGTCAAACCATTTTAAAATTTTTGGGAATGAATAAGGTTCCCATTAATATAAATAATTATGAAATATAAATATCCTTCAAGGTTTATATCAGCTCTTCTCTGCACATTGCTATTAATTAAAAAAACAACAGATGAATAGTTTTATCTGCAACACTGACGTATAGCTGTAGGCATCATGTTAATTTTGACTTCCAGGAGGATCCCACAGCTGCTTATATCGCGCACAGTGAGTCACGTGGGCGGTATAAGCCAACTCCGTTGAGTGTATGAATAATATAAAATTTTTTGATAAACACTGAATTTTTATTGACTGGCACGAAGATTTTATATTAAAAATAATCGCAATTATACAAATGTTAACGTTTTACGTTGTTGCAAATGGATGCATCCCTATCAGAGGGTCATTATGGAGTGAAAGTTGGTAGTATGTATCCCTGTAGCAACGATCAGTGAAATCTGATACAAATGAACCCCCCCCCCCCCTGTCCACAAATACTACCTACACCGTTTTATTATGACGACAAAAAAAAAAAAAAAAATCTAAATACCGTCTTTACATCCCCTTTTCAATTGCAGAAAACACATGGTGACACTTGTTTATAATATAATACAGGCAGAGGATGCAGAAGCCAAACGATTTTATGTAATGCAGACTTTTAAAGGTAAAGATATATACACGCACATGTACAATATATATAATAAAGCATTGTATTTTGAGGGCTTATATTAATGAGCACTTGATCAAAGACTACTGACCACAGCTATGAAAGTTCTGAGAATAGTGAACAGATGCCATCACTGCCAGTATCACATTAAAAATGAGGATATTAGCAAAGAACTTGACGTTGTTAGCAGAGCTAATCTCAGATGATTGTTCGCTTAAACAGAATGAGAAAGGAAAGCAGTGGCGACTCGTGGCTTGAAATCGTGGGGGTGCTGCAACTTTCGAAATATATACAGACACACTGTAAGTACAGTGTATACGTGTTTGGATAAAATATCAAAATTATGGTAAAAATTGAAAAATAATTTAACATGAAAAAATATTGTTTATTATCGATAAAATTATACAGTTTAACATAATTCAAAACTATAACAAATGTTATGTCTTTAATTGTAATGTCCAAATATTTAAAGAGACGGAGTAAACACGATAAGCACTGCGAACACACTACTACTGGCGCAAACTGCATATAAACAACAGTGCAACTGCGCGAAGGACAGTGCCGCATTAAGCTAATAGCTCGTATCTCACTATGACGTGCATATGCATGCGCGCGTAAATATGACACTGGTAAACTGTTGCTAGCGTCCTAAGTGCTACAAGATGGATATATTATTTTTTATATAAAATAAGACAATTGTATAGGATTGTTGATGATAAAATTAAATATTACAAGCAAATATAAATAAATATATATGTCGAGGAAAAATTGGGGGTGCTGCAGTTCCGTAGTGCTAATGCACGAGCCGCCCCTGAAGGAAAGATTAGCAAAACAAGAGTTCTTTGTCAGGTTGGCAGGAGAAAGACCAAGTTGTAGGTGGACTGATACAGTAAAAGGTGCCTTAGAACAGTGCTTCCCAAACTTCTGGATGTCAGAGCCCCCTTTGCAAAAATTCAAATATTTCACGCCCCCCCCTCGAAAAAAAAATCGTAATAGAGAGAGATATTATTATAATATTTATTGTATTTATATTCAATACAAAACATACACACCGAATATTGCAAAAATCAAATGCATATATTACATTTTTTGCCTCTTACCGTTTGGTTCGGAAGATGATGTGGGCTGTTCTGGTAAAATATGAAATACTGTCTTTTTTTTTTAGTCTGTTTCTGCTTCTTCTGATTGTTCGCGGGAATTTTTTTAAATTTTTTATCAGCCACCTATCCATCCCAGGGTTAAATTTTTTAATAGAATAGATCAAATAATATCACCACTTACCGATTCTGGCACACTACAGACTGATAACATGAAATTAGTGAATATTACCTGAATAAGGGAATCCCCGCACCAGGAACATTTTTCTCTTTTGTGACTTTTCTCCCTTTAAAGTAATTAAGCCTAACACGAAACAGACAGCAAAGGCAGGTTATTAAAACGTGCATATGATTGGTGCGGTATTAACAAAAGATCGCGCAGCCGAAAGATAAAAGCATAGCTGACAATTGAGTTGAAATGCTAACTCTCTTCAACCCAATTCCATATGTGAAACTGCTATAACATTCATTATATATATATATATATTATTTAGTTTTAACACTTTTACGAATTTTAACACGTTCGGCTGAATTTTATTGCTGCCTTGGGAAATCGAACTCACATCTAATTAATAACAATAGTTTTTAGTTAGATGCTGTGTTTGCCCATGCAACATATGGTTTTGTTTCAGTCTATACAGCATAGTTTCTGTATGAGGGGACATGTGATTCATTAATTAGTGTGTTTTTATCCCAGTTGTCTCTAATTGCACTATTTGTTGAGAAATATATTACACAGACTCCTCATACCTTATTCACTGGCATAATAAAAGTACTTGTTTTTATTGCCTCTGCAGTATAGTGGCTGTTAGGGAGGGTGTGTTGTTTACCACTGCAAGCGAGTTACTATCTCCCCACATGAACCTGTTTAAGCTTTTTTTCATGTGTGAAGTATATGCGGAACTTTTATTGGTAACAGAAAACTAGCTCGGATGACAGTGATAATATAAAACGAGTTTTGATATGTATATAAAGTCAATATCAACAGTCCCTGATTAATAACGCGTGAGGAAAGGGACAGGAAGATTTGGAGCTTCCCTGGAGAGCATTCGAAGTAAATACAATTAACCACTGCTTTGAAATGAAACATATGAATAAGCAATATTTACTAATATTCATTAAGCGCCGAAATACGCAGGAAGCAAAGTTTGTGAACCAACACCAATGTGTGAATTTTTCTATTAAAATATAAAAAATAACAAAAAAAGAAATAGATAATAAAAGTTAAATACGTTTCTTTTAAAATAAAAAAAAAATCTACTTAGTCTTAAAACATCTTAAATTTGTTTTCATTATTTCATGGCCCCCCTCAACAAAACCTACGGCCCCCAAGGGGGCCGCGGCCTACAATTTGGGAAGCGCTGCCTTAGAAGATAGAAATATAAGATCTGATAACGTTAGAGTCTTGACAGATAAGATTCAGTTGAAGGAAAATTGATTGGATTCATGTAGTACTATCATAATATCCTGTGCACGCCCTGTGGGTACATATGAACAATTTGATGATATATTATTGGTGGTTGCGGTAGATGGTGCAGTAGTAGTAGTAGTGTTGTGTGGTTGAAGGATTAAGTAAGCCTGATATGAGTTGTAGTGATGTAGTGTGCCTTCGCATGATGAGTCCTTAGAGGAGTCGCGTAATAATAAACATCTTTATCCCCTTTAAGGAAAAAAAAAACAAACTAATTTCCCACTTTCATGTTGCATTAGGAATTAATTGCATGCTCTACATTTTCCATAAAGCCGATTTCAATATCCGAGCTGGGCGATTCCTGGAGCCGTGCTTTGAGATTTTCTGCATCATTAAAACAATATACAAATAACATTTAACTGAAAACATTTGAACTTGCAGGGTGTATATTGAAAAAGTAAAAAAATGCGCCGTCCTATTTGGAAGGGGTATATGGTATATATATTAGTGAACTGTAAACTAATTCAATTTTTTTCTTTTTCTTTTTCTTTTTTTTTTTTTGTCGACAGTTACTTTATGATTCAAATGATGCATGCAACTTCGTAACAGTACGAAAGTGATCACAGTAAACATCGTGGTTCAATCCACCATTAAATGTATGTTCACAAATTGTGCGTTTCCTTGCATTTTTTTATTAAATTATTATCCTTCAACATTAACTATGGATAAAAGGAAGCGAAATAGCGTAGCAGTGCCAAAGATTAAAAGAGGTGAAAGTTGTCACTTTAGAGAAAAAAATTGAATTAAGATATTAGTGTGATAATTAGATAAATTGCTCGTGATTTTGAAATGAATGTGGCAATGATGAAACTCTCGCTTCATCAAGTGTTCATAACTCACACTCAGGAGGACTGAGTGATAATTCAATATCTCATACCTTCTGTATGAGATATTGAATTCATTACCTTCCACAGAGTCCAGCGATGGGCCTCGTTTATCCCTTTGTTATCCCTATATAATGACTTCTATATACATACATTATTACATACTCATATTATAAGGAAGCGCTATCAATCCTGAAGATTTCTATCGGTAGAGCACATTCTCTCAATCAGTCCAAGGACTATCTTAGTTACTTAACTCTGAATTTATTTCTTTATCACAGATATTCAAGTGACCAGATCTGTGCATTATATTTGCAATGATACTTGTCCCTAATTGTCAATTTTTTGCATGTTGGCAGAAACTTTGTGAGTAATCTATAAATTTTGCAGTGGTCCCTGAAATTCATCCTACTAACCACAAAAAAACCTGAATCCTGTCTTCATCTCCTGAAGTGAAACTACCACTGCAGTATATTATTCCCTGGGATAAAGCATATGACTATGCTTAGCATTAGTGAATTGATTGGAAAGAAGTCAACGGACACCATAGCGTAAGGCAGCGTTTCCCAAACTATGTTCCGCGGAACACAAGTGTTCCGTGAAAAATTATCAAAATTAATATGAGCTGAAATGGTTTTAAATGCTGTAACAAGTTCAAACATGTTTAAAAATCAGGCGCTCCTCACTTTGCTTGTGGATTTGTGCTATTAAAGCCAGTGCGCGCTGGCCTTGACTAAGTCCCGCGGTTGTCGACATCTTCGAGCGCGAGTGAAGTACAGAGGTTTCTATTCTAAGAAACGTGCGGTCGCAAGCAAGGTCAATGCGATGCGATGTGGCCCGGCACGCTTGGAGTGTGCGCTGTCGCATTTTTGCGATGTGATACAGCCTGCTGCAACGATAGTGTGCACTTAGCTTTACATTGAATACGAGACCGATGATACTCGACTCTAACCAAGGTGTTCCGTTAAAATTTCAGGATTTGTGAAGTGTTCTGTCGTAGAAAAACTTTGAGAAACCCTGGTTGTAAGGAATAAACAGCCATCGCGTCCAACTTAATATGTAGGACCTCCGTTCACTGCGATAACTGCAGCAATCCTACCGGGCATACTTTTCACAAGCGTAAGATAGTGATCAATGGAAATCTTGAACCATGCATCCTGTAGGTATGCAATGTGGTTCTAGATTGTTGTGGAGGGCGACGTCCCTTGATGCACTGGGGCTCCAGTTCTTCACAATGTTCAATAGGGTTGAGATCAGGGCTCGGTGGTGGAAAGTTAAGTGTGAAGTTCAAGTCCAGAAACCACGCAGTTACAGCAGCAGCCGTATGACATTGTACATTGTTTTGCTGAAAGAAACAATGAGCAGTTTTGTAGAAAAAAAGCCCCAGATCCCGACGGCATCACTAACAAAGTCATCAAAGCACTACTACGCAAAGCCATAGCACATCTGGTAAACATAAACTCAATCCTCAAAGGGCAGCACTTCCCCCAGTCATTGAAAATAGCTGACATCATCCCAATTCACAAACCAGGCAAAGACCCACACCTACCTGAAAATTACCGTCCCATCAGCCTGCTATCCAACTTAGGGAAAAGAGCAGAGAAAATCATCCTCATCAGACTACAACATCATGTCAACCAACTAAATATCATTCCACAAGAACAATTTGGCCTCCGTCAAAATCACAGCACCACCCAACAGATCCATAGACTGGTAGATAATCACCACATGATTTAATTGGAATCAACATACTGGAGCCGTCTTCCTAGACATCACCAAGGCCTCCTCTACTAACTTCTCATCGCAAACCTTCCACTAAACATGATACACCTGATTAAATCATACCTCTCAAACAGGAGGATGCAAAATGAAACAGTCTCAACCCAACGGAAAATCCTCGCTGGAGTTCCTCAAGGATCACTGCTAGCCCCGATCCTGTTCAACATCTACATGGCAGACATCCCTCGAAATCCTCTCACATCCACCATCGCCCTTTATGCAGATGACACGGCTATACTAGCCAGATCCCGCCAACCACATCTCGTAACCAAAAAACTACAAGACACCATCCTGAATCTGGAATAATGGTTTACAGACTGGCGACTACAATTAAACTCCGAGAAAAGCACAACGATACTCTTCACAAGGAGACATCACCCTGTTCAACTCTAAAATTCCCTGGAAAACTGAAGCAAAATATCTCGGAATACTTCTCGATAAACGATTATGCTTCAACAACCACATCAAGAGCACATGCACCAAAGCTTCAAAAGTTATCGCCCAGCTATACCCCTTGATCAACAGACACAGCAAACTAAGCTCAAGAAACAAAATTGTACTCTAGAAGACAGTGATCCGTCCCACAATTATATACCCCTCCCCTACAAAGACTACAGAACAAGTGCCTGCGAATGATACTGGACGTCCCGTGGTTCAACAGGAACGCCCAGATCCACCAGGACATAAATATCCCCTACATCTCTCCACTACTACGCTCCCTAGCAGAAAAATTCTTTATGAAGACATCTACGCATCCAAACCAACTAATACAACAAGCGGGAAAGTATGACGGTAATGACCACTGGAAACATAAAAGACCGAAAGCCATCCTAACACTCAACGACGTATAACCACTTCTGCCCACTCAGGGCGAGCTAAAATAGCTCACAAATCTCTCCCATCACTGCTCCCGAAACAGACAACAGGGAATATAAAAAGCGTCAAGCTTCACCCTCTGCGCCATATATGTCCTGCGTCCTACAAGATCCCGATATGGATTTGTTTTTAGCTAATAATTTATTACACTCTTTAGTTGGCTTTATTTTAGATATAAGAAATAGTTTTGCTGCTGTAAATAAAGAAGCAAATTTATTAACAGATGAGACAAAATTTAAAGATGAAAAGGAAAGAGTTAAAACACGAAAAGAAAAATGAGTGACGAAGTTTCACAATTTAACAATGAGATTATATATAATGGGAAAGAAAATTTCGCTGTGAACACTTTTAATGTCATTTGCGATAAGCTAATTTTGGAAATTAATGAAAGAACAAAAAGCTATTTCTACATATTAGATATATTTGGCATTTTTTTGAAGGAAGATATAGATCAAGACAAGTACAAGATTAGTATTGATAAAATTTTACAAACTTATGGGACTGATATTGATCCAGAAAAATTTATTGATGAAGTTAAGCAATTTTTAATAATGATAAAGAAGAAAATTCTTCAATTAAAAATATGTACAAATTTATAAACGATGGGTTAAGGTCTACTTTTCCGAACGTAGAAAATATTTTGAAAATATTTTTGACGATGCCTATTTCAAATGCAAGTGCTGAACGCTCATTTTCAGTGTTCAAATGAATAAAGAATTATTTAAGAAGCAACTTGCACCAAACTAAAACAAATGACCTGTCGTTATTATGCATTGAATCAGATGTAATGGACTCGATCAATTATGATGACATTATAGATATATTTGCTAAAACCAAAGCCAGAAAAAAAAATATTGTAGTTATTAATTTTTTTATTTAAATTTGAACTGATTTATTTTTATACTTTTTTTAAAATGTAAATATATGTATACCAATGTTGTATTGTGTTATTAAAATGAGTTATTATGGAAATGTTGACTTTTATTTTCAATAAACTAAAAAAATGCTTATTTTTGAGGGCCTCGTAATGTTGCTCCTCAGGTCTCCAAAAGTATAAATGCCCTTAGTTAGATCAATAAAGACCACCATGGCAATTTTGTTTTTGTCTAAGGCAGTATTAATTATGTCTGTAAAGTCTTCCAAGAGAGATGTTGTTCCCTTATTTTTCTGAAAACCATATTGTGTTTTGGGGATAATATGAAAGGTCTTTGTATATGCTGTGAGTTTCTTCAGTACGATCCGCTCCATAATTTGATTGATAATTGGTAATGTTGCTATGGGCCTGTAATTGCTGATTAAATTTCTTTTTCCATGTTCGTATATGGATGTGATTATGGCGGTCTTTAGCATACTTGGTATCTGTCCTGTTTGAAATATTTTGTTTATTAATTTTAGTACGATAGCACCTAAGCTAGTTGCATGTTGCTTGATATCCTTAGATCTTATACCATCAATTCCTGGGCCTTTGTTTGGTTTGATTTGATGTATTGCAGAGAGAAGCATAATGTCTGTTTTGATTGTGATCCAAGTGGAGGATCACGTTTTGTGATTGTGGGAATATTTCTGTGCAGTTCTTGGATGGAGTCTGCAAAGTACTGGTTAAAGGCATTTGCTAGTTGTTGGATAGGTTTTGCGTCTTTCATGAAGCTGTGTTTTATGGTTTCGGAGGCGGTGGCGTTGGGAGCACAATCTAGCATCTCGTTGATCAGGTGCCAGGTTTGTTTCATGTTGTTTTGTGCATTTCTTTTTGCATTTCTTATTTGTGTTGTAAGGGGATTCCTGGTTATCTTATATTCAGTTTTTAAAGCTGTGTTATTTTGATATCGCTTTAATTCTTTCCATAGAGCATCCTTTTTGTGTATTTCTAGGATTAAGATTTGTGTTATCCAAGGATTTTGGGTTGTTTTTGAGCGTATTCTGACTTTCTTTGCAGCTCTTTTTATATATTTCTTCCAGCGTGAGTCTAATGTTGTTGTATAAGATATCTGCTGGATCTGATGCCATGTGTTCCCAGTTGGTTTTTCTTATTTCGTGGTTGACTACTTCTTCATCTATTATTGTTTTTTGTTGCTTTCCTTCTGTGGGGCGTTGCATGGATATTGCCTTAGTGTGCTGGTTTAGAGCCGTAAAGTAATGATCTGCTACTTTGCATTTTATGACTGATGCAGTGTAACTGTTTGGTGGTGCTCGGAAGTTTATATGATCTAGGCAGGAAGCAGTGATAATATTTTCGAATATTTCTTCTCTAGTACATGATGTTATTGTTGGTATTAGATTAGGTATTGTATAGTGTTGTTCTGGTTTTCGTTTGCAATATTTATGTTTATGTCGCCGATTATCATTAGGTATTCGATTGAGCATATTTCTTGGCGTGAAAGCCAGCAATTGAGTTCGTGCAAGAATTTTATCATGTTTAGGTTTGGTGGCCTGTAAAATAGCATGATAAAATTCTTGCAGCCCTGACACTATTTCTTTTAGGATTACACCCCTGGATACATTCCATAGCCACATTGGTCTGATTTCATCATCGCATGAAAACAGAGTTATATGAACACTTACATTTCCATTTCTTCTATAAATATGAATTTTAAAAAAAATAGGTAACTAATTAAAATAAAACATCTGCTCCCATTGTAAAATAAATCTTGGGAAGCGCTCCCTAGCGATGCATGTAAACACTTTAGACAACTTATATCAAGGTTTATGACGCTCTACAGAGGCTCGATTTCAATGCATCTGTCGGAGTCATTTTTCAGTGCATTTTCGCAAATGAGTAAGATTTTTAAGACTATTACACTTTTTTATAAAATCTTTATCAAGTAGCTTTATTTTTATCCTCCTACATGTTTCGCCAATCTGTTTCTATTGGCATCCTCAGGGAATACAAATCAGTAAGCACAAAATGAAGGTTACAGACTAGGTTATAACCTAGTCTGTAACCTTCTGTAACCTTTTCTGTATACAGAAAACCTACAAATACTGGACGTTACCTCCATTTCAACTCAGCTCATCACATAGCTCAGAAACTTAGCATTATCCATAGTCTCAAGAAAAGAGCTATACAGTATACGACAGACAAGGATGACCTACTAACGGAATTAACCACAATATCCAGAGAACTTTCTTTAAATGGTTACCCTAAAAGACTCTATAAAAAGATTCTATTTACTGATATACCACATCGACAACGTGATGACGTCCAATACATCAGTACAATTACAATTCCTTTTGTCAACAACCTTTCCAAAAAATTAGCTAACCTTTTAAAACCATACAAGATCAGAGTGGCATTCAAACCAATCAATACTATTCGGAAATTTTTAAGATCACCCAAAGTTCCTCACCCATTCTACAAATACTCTGGAGTATATAATATTCCTTGCTCATGTGGTATTAGTTACGTAGGTCAGACATCTAGAAGCTTCGAAACGAGAAAGAAAGAACACATAGGATATGTCAGAATAACAGACAAGACATTTCAGGCCTTTCATGCCACTTTGCCTCTACTAACCATCACATTGAGTGGGATAAGAGCCTTATGCCATACATAGAAGATAACTACCATTCAAGAACCTTTAAAGAAGCAGCTACAGTCGCCCGTAAAACTGAAAACCTAAACAAGAATCAAGGTCTAATTTTACCAGAAATTTGGAAAACTTTTATCAGATCATTAAACATCAAAGAAATGAACTTTCATAACAATTACGTCATGAGTCATCACGAATAAATCACGTTAACGAGACACGCACATTGTCACGCACAATACCAATTTTTTGTATGATTTAGAACCATCGGTTATAACCTAGTCTGTAACCTTCATTTTGTGCTTACTGATTTGTATTCCCTGAGGATGCCAATAGAAACAGATTGGCGAAACATGTAGGAGGATAAAAATAAAGCTACTTGATAAAGATTTTATAAAAAAGTGTAATAGTCTTATGAATAATTGTCAAGAAAAAATTCAACATAATGAGTAAGATTTTGTTGTTGTTGTTGTCTTCCTACCGGTTCGCATATTATAACTTGACTCTGCTGAATAAGAATTTATTGGAAACTTATTATTTAGGATCCTGACTAAAATTTAAGTTTTTCAATTAGATCATTTTTAGTGATTTGATTGAAACAAAATATAAAGCAAAAATGACACAAAATTATGCGTTAAAATGAGTGTATAGCAATAAACCAAAAACAACTGTACGTTCAGGCTTTGTGATAAAATCATGGCACTATAGAAGTGTATGATCAGTATAATAATAAAGTAATGAAATGTGTTTCGCCTTACATACGTGTATATTTCGATAACTTTTTTTTCGGTAAAGATTTCCAATTAATCTATCAAATTAATCACGAACGCATGATTTATGAAAAACTCAAATTTAACATCATGACAACATAACTATGATGACTTATAATGTTGCTAGTAAAATTGACCGTAGAGTCCATACTATATTCAGACAATAAATATAGTATTAGGATTAAAGACCACGAGATGGTGGCACTGGTCAGCCTCCTCTATTCACCAGGTGCCATGTATAATAGTTAATTAGTGATAGTCTTGGACCAGCTATCTCGGATTGGCTACCGGTGGAGATTGAACTGCTCCCTCAATATCCAAAAGTTAGATAGGGCTAAAACTGCCTCACCTACTCCCTAATTGAAAATAAAAGGCCTTAGCTGATTTTTTTAAATTTTTTGTTAGTTTTTTTTGCATCCACCGAGTGACCACTAATCCACGCAGCCTGTTTAAAGGTTACAGTAGTCGTCAGTTTAGCATAATCTTAGAAAACCGTTAAAGATGTCTTCCCTTTTGAGTGCAAGTGTCTCCCCTTCTGCATAGGTATTGCGTCGTCGCGAGGACGTAAAATACCCTTCAGTGGAAAGATCTGGTCTAGGATGGGGTTCTTTCGGCTGTAATTACGAGTGTGTTGATAGCCGGTTTGCGAGAGGAGAAGAGAAATCATCTCACTCATGTTTCCTGGAGGAAAAACTCTGACTGATCTTTAGCAAAAAAAAGCGCAGATGAATGTTCTTTGCATCCTAGACGGGTTTCGAACTGTAGCCTTTCCAACCAGAGGACGCTGTCGTTTGTATGTGAGCTACAGACGTCCTGTTTAGAGCACGAAAAACTGTTAACTGGTGAAACTGAAGATATTTATCTAATTTCAGATTGCGGTGGATGGGCATTCTTCCCTTAAAACAGGCGAATAAACCCCGGAGAAACACACGTGCACAAAATTAAGGTAGTATACTAGCATCGCTGCTGTAATTACAACCAAACCTTAAGTGTTTACCTGGAAGGAGGCAAAATTTGTATGTTTCATTATATTCAATCTGGATGAGTAGTAAAAAGTCAATTAGCTTGATTAAATTTTTCTTTATTGGGTATTTTGAGCTTTGGCCACAGTATTTGAATGTTCGATTGTGGATATAATTGGAACTGCTTTAAATATTCAATTTCTTTGTTTAAATCTGTAAGATGGGGGGCAGAAAATTTGTAAGCATTTACACACTGTTGAAATCACGAATTTATTTATATAATAAATATGGCATGTTTAATAGTGTAAGTAGTTTCCTATATTAGTAGATTTGTGGAATATTTTGATTATAGTTAAGTCTAGTTAGCGTTACATTAATAATTGAGCTCTTTCATATTCTTGCGAAATGCAACCCCACTGCTTAAGTTACTACATACGTATAATAACTTTTTTTTTTCTCTCCAATACACGCGTTGTTGACATATCGCCGTGGAATGAAATTTCGGAAAAGGGGGGGGGGGGGGGGGTAGCAGGATACCAGACTTCCAAATGCGCCAAGAATAATTCAGCAAATTCGCCGCTAATATTCTTGCCCATTGGGAGTTCGAAGATTTGTATGGAGATATAATTTTTCAATTTGAAAATTATTACTAATATCCTTTCTTGCTACCCTCCATCCCTTCTGGTATCTCATTCTACGGCCAATATGTCGAAAAAGTAAACACACCGTAAGGTTACTCTTTCACTTGAAAGAGTAACACGTGCAACATTGTTTTCTGGGTCTAGTTGTCCACCCGTCTGCTTTGGAAATAAAAGTCATCCAGGTAGAATCGCTTATCAAGTATCATTTTACAGGTTTATTTAACATTTTTGTAGATATTATATATAGGTTTTAAATAGTGTTCAATCGCCTGTTGACTTTGGTTTATTCTGCGTTACTTTATTTATTACTTGCACGGTTTTTATATTTGATTTGCATATTACCATCCAACTTTAAAAGCTACGAGTTCAATGATCATGCTAACTACAGAATTTTCAAGTTAGGGCTTTTATTTTATATTATCCTTAGATATCAGTGATTCAACTATTACAATTTCAGTTTTTCTCGAAAATAACTTTAAGATTGCTTAAAGATGTTCCATAAATATTAAGCTTGCTATCTTGTATTCTGTTCAATATTTATTTCTTAATCTAAAGATGAGATTCATTTTTATTTTATTTTTTAGTTTAAACCAGCATTCTGTAATCTGTGGTTTACGGATCCCTGGGGATAGGCGTGACTGTTTAGGAAATTTAAATAATTTTCCCCAACAGGTTAATGATGTGTGTGTGTATAGATACACACATACATACATCTGTATACATAAAACATTGTTTTAATTCCATTCCCTACCACCTATTTATATGAAGAAATTTTTTCTCTCAGCTCTAACGTATACCTACTACACGAAATATTGAAAAGCTAATCGTTGAGATGCATTATAAACCTTCCCGTTGAAATTACCTGATAAAATATTTATTTATTTTTATTAAAATTTCGAATTTTTGTATATTTTTTCTGTGGTGAATTGGTTTGCGGTTCAGATCTTAGAAATGGTTTAGGAGGGTTCGCTGCTTCCAGTAAGTGATTCAGTGGGGAGTCCAAAGTCAAAAGGTAAAGAACCGCTAATTTTGACAATCACATGCATGCACAAATGACCCGTGAGTAATGAACGATAACCGGAGGGCGTAAGGTCTGCTCAATTTACACTGTAGGAGGTGATAACTCTAAACCATTCATGAAAACGAACGCTTTTGGAATTCGTGTAAGAGGAATTAAATCCCTTAAATTCAGTTGGTTTTATATGTTGGTTACAGTTTTAAAAAAAAAAAAAAATCAGTGGGTAAGGTTGTCGATACACTGTATAGATTGTCTACTAAATGCCATTTAAGGATAAAGTAGCAAAATTTGAAGCAATAGAAAACTATTGTTGCACACACAATGGTGTGTGTGTGTGTGTGTGTGAGTGAAGGAGCTAGGAAAGATCCTTAAGAACTAAATTGTCAAATGCAATTTTAACGAAAACGCGCATATTTTCAATAACATCGGAACTTTGTGCTTGCAAGATTTTTTTTTTTTTTCTTAGTTCAGAGCCTACGCATTCCGGCGTATAAGTCGATATTAGAATTTTTTTCGAGTTTGAGTTTTTATAGTATACTCGTCAATTATAAGTCGACTCGAAAAATTTCTTTTTCGTATTGACCAATAGTGAACTAAAGTGCAATGGCTCCTTTTAAAAGAATGAAAATGACGCGAGTTTTAAGTGCAAAGTGATTAAATTTGCAAATTGGGGAAATGTGCAGTCCACTTAAGAACAGCCCAATTTCTGCACTTTTTTTTCTTTTCTTTCAAGTCTCGAAATATAAGAAATGCAGTCAGTCTGGCGAGTAAATATTATTGCTTGTTCATGAGTGCATCCTTCTCACGTATTTTTTGAATTGTGCGAAATTACCATTAGATATCTTCATCTAATTAATAACGTTATTAGATGATAAACATACTTTTAATGAAATAAATTAATCATATTAAAAAAAAAACTTCAGGTGGCAAAACAGCTTTACTTGGAATCGGGGAAATATAACCATAAGTAAGTGTTTAATACCAAGTTGAAAGAAGGAAAATAAAATCTCTGTAGTCATTTGATGGTGGGTCAGGTCTTCATATGTGTAAATCGGAAATAATTTAGACCAATTAAAATCAAACCCTTTCTCTGTTTTGCCAGTGACAGTTCATTTCTTCAGGCCAGTCACCGAGGGCGATCTTACCCATCTCTTTGAAGGTAGTAACAAGGTGCATCTGTGGCTTAGTCACAACTAAATAGTCGAGTCGACGTTGATATTTAAAGGGTGAAAAAAGAAGAAAAAAAAAACTGATTTTTGCTCCTGTGTATGGTGTGAAAAGCATAATACCATACAGTGGTAAAAAAAAATAGAAGCAAAGATTTTGAAGAAATTATGCGTATATGCTATGAAACTTTTTTTTTTTCAACCGCTATCCCCCCCCCTTTTTTTTTTTTCTGAAAGGATAGCCAGTTCTCATGGGATATTTGCACTCATTCAGTTCGCACTTCAAATAGAAAATGCACGTCAATTCAAAGTTGTAATGTTCAGATTTGCATAAGAAAATTAATAATTTAAGCGCCACCATCATTACTTATAACACAAGTAAATTTAAGGGAATTTACTCACTGAATCACCTGGTCTCCATACTTTTAAAACGTAAGGAAAGGAATGATTGGGCAGATTTTATGGCGAAAATTACTAGTTTTTATTCAGCAAAGTTCACCTGAAATCATGCAAAAACTCCGGATTTTTTTTGTTGTTGTTTCGAAAGTGTTTTTAATCTCTTTATTTTAATTTACAAAATAACTTTTGTATAATTAGTAATCAAGTGAAATGTGTGCAGTGATGGTCTCATTTCTGAACAAATCACTTGTTCAAATCAGACTCCGTATTGCATTCAGAAAGCGAGGAACTGAGATTTTTTTTTTTTTCTTTCTAAGAAAGGAGCAGTTGATAAAAGGACTTTCACAAGTAGCTTTTCCTGAACGTGATACCGCTGACAGACTGAGTGTATAATACAGCCTACTGGTTTGGAGACAGGAAATCAATTCCATATGGGCATGAATGTTGTTAGGCGCTAGATTTTCATTGTCCAGTTGGCACTACAATCGATCAAAAGTCATGCATCCCATAAGCTGGATTGTAGTTCCAACTGGGCAATGAAAATCTAGCGTCTAACAACATTCCTGCCCACACGGAATTGGATGAATGCCGTTTGTCTGCGGACTTAAGAAACAGCATGTTGTGTGAATCTCTCCCACGAAGAGTTGTAAACTAACAGTATACATTAATACTTGGGTGGGCAAAAAGTTGGATAATCAAAGAATCTTATTTAAAGTTCAAACATAGTACTTTTTTCCAAGCCTTCAATAAGCAGAGTACTGTTGGTCTCACATTGGACGATGAAAATCATTACCACCAAAGAGTTTCACAAACATCCATGGGATCGATTGGTAGGAGAGCAAATATGCTTTCTACTCGTCAACAAGGCGGCAAGATCTCAGCAGAAATAATCCGGAGTTAACGAGTCAACCGATAATTGCCTTGTCGAAAGTTCTTAGCTAGGTCCCACGTTCTCTATCAAATCTTTAAAAGCTTTTCTAAAATTTGGAACGCCCATGAATAAAGCAGATATCAATTTTTCAATAGCTTAGTTTATAAATGATGGATTCATTACATTATTAATTAACAAAACTAAAATTGTAGCGAAACTAAAAGCGTAAGACTTTTAATTGTAAGCAAGAAATTTAGATGTTATTTAATCACGAAAGGTATTATCGCGCATTAGGATTAAGACGAGTTATTGGTATTGTGTAAGACTACGCAGAGTTGAGCTTAAGTAAAGCTATTTGTGGCCTCATTAGCTTTTTAAATGTGGAAACCGGAACGATGTACATTTCTAGGAACTATGCCAGAATGCCTCGCCATGATGTCATATGTGACACAGATGGATGACATAATGCGACTTACTTAAGCTTGTCTATTTTAAGAAAATGCTCTGTTTCAAGTGAAGGCGCGAAGTATTATGTAAAAGTAACAGATTGCATTTTATTTAAGAAATGCAATAATTATCAGACGAAATGAAAATTATCATTTAACAAAATTGCTTTAAAAAAATAAATAAAAGACTTTCTATTGTGAGAAATAGTCAGTCCAAACGTTCATTAATATAATATGCCAAACAAAGCACCAAGCGTGTTGGCTTCTTTTCACAATAGAAAGGATTCGTAGCTTTTCGTTAAAGCAAATACCAACCAGCCGTTTTTTTTCTTTTTCCCCTCTTTCTTAAATAAGAAAGACTGAACGTTTCATTCCGAAATGAGATTAGCTTTGTGGGTACTGGGAATGGTAACTACATAACGGCGATGTTTCAATAAGAAACTATGCGGTTTCCCCTCAGTAAAATACGAAATTACCTGATATCTTACGAGAAAGATGACAAACACTTCTTCTTGGTTGCTAATCTGTCTTGAATTGATTAAAACTAAAGATTACATACAAGCAATTAATCATACCCAGTTTCTGCGGTGCAACATAACAATTGGAGTATCACAAATCTTTTGCGACATAGTTTGAAGTCAGTGGTGTTAAAAGAACAAGCAGCAGTAATTGCATTGCCGGTTTACCATGTTGAACATCATGCTGAAGAATAATACACTTATAAGCAACATTCTTTCCGTTGCTTTTTTTTCTTCCCTTTCCCCCATGGTTAAGAGGTTAAGACTGAAAATTAGCTCCGCACATTATTGGTGTTGCAGGTCCGGCTGATAGGGCCTAAATTCATGCCTTTTTCTTAAAATAAGTCTCTGCTATTCCGGTTTAATGATGTGTGTGAACATATTTCTAGTCCACTGAATAATCGGGGTAAAAAAAATACTCTAAGCAATCAAGACAATCGCTTGTCAGTAGTATGATTAACAAATTACGCTATAGTGCTGCACGATCAATTGTTGGCATTAATTAATGATAACAGCTACAAATATCTCACTAACCTTCCACAGCGCTAGGTTGTCTGAAGAAAGCCGTTCTGAGTTCGAATCTAATCGCCGACTAGAGGAACTTTTTAAGCCTTTGTTCAAGTATTTAAGATAATATAATGTGCTAGTGTTAGGGACAACGACATGGTGATAGTTGTGTGCCTCTGTCATTTATAATTTGTGATAGTCTTGGGGAAGCTACTTCTGATTGCAGGTAGCTACAGTCAAACTTATAACTGTTCATATTGTACTGCCTCCCCCCCCAGTCTCCACAAGTTCGATAGGACTAAAACGACCCTATAGGGAATAAAAGGTTAGTGTATTTATTTTTATTTTATAAACTCCACAAACTTTTAACTTTTTTTCGATTCTTTCTGAACTAAGTTCGCAACTATTAACTTATAGCTACATCTAGAAAAAACTGCCTTTTACTATTTCAGAACAATAATATCCAGAAACTTTAGTACTAGGAATTTGTCTTCATCTTCTTCCCAACTGTATTGAAGCTGATAATTACCTATCGCTCACAAACATCTTGGTCTTCACATTTCACACTAATATTTTAACTGGATGGACGTTCCAGAACAGCTCCTTCGCCCCTTCTTAACCGATATGAGCATTCTCTACTTTTATTAAAACGTTTTTGTAGCTTTTTATATGTAAAGCATCTTAAACAAAAATAAGTGATAAACTTGTCAAATTCATTATTTTCCTAAAAATATGCAAGAAAGGTTATGGAATATCAAATCGTATTTTGATCAATGGAAACATCCCGATATTAGTTGAGTGCTGCGTATTAACAACACTAAACTGATATCGCTGTTAGTTACTCTGAAGATAGAAAGTTCTTTTATTTTCTCCGAATACTCCACGTCAGTGAATAAGCTGAGAATCCCCATTTTAATTTTATTGAATTATGAAAGTTTGTATATGGAACTTAAATGCACATTAGACGTGTATTGTAAAAGTTTTACGGAATTCATCAGTAACTTTATTTCAACATTTGAAACTTAGTTATATTTTTTCCCTTATAAAGAACACTTCCTTCCTTTGGAAGCGGAGCCTCCGTAGTATCGACAATGCTCTTTGGTTGATTGATTAAACTTGGCTTCGAATCTCTTCTTAAAACATGAAGATCCGTTATAGGACTTTTAAACTGAACTTGAGGCAAGGTTTCCTCTTAGAGACTCGGGTTTTTCATTCCATAAAATGAACATCTGACCAGAAGAATACGCGCAATTAAGACATGATACATGAGTTTCGGACATAACTTTTGGAAGTGCTGCTCGAAGGATGGCTATAGAATCATCCATTTGTTGTATTTGTAACGATGAGCACTCGTTTAAAATAGTCTTCATTTTGATAATCGCATTGAATCTGGAAAATAGGGTTAAAAAAAATAGAAGGAAAGAACGTAATGTGATTGTTGCCAAAAATGGTTGTGCATTGTGAGGTACGAATATTTTGATCGTCGCTTTCCTCTCACTGTGTTATTCAATAAAGATTATATATATATATATATATTTTTTTTTAAACAGTAATCTTAAAACGCGTCGCATTTTGAAATTTTTAGTCAAAAGCTTTGAAACAAACTTTAATGAGACTTAACTCAACCTTCATTTGAAAAAAGAAATACAGGTAATCCTCGTATAACGCGAATGTTAGGTACCACAGAAATGATGCGTTATATAAATCGCGTTATGCGAGACTTAGATCACACAGAAAAAGTAGGGTTATGTTCCGAAATCTTTTTTTTTTTTTAAATTATATAAACAACAATGACATATCCAACAAAAAAATATTTTTATTTAATTCATGTAAGTTAAGAAAACAAACTATGAAACAAAATGCATAGTATGAAGTTTATATATGTATAAACTGTTTTAGGCAAAATAAAATAAAGTGCACATTCTTCAAAACGAACATTTTGTAGATGTTCTTTATTTACGAGTGGTTGGTCTCGTCATCATTCGAAATTTCTTGGACATCATTTGTATAATTCTCATTGCGTACTTCGACTGGTTTAGTCATCAAGAAATCAGTAATAAGACCTTGCTTACTACTACTGCAATTTTTTTTTATTAAGTTCATAATATGGAACTAACCAAATATCCAACTCTTGAATTTTCACGGAGCGCTCCATTGAGGGATCATTATCCGTAAATTGCCAAGTCCAATCCTTCTGCTAATTTCTTTAAACTTAATTCTTTAATGGAATCATCACAATCACTAGAACGGCATGGTGACTTTCCCCGTCATTTGGTTCGACGTCATCTATTAATTGTACCAGTTCCTCTTCATTTAAATCTATTTCCCTATCAATTAATTGAGTAATTTCGTTTTGAAACTATTTCTCAAAAGCCCTCTAAGTGGCCAGTACTATAAAAAATAAACTTTTTTACATTAAAAAAAAAAAGCATTGCATATTGTATGTAACTCACCAGAAAATAAAGTGCTCAGCTTGAGATTAACACACTTATGATTTTTAATGCACTTTCCTGGCAGAAAACGGAGACAACTTTCAACAATAAACACTTTATACGCTAAACAATTGACGTACACGCGTGGAAAAGGGTATTTTCCCTAATATAAATTCGCTACTTATAACTACATGCGCGATACGGGCAGACGCAAATTTAACGAAGATCAAATTTGATTTTTAAGTCGCGCGGTGAAAAATATATGAAAAGATAAAGGGTTACTACAATTTCTAGACTGTGTTTTTGTCAAAACCGCGTTGTATAAGTACCGCGTTATACGAGGGCTGCCTGTACATTGTCTCATTTTTTTTGTCTCGGATTTTTCATTCCTCAGAACAGGCAAATTGACCAGTAGAACACACCAGTTAAGACATGCACTTAGTTGCTTTGACTATAAATAAACTTACACTATTAAGTCTATTAATATACCTAACAATGTATGTATGTACATGTCATAACTTTTATACATACTTTGTAAACACATTTGTAAAGAACGCAAAAAAATCATAAACCTTCCGGGATCCCCTAAACTGAATAAAAAAATTCAGTTTATTGAATTTTTTATTCAGTATTTGAATTATTGAATTTTTAGAGCCTAAACTGAAACTTATTCAGTTTAGGCTCTAATCTGAATAAGTTTCATTGTAGAACCGCCGCTGCATCCACGAAAGGCTAGTCAATATTAGTACCGAGGCGGGGGGGGGGGGGATAAAATTAGATATTCCGAAAACTGTTACAGAATCCAAACGCAACTTTTCGAGCCAGTCAGGTCTCCGGTAAGCAGGTTGACGATGATTTCGCACCGGACGAAGAAATTCATCTCGCCTAAGGACATTCACAAACATGCTTTTCCCATAGTGGGATTCGAACCCGCAGCATGCTGATTGCAGAGTAGATAACAATAGGCATTCAGTTAGATTGGGAAGTATTTCGGTCTTTTCTGCGATGCTAGAACAATCATCGACTAGTTCCTCGATTAGCTTCTTTCATCTGGATAATCCAAGTTTTTCGAAGTTGAAAGTCATCCGCATTGAAAATATTGCAATTCTCATAAATGGTTATTTCACTCAAGCTTAATAAACATTATACAACATCTCTCTGCAAGTTTAATACAACATTCTAATTTCCATTTTTTTTTCTTTCAATTTGAAGAAACTTCACAAATTCTTCACAATGTTACGAACTTCATATACAACGTGACAAATTTAAAATCACTTAAACGACTGTCGTAACAGTGTACAACCCTTAACATGACCCGCTTGGAACAAACTCAGTCGTATGTTATAGTCAAGGTTACGAGTTATCCCACGCGCATCGGCGTGCAATTTTCTGCTGGCGCCCAATCTGGGCTCCACCCAGTTCTTGCAACTTTTAAACCCCTCTTTGGACAATCGTAATATCGAAATCTTAACGCGATTTTCTTGGTTACTTGTAGTTAAAGCCTTGCTTGTGACCGACACTTCTCACTCGCAGTGTTTTTTCTGTGTATTTTCTCACGAATAACTATTTTTCACCAAGTGGCACGTTCTTATTAGGCATGGGGAGCACTTTACTATGCACATAAAACGAACTAAATCTACACACAGTGGCAGGTACACAGAAGTTATGAAGATACATGTATTATATGTAACAAACAAACAAAAAAAAAAGTCAAAGTCACGCACCTTTAATTTTATTTTTTTTAAATAAAAGCGCATCATGGTCACTGTTTAGCATTACGTTTCCGCAATTTTATTTACCCGTGATAAAGAAATTTAATCTGTAATACATCTGTGCTAATTTTTATGGATGCGGAAATATTCTTTGGGTAACGGAAACTAAATCTCTTATGACGCACTTTTGGTATGCACGTTAACATGCAAATTGAGTCTGTAACCTTCAATATATTGGTAAGAAGACCTTAATGGCATGAATCCAAATCTTACTACATAGGTAAGCTGAAAATGTTTCGGACTGATAGCTTGATGCACACCACGTTCTTATACGTATATTCACTAGGCGTAGGCAGAGTACATTCTGCTGGATCACTTGCCATTTTATTTCAGCATTAGAACTTGCGTTATTATTGTAAATTATTAATATACCTAACAATGGATGTTTAGATCCTTTGCGATTTCCAATTCATTAAAAAATGACTTCAATTTCGTACTGTGAAAAGATGCTATATATAAGAAACCTTCGCAATTTCGATTCTTGCATTCAAATGATAAATAAGAAAATTTACAAAATTGGTAGCACAAAGTATATCGAAACATGATGCAAAACGGAGGGGAAAAACATGACAAAAACGTCACGGAAAATTGTTTTCGTGAAATTATACAGTGCGTCATGTCTATAGTTCGCCCACCGTTTGTAGGTCCCTGCTTCGCGTCTTTCCAAGAATAGTCGATTCATGCTGAAGGGGAGAAAGAAATGAAGGACGTCCGAATTGGTCGCCAACACGCAAAATCACGTGCTTTATAGGTAAAATTTTCCAACTGTTATACAAGCAACATAGTTAACTACAATAATCATAAAAGAGAAGTTAATTTTCCGACCGATAATAATAATAAACTAATCCCACAATACGGACTGATTACCCTATTATCGGAATGGATTCTCCTTTTTCTAAGATGCGCAGAAGTGTCGAAGGATCTCTAATCGGTGGGCGAACAATAACAGTGCTACCACTCGCTCCTTTTGTACACAATTTCCAGCCAACAGTAGAAACAACTATTAATGAGTTCTAGAAGTGTAGAACGTTGTTCCACACTTCTAGAACTCGCCCTACAAATGTTTTGTTTCTCCAAACGAAAACGTCACGACTGGAAGAGGGATTGATCATGCTGTTTTAAGATGTTCAAAACACCGAACTTGCAATATTGACGAAAATGCCCGTCTTTCTGAGTTGTCACAAGAGAATCACTTGGGATGGAGCAACATGGAATAGAACATATTCCATTATCTACGATAATGATGTAAATAAAAGAAATTCAAGCTCACAACTCGTATCCTTAGTAGAAATATTGATCTTTTTTGCCTTTTTCTGTTCATCGGTTGCGTTATTCTTTTCTCTTCATTTTGAACTTCACTTTTTCATTTGCATATTACCAGAGTTCATTTAAAAGAACTGTCTTTTGTCCTACATTTATTTATTGAATATTCGGCAATATCTATTGCCAGTATATTCGTTATAATATGCATTTTAATAAATGAAACGCGAGTGCAGACAACAGCTTTGTTAATGACCAGAATCATTTTCTCATCAGGAATTATATGGGAATCGTCGGACTGGTTGGCCGAATGGATAACGTTTTCTCTCTCCATCACTATTGAGTTCGAATTTCATCGCGTGAATGTTTGTGAATGTCTTTAAGCGATGATAATCATTTGTCTCGTGTGAAACCTCCGCTCTGCTTATTGGAGACCAGAACGCTTTAAAAAATAATACCATGTTTGGTTTCCAGAAGCAATTTCTTGATTATTTAATGCTTAGCTACCGCACTAAATGTACTATAGATTTACAATTCCGTAAGCGAGATATATGCACATACACGTATGTAAACGTCTGATTAGTTTTTGTCAGAATAATTGAGTGAGCTTACTCTTCTCCCAATACAAATAGGAACTAAACTTCAATGAGTTCGGATTGATTTTATTTGAATCGTGGACAAAGTAATTAAGATTATGGGGACTAGTCTGATGTTTTTAATTTTTTGCCGTTTTTTTTTTTCTTCCAAGAAGTAAACCCCCCTTCTCTGTATGAGGGTTTTCTTGTACCTTATTGGGTTTTTTTTTTACCTTCCAAAGAACAAATGTTACATTGGTGTTTTGCAAATTATTTTTTTGCAGTTATTTGTGTATTACACAACTTAATTATTACCTAACATGGAGTACGGAAACGCATTGCGGAAAGCCACTCGATACTTTATACCTGTCATCATATTTACATATACTTTACCTGTATGGTGAAGAATATATATTTGATGATATATATATATCATCAAATTCCTACCATGTACCTTCAAGGGGTGTATACAGGATATGATAGTACTACATGAAAAATTTACATCATTACTATAACTTCCTCTCTATAATTTTCTCCAAATCGATCTGTTGCCTGTCAAGACCCAACATTATCAGATCTTATATTTCTATCGCTTAAGGCACTTTGCACCTTATCAATCCATCTATATCTTGGTCTTACTCTGGGTCGTTTTCCTGTCAACCTGGCGGAGAACACTTGTTTTGCTAATCTTTCCTCGCCCATTCTGTTTAAGTGACCATACCAAATGAGATTAGCTCTGCTAACGCATTCCTGGATGCTGACAAGGTCAAATTCTTTCCTAATATCCTCATTTTTAATATGATATTGCCATTGATGCCATCTGTTCATGCCCCTAATCTTTTTCAGGACTCTCATATCTGCAGTCTCTAGTCTTTGGTCAAGTGTTTTACTTCTGACCCAGCTCTCAGATCCATAAGTTAAAATTGGTTTGAACACAGTCTTGTATACAGCTAATTTAGTGTTCCGACTAATTTTTCTCTTATTCCATATGAATTTATTCAATTGACTTCCTACCATACCAGCTTTGTTAATTCTGTTGTCTATTTCCATATTTAATTTACCATCTTCATTAAAAATCGTGCTAAGTAGCTGAAATGTTTTACTTGTTCCACAGGTTCTCCGTTCACAACACAGTTGACATTTTCAACGATTCTGCCTATTTTCATTGTCTTTGTCTTTTTATTGCTGACCTTCATACCATATCTATTGCAACAGTTATTCAATTCAGTCAGGGAATCTTGCAGACTTGTAGCAGATTTATTTAGAAATAATAATAGAAATAATAGAAAAAAAAAATATATATATATATATATATATATATATATATATATATATATTTTTTTTTTTTTTCTGTTTGTGTGCATTTTCTGGCCTATTTTCGGGTAGAAAAAAAAAAAAACGTGTTGCTATATCTTTAGGATATAGGCCTCCACCGTAACTTCCAGTTCTTTTTTGTCTTTAGCCAATGTCAGAACCATGTCAAACCTTTTGTAGATCATCCCTCCATGTTATTCTTGGGGACCTTTTGCTTCTCTTTCATTCTCTTAGTTCCATCTTTTACCTGTCAATCTTCTGATATGGTCAGCCCATCTCCACTTACGCTTCACAATACTTCATAATATTCTCTACTCCGATCATCTATTATTTCTAAATTTATCCCCTTTTTGTTATGTGGAGCATTATTTTCTTCAGTCCTCTTTGGGCCACACGCAACCCGTCTTCCTGTTTTTAAGTCGCTGCACAGGTCTCCATAGATAAACACTGGAATAATGCACAATACACTTAATCCTTGGTTTTCACAATAGATTAGTTCTGTGTAAATTAAAATCGTGTAAATCAAGACTAACATCCGTATAGAAAATGAAGGGATAGGCTCCATAACACTCATTTAAATAGTTACGTATTTAAAAAAAAAATTAACCCCCTTATGTGTAGATATAGGACACAAATTTAAAGATAATTAACCCGCTATAAACAAAAATGCTTTTATTTAAACAATAATTAAAGATGCAGCATAATATGTAAAGAGATGTTTGGGCAATTGTCTTCTTACAGTAGTACTTCCATTAACTAATGGAAGTACTACTGTAAATTATCTATTATATTATAATAGATAATTTAAATCCGTATTGTATAGAATATTATTTTACAGCTTATTACATCTAAAAATTGCGCGTGTCTGACAAACTGATTCCTCAGCGTACCGTAACAAGTCGAATAACAACTGACGTGATATACTCAATAGCTGTACGTTATCAATGGGTACAGGGCATTTTTTAACACAACACACATATTTTGTAGTTATTCTCAAGCCGTGTTAAACCGAAATCGTACCGTATAAAACGAACATTTGTAGCACTTCTTCGACCGTGCAATGTTAGAAATGAAATAGCTTTCATTATTTAAATTAAGGGGATAATTTATTAAACATTATTTAATGTTTAATTAAATAATGAATATTAAACATTATTTAAATAATGTTTTCATTGCCGAAATGAAGCTTATTAGCTCTTTATACTTAAATGAAATAGCTTTCTTTTTAAGCATAGAGGCAGATAATCGTTCAGCGAAAATGCTTTTTCCTTGTGCGATTCGTCTGCTTATCTCTTTATCATCTTTTTTTTCCCTTTTAAAACTAACTACTTGACTGAGGTAAATATAGTCTTCCCCAACTTCAATAGGATCTTTGATACTTTTAGCTCGATTTGATCTTTGTCGTCAATTTTTTTTAGATATGTTAACTTAATCTTTAAACTTTTTTTTCTATCAAGGTCAAAGCATTTTCTGAGCTTTTTTATTATCATTATTTTTTTTTTTAAAAGAACAATGTCATCTGCATAGCGTAAATGGTCGAGATTTTTTATTATTTTTTTTATTGATGTTAATTTCATAATTTTCCTATGAGACATTCCTAACTACTTCTGATGTAGCAGAAAACCATTTGGTTGATCTCACTCCTCTCTTAACGCCGAATTCCTTTACTTGATGTTCTAACCTTATACTGGCAGAGTCCTGATTTATTATTTATATAAGCTGTTTATTATTTCTGACTGACACAAAGAATCAAAAGCTTTTTCAAAATCTACAAACACTAAATATGCAGTAAGATGATATTCATCTTACTGCATATTTAGTGTTTGTAGATATGATCTACAAATATGATCTAATAGTGTGGATATGATCTTGCTCTAAAGCAGGGTTTCCCAAACTGTGTTCCGCGGAAGGTGAATAAGTGTTCCTCGAAAAGTTCACCTGGAATTTGTCATTTTAGTTTTCTAAGCATTTTTCATGAATAAATATTTTATAGTGGAAATATTCTGAGGAGAATAATATTCGTGAATATGTCGAAAAGCTCAGACCCAGAACGCCTAATAACATCTGTATAGTAGCAAATGTTAGTGACCAAGCCGTGTATTTTTAAAGGTGGAAGTATTCATGAATTATCGTTAATTTTCACACATCGAAACCTTTTAACATTTGGGAAAGGAAATACCGCTGTTTATGACCGGTCATAAAAATTGCCTGCGAGCGGATTATAACAATGCGCGGCGTATCCTCTGTTCTCAAAAACTGAAAGAAATAACATCTGTGTTGCAAATGTTAGTGACCAATCATCCAGGAAGTATAAAGAAAATTTTTTCCACTAAAATTGAAGATCAAGGTAATCTGTATCCGGTTCTCAAATCTAGTAATGTCGAATACTTTCTTCGCAAGTTCATATTGTAGGGTGAACGTTTCAAAACCGTAGTGCCGTGATTTTTTAAAAGTAATAGGCCTGCAGATTTAAATTTTAATATGAATAAGAGACAAGGGACTTTGTTTAATTTTGGTATTAAGAAATCTCTTATTGAAGGTGTTTGTGACGCAACAGATAGTGAATCATCCACCACCAGCCTACAAAGCAATCTCCAGGATGTACAAAAGAAGGGGGAAAACTACCAGCACACAGGAGAAAAGTCTGCATTCACTCGTAAGTACTTATTATAAATTTTTGATGATCAGAATGTGATATGTCAATGAAAATCAGCACAAATTAATTTAATGATGTTTAATTATAATTAATGATCAATTATTAATTAATCAATTACAAAATAATCAAGGTGGTCCGTTAAATTTTCAGGATTTGTGAAGTGTTCCGTCGTAGGAAATGTTTGGGAAACGCTGCTCTGAAGCCTGCTGTTCATATGGCTGTGCATCCTTCAAAAATCTTGGCGATTCTACTTTTAGATGTTATACTGTTTCTGAAATTTTTCATGTAGCTCCTCTAATTTCAAATCAATATAGCATGCTTATTTTGCTAAGGAGCAAAAAGGAGGAAAATAAGATTTCATTTGATTGTTTTCTTATACATTGAAGTCTTTAGGAATGTCTCATGGGAAAATAATGAAATTAACATCAATGAAAAAAATCTCAATCAATGAGGATGCTGTTTAATTATAATGGATATAAACATTTCTTACAATTGTGATGGCAAACTAATTGGCTTGTAGTTCTTGATATAATCTCTTCTTTCCTTTTTTATGTAATAAGATAATCAAGAATTTATGCCACTGCACTGGAATTTTTTTTTCTTTCTGTAGTTAAAATATCATTGAATATATTTACTTTGACCATACGAAACTGTGAACCTCCTGACCTTCTATTGGGATTAATAATTCTGTATCTACTTGATCTAAATTTAGTAGAGGGGTCTGCATCTGTTTCTCTACTTATGCATGGGTCCCTATAAAATCATTGTACATTTACTTTTTTTTTCTATTGTATTATTCTTTTTCTCGCTTATTTTTCCGTTTTGGAATCCTTTTTTTTCTTGTTTGATTGTCTTGATTTTTTTTCTTGATTGTTTGATCATTTTCAGAGATTTTTTTTTCTCGTTTCTACTGTTTTCAATTGTTCTTAAATTTTCGGATGCCAAAATTTAAGAACAAATTTCCAAAATTTGGAAAAAAAAAATTGATTTTTTTTTTCTAAATTTCGAATTACTAATTATATATTTCTCTAGATGAATATGTTCCATATAGATAGAAACTTGCTTTACGAACGCTTGATATAATCGAAAAATGAAAGAAAAATGAGACACAGAAGTACGTTTTCTCTGATATTCCATTTGATGGTAATGGTTTCTTAATTTTTTCAGTGACTTCTGTTATTGTTGAACCTATTTCGTCCATTCCATCATAATTCTAATTCGTTCATACTTTCCTTTCATTATTTCCATAAATTTCTTTATGGTTTATTATATCTTCACCTTTTGGTGTAAATTTTTTCATTATCAATTTCAACCCTCCCTCTCTTGTTTTTTATGCTTGCTCTTGATCATTATCGTAGTTAAACTGGCTGACAATAAATACATCTTCTAATATCACCATTATATAATTAATTTCGTTAAAAACTTCACCATTTGGAAATTTCCAAGCTCATTTTCGTTTACTTTGCTTCTAGAAGAAAGTATTTCCTGTATACAATCTCTGATTCTCTACGAATTCAATAAGTCTGTCTTTTCTCATTTCTTTGGCCCACACCATGGGCACCCAAAGCACTTCCTGTCTGTTGCTTCTTGCCTAATTTACAAGTACACCCCCATTATAGTTTTCTAATGACCTGTGCTGTCCTTTAGTGTTGAGAGCTCCTCATAAAAATTGGTCATTTCTTCATCTTAATGGCTGGTGGTAGTAGGTGTATGTATTTGTAATATACTTAAATCAAACCGCTTACTAATTTTCAATCTGACTGCTGTAATTCTCTGGGAGACTGGTTTAAATTCAGGAATGTTATTTTTCTATCTTATATAATTCCATCTCCTCCAGCGATATGTAAAATATACTTCTCTCTGAAAGTCCACAGATATTCCAGTTTATTATTTTTTCCCCCCCAGAGCCTTATCCAGCTCTTCTTTTTCTTCTCCTTTCAAAGGTCTGACATATGTTCAGTTTCCTTACGCATTTTTAAATGCATTATCCAGAAAGAACTTCTCATTTGGGTTTGAGTCAGTTCTATCATGAGTCTACGAAGTAGATATCACCTTCGAGATAACATGCCTATTTTAACTTTTTTTTATTTTAAATTTTATTTTTATTTTAAAATTTTAACCTATTTTAACTGCCACGGCCTTCAATTTTTGTCAATTCCATTCCTTTAAAAGGGTGTAGTTTGTCAATCCTCCTGCGTTGACCAGGCGTCTTGTGATTCAGCCTAGTAGGTAAGGCAAATACGAAGGGGAAAGTAAAATATTCACCCCTAGTCTTCTCGAATACCCTGTTAGCATTTGAGGGGGGGGGGGGGAAGGAGGAAAAGAAAGAAGAGTAGGGACCTGTTTACAGATAATAACAAACGTATATTATAATATGAAGTAATGCGTGATCTAACCTAATTGACAAAGTCACCTTCATTCACATCAGTTAATTACAGTAGAATTTCATTTTTATATAAATATTGACTTTCTTAAACCGATGGGCAAAATGACGTCTTAAACTGATTTAATTTCCGTGATGAATAACATAGCTTCATCGCCATTCCCAACTTATTTTAGGCTGCCCACAATGTCGATATGTAACATTCGATATTGTGGGCCGCCTAAATAGACGATTTGTGTTCGAATTCCTGATAGATCAATCAAACAGTTGATTTATCAGACTAAAACAAACAGACCATGTAAGTCTCGTGGGGGGGGGGGGGGAGTTTCAGGTAAATGTCGATATGTAACATTCGATATTGTGGGCCGCCTAAATAGACGATTTGTGTTCGAATTCCTGATAGATCAATCAAACAGTTGATTTATCAGACTAAAACAAACAGACCATGTAAGTCTCGTGGGGGGGGGGGGGAGTTTCAGGTAAATGTCGATATGTAACATTCGATATTGTGGGCCGCCTAAATAGACGATTTGTGTTCGAATTCCTGATAGATCAATCAAACAGTTGATTTATCAGACTAAAACAAACAGACCATGTAAGTCTCGTGGGGGGGGGGAGTTTCAGGTAAATGTCGATATGTAACATTCGATATTGTGGGCCGCCTAAATAGACGATTTGTGTTCGAATTCCTGATAGATCAATCAAACAGTTGATTTATCAGACTAAAACAAACAGACCATGTAAGTCTCGTGGGGGGGGGGGGGAGTTTCAGGTAAATTATTTTATCCTGTAATACGGTAGCCAGTACTCCTCGCAGTCATTATTCGGCACTATTACGTTGGCGGAAGGACTATTTTACTCTCAATTGTTTTTCAAACGCATCTATATGTGAAACTTTCTTCTTGAATCGGGGTTAGTTTCCGTGTGCGCTTCTTTAGAAGATGAATTTACCTGATTAACGACATTTTGTTATTTCGTTTACATATGTTTCAAAATATATTTTAATCCTTTTTTCCTCCTTCCGCTGCCATCCAGATTTCCACTGAAAATTTGCAATCTTACGATCTAATGTGCGCATGTTTCAAAAGTGTCTGTCACTTGGTTTTTACTTGAAGCGTTAAGTGAGGCAATGGAGGCGTGGTTTTATTCCATGTATGTTAACTCGGTTCACTCTTCATTTCACAATTCTTGTATGAATTGCAAATAATTTAATGTACAAAGCAGTTCGTCTTTATTCTTTTTCGTTGTTCTCCAAATATTATATGGCACATCATATTTTTATATTAATTTAAAAGTAGCCTATTTGACTTCTGATTTGTTAAATCATTCATCAGCGTATGCTTGCGCATATCGGAGCGAGTTAAATCGTCGTATACGACTCAATTCATTTCCTATCTTTGTATATATCTTTGTTCATATTACTTGCAAATACCCCAGTATAAAACATTTATACTAATCAGCATAATAATATAAAGAATAAATTTATTTACTCAGTTGATTCGTTTCCAAATCACTTTATGTACTATACAATTTGTATTATAATTTTATTTTTAACGTTTTTCTAGAAAAATGTCATTCTTACCTGAGTCAGTCACAGCAAAAATTGCCACTAATTTTTTATTTAATTAATACTTTGAATTGTAATTAAATTTAATTACACCCACGATATGTTTAAAATTTTTGCTTAGCTGCGAATTATTTCTAAATCAACAAAAACATGGGAATATAAAAAAATCTTCCGAGTCAGTTTTCGTGTCTTGCTGCTTCCTGATAAATGCGTATGACCAATCCAACATTGGCATGGGCTCTGAACATCACGAGAACTGATATTCTAATATTAAACATAACGTTTAATATTCTAATATTGCCGTTCGAAATTTAATATTCGCTAATACGGATAATTAGATCAATTTTATTGAAAAACAACACATAACACTGAAAGCAACGATATATAAAAATCAAAGATTAAATGCAACTACCGGTATGTATGATCCAAGTATTTATTGGGATCATATACAGTTTGATTTTGGGATCATTATACAGTTGCATTTAATCTTTATTTTTATTTTTTTTCCTTCTGGAAGTTTCACTGAAACTTTTTAATGGATAAACTGTTAGCATTTCCCGGATTTCATTTTTTTTTCCACAAGTATCAACAAAATCGAAAATATAAATATATATTAATCGCAGTACATACATGCTAAACATTCATATATATAGTTATTACTGAACTTAAACATCGAGAAAAAATATAAGAGATTTAATAAAGTTTCACTATTAGTTTAATCGGAAATGCCATCTTCGTCAGGTGAATGCAGTACCACGAAGAAAACATCTTAAAAATATATTGTACTTTAGACAAAAATAGAGTTTAGAACAAGTAGTAGTTGTTGTGTTTGAAATTGAGTCCGAATTAGTTCTGGCGCGAAGCACTGTGCGTGTGAATGATATCACTATCACGAGTGCGCCAAAACTGGATTACAGTGCTATGTGAATCTTCGGGCTGTAACTGAGATTGCTGTTTAGATGGGTAAGGTTGAGAGCTATTTCTTTGGATTCCAAGATATGTCTTTCTAATTCATCGGAGCATTTACGGATGTTTTGAAGTTGAGTTCCAGTCTATTTGATGTCGTTGTCCTTCAACATTGGTATTGGCCGAGAATAAAACGTGGATGGATGGGCACTAAAATCGGAGTATGAAAAGAAATGGGCTCTGTGCAGGTTTTAAAAAGGGACCCCAAAAGAATTTATCATTACTTGCAAGTGAAAGAAAAAAATAATGTGATGTGGAATAATAACTTCTTTAGTAAATGCAGACGCAATAAAATGCACCTTTCTTATTAACGTAGAAGTCATATGAGAAATATGACTTCTACGTTAATCTGGATTTTGCTCGCACTGATAAGACCTTAAGGTCTAAAAACTGGTTTCTACCTGTCATTATCCAGACAGGTCGAAATCAGTCTGGGTTTCCTTAATGAATAGGATTACACACTACCGAAAGGAAGTGTGATTTGCATTACATGATACTAAAGCGAATGATACGAGGTCAGCCTTTATATACAAGTAGCTTAGTCGCCAGTAAACTTTGCTTACACTAAGATAATGGATTCAACAAAAAAAAAAAATAATAATAATTTATTGGCAAGTATAGTTTAGTTTGTAACCAAGTGAAAAATCCTTTGACACTTACGCTCGCGATGTTAACTAGGGTATTGAAACTGAGTGCAATCCAGCTTATATTTTGAAGACCTTCAGTTTGCTTTTTTCCACTCACCTTTTATTCCCAAAAGGGAAGAGGCAGGAGTTTTATTATTACTAAACCTGCAGAGAATCGAGAATTCATCACCCACACCAGCTATCATACCTTCACTTAAATTCATTCACACTAGATGTACGCACTACTTCAACAGGCAAACTGTTCCACTGACACAGAACATGGAAAAAAATCTAGCTCTCACCCAATTCTTAACCGCAAAGCTAACTTCCACGAATACCCCTTTATCCTCTCCCTACCTTCCATATAATAAAAGTTATGAACCGATATTCTATAGACACTCTCTCCAAAATTTATAGACCTCTATCATATCACCCCTATTTGTCTATCGGTGCCTATTGTCCACATATTTTCAATCTATCCTCATAATCCTAATATCTTTGTAACTCTTCTTTGCTTCCTTTCCAAATGTTTCTTTATTCCCTTCAAATTCAGGAGAACAAATCTGCGCACAGTAGTCAGGTGCGGGAATTTTATAATTTTTTACAAGAAGCAAAAATAATTTTGCTTCTTTACAAGACTTTGTATCAAAGTCTTGTAAAGAAGCAAAATTATTTCCATATCCTTACATGTCAATGTTCGCTTCATTCTTAGTTGTATTAGCAATTTTTACAATATGAATTGAAGTTCAAATTCCTATTCATCATATCTCAAGGATCTCTAGGCTCGTTTGTTGCTCCAAGCATAATCCAAATTAATATGGCGTTGAATATCTCATTACATCCAAGGGCATAACTTTATACTCATTTACTAACATTGAGTTGATATTCATTATCGTTTGCCCACCCTTCCAGCCCATACAAATCATTCTGTAACTGCTGTCTATCAACAGTATCTGATTACCCTCCCCAGGAGCTGGCTCGTGCATAGGCATTGCGGAACTGCAGCACCGCTAATTTTTCTCGATATATAAATATATTTATTAATATTTGCTTGTAATATTTAATTTTATCATCAATAATCCTATACAATTCTTTTATTTTGTATAAAAAAATAATAAAAATCCATCTTGTAGCACTTAGGAGGGCGAAGGACGCTAGCAGCACTGTGTTTACCACACTGTCATATTGAGATACGAGCTATTAGCGTAATGCGGCACTGTCCGTTGCGCAGTTCCGCTGTTGTTTATATGCAGTTTGCGCTAGTAGTGGAGTGTTCATAGTGCTTATCGTGTTTACTCCGTCTCTTTAAATATTTGGACATTACAATTAAAGGATTTAAGTGTAATGTCCAAAAATTGTAAATACATTCCTTTAATTGTAATTAAATGAATGGATTTTATTTTAAAGTAATTTTGAATTATACTAAACTGTATAATTTTATCGATAATAAACAATATTTTTTCATGTTTATTTTTTTTTAAATTTTTGCCATAATTTTGATATTTCAATCAAATATGTATACACTGTATACTTATAGTGTGTATGTATATTTCGAAAGTTGCAGCATCACCACGATTTCAAGCCACGAGCCGCCACTGACCCCTCCCTATTTTTAAGTCATCAGCAAACAATTGAATACCTACTGTCATGTCCTTTCCGATATCATTGATATAAAGATTAAACAATCGGCTCCATAAACTGGTAGATATAGAATAGTCAAGTTCCACTAATAGTCCCACTCTTTTGATACTTTTGGAATTTTTGTTTCAAACGATTATTTCAAAAATTCTGCACTGTAGTTTTATTGTTAAATAAAACATTTAACAAAGTATATTTACATGTCATCACCGAAACATCGACACTGAAACCCAATATCTGGCTACGTTACATGGACGACATTTTCCTAATTGGGAGCACGGCCCAGAAAACTTACAAACCTAACTGGATCATTTAAACAATTTTCATCAAAATATAAATTTCACATCCGAACCAGAAGTTAATGGTGTTTTAGCTTTCCTTGATATGAAACTTACTAGAACAACGGATGGTCTCAATATTTCTATCTTTAGAAACCAACACACACACCGATAGATACCTACATGCTTCGTCTCACCACTATCCCCTAGCTCATCGGGCGAGATCCTTGTTGTTAGAAGATGAACTTCAACAAGAACTTAGTTACTTCAAAAGGACTTTCTTAAATAACGATTACTCTCTAAATATATCTATAATCGTCTTAGTATACGTAATCAACACAATAATGAAGATAACTCAAACTCAACAGCCTACATCTCCTTATCATATATAAGTTCTCTTTCTCATAACTAGCGAAAATTCTGAAGAAATTTAATGTTAAAACATATTTCTTCACCTTTCCAAAACTCCGATCTTACCTCAGTCAACCTAAAGTAAAACAATCTTCTTCAGTTCCCAGGAGTATACAAAATCATTTGCAGTTGCAGCAAACCATATTATGGCCAGACAGAAAAGTCCATCTCTCTCCGCCTAGGTGTTCATCTAGGCGGAGAGAGATGGACTTCTAAGGAATCATATTTCTTAAGGAAATATGATTTCAAAAAACATAAAATGTGCACTGAACGATTACTTAATCTTTGTTCTTATTCTCATTATTCATGATTCAAAATTGCCTGAAATAGAAAATACTCTCTCACTGGCTACTGAACTTGGTTTTATCATTTTCAGGGCATCAAATAATAAATCTAAATTCTTTGTTCTTTTATTGGTTGCCTCAAATACTGAAAATTCGGCCTTCAATGTCTTCCGGTTTGATATTATTTCTTCAGGTTCCTCAAGAAACCTATGAATTGATTTTTCTTTGGCTTCTTTTAGAGCATTGCCCTGATTAATAGTTTCTCCGTCGCTGATATATTCATCATCGGAATCTGTTTCCATAGACAATATTTTTCCATATAATTTAATATCAATTGAAGCTAGTGGAAATGCACTAGATTTCTTTGTTGAAATGTTTTGTGGATTTTGCAAATATAGCAAAAGGGTTACCAATCCGACTTGTCTTCTTTCTTGAATTTGTACTTCTAAAGCATTTAATAACTTGGAACTAATTTCAGTCTTTAAATATTTTAGTTCATTTAACAGAAATTCAAATATGCCTTTATTTGTTAATAAATTGGCATTTTGTCACCCTAAGGCCTCAGCTGCTAGAACGTACAGGTCCCAACATTTTAAGAAGCTCCATGATTTTAGGATATTGAGCTTCATTCCACGTATGAGAAGCACCAATATCATTCAAAGCTAAAACAACACATTCTTTTAATGTTATAAATCTTTCAATCATGGCCTCTAAATTACTCCATTTCGTTTGGCAGTGAAGAATTAGATTCAATTCCTTTTTCTTGTTTTGCATAATTCTGAAGGATGTTATCTCTTACGGGAGATTTTCTAAAAAAATTGCAAATTTTTCTAATTTGAGAAATTTATTTTTTTTTTTTTGTTAGACAACATAGGGAATCCGTAGTCGTTATCTAGATCAAGAGAATTTAAAAAATCCTCGCCATAGTCATCTTCACACTCTACGTCATCTTCCGATTCCTCACTTGTAACATACTCGTACATCGGTTTCAAGTCGAATGTTAACGTTTTTAATTTTTACATGTTTAATTCTAGTATCTAAAACTTCTTTAAAATTTAAAAACCGGTTTTAGAATTTTCAGATTTATCCAAAAAAAAAAAAAAAAAACGGTTTTAAAAACCGACAAACCCTAATTAGCAGCAATTGGATGTTTGGGTAATTCGAAGCTATTGGCGAATGATAATGGATGCCATTCCACTGAGGCACTTGTCTCTGAAGCAGTTCAGGATGGGATTTTTTTTTCTCAAACTAAAGATAGTGATATGGAAGTCATTGTGGATTACTGGTTAAATTCAGGGAAAGCATGGGGGAAAAGTGCGAAAATAAGCATAATATGTAAGGATAAAGACGTCATCAATATGCTTTGATTCAATCTGATATCGTACAAAAATTCACAATATTAGTCACCTCCATCCAGATCCAAAAAGGTAAGGCGAAGGAAATTGTCTTGGTTGGCACAAATGATTTCAGAGGCGAAGTATTCTATGAGGGAGGATGTAAAGGAAATGTTAGAAGAGGCAAAACTGAAGAGCGAGAAGATGAATATTTTGTAAGTCTCTTGCCACTCTATGATAGAGGCGAACTGAGGAAGAGCGCATTCGTAGCTAATGAATCAATACGTAGGTTGTGCAGAGGGAATGATGTTGGATTTATGGATCTGTGGTCTTTTGACGGAAAGAAGGATCTGTATAATGCTGATAGACTGCATCTAAATAGTTTTGGTGTTAGGTGTCTAGAGAGCTTTGCCCCCCAAGCATGCTGAAGCGTAAATTCAGGAAACCTTAAGCAATTAGGGTGTAAGTATGTGAGTCTGTGTGAAGGTACCCATGAGGCGAGTGAGTATGAGAATGACCAAGTGTGGAATATAGTCTCTCAAGCAAAAATATTGAATACGGTACTCAGTTCAGGAAGTACATGTGGTTGTGGACCTAAAGGGATGCTGCAGTTTCTATTTACTAATGTCAGAAGTATCAGAAACAAGAGGGAGGAGTTGTTTTTTTGCCATTGGTTAGTGCAACTTCGACAAACATTATAGGCATTAATGAAACTTCGCTAAGCGCAGATGATGTAGTTACAGGGATAGAATGTGAAGGGTTTAGCATTTTTAGGAACGATAGAGAAGATAGGGTGGGGAGGGGAAGCCATTACAACTGCAATTCATCATCTGATAATAACAGATAATGAATTGTAGCCATAAAGAATAGGAGATAGGCAGGGGTGACTGTTCATTTGAAGCGGTCAGTGTGAGATCAAGGCGAGTTAGACAAAACATCCAGTTAGCTGTTGCTATAGACCAGGGAGTTCCACAGATGATCTAGAAAATATCCATCAGCAAATTAGTGCAATCAGTACAGGTCGAGTGATTATTATGCAAAGCTTTAACTATAAAGATATAGACTAGAAGGAAGAAAGATCACATGGCAGTAAGGAAATGGAATTTATACTGGAAGATAATTACTTGAGGCAGCATGTGATTGAGGTGAAGTGATTAGGAGATGTGAGAATATTGGACCTGGTCATAGGATCAGAAGAGCTATCGATAACCAAGGTGTTCAGATTGCCTCTGATTGGCGAAAGTGCCCATGAGGTCTTGATCTGGGATATTGTAAAACATGAAGAATCTTCTGTTAAGAAGGGTTATATGTGGAACTACAAGGCAGATGATTATGACAAGCTTAGGAGGAAGCTTAAATCTGTGTCATAGCATAAAACACTGCAGTCTGAGCATGTTATTAGTGCGTGTCAGATGGTTTAGGATCATCTATAGGAAGCAGTATTAAATTGCATACTTAAGATAAGGAGGGTTAAAACACCCCAACCGGTCATGACGTCTATAAAGTCCAGAAAAATCTGGATACGATTCTGTAACACCTATTGAATAACATGGATAAGAAGGTCTCACTATTTCATCCACCACGGCCGGTAGAGAGGTTTACAGGTAGAAGTTAAATGGATGAGTAATATTAAGCATGAGATTCTGAAGACGAAAATGCTGTGGAGGATATATACGGAGAAAGGTTACCAGTGTGTCAAGGAAGGCAAAGAATCTAGCCGAGAAGGCTAAAGGAAATCTGAAAGATTTCTTTTATTATGTGGCAAGAGAAAGAATGACTATGGAAGATTAACCTTAATGAGTGATGATGATGATCACGAGATGAAAGAAGCGGATAAAATAGTTCAGTTACTGAGTGTCACTTTGCAAGGATATATTACTATTATTATTACGGGCAACTCCAGGGAGTCATTAGACTCATCGAGGGAGGCCCCAAATCATATTCATCACAACTATCTGGCATTCATACAGTATCTATCATACCTCGCCTTAAACTGATTCACTGTCACAGCATCCACTACAGACTCAGGGAGCGCATTCCACTCATTCACTACTCTAAAAGTAAAGAACCCAGCTCTAACACCTTTACTAACCACACTTTTGCCCAGTTTCCATGGATGTCCCCTAGTCCTCCCACAACCAGCCCTGTTCTCAAAAATATCTTCTGAATTAATTTTATAGAAACCCTTCAGTAATTTGAATGTCTCAATCATATCTCCCCTCCTCTGCCTATCAACCAATTTTTGCAACCCACAAATCCTCAACCTGTTCTCATACGGTTCATTCCACAGACCTGCTATCATCTTGGTCACTCGCCTCTGGATCCTCTCCACCTCCTCCCCATCAAGAAGAAACCTAGGTGACCAAATCTGAGCACAGTAGTCTAGATGGGGTCTTATCAAGGCTCGATAGAGAGGAACAATAACCTGCTTGTCTCTGCTTGTCAACGTATTCTTCAGCAACCAAGTGATTTGATGAGCTGTTTTGGTCACTTTTGCAATGTGTCCCCTAAATTTCAATTCCTTATCCACCAACACTCCTAAATCTCGTGCCTCATCAATTTCCTGGAGCAGGGTTCCACCAATGCAGTAAACTGCCGCCAATCTTTTCACCCCAAAATGCATAACCTTACATTTTGCCACATTAAACTGATATCCATTCTCCTTAGCCCAGATATATCATCCAAGTAGGGTTACTGCATTAACATATGGGATACACTAATATAGGAACAGAGGTGGATGAATTGGATATTCTTAGGATAGTGCAGAATCTCTTTGTAAACAGCTGTGGGATTAGATGGAATATCAGCTCGCATTTTGTGGGAATGTGCAAGGGCACTGACAGAGCCTCTGACTAGGCACTTTAATTTACGTCTCAGCTCTGGTAGAGTTTCAAGTGAGTAGAAAGAGGACAAAATAATTCCATTGCATAAGGAAGGTTTAAGACTGCCTGGAAAAATTGAAAACCACGTGGTGGTAAAAATACTATAAAATTGGTCAAAAAGAGAATTCAAGAATGGATGGATAAAAATATGATGCCGGATGAGGATCAATATGCCTTAATAATTTACTCTTTTTATAATAGTAATAGCTGAGATGGATAAAGGAAATGGCTACATGCGCTCATATCTGAGTTCCAAATATAAGCATTATTGTCCAAAGGGATAAAATAGAACAGCGATACGTAATCAAGATGGTATTAACAATCCCTATTCAGTGAAACTGAATAGGGATTGTTGATTACGCCTTTAACACGCCTTTAACAATCCCTATTCAGTTTCACTGAATAGGGATTGTTAAAGGCGTGAGTGGGATTTTTCATGGTGAGCAGGTGAAATGGGTTTGCAGTGAGAATGATGGGTGCGTAATTTATGAACAGGTATTTAAGTGACGTGTGGGATTGAGTAGGTCTGCCATCATGAGTTTTTGGAATGTCTATAGCTATGTAAATAACAGCTGGGTATTGACACAGCTGATTTTGGGGAGGGGGAATAATCTTTATAATGCTTCTTCAATTGAAGATAACACTAGCTAATTATGTACGAAGGCGACAGTATTTTCCCACCTGCAACTAAATATTCCGTATTTCCCTTCAGCCTTATGAGGATAGCGATAAGCCACCATACTAGGGAGATGATTACGAAGCAAGGTATTTTCCCCGTTTCCTTCCTGTAAGAAAATATATCAACCGGAAAGTCATAATGAACCAACATACTATACGAGTTTATAGTTAGTTGCATTAACCACCTGAAGAAATGATCTTCAGGTGGTTAATGTGAATTCCTGTGCTGGAATTCAAACTCACAGCCTGTTTGAGACGATACGCTGTCCATTCTGCCGACTAAACTGACAACTCTGGTCAGTAAGTAATTATTACTATTACTATTATTACGGGCAACTCCAGGGAGTCGTTAGACTCATCGAGGGAGGCCCCAAATCATATTCATCACAACTATTTGACATTCATACAGTATCTATCATACCTCGCCTTAAACTCATTCACTGTCACAGCATCCACCACAGACTCAGGGAGCGCATTCCACTCATTCACTACTCTAAAAGTAAAGAACCCAGCTCTAACACCTTTACTAACCACACTTTTTCCCACTTTCCATGGATGTCCCCTAGTCCTCGCACAACCAGCCCTGTTCTCAAAAATATCTTCTGAATTAATTTTATAGAAACCCTTCAGTAATTTGAATGTCTCAATCATATCTCCCCTCCTCTGCCTATCAACCAATTTTTGCAACCCACAAATCCTCAATCTGTTCTCATACGGTTCATTCCACAGACTGAACCGTATGAGATCTTGGTCATCTATCATCTTGGTCACTCGCCTCTGGATCCTCTCCACTTCTTCCCCATCAAGAAGAAACCTAGGTGACCAAATCTGAGCACAGTAGTCTAGATGGGGTCTTATCAAGGCTCGATACAGAGGAACAACAACCTGCTTGTCTGCTTGTCAACGTATTCTTCAGCAACCAAGTGATTTGATGAGCTGATTTGGCCACTTTTGCAACGTGTCCCCTAAATTTCAATTCCTTATCCACCAACACTCCTAAATCTCGTGCCTCATCAATTTCCTTGAGCACGGTTCCACCAATGCAGTAAACTGCTGCAATCTTTTCACCCCAAAATGCATAACCTTACATTTTGCCACATTAAACTGACATCCATTCTCCTTAGCCCAGACCTCCAATCTATCCAAATCATCCGGCAAAATTTTGACATCATCTGCATTCACTATTGCCCTACCCAACATCGCATCATCCGCAAACAAATGAACTGTTCCTCTCAGATCCTTTCCTATATCATTTATGAACAAATTAAACAGCAGTGGTCCAAGAACAGATCCTTGTAGCACCCCACTAGTCACAGGCCGTCTTGTGGACTCTACTCCTGAGTAAACCACTCTCTGATATCTCTCCATCAACCACCCTCCTATCCATCTCACCAACCCTATGTCCATTCCCATATGCTGCAATTTACTGATTAGATTTCCATGTGGTATCCTGTCAAAGGCCTTGGCAAGGTCCAGTAGAATCACTGTAAACCCATTACCCTTATCCAGTTCAGCCGTCACTGTGTTATAATACGTGAGCACGTTACTGAGGCATGACCTACCCTTCACAAAACCATGCTGTTCCCGATACAATATCCCATTTTCTTCTATCCAATCTTGTATTTTCCTCTTGACTATTTTCTCTAAGACCTTGATAAGGATTCCTGTTATGCTGATTGGCCGGTAATTTTCAACAGCAGCCTTGGAACCACCTTTGTGCAGTGGAACTATTTTCCCCTCTTTCCACCCCCTTGGGACTGACCCAGTCCTGAGGCTCAAATTTAACAAAATGGTCAAGGGCACTGATAATTCTTTGGCCGCTTCACTTATGACACGAGCTGGTATACCATCCAATCCCACAGATGTATTGACATTGAGGTTCTGTAATAGACTAGTTACCTCTACTTCATTCATCACAATTCCAGTATAAGCTGTTGGTTCTTCCATTCCTGCAAAGTCACCACCTGGATGATATACTCTTGCAAAGTGCTCTCTCAGTAATTCCACAATATCGACTGATTCGGTTACCTCCCTACCCTCAGCATTTTTTAAGATCATTCTACCATGAGCATTTTTCCTTTTACTTGCAACATATTGAAAAAACTGTTTGGGATTTTCTTTAGCCTGAGTGGCCAATTTCCTTTCGTAATCTGCTTTTGCTTTTCTTACCACCCTTGTTACCATCCTAGCCTGAGCTTTATACTGTTCCTGCGCCTGATGGTCACCCTTCTCCTTAAATTCCCTCCACAATTGTTTCTTTTTTTGCAGCTCAAGCTTAATAGTGTTATTCATCCATTTAACCCCTACTTGATTTATAAATCGGACTCTTGGTATACAGTTAACCATTGCCTCCTGCAAACAGTTCTTAACCACCTCCCATGCACTATCAACATCCAGCCCTTGCAGTTTTACATGCCATGGCATTGAGCCAAGCACACACCTAAGCTTGTCATACTTACGAGCCCGGTAATTCCACATGTACCCTGTCTTAATTGTAAATTCGACTCCTTTAGCCACCTCCCAAGTCATGACCTTATGGTCACTCTCACCAATTGGTGGCAACATGGTCATGTTCGTTACAGCCACATTCTCGGTTGCAATTACTAGGTCCAGCACTATCTGCCCCCTGGTATTTTCCAATACATGTTGCCATAGATAGTTGTCCCTTAATAACCGCATAAAATCCAATTCCTTCCTCCCATGTGCCCTCTCCTCTTTCCAGTCAATGTTACCATAATTGAAATCACCCATAATAATTACCCTCCTTCCACTCATTTCTTCTATTTGCTTATGCATACTATCCCCACCATCCACTCTCACCCGGTCTATAGCAGCACCCACTTGTATATTTTGTTCTGCTGTATTCTATCTCACACCAAACAGCCTCAAATGTGCTTTTTTCCCCATCATGCAGTTCAACTTCTATACTCCTTGGCTGAAGATCATCAGCTATCATCAATAACACTCCTCCCCCCTTTTTATTCACCCTGTCACTCCTGAACACGCTATACCCGTTGCATTCAATCCCACTAGCTTTATCATCTTCCGTCAGCCATGTTTCACTAATACCAACAACCTGTGGCCTGGAAGTGCCAACCATGGCCAAAAACTCTTCCTTCTTGTTCCAAATACTCCTGGCATTAGTGTACATGAATCGCAGAAGCCCATTTGTCCCATCCCCACTTTGATGCCTTATACTAACTATCCCATTCTGATTTGTTGTCCGTCGTACTCGCTCGGGCATAATATACTCATTCATACACTTAACTGCCCCCCTAAAGTCTGCATATCTACTCCCCTCCTCTTAATAAATCTAGTTTCCCTGAGTCTGTACATCCACTTCCACATCATTCATCAACACTCTTTCAAGTCTCTGTACACCAACTCCATTCAAATGCAACCCATCCATCTTATATAAGTCCTTTCGCCCATCGAACTCATTCCACACATCCACAAATTCCACACCACTCTCCATGCATAACCCACGCATAAAGTCATTGGCAATTATGGCCCTCCTTCTAAACACTTCACTGTCATACCGCGGTAAGATACTCACCATCCTAACTCTCTCACTCTTCTCTTTTGCTACCTCAAACAACTCCCTCACATCCTCTATCATTTCCATTTTGTCCTCTTTCAAATCATTCGTTCCTGCCACGATTATCATCTCTTTCTCCCTCTGTTTTTGCAGTCGAATAGATTCGCTGACGTCCTTTATGTTCGCACCCGGCTGGTACGACTTCGTTAAACTCTCAATTATTACGCCTCTTAATAGCGAATCTCCATACAGCACTCGCTCCTTCATTTTATTGGCGTTTGCGAACATTCTATTATTTGCCGTCACAGACTTCCGCCGGTTATTTGTCGGTACGTTCAGCACACATTTTTCCATACGCTCCAGTTGTCTTTTAGCTCTGTGTATTGCACCATTCAAATGGGCAATTTCGCTACTCGCATTTATCTCACCATTTTCATTATCGATCAAATCATCCATTCTTTCTGTGTTTCTACCTTCATTTACATTTTCGGCGACGCTCTCACACCTATCTGGCACTACCACGCAATTCTCTAGCACACCGCCATTTTCTACATTCTGACTATCGTTCACGATATCGCTCTCGACACACGAAACACGCTTGAAGTCCTCATTCTCTTTACACTTTTTACACATATTAACTCCCCTATCACTTTCTAACCAGACTCCCACCGCTCTTCGCAAGGCATGCATCTCACAGACAGCATATTGCATAAATTCGTTTACATCAAAACTCTTAAACAAACATGGCGATCTGGCTGCCATTTTTTTCTTTATCGGTGCCATGTGTACGCTATCTTTTCTTAAAAATAATAATTAAAATAACAGAAAACATGCAAAAATTGCACAGACACACCAAGAAACAAAAAGCAAACAATACTACTTAAAATTCTAGTAAAATATCTAATGTTAACACAAAATAATACTAATCTTTTCAGGAGCTCTCGACAAGCCGACGATCTAATCAGTGCGACACCGAAATTACATGAAATTACGTAAGCCGTTGTATTTGTAATTTCTCAGTGCGGGAAAGGCATGTCAAAAAATATAGTGTAACTGCCATGATAACATTAATGATTCATTACTAATGAACTAATTTACTAATGAACTCGCTAATTACTTATGTAAACAGAAGTAAATAGCGAGTAATTTTAAGCGGTTCATTGTGTTCCTGTTTAAGATTAAAAATCTTGGAAAATCTATTCTTCAAAAATTTGGTATTTCCTCGAGTAAATTTAGGCTCTTGCCTAGGTTTTGTACTAAAAATCGGTTCTAGGAAAATTCATCGTAAGACATTTTGCAGTAATTTTTGTAAATAATAAATGAATGATAAAGGGTATTATAAAATCATTAAAGAGGCAAATCTTTATTAAGGTGAATGTCGGTGATACATAACATAATGAAGTCATTTAAACATTATGCAAATTAAAAGAGATGCTGCATAAATAATTACCTTTTTGCTGCGGATCGTATCGAAGCACTTGTCGCTAAGTCTTGTATTAACATCGTTATACTTCATTTCTGCTATGTCTCCTCAATCTGCATCACACATATCGTCTTGCAAATACGGTATGTACCTTTTTTTTTTTTTTTTTTTGCACTCTTTCTTTTCACATTTCCAATACGTTTTTTCACCGTATTTTCTATCTGTTCGGTAAACATGGTTCATATCATCTACTAATTTGACATCGTAGCGACTACTATACACCATTATAACGGAGTTAGTGCATAGAAATATTTATCAAAGGAAGCACACAAGCATACTGTCAGTTAGAAAGCTTATTTCTAAAAAAATTACCTTCCTCTTACGGATTGGTTGGTAAGGTCATCAGATTGTTCATTTAATTTTTTTTACAGCGAAAATATTTACGTCGAATTTTCCGGCTATGCTAAAAACTCTAATGCAAATTTATGTAATCAAGCAATGGGAATTAACATTATCTTCCTCTTTTTGTTAATACTGTAAACAATAACTGCATATTGTACAATTGAGCTTCTGTAGCTCAGTCGATAGGGACAGTGCCCTTTGATTGAAAAAATCTAATTTGAATTACGTCTGGGAGGTGAAAAATATTTATAAGGGATGAACTTTTGAATTGAAATTTAATATAGATGTAGCAGGTTTTTCTCCTCAAGCGCTGTTCCCTCTCCTCCCTAAAAATGCCAATGGATCAGAGAACACACGCAATTAAGCCGTTTTAGCTCTATTTAACTTTGGAGACTGAAGTGATGTTCATTCGTCACCGATATCCAATCAGAGATAGCTGGTCCAAGCCTAACACTAATTACAAATGGCATCTTGTGAAAAGATGGTTGACAAGTGCCACCATCTTCTGGTTTCTATCACTATGGTTGAAATCAGGGGCGAATGCTGGTCTTGAAATTCACACTTGCTCTTGTTATCATTCAGGGAATGAGAGGTATGATTGAAGTCTAATTAGCGGAATAATGAATTACTGACCATTTAAAACAATGTACAGGTAACCCTTGTATAATGCGGATGTAGGTTCCGCAGAAATGCCGCGTTATATAAATCGCGTTATGCGAGTCTCAAATCACATAGAAAAAGTAGGGTCATGTTCCGAAATCGTTTTTTTTTTTTTAAATTATATAAACAACAGTGACATATCCAACAAAAAATATATTTTTATTTAATTCAATTAATTCATTTAAGGTAAGAAAACATAAACTATGAAACAAATACATAGTATAAAAATTACAAATTGTACTTAAACTTCATTGCATATAATGCATAAATGTTTTAGGCAAAATAAAATAGTGCATATTTTAGTTTTATCATGTAATCACCTAATGCTTTACTACAAAACAGAGTAATATTATCTTTGGAAACTTTGAATCCAGGAGCTGATCCCATAGGAATTTTCTTTTGAGGCGCAATCTTCTATCGAAATCATTGGAGATTTCTCCATTTTTCCATTAGAATATCGCGTACACGAGCAACGTGCTTTGCACTTATCGTTGACCCAGCAATAAACACTTTCTCGGATTTTATGTTCATTTTGTTTGATTGTTCGAATTGTTGATTCATTTAAATTCAAAGTCCTTGCAAAAACTCTTGATTTTTCTCCATTTTTCAACCAATCCAAGACTTTGAATATTTTTCTTCGAGAGAAATTAATTTTGTTTTCAATGTTGGTTTTTCCATTTCGTTGCAGTTTATGGCCATTATTATAAAAATAATTTTTTACACAAAAAAAAGCAAGCATTACAAATTGTATGTAACTCACCAGAAAATAAAGTGCTCAGCTTGAGGTGAACAAACTTATGATTTTTAATGCACTTTCCTGGCAGAAACGAGGATAATTTTCAACAATAAACGTTTTATACGGCAAACAATTGAGGTAAATGCGTGCTAAAGGGTATTTCCTCTAATATAAATTCGCTACTGATAATTACATGCGGGATATTTAACTCAAATTTAACGAAGATGAAATTTGATTTCTAAGTTGCGCGGTGAAAAACATATGAAAAGATAAAGGGTTACTTTAATTTGTAGACTTATTTTTATCGGAACCGTGTTGTATAAGTACCGCGTTATACGAGGGTTACCTGTATTTAGAAATTTATGTACATTTGATCATACAAATACAACATTTATTTTACTAATGATATTCTATCTTTTTCAATTTAGCTACTTGAATACAAATTCTACCCTACGGTTCTTCTTTATGAACTGGTCAATAACATCGTCATAAAAAGTTGGTTGTAACTTAATTTTCCCAAGCAACACGCACACTTGTAAAGGCTGGCTGAAGCTCACTGGCTAGAGCTACTTTGACTGCTTATAGCCTGTGTTTAAGCAACAGGGTGAGGTGACGTAGAGGGTGCGAAAATGGCTATGCGCGCGCATGAAATCAAAGTGCTGAAGCGAGGACCTGGATGCTCCCACAACCGAGCAAGCCAAGGTAGCTTGACTATCGTCGGCCTTCGATACACAACGCAAAGCTCAATTATTGCCGCGCAAACTTAAGATGTCTTTTGTCTACAAAAATAAAAGCTTGAATGGAATGCTTATAAATGCATGCATTTATTAACAAATAAATATTACTTCTTTCTCAATTAATGAGCTTGCGCAGCAAGCATGGAGAATTCGCCACTGGTTGAAATAGTATGGGTTCCGCAGTCTAATTTCTTCAGTTTACTGGGAGATGAACCGATTTACAAGGGGAAAAAATCTGCTTGTCCATGCCGATGATCGACAAACTCGGGAACTGGTCGAAGAAAAGCTTAAAAAAGTTCCTCTAGTCGACTGCTAGAATTGCCCTAGGGTCTTTCTTTGGGTGGCCTAGCGCTTTGGCAGCAAACGTCCCTTCCACTGAACTACACAACTACAGATAAAATTACATTTATGTGGTGGTGTTGTCGCATGAGGTAGATCCGTGTGGTGGTAGAGCACTACTACCATAACAAATCCTAAACTACGTGGAGGTGAGATGATATTACCACATATTCAGGATGTAACTGCTACATGAGAAACTTTTATAGACCGTCTCTATGCACCTTCACGGTGCATTTTCTAGTAGTATTAGTAGTAGTTCATTGCGTGTGAGAGAATAGCAAAAATATTTCATATAGCACCTCCATAGGGGACCCCAGAGCATTTTATTTTAATTGACAGCACGATGTTTCATTTTAATTGCACCGAATTTTTCGGATGTAAACATACAAACTAGTAGATAAAACAGTAAAGGTGACAACTATTATGTAGTTGTGGAAGAGACTGATGTTATTTTTAAATATTTGTAATCGTATATTGCATTGTTCAGAATGTTGTGCATGTTTATCCATTCGTACGTGTTCCGCTAATGAAGGATAGGATTTATTCAGATAAGTTGATAGTTGGGCTAATATTTAGATGTTTAAGATCTAATGCTATTTCCAAATAATCAGATTTTTCTCTCCTTTACGTCATACCAGAGTTGTAATAGTTCTAATTTATCTCATTACAACGTCTCATTTGCGAAGCATCTTCTGGATCAGCTGAAGTGAGCACATGCGATGAGAAAGGCTAAGGCTTCATTCCTATGGTATTCAATATCTCGGATGTGTTCAGTTAATACGTTGTTCAATTGATATTTCTGTCAATAGCAAGTTGACCGGCAATCACAGGATAGCGGACAAACTGATATTGATAAAGTTAATCTGTTTACCAATGTTCCTGCTGCTGATGATCTACTTGGGGCTGTTACAAGACACCTTCTATAAGAAGGTTATGGTACTATTTCATCTGCATATCTCAAATATGAAAATACAGTATACAAAAGAACTCTGGTATAGTCTAGTCATGGACACTCCTCTTATGCCAGTTTTAGCAAATATTATGTAAACATTCGAAAACAAGTTTCTAGAATACCTTCGAAAACAAATTATGGAAAGGTACCGTTGCGATATATATTTTTATGTTTTACTTCTTTTTTACTTCTACTTTTTTTATGACATAAACTTCACCTATTAATTAGAATCTAATGGTTCGATCTCATTTCTTGATCTTCGACAAATTAAGCAACCGTGAAAATTAAGTCTCTATATTTCGAAAGCCTATCATTACTGACATATATACAACATTTGCCTCTTCCCATCATTATAGACCCCAAAAATTGAATATTATTTCAACAATAAGGGCAACAGCCCGCCGACTCATCACTGATAAGGATGAACTGGCCAAAGAACTTCAACATTTAAAAAACTTCAAATTGGCTATAATAATCATATAATCTCCAAACTACGCAACCGACATGAGATCAGAAAATTTTCTAATGAAGGAGAAAACAGGATTTATCACGTTTGCCTATATTAACAATATTTCCATAAAAATGGCAATACTTAAGGAATATAAAATCAAATTAGAATTTACCACCTTTATAAAATCAGATCACTACTCCGATCCACAAAACCGCGACACAGCCGATTTTAATTTTCATATAAACATCGGCTATGGTGTGATTGCCAGTCATCTTACTATGGACAGACTGAAAAATCAATTGAAGAAGCTTAGTCATCATATGTGCTTTCTTCAGCTGACTCACAAGACGCTTCGCAAATAAGACATCAAGTGTTACGGGAAATTCAACTATTACACCCTTGTTATGACATAAAGGAGAGAAAAATCTGGAAGTCTCTAGAAATGGCATTAGACCCTAAACATCTATTAATTAATCCAAATATCAACTTTTTCTGAAGACATCCTACCCTTCATTATCCAACCTTGCGCAAATAGGTAAACATGCACAACGTTCCGAACAATGCAACATGCAATTAGAAATATTTTAAAATAACATCACTGTTCTGTAACTACATATTAGTTGTCACTTTGTTAGTCTTTACCGTTTTGTCTATGATGTATATTTTCACTTGAAGAAATAGGAGGAAACATCGTGTTGTTAAAGCAAAATAAATGTTATCTTATTCTGGTGTTCTGCCTTATAAACTCTTAATCATATACTCATCTACCGGCCAAGTACAGGGTGGCCATAATTAAACTTACCCCAGCTTGATCTTACAGACGGAATATAACCACATTTGGTAGGGGTACTGATCAAGAAATATTCCTAAAAAAAAAAAAAAAAAAGTTAGTTCGAAACGTCGCCGATAGGTAATTCGGGGTTGTACAATATACAATAAAAAACTTTAAAATGTACAGACAAATAACAGACTAAGCTGAAATAGAAGATTATTTATAAGTTGCTCTTATGATAACATATCAATAAAACAGTTATTATTAATTTCATTTAGCACAGTAATTGCGATATTACAGTTGCTAGAGCATAAGCGTTACCACGAACCTATTGCACAACTCGAGCACATTGAATTCACGCATGCGAAAATGCCCTGGTTCAATGGGCCGCCGTTCTCGTGGACCAGAAATTGCATTCTCAACAGCAGAACGTAACATGTCTGAAGAAAGGTTCGTCACAGTCCATGATACATCGCCCTTTAAGGCTGCCAAGTTCAAGACACTGCCACAACACACGTTGGCCTTCAGGTAAACCAACAACCAAAAATTGCATAGAGTAATATCAGGCGATCAAGGTGGTCATGCAACGAAAGAAGCTACTAAACACTTTCTTATGTTGTGGAAGCTGCTGTACCAAACATACAATGTGGTGAGGTGCTCTATCTTGCATAAAATAGTTTAATCCAGACATTGTCGTTGTTGAGTGATGTCCTCCAAAAGGAATGCCCCTATTATAAAATATATGCTATAAAGCCACATCAAACCGTAATTTTCGGTTAATGTAATGGGATATCCAGGATCGCATGTACTGATTCGGAAGCCAAATTTCGACAGTTTTGTGTTTACAGTGCCGATCAGATAAAAAAAAAAAAAAAAAAAAAAAAAAAAAAAAAAAAAAGCGCCTCATCTTCAAACATCGTCGACTTCCAATCTGACCAGAAACGTCAGAGCAAACGGCTGCTACAGGCTTATTTTCTGAGTTCTCCAGATTGTCAAGGGCCACACCTTCTCTTTTAAAGTGCTCTATCTTGCATAAAATAGTTTAATCCAGACATTGTCGTTGTTGAGTGATGTCCTCCAAAAGGAATGCCCCTATTATAAAATATATGCTATAAAGCCACATCAAACCGTAATTTTCGGTTAATGTAATGGGATATCCAGGATCGCATGTACTGATTCGGAAGCCTTCAGGTAAACCAACAACCAAAAATTGCATAGAGTAATATCAGGCGATCAAGGTGGTCATGCAACGAAAGAAGCTACTAAACACTTTCTTATGTTGTGGAAGCTGCTGTACCAAACATACAATGTGGTGAGGTGCTCTATCTTGCATAAAATAGTTTAATCCAGACATTGTCGTTGTTGAGTGATGTCCTCCAAAAGGAATGCCCCTATTATAAAATATATGCTATAAAGCCACATCAAACCGTAATTTTCGGTTAATGTAATGGGATATCCAGGATCGCATGTACTGATTCGGAAGCCAAATTTCGACAGTTTTGTGTTTACAGTGCCGATCAGATAAAAAAAAAAAAAAAAAAAAAAAAAAAAAAAAAAAAAAAGCGCCTCATCTTCAAACATCGTCGACTTCCAATCTGACCAGAAACGTCAGAGCAAACGGCTGCTACAGGCTTATTTTCTGAGTTCTCCAGATTGTCAAGGGCCACACCTTCTCTTTTAAATTTATTTACACTATATATGCACTCAATACCTCTAAAAGCAAACCATTCCACTTACTCACTATTGAACCTAGCTCTTATCCCTTTATTGACTGCAAACAAACTTAACTTTCAAGGGATTCCCCTCTGTTCTTTCCTCACCTTCCATATAACGGAAAATTTAATCATACGATATCCTGTAACACCCATTCAAAAGTTTATATACCTCTATCACATCACACCTCTTTCTCCTATTAACCAGTAATCCACATACTCGCAATCTGTCCTCATAATCTAAATTCCAATCCGGATGTAATCTTTGTAACTCTTCTATGCATCCTTCTTGCAGCTTCTTTGTTTCCTTGAAACCAAATCCGTGCACAATAATCTAAGTGTGGTCGCTACCACGATTGACGCTGATATAACGCGTTTTTTTTTTTTTTTTTTTCTTCCGAACCTTAAGAAAGCGCTAAATTTATACTGGTCCAATTTTATTGCTGAACCAATCCGCGAAAGATGACGATTCGTCGTAGCGCTATAATTCCCCTAAATCGTAAATCTGTATTTACCCCGTGCATTTGTTTTCTCCGTACATCGCGTAGTTGCTCATTGGCAGTGACAACGCTATCAATACGATTTGGAGTGCTGCGTGAAATATTATTTATGCGCTGTAATCATTGATATTAATGACCAAGGAAATCAAAAATTCCTTACTATCTGATTTCTTTCTTTTCTATCATTCTTTTAAATTATTCAAAATGAGTGGGTGTAAAGATGATAAAACAAAATTGATTCGAAAAAGCATTTCGCTCGACATTAAAATGCAGGTGCTGAGGCGATTAAAAAAGGTGAACGTCAAGTTGACATTGGAGCCACTTTGTCTACTTCTACTATACGAACGATTTAAAAAAAAATAAATAAAAATAAGGACAAAATTAAGTGTTCAGCAACCACAACGATGTTCTTCTGCAACAGAGGTAACACGATCCAGAAACAATGTTTTAGAGGAAACCGGGAAACGCCTTTCCATGTGGATTGATGATGAAACCGAATGCAACATACAATCAAATCTGGCAATAATCATGGAAAGTCTTCTTCACTTAACTGGGCATCTACAGATGCCGCATAGTCCCTCCGATGCTCTGTGATGTTCCACACCAGGCCTCGCCATGTAGTCCTTTTTGCTTTTCTGGTGGCCTCAACTCTGAAGATCAATCACGCCATCCATCCATCCATCTCATTGATGGTCTACCCCTGCCTCTTTTTCCAGGAACTTGACCTTCTATTACTGTTCTGAGAAGTCCCCCTTTCATCCTTTCTATGTGTCCAAAACATTTTAACTTTCTTCTCAATATCCTTAAGAAGCCTTAAAGTTCTGCTGATCTTTTCTAACACCCATTCATTTGTACGCCTTTCAGTATATGATATTCTCCACAGCCTTCTGTAACACCACATCTCAAAAGCAGATATCCGTTTCTTATCTGACTTCTTTAGGTTCCAAGTCTCGCATCCATAAGTTGCTGTTGGAAAAACAACTGCATCCAAAATCCTCAACTTTGTTTCCATGGAGATAGATCCATCCTTTCAGATTTTAGACAGGTCTCTGACTGTTGTTTTAGCCATTCCTAACCTTTTTCTGACGTCTTCTGAACAGCAATTCTTCACATTAATAATGGATCCTAGGTACTCAAACTTGTTGACTTCCTCAATTCTTTCTCCATTAAGGTCCACTTGTTTCTCATATGGACCTTAATGGAGCTTCCCTGTTTGTATTTCCTTTGAGAACCATAATCTTCGTCTTGCTAGGATTGAGTTGACGTCCTCTGCTATTACTGATCTTCTTAACTTTGTCAAGAATTAGTCCTAGTTCTTCCATGTCATTACAAAGGAGTACTGTATCATCAACACACCTCAGATTACTGATCAATCTAGGAAAGTCCAGAAGTATTTTTAATCATATTAAAAAAAAAAAAAAAGAAAGAAAGAGAGAATACGAGCGAAAACTTTGCAGCTAGCAGAGGTTGGTTCGATAGATTAAAAAAAAAGAAGCAACCTCTAGAACATTCGAACCACCGGAGAATCGACGAGTGCAGATACTGAAGCTTCTTCAGTCTTCCCATCAACTTTAAGAGCCATAATTGAAAGAGGAAATTATCCTCCCGAAATAGTTTTTAATGTTGATGAAACCGGAGTTTTCTTGAAGAGAATTTATATCGCGGGAACAAAAGCGAGCGCCAGGATTCAAAGCTGCAAAATACCGTTTAACCCTTCTTCTGGGGTAACGCCAATGGTCATTTCAAATTAAAATTCCAAGAGCCATGAAAGGAATTTTGAAATCGAGTTTACCTGTGATTTGGGAATTTAATAGGAAATTTTGGATCACTATGGACATTTTTAAAAACATCCACACATTTTTGTCCGTTTGTAAAACGCTACTGTGAACTTGAAAAATATTGAACTAAACGTGCTATTACTCATTTTTATTATTAATTGATAATGCTCCAAACCATTCTATCCATTTGTCCGACTTAAAATCTTGCATTCCGGTTGAAATAGTTTTCCTGCCACCCAACACTATGTCGTTAATTCAGCCAATGCTTCAGGGAGTCATATCAATTTTTAAAACATTTTATCTTCGTTGCACCTTTTAGCAACTTATTGATAAAACAGACGGCGAAAATAAGGAATCAGTTGTGCAATTTTGGAAGAAATATAACATCATGGACGCCGTAAGCAACATCGAACTAGCTTGGAAAGAAGTGACTGATAAATTTATGAAAGGAATGTGGAAGAAGATGTGGCCGTAGATATCCATTGTTGACCAAATTGTCAACCTAGTCAATACAGCAGGACTAGGAGATGTAGATGAGCAGGATATTGAGGAGTCGCTGCAGGTTTCTGGCAAGAGCCTTACCAACGACGACCTTCAAGAACAGGCAGAACAAGGGATTCATGCAGAACCTGAAAAATAGTGATTCTGAAAACGAAGAATCCAAAGAACTTGCTACAGATTTCCTCAGTAAAAGTTTGGTGACGATAACCGAAATCTTGATCAATTTGTAGCGATTGATCCAGATTTTGAAAGAAATACAAAAGCAAGACGAGGCGTTTCAGTTGCGATGTCTTGCTACCGACAGTCGCTTAATGAGAGAAAAAGAAAACGACAAATGACACTAGATGACTTCACTAAAAAATCAAGAATTTCAGAAGAGCTGAAACTTTCGACAGCACAAAAATAAACTTTGCATTTCTCTTACATATGTATGTGTTTTATATATTTTGCAAAGTTAATATAAAAATAACTTAAAATTAAAGGAAAATGGTCGGGTGTTCCTCCCTATTTACTATGTGTTAAAATGACCCCGTTTAAAGCTGTTTCGTTTAGCGCGTTGTATTCTAGGAACGCATCCTGAGCGTTAATTCGGTATTATTGTGTGTATAATTATATATATACACACACACACACACACTAGGGGGCCTGGCACTGGCATAGCTAGAACTTTTACCTCCCCTCTCAATACACACCAAAAATATTACAAAAAGTCAAAACGATGCAGGGAAAGAAATTAAAACACTGCTTATGTTTATTTTAGTTGTAAGTATAGTTAATGAAAACTAAGTATTAATTAAGTAATAAAAGTACTAAGTTAATATAAATAGAAGAATCATGGAAAAATAAAATTGTGTCTAACGTGAAAAGTGTCGCCCAGGGCGGTTCGCACCCTCCTAGCAACGCCACTGAGCCCTGACGTCCAACTCCCAGAGTTCGCTGGTAATCCGGATCTCCTTCAATTCTGATGACATGAGACAACAATGTGTTTGTCTCATGAAGGCAAACATATTGTTGGATGTTTCAAAACAATGAAGAGACAAGAAACGTGACATTAAAACGTTTCAAATTTCGGCTTATATATATATATATATATATATATATATATATATAAACCTGCAGCTCACGCCCAAGACCGGCTAACTTGACTATGGCTGAAAAAGATCCTAAGCTCCTCACGTCGGTGACTGGAATCGAACCAGGGGTACTCCTTCCCCAGGCATATAGTTGCGAAGCGCATAGCCATGCTAACCGCGCGAACCCAATTGTTGACACCCATTAAATCTATTTTTTTTTTCTTAAGTTCTTGTGTATGCTTGCTCTGCTAGGGAAAAAAAAAATCTCCTTATGAGACCTGCTGATTCACCTTCAGTTGCAATAAAGTCCATATAAAGATTATTCAAGTCATGTCTGGAATGGGACTAGGCATTTTTCAACTAAAGGACGTTGATGATGTATCGCTTTTACTAAGACGCTATATTTTATTAAGAATTTAACGTCTAATAATCTTTAATATCAGTGACCTCATTGGTAAATATTGTCGAGATGCGTGTTTCTAATAATCACGTGACCCGTTTGGAAGTGAATAATACAAAATGGCAGACATCTGATGTGAGTGTAACTGAAACTGCAGCCTCTTAGCTGCAACCTTGCTTTACTGGGACCTCTCTGTGCCAAATTTATAGAGGCCAGGTAGAAACAAAAGTTCATAATGGATAGCAAGGACTACGATCACATCAGGAATTTAACTTTAATGTTTTTTCTAGATCGCTTAATTGACAAGGGACAGCCGCGTACACTGCACGATTTATCGTGTCAGTTTGGTACTAAGGGATTTACCAAAGAAATGAGGCAGATTGCAGGCGGTAGTCAAGCCGGCCTACGGAAATTTCTTTCTCAGTATCCTGCTTTATTTACTATTGACGGTGATCAGGTAAGAGTTACCTGTTACTCTAACGATGTGTGTGATCCGTCCGGAAAGAATAAACGTGATTATGTTCAAGAAGCTATTGATTACTTTCGAGTAAAATTGGAGCAGTATGGGAATGCTGAAGTGCCAATTAAAAGCTTACTTGGCCATCGCTCTCAAGCTAGTCCTGAAATCCGTCATATTTCAGGCCAGCATGGGAAAGAATTCAGAGATTTCTTGGTTAAGCATCCTGAAGTTTTTGTGGTAAGAGATGATTATGTTGTTCTTAAAAGTGTTTTAGAAAATCTAGATGAAGAATCCAAAGCAGGCATTACAAAAGTTCCAGAGGAAGAGCCTCTTGATCCTTATCTCACATCTAATTTGATTACATTTTTTGAAAATATTATTAAGACAAGAGGACCATTACCAGTGGGTCAGCTGTTTGCCCTTCTTAGTGCGCATTTTCCAAAAGAAATGTGGTCTAAAATGGTAAAGAGTCCACAAGACCTCATTGCATTTTTAAAAATGACTTCACAGATTTTTCATGTACATTCTAATGTAGTTTCACTCTTACCTGATCGTAAAATTGTTTCAGCATCGGTACCTGTGACACCTTCTCAGCCTTATGTTTCAGTAGTAACTTCATTATCAACTCAGTCATCTCCTACAAGTGGTAGTGGTCGCTATTCTGATAAACAGACCATTCAGCAGAGGTTAAAAACACAAATAATGAAAGCAGTAGCAGATAATTCAGCAATGGATTATCGCGACAGAATGACACATGGGCAGTCAGTTATGATTGGGAAAGAACCTATGGATAGTTCACTTATGAGGATAATGAAAAATGTTAGAATCATTACAAAAGTAAAAGAAAGTGCTGCCATTGTGAAGCAGATTTTATCATTTGATTATCCAGTGATATCATTAGATGGAGAAGGTGTAAACTTGGGTCCTACAGGACCTATTACACTACTTCAGATAGCAACAATGGATGAGCAAGTATACATTTTTGATCTTTTGTCCTGCCCTCAGCTGATGGTAGAAGGAGGGCTGAGAGAAGTTCTGCAGTCAGAAAATGTGGTTAAGGTATGTATTTGGACTGCTTGATTGAATTTTTTAAAATTCATTCATAAATTCATAAACTCTTAAATTCATTCAGCATTACTATTACTATACACAGCAGCAGTGCATTCCATTTATACCTTTTGTTCAGCTTCCAGCAATGACAGTCATCCATCTCTCCTCTCTGTATTTGTAAGCTACTCCCATAAACTGAATTTCTTGCCTGTCCTATTTCCCCCCCCCCCCTTCGTATATTAACTTATCGAGGTAACTTACATCATCTTTGTTTTCAAGTCATGCCAATTTTATTGTAATTTTTTCGAAAGCATGTCTTATAACTAATAGTGAGGATAAGAATTAATATCTAAGATTGCTTTCATTTTTTTGAAAGAAATATTTTGAATAGGTAGTTTTTACAGTTATTGCACAACAAACTGTTGATGTGGATCAGTTTTTAAATACCTTAAACACAACTAATCTATGACATTTAATCACCATAGTAACAAAAGACTAAACTCCTGTCACATTTACTAAATATAATGCTTTAAATATATTCATGTATTACAGCACTATGATTTGCAAATGTATGTGTATAACAGTGAGATTATTGAATTCTCACTTGCCTTGTTACCATGGTGATAAACTGGTGTTGATCATTAGCTATTGCTATTAGCCTTCCATCAGGAGAATATAGTCTATTTAAGGTGACTATAGCATGTACTATATATATCTTGCCCAAATTCCTACTTTATACCTTTGCAGTACAATGTAACATTTCAACCAGATGTGTGTAAAGCTTGGTTAGATGTTTGTAAGAAGAACTGGAGCATCTAGAGGAAACTGCTCAAGAATGACAAACTCAGTGCTGGAAAAATCCAACAGCAGATGAGCTATATACATTGGGTAAACATCAATGTGACTCTGCATTATTTTGTTCACTGACTTTTCTTCATCTCTTCTACTTTCTCACATCCTTTTTTTTTCTCTCACAAATTTATACACAAGTACATTACAGCACTTGCATGTACATTTTTTCAGTTTTTAATTATCATAGGGATCCAACCATATCAATATCTAAGTTTTTCTTAGTTATGTGAATTCACAACTTGATAACTCATCGCCAAAAACTGTTCCTCATTTTTCACCAACTTTTCCATACTTTTTTTATATTCTTAACCAGACCAAATTTCACTTCTTTTTTTTATTTATTTATTTTTGTTATAGCTCTCTCTCTCTCTCTCTCTCTCTCTCTCAATTTCCAGTAATCTAAAGTATTAAAGTGTTTCCTTTGATATGTCATGGATGGTTCATCCATATGCAATGAGCTATCAAACCCCCCCATGTGTACATTCACCCTACTTACAGTCAAGTAAGGTGGATGTACACATTATTGTATACATCCACAAATTATATACATTTTGTTATATAATTTTTTTACATAGTCCGAAACTCTGCTCTAAAGACGAAACATGGAACTTTTTCAAGCTGCTTCAGGCCTCCAGTAAGCAGGTCCAAAGTGGCTTGAAAAAGTGAGATACCATTACTCAACAGTCTCATAGCATTCAATCCTATTCCACCTAATAAGTATGATACTCTCCGTGTGCTTAGTTAATTTTTTTACAAATACTATTGATTATCTTGGCATTCATTGAAAACCTATTTGAGTAAAATTGTGAACCATAATCTGATGATGTTGCATGACCAGAAACTTGTAGAATGTATCATAACTTTCAGGGACGAATGCTGGTCTTGAAATTCACGCTTGCTCTTGTATTTCAGGGAGTGAGAGGTGTGATTGAAGTTGATTAGCAGAATAATGAATTACTGACCATTTAAAACTATATATTAAGAAATTTATCTACATTTAATCATACAAATGCAACATTTATTTTACAAATGATATTCTATCTTTTTCAATTTAGCTGTTTAAATACAAATTCTACCCTACAGTTCTTCTTTATGAACTGGTCAATAACATCGTCATAAAAAGTTGGTTGTAACTTAATTTCCCCAAGCAACACACACACACGCATATGGCCTGTGTTTAAGCAACAGAGTGAGATGTCGTGAAATGGCTATGCGTGTGCATGAAATCACAGTGCTGCTGCAAGGACCTGGAAGCTCTTACAAGCAAGCAAGCCAAGGTAGCTTTGACTAGACGAGCAAGAATCGGCCTTCGATACAAAGCTCAATTATTGCCGTGCAAGCTTAAGACATCTTCTGTCTACAAAAATAAAAGCCTAAATGGAATGCTTATAAATGCATGCATTTATTAACAAATAAGTATTACTTCTTTCTCAATTAATGAACTTGCGCAGGAAGCATGGATAATTTGCCCCTGATAACTTTATTTCTCCTACAAAAGATGTTTTCATTAAGCCTACAATTTGCTGGGCTCTTCACTAGTTGTCTTACCAATTCTTTAACTGATTCCCTATCAACCAAAATACCAAATCCTTGTACTTAAGTCTTTCTAAGCCTGACCATTTAAAATTTCCTCTTTGCTGATAATGTGAGGTTGGATAAAAAAAAAAAGTCAACTGTTTACATGACAGTTCTTTACCGACTCGGTTTCCCGAGTGGTTAGTGTATCCACTTTCCAGCCAAAAGGCTGTGGGTTCGAATCCTGCCGTGGGCATGGATGTTTGTGACTAGTGGTGGTGGTGGTGGTGGTGGTCAGCGGTAGATGGCATAAATGATGAAGGTAGTTGCTGTTGGTGGAGTGGTGAAGACAGAGTTGTAGAGTAGGTGCCCCTCTCTCGATGAGTCTTTGGATTTCCTGGAGGTGTTACGTAATAATAATAAACATAATAATAAGCATCATATCAATACATTAAACATGACCTCCAGATACCAAACTTTGGCACCCTGCTTCAAAGCACTTGACTCCTGGAAGATTTCCATCTGACCACTGCTTCTTGTCAGCTGTTGATACATTGAAATTGGTAGGTTCTTATAGGGATTGTATCAAGGGCTTTGCTGAAATCAGAATAAATTGCATCTCAGCCACTATAATAAGATATTTTTCACTTGACTGCTTCATAAAAAGTAAGCAGATTTGTCATAGATCCATCGTTAATGAAATCATGCTGTATCCTGTTCAAGAATTGATCTCTGTTAAGTTAATTTTTGGAAAGGATTCCTAATTTGTCTACTAACTTGTGTTATGCAATGTGAACCATAATCACCTTTTGTTTATGGTTAGGTTTTTAGAATGCTTCAAAAATTCATAGCTAAGCATCTTTTATAGGATGATGATTTCAGTAATTGGTAAAATGTCCCCTCGCCCCCCCCCCCCTCCCAACACCCTTGACAACTGCCCCTGTTCTTATGTTAAAATAGAGGATATTATAGATCCATCCATATTTTATAGCCAATCATAGAACAAGATTTTTAGTTTTATAATTTACCAGAGAGCTTATGAGAATATAACCTTTGGCATCAGAGTTGCCTTGGACTATCTGTTCACCTTTTATTAATGCTTAAATTAGGTTTCCCTGCTGTGATAGCTGTTTAAAACTGTTGGTTCTCATCAGATGCCAGATTGAAACCGCAAGGGAGAAAAAATCCTCGGTTCAATGCAGTACGAATGCCATGTTAGAAAGTTAAATTCATAAGTGAATTCTTAGCAGGTGTGCAATCATTTACTAAAGTATAGAGCCAAAAAATCAATTTGGTATAAATCTATGTTATAGATCCATCCATAAGTTTCTATATTTGGCTATAAAATATGGATGGATAGATCCATAATATCTTCCATTTTAATGTCTTAGAATTCAAGGAAGTACAGGAAGATGATTTGATGTTAAATCAAGTGTGAGACAAGAATGCATCTTATCTATACTGTTATTCATCATCTATATGAATCACATTATGAAGGAAAGTGACATTAGGCCAGATATTAAAATTGGATATATTTAACTTTGTTCTTTGCTTTATATGGATGATGTTATACTCTTAAATAAATCCAATACAAGTGCGCAGGAGAATTGAATAACTTCTGTAATAAATTTGTTAATAAAAAGATTGTGAACGTAGGTAGGAACATTAAAAACATCATCTGCATACTAAACTGGGAATCTGTAGAGCAAGTAAAATGTTTCTGCTCTTTAGCACAACTTTTAGTGAAGATAGAATAATGAATGCTTCTATGGTGGGGAGTCAGGTGAATAAATTTATATGGAATAAAAGAGAAATTGGACAAAATACAAAATACAGAACCTACTGTTCTGATAATTGAAGAGTTGGATAAATGGCAAATTACTGTGAGATTTTATCTCTCTTCCCATAGAAAACTTACTTGTAAAAACAGTAAATTTCTTTTAATGAGTAGCTGAATAGAAAGTGGCATAGAAATCACTTTGCTAAAAATATTGTTTATATTAAAACTGATATTACTTTGAATTTGTTTTTATGAGGGGAATCTGGAAAGTTCTGATAAACACCTAAAACAAAAATTAATTAATTTTATGTCTTCTTATATATCCTAAAAGAAAAAGAACAATTATTACAATTTGATGAAACATGGGGGTTAAAGGGTTTTAAGATATGTTCTTTCTTGAGGTTATATCAGTTGCTTTAATATCATGTTTGTTCTGGGTGTTTATCTGAACTTTCCCAACCCCTTCCTCATATTTTGTTTTAATGACAAGGGTTGTGTACTAGTGGTTTTAGATACCAGCTGTTTAATAGTGACATGCTGTAGATATAATGCTAACTTTTAAAAAATGATTTCACACATGTTGAGGAAACTAGAATTTATTAAATACTTCTATATCTTTTAATCAATATATCATGAGCATCATTCAGGGAGAAAACAGAAGAATTGACTACATTTAAAATATGAACACAAGAATGAGTCATTCAGCACATGCATACTTCTACCTGTCTCAGTTGCAGCTATGTGAGTAGGAGGAAACACTATTCAAGTTCTAGGGAAACAGGTATAGTTATGTAATTAAAGAATTCTAAACAATTAATTGCAATTACTTCCCAAAACTTAGAGATAGACATGTAGCGTGTTCAATCAAGATTAGGATGATGATATAGGACCTTGAGGTTATCTCTGAGTACCACCTGTTTGGGAGTGGTGACAACAAGTCCTTGCATGTCCATGCTTTATAAATCTTCCTTCAATTTACAGATTATATGGTTGACACCCTGCAGTTAAACTCCTACACACACACACACACACACACACACACACACACACACACACAAAATTTGCCCAATGAGTGACATGCACCACCAACACAATATGTATTCATTACTGAATATCTGGCATCCTCTGTGACTCAACTCTTTCCTCATTACATCATGCATAATGCTGTTTGCAAGAAGGGCTTACACATTTGTCAGGTCTGATTATCTCATGCCAAAGGTAATCAGACCTGGAATCACCTTTGTACAGTAGTGTCTACTTTGGTTTAAGATTTCCTTACTGTTGCTTTCATTTGCTGCCTCTACCACTCTCCAAAATCTGAGTTTACAAAATTACATGACTGTCTATCACTGAAAATCAATTGCATATGGTCTTATTACCCTAACAGTGTAGTCTTTTAAGTGAGATAATCTTTGGTGATTTCAATGTCAACAGTTCAGATTAGCTTCCCAACTCCAGAGACTATGAGCCTACCAGAATTTCAGGTAATTTTCATTATTCTCCCCAACATCCTGTACCTCTTCTTAACCTGCTCTCACTCCAAATAAATCACTGATATTAGCTCTCCTCTTGGCAAATTGAATCATAACCTTGATTATGTTTACTTTTCTTAAATGCCCTTCTTTCAGTTAAAGTTTGTATTCTTTGACAGCAGTGTCAGTTGGAATTTCTGTGCCTCATTTCCATGATCTGACAATTTTTATTTATTTTTATGTGGTTCCCACCCATGAAAGGATATTAGTAAACCCGTAGTATGCGTGTACTGTGAATGGGCCAAGGATTTTTTTTTCATCATTTTTATCAATGTTTTATATTTTTTGTAATTTTTTAATTTATTTTTGCATAATCTGGAAACTAAAGAACATTGGCTGATGAAATACATCATCCACCTAAAGACATCGCAAACATCCATGCTTATATCATGATTCAAATTCATTACCTGTTGGTTGAAGAGCAGATACATTAACCACTTGGCCAATCATGCTGGCAATTGCTTATGTTCTTCTGATCCTAGCCCCTACTCTGATCTAATAACAGAAATTATTCTCACTGAGATGAGAGCATTTATTCCTCACTCTACTCAAAACTCTTGATTCATCTAAGCCCTGATTCTCCAACAGTTGTGCCAAAGTAGCCAGGCCAGTTCAGCATATGCCTAAGTTCAAAAACTCCAGTCTCTCCTTCAAGTTACACTAAAGCTAGTAACAACTGCAGAAACAAACATATGAAAAAATAAAATAAACAAATCCAAAGCAAACATTTGTAATAACCAAATGCACTAAACTTATCTCCTGCTCAAATGGCAGTCAGGCCTTCTGGTCTTTGCTAAGAAATTGCATCCCACAGAAATTGCATCTGTGGGATGTAATTTCTGTCCTTTCACTTTTCCATCTCTCTCACATCCTGATGGTATAATAGTAACATGTAAAGAAAAGGCAGACTTGTTATCATTCCCCCCCCCCCCCCCAAGACTCTTGTATAGATGACAAAGGTAAATCTTCCAATATGCAACTATCCACTATATGTCTTCTCTGAACTTCAAACCTCTATGCACCATTATCTCCAGATCCCTAGCCTCATCAATTTCCAGTAATCCAGTACTATCAATATGATACAAAGTATGTAATCTTTTCATCCTCCTTATATTTTGCAACATTAAATTGACAACCATTATCCTTTGCCTAAACTGCCAGTTTATTTAAATCATCTTACAGAATATCTACATCACTTAACTATTGTTCTCCTCAGTTTTGCATCCAGCAAACAACTGAACATTTCCCTTAAATCTTCCAGTATATCATTAAGGTACAAATTAAAGAGTGGTCCTAGTACAGAGCTCCGGGACACTCCACTAGATGCCCTTCTTCACCTTGATTCAACTCTAGCATGCACCACCCTGCACTCATTATGTTAATTTGCTGATTCATGTCATTCTATAGCAGTAACCAACAATATATTTTGTCCTACTGGCTTCTGATGCCTGGTGTTGAGACAGCCTCTAATGAACCATCTCTCAGATCTATAATTCTCCTTAACTTCTATTTTTGTTGGTTGAAGTTTTTCAGCTATCACACCCATCCTCCTACCTCCCAAAATACATCCCTTGCATTCTGTCCCTGTGAGTACATCATTCTCTGTCAACCAGAGTTCTTGCTGATGCTGATAATTTTTGGCCAAGTCAAGCTGACCAATGCCAAAAACTCTTCTCCTTTATTTCCAATACTTTGGGCATTTGTGTATATGCATTTCAACATCCCATTGTGGATGTTGAAATGTATATTTCAACATCCACATTATATTGAAATAAATTACCCTTGCATCTTGCAATCATTTATCCCAAGAGTGGCTAGACACTTGCTTGATTGCTTCCCCCCCCTTTCCCCAGAATATCTCTAGTTTCTCTGATTTTGCACTTACATCTAGATGATGGTCTGGAAGATCTGAGAAAGTGTGTTCATGCTGCACTTAGCTTATAATTTGTGATTTATAAAATGCAGAAGTTATGTACTGAAATGCTGGTTTTTAGAGAAACCAGACATAGAATTCCTTAATTGAAGTTATGGTGGTGGTGATCATTTCTGTTGTTGGGGATAGCCAAAAAAAGACCAGTGTGGACTTTTGTTTATCTTCATTTAACTTCTGGTATAAAACTTACATGTTTCTTAATAAGAATTAGATTTTATTAAACTTAACAAGAAAACCTGACAAGTTTTGCAAGTTTCACCTTTACATCATCAGGTAGATACAACCTCTAATGACCCATCTCTCAAGGCTTGTATTAAAAAAAAAAAAAAATATATATATATATATATATATAATATAATATAATATAAAAATTACAAAACAGATTTTTCATAAATTTCAACAGCCTAATACATATAAACAGATTGACAAAAACTATTTCCTCCACCTTGGGAGATTGCAAAACATGAGGAATTTTCTGTCAAGAAGAAAACATGCCTTGGTAATTTACCTTTTATGACAGAGTGACAACTTAGTTGGATAAAGGAAATGGTTACATAATGATTCTGCTGCAAAAGGTATTTGAGAGGATACCACATGGAACTTTGTTATGCAAATTAGAATAGAAAGGGGTCGATAGGACACTGGTAATATGGATAAAAGGGTGGCTGCAGGACAGATATCAAAGTGGTATATGGAGGAACAGAATCCAGTAAAAAGCAGGTGTAGTGGTGTGATGCAAGATTCCATGCTAGGACCACTGATGTTTAATTTGTACATAAATGATATAGGAAATATTCAGTTTACTGATCATGAAACATTAGGTAGAGTAATAGCTATTAGGGCGAGGAAACAGGAAATCCAAATGCAATAAAGGCAATATGGATGGAATACTACCAAGAAACCTTTAAGAATGAAAGCAATAACTACCTAATAACAAAGCCCCATACTAACTCAAGACATGACACCTTAATGATCCTTCCATCGGAAGTGGAGAATAGAATGCTCTAAAGCAAATGAAATCTGACAAAGCACCAGAGATAGACCAAATTCCATCAGAACTCTGGAAAGAAGGAAGTGGTGTGATGCAAGATTCCATGCTAGGGCCACTGATGTTTAATTTGTACATAAATGATATAGGAAATATTCAGTTTACTGATCATGAAACATTAGGTAGAGTAATAGCCATTGGAGCGAGGAAACAGGAAATCCAAATGCAATAAAGGCAATATGGATGGAACACTACCAAGAAACCTTTAAGAATGAAAGCAATAACTACCTAATAATAACAAAGCCCCATACTAACTCGAGACATGACACCTTAATGATCCTTCCATCGGAAGTGGAGAATGCTCTAAAGCAAATGAAATCTGACAAAGCACCAGAGATAGACCAAATTCCATCAGAACTCTGGAAAGAAATTTTAAAGTTGTTTTAAAGCAAACAACTTTAAAATTCCTTACCACACTTTTCAACAAAATCATTAAATCAGGAGAAATATCAGAAGATTGGAGAACAGGAATTATCATACCAATTTACAAGAAAGGTGATAAAAAAAAATTGTAAAAACTACAGATCAATCGCATTACTCAGCCATGCTTACAAAATATTTACAAGTGTCTTACAGAACAGAATCAAGAGCACATATGAGATCATTCTTAGTGAAGAACAGGCAGGCTTCAGAAAGAATTGTTCCACATTGGATCGGATCTTCATAATACAAAGACCAGCAGAATTATACTGGGAACATAACAAAAATATCTATTACTGTTTTATAGATTTTAAACAGGCATTCGACTCAATAAACAGAGTAACCTTATTAAGAATATTAAAACAGAAACAAATTGATGAAGATACCTAAACTTCTTAGAAAAATATTATAGTCTCACAGAAGCAATAATTAAACTCAATTGTATAACAACATATAAAATAAATGTCAGTAAAGGAGTAGCCCAAGGATGTTCCATCTCCCCATACCTTTTTAACATCTACCTAGAGGATGTGGTTAACCAATCCTTGGAAGGAGAAAAAGGGGTCAATCTAAATGGTTATAACCTTAATAACATAAAATACGTAGATGACATTGTAATGATAGCAGATACAAAAGAAAAAATGGTGAACCTAATAACCAAACTAAACAATATGGCTAAAGAATACAGCATGAATACATAAATACAGACAAAACAAAAATCTTGATAATTGGAAGAAACGAAGAAAAACTAAACTTCTCCTTGAATGGATCAACAATTGAACAGGTAAAACAATTCAACTATTTAGGAACAGTAATAACAGAACACCTAGCTACCATGACCACTATTAAACATACAATATTGACTGCATGGTTATCATTTAATAAGCTAGGTAAAAATCTGGAAAAGTAATAAAATTTCCAAACCTCTAAAAATAAAATTATATAATGCAATTATGATACTCACTGTGCTATATGCTTCAGAAACTTGGACACTCAAGAAGACAGAGATATGAAAACCGGAGGCTTTCGAGATGAAATATCTCAGAAAAATAAATAAAACAAAATGGACAGAAAAGAAAAAACAAATGAAACTGTAAGGCAAGACCTAAAATATACAGACTCATTAATTGAAAAGATCAAAAGAAGAAAATTTCAGTGGTACAGACATGTCGAGAGAATGCCATCAAAAAGACTACCCAACCTTGCTCTGTATGCAAGAAAAAAAGGAAGATCAAGAAGTAAATGGATAACAACAATAAAGGTCAACTCTAGATTATAAACATATACAGTTCACCAGTCATGCAAGAAACCGAGACTCCTGGAGGTTGTTGTGGAAACATAGACTCAACCTGTCCCCGACGGAAGAGGACAGTAAGTAATAGTTAATCAAGACAATGGGGAAAGCTTTCAGAATGATTCAAATAGACTGTCAGTATGGGCAAAGATAATGGGTGTCAGTTTAATGGGGAGAAATGTAAAGTTATACATTTTATGATAAATTGATTACAAACTGTATAGCACATTGATGGAACTATACTCCAGGAAATAGATGTAGCTAGGGATTTAGGAGTAATAGTAGACAGAAAATTGAAGTTTAGGGGGCATATTGCTAATATTACTTGGCTATTTGTGTTCTTTAATAGCCAAGTAGAGATAAGGCAGTTATTTCTCTTTATATGGCCTTTATACATCCACATCTGAATTACTGTACTCAGGTCTGGTCTCCTGTTTTTCTTTGGAATGAGGAAGTGGTGGAGAGAATTCAGAATCTTGTAACCAAGATGTGAGTGATCTGTTCCCTATGAGGATAGATTGAGGGTGTGTGGATTGCAAAAGTTGATTGATGGACAAAAAAAGAGAGGCTATGATAGAAACATTTAATTTACTCAAAGGGTTTTATAGGATTGATACAGGGGAAATGTTTCACAATTTGGCTAGAGGGTTCAGAACAAGAAGTCATCCCTGGAAGTTGAGTAAAGGTATGGTTAGTAGGGTTGCGAGGACCATTTTTTGCTTAGAGTGGTGAATGAATAGAATGGGTTGTCAGTATCAGTTGTGACTGCTTTGTCTGTTAATGGGTTCAAGGAAAGGTATGATAGATTTTGTGGGTAGTTTGGGTGTCCTGTGATAAGTCTTGTCTTTGAACACCATGGAAGTGACCATACAATAATAATAATTAGTTCATTAAACTAAACAATCAAACCTCACAATTTTCAACTTGTATCATTAGGGATAGGTACATGACTTTTATAAAAAAAAAATAAATAAATAAATAAATAATAATAATAAATAAATAAATAAATATATAAAAAACTATAAAAATAATTACACAACAGGTTTTTCATCAACAATAATACATGAGGATGGTCTGAAAAGTTCTTGACCGTAGATGGCAACACTATCAGCGAGATCTCTTTTTTCTAAGTAGCTACATCTGTCATAAGCATCCATGTGAAATTGCAAGTCATTCTATCAAGTAGTTTGTTTTATACAGCTGTCTGTATCCCTTGAAAATGGATAAAATCGAGTATCGTGCAGTTATAAAATTCTTTGTAAAAGAAAGTTTAACAGCAAAAAAAATTCATTTGAAGTTTATAAAATTTTATGGGCACTCTTCTCCTTCGTTTTCGACAATTAAGAAATGGACTGCCGAGTTTAAACGTGGCCGTACCAGCCTTGAAGGACGTCCAAAAGTGTAACAATACCAGAAATCATTGATCAATTGCACTGTATGGTATTGGATGACTGGCTAGTCAAGGTGCTGAAATTGTTGAGACTATAGGCATTTCAAAAGAATGTGTAATATCTTTTGCATGAAGAATTGCATGTGAAAAAAGCTTTGCACAAGATGGGTGCCGCGCTTGCTCACAGCAGATCAAAAATGCACTCGCATAAAAATCTCGGAACAGTGCTTGGAGCATTTTAACAAGAAAAAACTGATTTTGTGCGTCAATTTATTACTATGGATTAGACTTGGATTCACCATTACACACCAGAATCCAAACAGCAGTCAAAACAGTGGACAGAAGCCAGTTGTTCAGTGCCAAAGAAAACAAAGTCAGTTCCATCAGCAGGAAAGGTAATGGCATCGGTGTTTCGGGATACTAAATGAATTTTGTTTATTAATTATCTTGAAAAGGGTAAAAAAAGTAACCAGGGAATATTATTATTACAAAATACCTCCAGGGAGTCCAAAGACTCATTGTGGGAGGGCACCTACTCTACAACTCTCTGTCTCCACCCCTCCACCAACTGCAATTACCTTCATCATTTACACCAATGCCATCTACCACTGACCACCATCACCACTAATATTTTCACAGACAGTCGCAAACATCCATGCCCACGGCAGGATTCGAACCCACAGCCTTTTGGCTGGAATAAGTGGTTAGCATATCCGCTAACCACTTATTCTGATCTTTTAACCAGACTAGAAGAAAAAAATTCATGAGAAAAGATCTGGTTTGCAGAAGGAAAAAATCATCTTTCATCAGGACAATGCACCTGCCCACAAAAGTGTTTTGACAATGGGAAAATTAAGGGATCTGCACATTGAATTGTTGGTAATTAGTTTACAGAATTAACAATGCATATAAAGTATATTAATTAAAGGTAACGTTAATGAATAACTTCTATATTTCGGCAACATCACATTGCCATCTTCAGGAACGTAAAGATATGGTATGTGCATGCAGGCACTAACACAAAGCAAATGAGGAAGAAAGCAAGAAACTAATAATGTTCCTAAAGTCCTAATGGTGCCCTCTTGCGGGCTAATTTGGCAGTTGGGCTGAAGTTCTCATAATGTAAGTCTCCCAAATTTGGGGTAGTTTCATGCACCCAAATTTGTTGAGGTTAGGAACGTTTTTTAGAGCTGCTGAAGATTCTTTGAATAATCTTTCGTATTAAACTTGCTGCGATGAATTATTTTTGTTTTCTTCCAACGAATTTTATGGTGGGTATCTAAGGCATGGTCTGCCAGCCCAGAGTGGCTGTACTGGTGAAACCGGATGTAGTCTTGGTGTTCTGAAATCCTGATATTTGTTGTTCTGCCTGTTTGGCCAAAGTAGGACAATTTGCAGCTGCAAGAGACCTAGTATACACTAGGTAAGTCTAGGCGAAGTGATTGGTCTTTGGTAGAGCGGATAACGGATGCCAACTTTTTATATGGTCTGTAACAGGAAGTAAGGTCATATTTTTTGAGGATATTGGTTATTTTCTCAGAAGTGCCCTGGATGTGGGGATGGTGATAGACTTGGTGTAATCTTTATTGTAGAGGGGGGTTGTGGTTTACTGGTTTTAGTATTTTTTGGATTTTTTTGGGGTTATAGCCATTGGCTAAGAAAGTGTTGAGGATGTGGTTTAGTTCAGTAGTTAGGGCCTTGTCATCTGAGCAGATTAATTTTGCCCTGTTATATAGTGTTTTTATAACCCCATATTGTTGTCGGGGGGGGGAGACTGCTGGTGAATGTATCTGCCAGTATGGGTGGGTTTTCTGTGAACAGAGAAAACCAAAGATCCATCAAGCTGGCGGGTGATTAAAGTGTCTAGGTAGGGGAGGGTGTTGTTCTCCTCTTTTTCTAAGGTGAACTGGACTCTGGGGTGTTGGTTGTTTAAGTGTGTTAGGAAGGAATGGAGTGTGTCTGAGCCATGTGGCCAAATAGCAAACACATCATCCACATAACGAAGCCAAATAGTGGGTTTTTGTGGGGCGGAGTTTAAGGCTTTCTCTTCAAATGTCTCCATAAAGAAATTGGTCAAGGGGTGGGAAAAGCGGTGAACCCATGGCTGTCCCCTCTATCTGTTTGTAGAACCAAAAAAATCCAAAAAATACTAAAACCAGTAAACCACAACCCTCCCTCCACAATAAAGATTACACCAAGTCTATCACCATCCCCCTACATCCAGAGCACTTCTGAGAAAATAACCAATATCCTCAAAAAATATGACCTTACTTCCTGTTACAGACCATATAAAAAGTTGGCATCCCTTATCCGCTCTACCAAAGACCAACCACTTCCCCTAGACCTACCTTGCAGCTGCAAATTGTCCTACTTTGGCCAAACAGGTAGAACAACAAATATCAGGATTTCAGAACACCAAGACTACATCAGGTTTCACCAGTACAGCTGCTCTGGGCTGGCAGACCATGCCTTAGATACCCACCATAAAATTCGTTGGAAGAAAACAAAAATAATTCATCGCAGCAAGTTTAAATACGAAAGATTATTCAAAGAATCTTCAGCAGCTGTAAAAAAAAACGTTCCTAACCTCAACAAATTTAGGTGCATGAAACTACCCCAAATTTGGGAGACTTACATTATGAGAACTTCAGCCCAACTGCCAAGACTACCAAATTAGCCCACAAGAGGGCACAATTAGGACTTTAGGAACATTATTAGTTACTTGCTTTCTTCCTCATTTGCTTTGTGTTAGTGCCTGCGTGCACATGCCATATCTTTATGTTCCTGAAGATGGCAATGTGACATTGCCGAAATATAGAAGTTATTCATTAAAGTTACCTTTAATTAATATACTTTATATGCGTTGTTAATTCCGTAAACTAATTACCAGTTATGTCTGACCAACGTATAAGCCTTGCTACTAGAAACATTGAATTGTTGGCCCATCCACCCTATTCCCCAGATTTTGCTCCCTCTGACTTCTATCTCTTCCCAAAACTAAAACTCTTCCTTGCTGGTCAGCGTTTTTCTTCAAATCAAGACGTGATTGCAGATCTTACTGAGAACCACTACAGGGACAGGATAATGGCTCTGGAGCATCGCTGGAATAAATGTATTAGTTTTAAGGGAGATTATGTTGAAAACTAAAAATAATTTTGAAATTATAAATTCATTTTTTCATTGCTAGGCTGAGAACTTTTCAGACCACCCTCGTATAAAGAGTGACATAAAAACCTTGGAATAACTAATGAGTACTTGAACAAAGCTAGATGTTGCTGTCATGTTCTGTGTCATAAAGCATGTCAATTTGCCACCCCCGTGGCTGTTAGATTTCTTAAATGCAGACCAAACTTGTGGTGGAACACTGTGTAACAAAAACCAAGGTTTTTTTTTTTTTTTTATGTTGATCCCATATCCAAGAAGTTAAGAAACCTGTATGTGCCACGTATAGGATGCAAATGAGGATTGAGATAGAAGTTTTTTATTTTTTTATTAAGAGTTATAGTTTGGGAACACTTCCTGAGAAAGACTGTTCCAGAGGACAGAATAAAAGAGGAAGAGAAGAAACAGGTTCGGTGTTTTGCGGATGTGTACAGTACAGGGATCCTGAGCTGCTGCTTTTGTATTAACAGGTGCAACAAAAAGTGAAGGAATGATGATTGCCAATTCACTGGAGCAGTGACCATGGAAGTATCTATAAAATAGACGGTGCCAAAACATTACAATCTAAAATAAAGGTTGAAGTGAATTTGTAAGAAAGAGATCATCTATCATGGACGGGCATCAAGGATTTTAAGAGAATATTTAGGTGCACCATCCCAAACATGTGAACAGTATTCTAAGCACGTATGGATTTGGGATTTGTATATTATAGTTAGTTGGGTGTAAAGTAGCTTCTTGAACGAAAGAGAATGCCTAGTTTTTTTGGATGCTGACAGGGCTATTGATGTGATGTATTTATGCCAGAAGAGAAGAGAGTGGAGGTAAATTTTGATCCAAACAGAGATCTGATCTTGTCTGATGATTTGTGCATTATTAAGGGTAGGTGAGCTGAGATCTCTTTTGCGAGAGAAAAGGCAAGACAGTGTTTTGGTGGAATTGAAAGCGACAAGGTTTTCCTTGCCCCCATTGGAGGGTAGTATGTAGATCAATGTTTAACACTGGTTGAAGATGATATTGTAGCATGAGGGTGTCAGAGAACTGTGTGGTATATCAAACAAGTAGGATGAGTGGAGAGTACTATCATCTGAAAAGCGGTGGATAGAATTAGTAGTGATTGCAAGTAGGTTATTTATGAACAGGTGATAGGGACAGCCTTGAGGCACTCCAGCATTGATGAGCTTGAAGAGAGGTACCATCTACCATGACTTGCAGTGAACAACAACCAGAGAGAAAGTTTGCTACCTAATTAGAGAGGGTGGCAGGGAGACCACAAGATAGTAGTTTGTTAAGCAGGCCATGATGCCACACACACACATGGTCAAAAACTCTGGACTGCACAGGTTTCTCTGAACCTTTACATGGCAAGAGTCTGGTGGTCAGTACAGTAACGAGGGTATGAAGCGCCTGTGGCAAGTGTCTAACTTGTGCCCCCTTCAACCCCAAAATGGCAAATTTTGAAAAATTGAAATGTAACAAGTTAAATTTTACTAAATGCAATATGTTAATACTTACTATTAATCCCATCAAAATGAGTTGCAGTGTGTTGCAGAATCTGTGTGTCTATAGTGGCGTATTGCCGAAATTTAAAAATACAATATAAAATAGTGGATTTTTATATCTATTTATTTATTTTTATTTTTTACATTTTTTAGGTTTTGCCCCCCAAACCCCTAGTTGTGCCCGTGTTGGGCGCCTTTTTTCGCCATGCCCTCGTTATGGCACTGGTGGTGGTTGATCTGAGTTATAAGGTCAGCTGTGGATTTTGAATGATGGAATTTGTACTAGTGGTCACTAATTAATTGCTGGACCTCTAAATATTGAAGGAGTTGGCTCTGAAGACTTTCTCCATTATTTTGGAGAAAACTGAGATGATGGCAATTGGTTAGTAGTTTGACTGTAGGCTTCTGTTTGCCCTTTTTTTGGAATAGGATGGATATAAGATTGCATTCATGCATTGGGATAAATACCAGATATGTTTAATAAATTGTAGAGATGAGGTGGGATGGGTGTTAGCTCTGGAGCACAATATTTGAGAACAGTTGGAGAGATACCATCAGGATCAGAAGACTTTTTAGTGTTCAAGTTATTTAGTAGTTTTATGATTTATTTTTTTGTTGAAAAACTATGGGAGGTATGCAGTGCTTGGATTTTGGTATGATATGAGTGATTTCCCTTGGTTGTGTATGCAAGAGGTTCAAGGTAAAGAGTGAAGCCGGAAGGTCATCTTTATCTTTGGTTTAAGAAACCATAGTACTATCAGGATGAGAGAGCGAGAGAGAGAGAGATGGAAGTACAAGAAAGCACAAGTTTTGTTCAATGGCCTTAGCAAGGGATCAGGATGCATGGCTTCCATTTGGATAGGAGGCAAGTTTTTTTGCTTTTGACCTTTATGAAATCTGATTTGGATCTATTGATGACTGATTTGCATATGTTGTATGCTTTGGTATAAGCAGAGTTTGAAGCTGGAGTTCTTGATTCAAGCCACCTGCGGTAAGGTAAATTTTTTCTTTGACTACTTTGTTACATTTTTGGTTGAGCCAGGACTTTGAAAGTGGATGGGGATTATGGACTGAATTTTGGATGAAGGCCTTCGTGCCAGTGAGAATAATTTCTGAATTGTTCACAGCAGGTGTTGAGTCAGATGAGTGACAGTAGTCACACAAGGAAAGGGGGAATAGAAATTCCTGAGATCATCCTAATAGGCTTCTTTGTAGTGCCAGAGAAGGTGAGGTCAGGAGTGGTGGGAGGAGGATGTTCTGTTGTGAGAGAGGAGACTTGCACAAGATTGTGGTCTGAGTTGCAAAGAGGAAAGGTGACCTCTATGGTGTATCTGGAAGGAGAACTGCTCAAAAAGAGATCCAGAATATTTGGAGTGAAGTGGGTTATCAGAAATTTGATTAGGTAGATGTACTATTTTTATTAGGTAAGCGTTTTTCAATCTTGCTAAGCCCAAGGACCACTAAAATGCCTAAAACAATTCTACAGACCACTTAGTTATGTAATGTTTTTAAAAACCTATGTGTGGATTACCAACATTTGGGAAAAACTGTGCCATTTATAACATAATAAATCTAAAACATGTTTTGAATACATATGGAAACATAATTAAATTGAAAGTAAGTGATTAAAAGTGTAACATCATTGAACAAAGTTTTAATTTTTATTAGACAGATATGATATATTACTACTTACTTTTAAGGAGATGGTTGAGCTTCTTGCAGAGTTGCTGGATATCTGGCTCAATATTGGTCAACTTCAGTTGAAGATCGGCACACACTAAGACAATTTCTGTATTTTGTTTTTATTTGAAGGAGCGATGAAAATCCTTTCTCACAAAGATAGGTTATAGAAAACTGCATGATAATTTTCAATGCTTTTTCAGATAATTTGGGAAATTCACTTCTCACTGAAGGCGAGATCGAGAATCGAGCCAAACCAAGATCATGGAATTGCATTTCAAGTCCACTGTCACTTAAAAGCTCAATTAACTGTTCTTTTTTCAATAATGAAAGGTTGTTCTCATGACTGTAAACCTGAAAAGGATCGTGAACCCATAGAAATTTCTTATGAAAGTTATTCGGAAAATATGTTTCCACATTCTGGTTCAGAGTTTTGAGGGGGTCACAAACCCTTTCCAGAAAAAACTTAGAATCAACAAAAATATAATTTTCCACTAAAAAGGATTCCAATGTTGGAAAAGGTGCAAATTGTCTGTCTTTTACTTAACTGATCCATAACACTAGTTTTTTCTGGAATACCTTTATTTTGTCATGGGCATCAAAAACAGTTAAAGAATTTCCCTGAAGGAAGAGATTTATTTCATTTAATTTCAAAAAAAAAATGGCTGATTGATAAGATAGTGTTGATAACCATGTTTCGTTGACAAGAAGTGATGCAAAATCAGAATTGCGTTCATGTACAAACAATAAAACTTCGTGCCTTAATTGAAATAACCGTGTTAGTACTTTGCTGTTTACTGGAAAGCCAGCAAATTTCAGAATGAAGCAAAAGTTGTATATATTCACTGCCCATTTCATCAGAGTACTGAAAATAACCTGTTATTTAATGGTCGAGCCTTAATAAAATTAACTAGCTTTACAGCGTTGTATAGCACAGTTTTAAATTCTGGTGGCAATCCTTTAGAGCAGTGGTCGATATCGACCTCCTCCCCCCCCAGGGGTCGATATAACATTGTTAGGGGGCGATTTGGAGTCGATAAAAAAAAAAAAAAAAATAATAATAATAAGACATCATTGTATGGGTAATATTTAATTCGGTTAACTTGGATTACCTCCATCCTGAATGACAATGCAATTAAGAGTGAATCGTGGGAACAGTGATATGAATAGGACCTTACAGGCCCTATTCATAACTATTTTCATGAAGCAAGGTCATGAAAATAGTTACGGAGGCCAATCAAGTAGGCTAAAATGATGTAAATACCAATAAACGGATGTCAGTGGTTCCAGCGCTGTGGGAGCGGGATTGCAGCACGTGCACGGTTGCTTATTTGCTCGATTAATTCCATTTTAAGAAAACAAAAAGAAATAAGCTAGATATAGAATTCCATGGCGATTTAGGGCTGAAACCTTACTAATTTTGAACCCAACATTGCTAATCTTGTCAAGAGTCACGAAACACACCCTTCACATTGACAACGTTAGTAAATTTTATACTAAGTTAATAAAAGTCTTATTTTCATATATATATATAAGGAAGATTGTATTATTGTTATTTTGTTATCTAAATTAAATTTTATATATTATTTATCCCTCCTATCAAATATGTAATGTTAAGAAGGACGTCAAAAACATATCCCTTTGACATTAAGCCAATATAATAATAATATACTATATTATACATACAATAAACACTGTAACTATAAAATAAACAATCTAAAAACTCACATAAGTGTCTTTTTTTTCTTGTCCTATTATAATTACGTAATAGTAAAATAGAGGGGGTCGATAAAAAGTCAAACTCTTGAAGGGGTCGACAGTCGAAGTTTGGTGACCCCTGCTTTAGAGGCTAATGCTTCCCTATGTATGAAACAATGTACCCAATTCATATCCGGAGCTACTTCCTTACCTTAGAAACAAACCCCACTATGCCTGCCTGTAATGGTGCAAGCTCCAATCTAACAGAAGCCCATTCATTTTCCCCACTGGATCCCTTTGTGTTTTATGTAATTATCGAAAGTCCTGTGTAGCTCAGTGGAAGTGGCGCTTGCGTCTTCTGCGTTTGATAGCTCAAAGTTTGACTTAAGTTCAAGTGTAGTCTGACTGGAGGAACTTTTTCTAAGCCTTTTTTCGACCGGTTCCTGAGTTAGTCAATCTCTGGCACGGGCAAGCGGGTTTTTCCTCCTGGAAACTGGTTTTTCATCCCGTGAACTCAAGAAAATCGACCATAGTACCCACATTATTTCAGACAGTGACATATCCTGTTATCTTGTTAGGGTTAGGTACCAAGGGATGGCAGCACTTGTTTGTCAGCCTCTTCATCGGTGGCCACTATAATTAGTGATAGACATGAGCCAGCTATCTCTGATTGGCTACCGGTGGAAATTGAACTGCCCACTCAGTCTCCAAAAAGCTAGATAGGCTATAAAGGCCTCGCCTACTCCCTAGGGAATAAAAGGCGTTAGCTGATTTTTATTTATATCGAAAGTGAAATATTTCTTCTCCACTTCTACAGGATGACAAAGTTCTACAAAACAAAATATCGTCATGAATATAGTTATCATGTCCATATCTTATGTAACATATTAACTGCACATCGTTTCTAACATCAGTAGTCTCGTCTATTTGTAACTCATAAGGGCTCTTCTTAACTCTTGATTAACTGAGATTGTACATCACCTGCCATATCATTAATTCTGCAACCGACAGTGCCATTTGAAAGATAAATTAAATCAACATAGTTTTTACCACATTTTTTATAGCTGGAAGTAGTAAAGTTTCACTGATAGAATGAGGTATCCCTGTTTTCCTGTTCGCAAACTTAAGAGATAGGATGCTTCCAGTGCCTTGCTATTATTATTATTATTATTATTATTATTATTACGGGCAACTCCAGGGAGTCATTAGACTCATCGAGGGAGGCCCCAAATCATTTTCATCACAACTATTCGACATTCATACAGTATCTATCATACCTCGCCTTAAACTCATTCACTGTCACAGCATCCACCACAGACTCAGGGAGCGCATTCCACTCATTCACTACTCTAAAAGTAAAGAACCCAGCTCTAACACCTTTACTAACCACACTTTTGCCCAGTTTCCATGGATGTCCCCTAGTCCTCCCACAACCAGCCCTGTTCTCAAAAATATCTTCTGAATTAATTTTATAGAAACCCTTCAGTAATTTGAATGTCTCAATCATATCTCCCCTCCTCCGCCTATCAACCAATTTTTGCAACCCACAAATCCTCAACCTGTTCTCTTACGGTTCATTCCACAGACCTGCTATCATCTTGGTCACTCGCCTCTGGATCCTCTCCACCTCCTCCCCATCAAGAAGAAACCTAGGTGACCAAATCTGAGCACAGTAGTCGAGATGAGGTCTTATCAAGGCTCGATACAGAGGAACAATAACCTGCTTGTCTCTGCTTGTCAACGTATTCTTCAGCAACCAAGTGATTTGATGAGCTGATTTGGCCACTTTTGCAATGTGTCCCCTAAATTTCAATTCCTTATCCACCAACACTCCTAAATCTCGTGCCTCATCAATTTCCTGGAGCAGGGTTCCACCAATGCAGTAAACTGCCTCCCATCTTTTCACCCCAAAATGCATAACCTTACATTTTGCCACATTAAATTGACATCCATTCTCCCTAGCCCAGACCTCCAATCTATCCAAATCATCCTGCAAAATTTTGACGTCATCTGCATTCACTATTGCCCTACCCAACTTCGCATCATCCGCAAACAAATGAACTGTTCCTCTCAGATCCTTTCCTATATCATTTATGAACAAATTAAACAGCAGTGGTCCAAGAACAGATCCTTGTGGTACACCACTAGTCACAGGCCGTCTTGTGGACTCTACTCCTGAGTAAACCACTCTCTGATATCTCTCCATCAACCACCCTCCTATCCATCTCACCAACCCTATGTCCATTCCCATATGCTGCAATTTACTGATTAGAATTCCATGTGGTATCCTGTCAAAGGCCTTAGCAAGGTCCAGCAGAATCACTGTAAACCCATTACCCTTATCCAGTTCAGCCGTCACTGTGTTATAATACGTGAGCAAGTTACTGAGGCAGGACCTACCCTTCACAAAACCATGCTGTCCCCTATACAGTATCCCATTTTCTTCTATCCAATCTTGTATTTTCCTCTTGACTATTTTCTCTAAGACCTTGATAATGATTCCTGTTATGCTGATTGGCCGGTAATTTTCAACAGCAGCCTTGGAACCACCTTTGTGCAGTGGAACTATTTTCCCCTCTTTCCACCCCCTTGGGACTGACCCAGTCCTGAGGCTCAAATTAAACATAATGGTCAAGGGCACTGACAATTCTTTGGCCGCTTCACGTACGACACGAGCTGGTATACCATCCAATCCCACAGATGTATTGACATTGAGGTTCTGTAATAGACTAGTTACCTCTACCTCATTCATCACAATTCCAGTATAAGCTGTTGGTTCCTCCATTTCCGCAAAGCCACCACCTGGATGATATACTCTTGCAAAGTGCTCGCTCAGTAATTCCACAACATCGACTGATTCAGTTACCTCCCTACCCTCAGCATTTTTTAAGATCATTCTACCATGAGCATTTTTCCTTTTACTTGCAACATATTGAAAAAACTGTTTGGGATTCTCTTTAGCCTGCATGGCCAATTTCCTTTCGTAATCTGCTTTTGCTTTTGTTACCATCCTGGCCTGAGCTTTATACTGTTCATGCACCTGATGGTCACCCTTCTCCTTAAATTCCCTCCACAATTGTTTCTTTTTTTGCAGCTCAAGCTTAATAGTGTTATTCATCCATTTAACCCCTACCTGATTTATTATTCGGACTCTTGGTATACAGTCAACCATTGCCTCCTGCAAACAGTTCTTAACCACCTCCCATGCACCATCAACATCCAGCCCTTGCAGTTTTACATGCCATGGCATTGAGCCAAGCACACACCTAAGCTTGTCATACTTACCAGCCCGGTAATTCCACATATACCCTGTCTTAATTGTAAATTCGACTCCTTTAGCCACCTCCCAAGTCATGACCTTATGGTCACTCTCACCAATTGGTGGCAACATGGTCATGTTCGTTACAGCTACATTCTCAGTTGCAATTACTAGGTCCAGCACTCTCTGCCCCCTGGTATTTTCCAATACATGTTGCCGTAGATAGTTGTCCCTTAATAACTGCATAAAATCCAATTCCTTCCTCCCATGTGCCCTCTCCTCTTTCCAGTCAATGTTACCATAATTGAAATCACCCATAATAATTACCCTCCTTCCATTCATTTCTTCTATTTGCTTATGCATACTATTAATCAAACCCATGGTCGAAACTATATCTTTCCTATGATTCTATTTGCTTATGCATACTATTAATCAAACCCATGGTCGAAACTATATCTTTCCTATGATTTAATATCCCTAAACATTGCTAAAAAAATTCAATTGGCTTATTTTTTACATCACAATATTTAGTTTCTAAATGTCATCGGAGTTTCGCAGGTTTCATGCACTCATTTGACAACACTTCATAACACAAAACACATTGAGGTTTGTTTCTGTTCACTTTTATCTGCATACCAAGTAAACCCAATTTCCAATATGAACTTTTATATTTCTTGCTATATATTTTCTTTCAACTGCTTGTTTCTTCTACTTTAATAGTATCAAATTTACTCGCCGTTATAACACTTGTATCACAATTAGGGTTAGCGTCACTTGTTTCATTTGCTTTTCTTTTCAAAGTCCTACTTCTAAGCCACTTTTCCATTATTAAAAAATGTTTCCAAAAATATATATAAATACTGGGGTTAATTCACAACACACTTTGTCCAAGTATCACTTAGCACTTCTGAAGATATTCTGAGCCTTGGTTGAAAGAGGAAAACCTTCAATCATAAAAATCAATAAATAACAAACAATATTGAAATGTGGATAACAGATGTTTACTTCAAATCTCACAAAACAGCAATTGAAGGCGGAAGCAATAAAACCATATTGTTGTTCACTTCACCCCTCTTTTATTACTCGTCATTCTGCTGTTATTTGTTGGTTTTTTAAGTACCCATTTTATTTCAATAAGTTTTACTTATTCAATTTTAATTTGTTTTGTTTGGATAATTAAAAATATATATATGTATTTATTTAAGTTAAGATTGATACAGATTGAGAAACACTGTATTAGGTCATTACTTGGAGCAAAGACTTCTGCTTCTTGTCCAGCTTAGTTGGTCGTATTGAAATAGGGGAGCAAGTCAGAATTGTGGTTATGATCACCCAGGAGGATGATCTCACTATTTGAATAGCTGGATTGCAGCTGGTCATGTTTCATGGAAAGGAATGCAAAGAGATTTGATGGATTATTGGTGTTTAGAGACCAGTAAATGCAACAAATGAATGTTCCTAAATGGGATGAAGAAACCTTGAGCCAAAGAAGGTGGTCAAAAGTAGGAGAATCAAAATTAGACATTCTCTGGCAAGCTATATCCGATTTCACAAAGGCATAGGTGCTGCCCTGGTGAAAAGAATCGTCTACTGTTTAGTTAGAGCATTGGAAGCACAGTAATAGATGTCGCTGCAATCTGGGGTATTTTAGGAATTAGATGTTTGGTCTGGAAGATTGTAAGGTAGTGGTGAACAGAAGTTTTTGGTGTTAATGCCATGGATGTTAATAATGTGAAAGTGAATTTTTAGCTTGATTCGTATATTGTCTGGTTGTGAAGTGACTTTTTTTGGTGAGATTAGTTTGAGGGAGATTCATATTTGTCACAGTATTACCGTTATTGTTTATAGGAGTCTTCATAAATTTAATTGTGATTAGGTGGAAGGATATAATGGGAACATGCATTGAAAAAAAGATACTCATGCACGTGACTTTCATACCAAAAGAAACCTGTCTCCATTCTATGACCTGGCCTCAACAGTGCCTCTCCCACATACCACTGCTTGGACTCTCCTCCTGGTGTGACCTGGCAGAGTATGTGGCAGCAGGATTATGTGCTAGTTGACCAGGAAGCCTCATGACATGTACTGACAGTTTTGACCCATTCATTAAATGACAGCCAGCCTGTGTCACTAGTTTTTTAACTGATGTACCTTCAAGATGGAAGAGGTTATGGGTCTCTCAGCATGGCCTTGAAGTTATCAGTCACACTGCTCTGAGGAGAAGGGATGAAAAAATTGCTTTTTATTTCATATCCCTTGTATTACGGCTATTACCGTATTACCATATCACTATATCTATTACCATAGGCTGTGAGACTTGAGATTTGTCATTTATTTCTATATGAATTTATGCACATAGTCATTTGTTTCAGTGTTCAAGAAAGGCCAGCTTTGTCAGCTGCTTTTTTTTAATGACTTAAAATTCTTCTATTTCTTCTCTGCCAGAACTTTCTGTGAGACCATAATCATAAATAAGTTTGATTGTTCAATTTCCCATTTTGAAATCTATCTATCTCTCACTGCTTGAAATTGGCTGCCATTGCTTGTTTGAATACTGTGGCTACTTCATCTTGCACTGATTAATATTACTCAGATATGGCACCCTATAAGTTATTATTTAGCAATATCCTTTTTGCTTTTATTTTGATAATACCAGTTATATTGTTTAGGTACTTCTCTAATTTTCCTAGTAGTTCCTTTCTAATTTCCTTTTTCTTTTTTGTTGTTACAGTAGCTTACATTTCACTGTTGATATTTTCTTTGACCAAAACAGCAATGGATATTGTTTAACTGGATGACATACCATCCATGTTCATTCGTTTGTTGTTAAAGTGACATAGAATACAGTTCAAATGGCTCTATACTGATTGGCCAGCCCTTAATTTATTTAGAGGTGAATATTTAACAATGGAGTTCACTATGAGATGGTGAGAAATACATTGGATCAGAATCAATGATCAGTTCTCTATTCTTTATATGCTGCATAGTGAATCCTCCCATTTATCTAATTTTGATCCTTAAGCAACCCCAATAAACACTTTGGATTTTGAATTATAAATTTGAAACCAACCAGGCTGGCATAGTTTGTCGAGTGATTAGCATACCGCTCTCCAGCCAAAAGGCTGTGGGTTCGAAACAATCACATGCTTGTGATTGTTTGTGAAAATACTAGTGGTGGTGGGCGGTAGATGACGTTGGTGTATTTGTGGTTCATTGCAGTTGGTGTATTTGTGGTTCATTGCAGTTGGTGGATTGAGTGGTGGAAACAGAGTTGTAGAGTAGGCACCCTCCCTCAATGAGTCTTTGGACTCCCTGGAGATGTCGCATAATAATAATAAAATAATTCTGAAAAAAGAATTTACATGAATGTAGAAAACAATCAAAAGCTTTCATTATAGTAGAATAGCAGATTTTTTTTATTAAAATCAAAATATATTGTAATATATTTTGTATGTGAACGTACTGATGTACGTTCACATGCTTAGAAAAACATATATAAAAACACACTTCTAAGAAGTTTTTTATTATATTAAAATTTACTGTATGTTATAAAGAAGATAAGATTCTTATTTAATTCAACTTATTTTATTTATATTTTTGTTGAAGGCAGTTTGACTCCAAAACAATAGCTACTTTTTTTGCTATAGTTGCTTATAATTTTCAATGAAGTTTAATTTTAAAATTCAGTTTAAATGTTTGATTTCAAATGCGTACTTTTTCTTTCTAGGTTTTTCATGACTGCAGAAATGACAGTGGTGCTCTTTTCCATCAGTTTGGAGTTATGTTGAAAAATATCTTTGATACACAAGTAGGTGAATTATTATTATTGTTATTATTAACACCAGACCTCTATGGAGTCAACTGATTGTAGGAGGCAAACAAACACTGTTACACTCAAAGCCCATCAAACCATGCTTTAAATTCATTCGATGTATTCACCACAGTGTCAGGCATCTCATTCCACTCGCCAACCACTCTCCATGCAAAGAACTTACTTCTTTTGCCTCTGCTCACACCCTCCTTATACAGCTTCCAGGTATGTCCCCTTGTTCAACCCCATCTCCCAAAAATTTCTTACACGTTGACCCGGTAACAACCTTTTACCAACTTAAATGTCGCACTCATAGCACTCTCTTATTCCTCTTCACAGGGCATTACACACTGCAGTAATAAAATTACTATATGCTTGTGAATATGTGTATATAATAAACTTTCCAATATATCCCCCCCCCACATATGAGGCCTGTTCAATACTTTAGTAATAGAAGATTTGATTATAACAGATTTTTGCACCATTCCTCAGTAATTTACTTTGGCTATGATTATTTTTAACCAAATAAGGTGTATCTCACAACCATTGAGGTATACTGCAGGATCATGAGCATATGGACATTTAATGACTCATGACAGTTATATTTCATTGTTCAGTACTTGTAGTATAAATATTGAAAAAATTATTATTATTGTACAGTCACCTCCATAGGGTTCAAAGCTCATTGCTAGAGACCCAAACTATGCACACAATCTACCATACCTCTTCTTGAACCCATTAACAGACAAATCACTCAACTAACTGGCAACTCGTTCCCAGCTCTCCAAGCAAAAAATCTAGTCCTCACATCCCTACTAACCACAACTTTTATTCACCTTCCAGAGATGACCTTTTGTTCTAATCCCTTTAGCCAAGTTCTGAAACATTTTCCCCTGCATCAATCCTATAAAATCCTTCAACCAACTTCCAGAATGCACACACCCTCAATCTACCCTCATAGGGAACATTCCATAGGCTGCTCATCATCTCGGTCACTTGCCTGTGAATCTTCTCCACCATTTCCTCATCCTTAAGAGACCAGACCTGAGCACAGTAATCCAGATGTGGATGTATCAAGGCCTTATATAAAGGAATAACAACTTCCTTATCTCTGCTTGTTATTGTTCTTCAGTAGCTAAGTAATCTTATGAGCTACCTTAGCAAAATTAGTAATATGTCCTCTATACTTTAACTCTCTGTCTACTACCACCCCTAAATCTCTAGCTTCATCTATTTCCTGGAGTACAGTGCCATCAATGTCATACATGGCTTGTAATCTATTTATCCCAAAATGCATACCCATTATGTTTTGCCCATACTGACAGCCTATTTAAATCATCTTGCAGGCTGTCCACAATTGCCTTTATTACTCTACCTAATTTCGCATCATCAAACAACTGAATATTTTCTTTCAAGTTATATCCTATATTATTTATGTACAAATTAAACAGCAATGGTCCCAGCACTGAACCTTGTGGCACACTAGTCACCTGTTTTAGCCTCGCTTCTGTCCATCCATATACCACTTTCTGATATCTATCCAGCAGCCATCCTCTTATCCACTTAACCAGCATCATATCCATCCCCATTTGTTCTAATTTATGTAACAGAGTTCCATGTGGTATTCTGTCAAATACCTTTGCAAACTCCAGCAGAATTGCTGTATAACCATTTCATTTATCCAACTCTGCTGTTACTCTATTATAAAAAGTTAATAAATTACTAAGACATGACTGACCCTTCACAAAGCTATGTTGCCCCTCATGCAGTATCATATTTTTATCTACCTGTTCTTGAATTCTTTTTAGTCAATTTTTCCAGTCTTTTTACCACCATGCCTATGAAACTGATTGATCTATAATTTGCTACTGGTCTTAGAACCTCCCTTATGTAAGGGAATTGTTTTGCCCACTTTCCACACCCTTGGAACTCAACCATAGCTGAGACTTAAATTAAAGAGCCCCAGGCAGAGACAATGCCAGTTCCCTTGCAACAAATGGCATGTTATACAATCGCATTATGCGAGCATAGAAAAAGTAGGGTTATGTTCCAAAATCATTTTTTTTAATTATGTAAACAAAAGAAAACATATAAACTATGAAACAAATGCATACTATAAAAATTACAAATTGTACGTAAACTTCATAATGCATAAATGTTTTAGGCAAAATGAAATAAAGTGCATATTTTAATCATCACTTTCTTCAAAAATAACATTTCGTACATGTTCCTTATTTATGAGTGGCCAGATGTCGTCATCACTTGAAATCTCTTGGACATCATTTGCATAATTCTTATTGCTTATTTCGGCTTAGTTATCAAGAAGTAAGTAATAAGACCTTGCTTACCACCATGCTGGAATTTTTCAATGTGCACTATAACCACCTTCAATGGTTTTTAAAAGTTCTCCTGGGTATTTCCTGGCAGTTTCTACATCTGCTGATGCTGATTCTCTCTGGATTTTAAGATTATGCAAAGAAAACCGATTTTTCAAGTTTTTGAACTAACCTTTACTGGCACAAAATCCATGCTGAGAGCTTTCTTCTGAAGAACCTTGATCTTTCAAATGTAAACTTTGAGAGCTTTTTGTTTAATAAGATTTCCTTCCAAAGGAATTTTCTTTTGAGTGCAATCTTCTATCCAAATCATTAGAGATTTCTCTATTTTTTCCATTAGGATATCGCGTACACGAGCAACGCACTTTGCACTTACCGTTGATCCAGCAATAACACTTTCTCGGATTTTATGTTCGTTTTCTTTGATTGTTCAAATTGTTGATTCATTAGATTCAAAGTCCTTCAAACAACTCCTGATTTTCCTCCATTTTTCAACCGATCCAATCCAAGATTTTAATTTTTTTCTTTGAGAGAAATGAATTTTCTTTTCAATGTCGGTTTTTTCCCTTTCGTTGCAGTTTTAGTGGTCATTACTATAAAAAAATAATTTTTTACATAAAAAGAAGCATTATATGTTAATTATGTAGGTAACTCACCAGGAAATAAAGTGCTCAACTTGAAATTAACACACTTATGATTTTTAATGCGCTTTCCTGGCAGAAAACGAAGACAATTATCAACAATAAGCAATTTGTATGGTAAACAATTGACGTACATACATGCTAAAGGGTATTTCCCCTAATAAAAATTCGCTACGTATAACTACATGCATGATACTGGAAGACACAAATTTAATGAAGATAAAATTTGATTTTTAAGTCGCATGGTGAAAAATAAGAATATATGAAAGGATAAAGGGTTACTACAATTTGTAGACCGCATTGTATAAGTACCGCATTATACAAAGGTTGCCTGTAGTTCATAATCCAATCCCTTTCTTCTTCCTCCTTTTCTTCTCTTTTACCTTGCAGCATTGAGGGTTTTTCTATTCATTTAACTGCAACTGTTCACAAGGATCAGTTGGTTAGTCCTATGTGATGTATCCTATATCTGGAGAAGTGTTGATGAAATTGATGAAAAAACCCTGCAGTCCACACCTAAGACCGGCTAACCTGGCTATGTCTGAGAAAGATCCTAAGCTCCTCACATCGGTGACCGGAATTGAACCCAGGCATATGGTTGCGAAGCGCATAGCCACTCGGCTAACTGCGTGGACTTCTCATGTTATCCAATTTATTCAACAGTCTTCCATACTGTATTCTGTCAAAAGTCTTAGCAAAATCCAAAAGTATCATGGTGTATCCATTCCCCTCTTGTCTATATCAATGGTAACATTATGTATAGAATGTGTGCAAGTTGTTAAAACATGACCTTCCTTTAATAAAGTGAGACTGTTCATTGCAAAGTAGAGGTTATCTGTCAATCCATTTATGAATGCAAGCACTAACCAACTTTTCAAAAATCTTTGCCACCACCATTCCTGAGATACTGATTAGTTGATAATTGGATACATCGATCTTTTCACCACTCTTGTGCAATGTGATTATCATAAATTCTTTCCAATATTGTGGAATCTTCCCTATTTTGAGACTCAAATTATATAGCCTGGTCAAAGGAATAGCCAGTTTGGCTGAACACACTTTTAGCATCTGTGCTAATATCCAGTAAGTTCCTATTGGATATCAGAAGATATAAAAGAGGACCTTATATCCTGCACAGAAATAGCAGTTGATTGTGCAAGATACTGGAGGAACATCTGACCATGTTTATTGTATATAAGTTATGTATAGTTTCATTTTTTCATATTTAATTATTATTCACCTACTAAATCTAAGCTGATCTCATTGTATTGTATCCTAATTTTGTTGTAAATCATGTTGTACCACTTACTTACTACTGTATTACTTGTGTTTGGATACGAAATAAATAAGTTCCTATTGCAGAATTCTTATTCACAACATCTCCAGTACTTCCTCCTCCTCATACAGATGAGTTTACTCAAACAATGAAAAGATAGTGATGAGTTCAATGTTGTATATATCTGGTTAATAGCTTTTAAGCAAAATGGCTACTCATTAATTGAACAATCACTTATTATTAATTGAACAATAACTCTACTGAATTCAGATGGTATGAGAGAGTGCATTCTGCACTCTCTCATACCATCTGAATTCAGTAGAGTTATTCTTTCACATTCATTTCTTTTACTTGCAGCATAATAACGATCGAATTCTTTTGGGTTGTCTTTAACTTGTAGAGCCAGTTTCTTTTCATACTCAGACTTAGCTTTCCGTGACTTGTGACTCTTCTAGCCTGCTGCTTATAATTATCATAACCGATTATCACCCTTGTGCACACAGTATTCCTTCCTCATTATTTATTTTTTTATTTTTATGAATCTCCTGCTTAATTAGATTATACATCCATTTCACTCCTACACTATTTATTCTTTGAACTGTAGGGACACATGCTGATATCGCATCATATAAATATTTTTAAACACTTCCCATGTACTGTCGATACCATGGCACAGAACCCAGTGTATTCCTCAGGTGATCATAATTTCCTGCTTTGTAGTTCAGCATGTAACCTTTTCTGAAATGGAACATTCATAAACACATTCATAAACTTAGCCACTTCCCAAGTGAGTACCTTATGATCACTGTCATCAACTGCAGGCAGAATAGTTACATCTTTAACTGATCCCCCCCCCCCACGACACTATAATCAGATCTAACACTCTTTGACCACGAGTTCCTTCAGCTTGTGCTCTTAGAGAATACAGAGACAAATGTAAGAAAGCTAAACACTGTGTAAAACTAGCAAAACAAAAGTCATGGGAAGACTTTGGTTAGAATATACAAAATAAATATCAGGAAGGTAGCAAAATATTCTAGAGGCTATTTCAAAAAGCTCAGAAATGGAGGAAAGAGTGCTGTAAAAGGAATTAGAGATGATAAAGTTACATGATAACTGGAGAAAAATATCCTTGATGTATGGAGTAATTCAAAAAATTAATGAAACAAGCAGTGATAGCACAGTGGTTAAAAAAAAAAAAAAAAAACACTCAACAGGTATCCAATCAGGATTACATATATAATTCTATCCATACTTGAAGTAGAAAAGTCATCAAAAGCCTGAAATGTGGAAAGGCAGTGGAAGTAGCTGATATTTGACCAGAAATTCTTAAGTATTGAGGATATAAAAGTTTTGCAGTGGCTACAGTGAATAATTGAGAGGGCTTGGTCAGACGGTAGAATTCACAGTGATTGGAGTAGAGCTCTCATAATACCCATCTTTAAAAAAGGGAATGAAACTGAATGTGAGAATTAGAGGAATTTTTCTACTAAGTGTTCCAAGTAAGATTTATGCAAGCATACTTGAAAAGATCTTGAGGAAGATTGTGGAAGGGAAGCTTGTGAAGAACAAGCTGGTTCATGCAATGACAGCACAGTGGTTAAAAAAAAAAAAAAAAAAAAAAAAAAAAACGCTCAACAGGTATCCAATCAGGAATATATATATATAATTCTATCCATACTTAAGTAGAAAAGTCATCAAAAGCCTGAAATGTCTATACAAATGGCTGTCAAGATCAGATTTTCACTTTACAACAGATAGTTTAGAAATCATAGGAATATAACAAAGATTTGTATTTAAGTTTTGTAGACCTGCAAAAGGCATATGACAAAGTGCCAAGAGAAAAGTTATTTAAAATGCTAAGTTATATGATGTCAATGGGTCATTATATCAAGCAATACTTGGTCTTTATTTGAGTTGTAAATCAGCAGTTAGAATTGAAAGAAGTACAGGAAGATGGTTTGATGGTAAATCTGGTGTCAGTCAAGGACATACATTATCTCTTCTATTATTCATTATCTATATCGATCACATTATGAAGGAAAGTAGCATTAAACTTGATATCAAAATTGGAGATGTTAATCTCAGCTCTTTACTTTATGCAGATAATGTTATACTATTAAATAAATCCACTGTTCATTATCTGTATGGATCACATTATGAAGGAAAGCAATATTAAACCTATTTACTTACAGTTTTTAGTGAAGATGGTAAATTAAATATGGAAATAGACAACAGAATCAACAAAGCTGGTATGGTAGAAAGTAAACTGAATAAACTTATATGGAATAAAGAGAAATTAGTCAAAGCACTAAATTAGCTGTATACAAGACAGTGTTCAAACCAATTTTAACTTACGGATCTGAAAGCTGGGTTAGAAATAAAACACTTGACCAAAGTCTATAGACTATAGGTATGAGAGTCCTGAGAAAGATTAGGGACATGAACAGATGGCATCAATGAGAATATCATATTAAAAACAAGGCTATTAGGAAAGAACTTGACATTGTTAGCATCCAGGAATATGATAGTAGAACTGATCTCAGGTGATATGGTCACTTAAACAGAAAGGAAGATGAAAGATTAGCAAAACAGGTCTTCTCTGCCTTGGTTGGAAGGAAAAAGATCCAGAGGAAGGCCAAGCTATAGGTTGATTGATACAGTAAAACGTGTCTCAGAAGAGAGAAATATAGATCTGATAATGTTGGAGGTTTGACAGGTAGCAGATTGATTTGGAGGAAAATTGATAGGAAGTTAGTAATGATGTAAATTTTTCATGAAGTACTATCATAATATCCTGTACACTCTTGAGGGTATATGTCAGAAATTTGATGATGAAAAATTGTGGAAGGGAAGCTTGAAGAAGAAAAAGCTGAGTTCATTCCAAAAAGATGGACTCAGAATCAGTTTTTCACTTTATTACAGATAAGGATCTATATTCAAGTTTTGTAAATATTCAAGAGGCATATCACAAGGTGCCTAGGGAAAAGCAGTTCACAACACTTCAGTTATATGGTGTAAATGAGACATTATATAATTCAGTATGTAAGCAGTTAAAAATTAAAGGAGATATAGGAAGATATTTTGATATTAAATCAAGTGTGAGACAATGGTGCACATTATCTTCACTGTTATTCAACACACAGAAATCATGTTATGAAGTTAAAGTGGTATTAAATCTGATATCAAAATCCATCTGTTTTTTCAACTGTCTAAGGTGGGTTGAGTACTACGATCATGGACTTTAGACAATTTAATGCAGCTAGCTTGCCATTTCTCTGCTGTATCTCTCTCTCTCTCTCTCTCTTAAGGTACACTATCTAGCAATTATCCAGACACTTTAGGCTTTGGTCACCTCCTGCACCCTTTGAATGAGGCTTTCCACCAATGTTCAGCAGACATCAGATGGAATTTGTTTCTATTCCTCCATCAGAGAAGCACTGAATTCAGCGATAGATTGAGGATGTGCTGTTCTTGACCTCAGTCGGCACTCCAATTCGTCCCACAGGTGTTCGATGGGGTTGAGGTCAGGCCCCTCGAAGGCCAAGGCAGTCGTTTAACACCCATCTCTTCATACCATTCCATAACAGCTGCAGCTTTGTGGCATGGAGTATTGGTGTCCTGATAGTAACACAGGTCTGTTCCATAAAAAGTCCACGGTGTAGGCAGCACCTGATTATTCAGAATATCAAGATACTGAACTGCCTTCATGGAACCACAGACAATGACCAGTGGTCCCACTCTAAACCAGCTCAGTGTGCCTCACACCATTACTCCTCCACCACCAAACTTTACTGTGTGTACAACATGCTGGGGTAACAAGCGTATACCAGGTTGCCTCTACATCCTGCCATCAGATTGGAAACAGAGAAGATATTAGAAAGGAAATTGGCATTGTTAGCATTAGCAAAATAAGTGTTTGGCAGGAAAAAGACCCAGAGGAAGATCAAAGTCTAGGTGGATTGATGCAGTTAGAAGTCTTAGAAGCACTAAATGTTAGATATGATAATATTGCAATGCTCACAAGTAATAGACTAATCTGGAAGAAAATTGTTCATTAGAGATTAATCATCATCATCATTAAATTCCTGCCATGTACCCTCAAGGGGTGTACAGGATATGATAGTACTACATGAAAAATTTACATCATTACTAACTTCCTATCTACAATTTTCCTCCAAATCAGTCTGTTACTTGTCAAGACTCCAACATTATCAGATCATATATTTCTATCATTGAAGGCATTTTGTACCGTATCAATCCACTTATATCTTGATCTTCCTCTGGGTCGTTTTCCTGCCAACCTGGCAGAGAACACTTGTTTTGCTAATCTTACCTCGCCCATTCTGTTTAAGTGACCATGCCACCTGACAATGTCAAGTTCTTTCCTAATATCCTCTTTTTTAATATAATATTGCCACTAATGCCATCTGTTCACACCTCTAATCTTTCTCAGGACTGTCATATCTGCGGTATCTAGTCCCAGCCCTCAGATCCATAAGTTAAAACTGGTTTGAACTCTGTCTTACATACAGCTAATTTAGTGTTCCAACTAATTTCTCTCTTATTCCATATGAATTTATTCAATTTACTTCCTACCATACCAGCTTTGTTGATTTTATTGTCTATTTCCATATTTAATTTACCATCTTCCTAAAAATCGTGCCTAAACAGCTGAAATATTTTACTTCTTCCACTGGTTCTCCATTCAAAACGCAGTTGACATTTCCAACGATTCTGCCTATTTTCATTGTCTTTATCTTTTTATTACTGACCTTCATACCATATCTATTACAACAGTTATTCAATTTAGTCAGGGAATCTTGCAAACCTGTAGCAGATTTATTTAGAAGTATAACATTGTCTGCATAAAGCAAAGAGATCACATTAACATCTCCAATTTTGATATCATATTTAATACCACTTACCTTCATAATGTGATCCATATAGATAATGAATAACGGAGGGGATAATGTACATCCTTGTCTCACAACAGATTTAACATTAAACCATCTTCCTGTACTTCTTTCAATTCTAACTGCTGACTTACAACTCAAAGACTAAGTATTGCTTGATATAATGTCCCATTGACACCATATAACTGTAGCGTATTGAATAGCTTCTTCTTTGCACCTTGTCATATGCCTTTCCCAAATCAACAAAACTTAAATACAGATCTTTGTTATATTCCCATACTTTATCGACTATTTGTTGTAAAGTGAAGATCTGATCCTGACAGCCTCTATTTGGCCTGAATCCAGCTTGCTCTTCACCAAGCTTTTCTTCCACAATTCTTCTCAAGTGTTTCTCAAGTATACTTGCATAAATCTTGCCAGGAACACTCAGTAGGGAAATACCTCTGAAATTCTCACATTCAGTTTTATTTCCCTTTTCATATATGGGTACTATAAGAGCTCTACTCCAATCATCGGGAATTCATCCCTATGTCGAGACTTTCTGAACTATGCAGTGCAGCTGCTGTAAGACTTTTATACCACCATACTTCAGCATTTCTCATTGAATATCGTCTACTTCTGCTGCCTTTCCACATTTCAAGCCTTCAATGGCATTTTCTATTTCAAGCATGGATATGTAGTACTGATTGTATGCCTGTTGAGTGTTTTTTACCGCTGTGCTATCACTTTTTGTTTCATTTAGCAATTTTTTGAAGTAATTACTCCATACTTCAATGATATCTTTTTCTCTCGTTTTCATGTCACCTTTATCATCTCTAACTTCTTTTACAGTACTCTTTTTCTTCCATTTCTAAGCTTCTTCAACAACCTCCAGAACATCTTGCCACCTTCTTGATATTTATTTTCTATGTTCTTGCCAAAGTCCTCCCATGACTTTTGTTTAGCTAGTTTTACACAGTGTTTAGCTTTCTTACATTTGTCTCTGTATTCTCTCAGAGCACTAGCTGACTTATTTGCCAGGAACTTTTGATATGCTTTCTTCTTTTCCTTCACTGCCTCTCTAACTTCCTGTGTCCACCATGGAGTTCTGATTTTTCTATCCTTGCAGACAACATCACTACATACTGCTGGCTAAATCAATCAATGTTTTCTTCAAGGCTTGGCATTGAATCTCCAAGGTTTGGTTGCTGTTCTCAAACTCTTTCATTTTTTCTTCAATAACCTTTGTGTATTTTAGTCTACAGTTCACATATGAGAGCTGATCAACTTTTGTTCGCTTTAAAACTTTCTTACATGTTATTCTTTTCAATATGACATTCAATTTTATCCTGCCCAAGACTAAATACTGATCACTTCCAATTTCAAATTTCAAAAATGTTTTCTCCCTGATGTCCTGCACCAGGGAGAAAACATCACTATCAACAATAACATAGTCAGTGAGACTTCTTATTTCTTGTCTCTTCTCTCCATGTGAATTTGTGCACATTTTTATGTTGAAACATGGTGTTAGTAATAACCAGTCCATGTCCTGAGCAGAAATCCAATGGGTATTTGCCATTGTAGTGTCTGGCATAGTAGCTTGAACACCCCTTTGAGGATACAAATCAGGAAATTAATTGGTTGATAGCATTGATTGATAGTGCCACAAATAGAGGTAACCCTCAGCTGTGAGGTAAGTCTAATTGGAATAGAGGTTGGTGGCTCTGTTAAGAGATTTTGATACCATATCGTTGGGAGAGAGGAAGGATGATGAAAAAAAAAAAGTTTTTACTTGTGTGGACAAGTTTTCTGTGAACCAAGAAAGAAAGTGTACCGTTCATATGTGCGATTAAAGTGTCTAAATATTTTATTTTTCTGTAGTGAACTGGATTCTATGGTGCTGGTTGTTAAAGTGGAACAGGTATATGAGTAATGTTTGACCTATGTGGCCAAATATAAAATGCATAATCAATGTATCTTAGCCAGATAGATGGTTTTGAGGGCACACTATCAAGTGCATGTTTTTCTAGATGCTTCATATAAAAATTGGCAGTTAGAGAAGGGAAGAACATTGCTCTTTATATATGATGTCCTTCCAAAGGTGAAGTTATCACATGAATGGCAATATTGAAAAGATCAGTAATGGGGCGGGGGGCATTTTTAAGTAATTCTAAAGTGTTAGAAAGGTGGATATTAGTGACATTGAAACTGTGATATCAGTATTGCTTAAAACAAAATTTTAGATTAGTGTTATGTAGTGGGTAGAATTTATATACATACACGAGGTAGTATCAAAAAGTTTCAAGACTAGGTTTGTAACATGCCAACAGCTGGCAGCACAAGGCTGCATGCACAGTCACAGGGAGCACATAAGTCATAAGTCAGTGTGCTAAAAGACATCGTCCTGTGTACATCGGGAGCTGTGCAACTGATGCTATTCTGAACACCTGCGTTACCACATCTGCGATTTCATCATGAACAGCAAGTTAGAACAAAGAGCAAACGTGAAATTCTGCATGAAACTGGGCAAATCTGCCACAGAGATGTTTGACATGATTCAGCAAGTTTACGGCGATGCTACAATGAGTCATTCAAGGTGTTTTGAGTGGCACGCATGCTTCAAGAGCAGAAGAACATCACTGGAAGACGATGAGAGATCAGGAAGACCTTCAATGAGCTCAACCCCCAAAAATGTCGAAACCATTAGGCAATGTGTGCATGAGGATCGTCGGAGAACACTCCACAACATTGCTGCTATTGTTGAATTCTCGCGTGTGATTTGAACATGCGCCGTGTTGCTACCAAGTTTGTCCCCAGGCTGCTGACTCAGGAGCAGAAAGAACACCATGTGAAAGCCTGCCAAAAACTCCATCACCGTGCCGTGGATGACCCATCCTTCATGGCGAGAATCATTACCGGTGACGAAACTTGGGTGTATGGGTACAACCCTGAGATGAAGCAACAGTCTTCACAGTGGAAGAGCCCATCATCTCCACGACCGAAAAAGGTGAGGCAGGTCCGCAGCTTGACCAAGTGCATGCTGATCGTCGTTTTTGACATTCGCGGCATTGTGCATCGAGAATTCATCCTCAGGGACCAGACCGTCAGTAGCGAGTTCTACTGCCAGGTTTTAAGATGTCCTCCCTCAGACGCATGTGAAGTACCTTCTACGATTCGCACTGGATCTTCACAATGGTGTCAAAACGGTGACCTTTGAGCTAGATCTTCATCTTCAGGAAGAGGGCAAATTCTGCAGGAGCCAAATCTGGCGAATAGGGTGGGTGCAGAAGTGAGATCATGTTGTTTCTGGCGAGAAACATGCAAAAAACTGGATGCTCCGTGACGACAATGCACCCTGTCGCCGAGCTCTCCTCACACGTGTGTTTCTCGCCAGAAACAACATGATCTCACTTCTGCACCACCCTACTCGCCAGATTTGGCTCCTGCAGACTTTGTCCTCTTCTCGAAGATGAAGATATTCAGGAAGAGGACAAATTGCGGAGGACCATTGTGGAGATCCAGCGCGAATCGCAGAAGGTGCTTGACATGCTTCGAAAAGAAGACTTCCAGGACACATTCCAGAAATGGCAAGAACGCTGGGAGCATTGTATTGATATGCAGGGGGACTATTTTGAAGGTGATAGTGTGTAAACGTAGATAAATAAAGTAATTTCTCATAAACCGAGCTAGTCTCAAAACTTTTTGATACCACCTCGTGTATATATGTGTACACACACACACACACACACACACACACACACACACACACACACACACACACGATATTGGCACACGCGTGAAATCAGACGCATGCAGCTACTTAACAATAGAACTTCAACAAGGACTGTAGCTACAGTTCAAAGCTAACTGATTTTATAATAGTCGTTTTATAGTGATAAGATGTTTCTTATAGTGTTTACTTGCTTTCTATGTTCCCACGCCTGAAGAAGTCGGACAATCCGATGAAACATGTTGTGTTTTGAATAAATTTAATTGTTATTCTAGTCTTGGTTATAGTCAGTAAATATAAGTATGAACATATCCCAGTACTGAGTTAATACTACAAATTGCTATCATATCCCTTCTGACGGGTATAATTTCCATCCTACGAAAGCTTATGAGAAGACACTAAAGAGTATTGGACTCGCTATCAACAGACTTATCATCCTGAAACGTTGTAAGTTCTCTTCTATTATTCCTGAATTCTTACAATTCAGAGAAGCCATTACCAGTAAAAAAGCACACAGAATCTACCAAAAAGCAAAACTAGAACTTTTAGGAGAGAGGATTAACGATACCAAATGTAATTTAGCTGTTCTCTTTTCTCAAAAATCATCCTTAGAAAACCATTTAGCGACCTCCTTGGACTGCATGTCATGGAATCACGTTCAAGAAATAAGTACACATCGGGCATTAACATCTCAAAACTTAAACAAACATAAGCTTATCAGAAAGTTTAATTCGCTAAAGAGAACACAAGAACAACCAACCCCCTAATAATCTTCATGGAAGAAATAAAAAATTAGTGATAAACCATTCATCATATGTTCTAAATCACAACGAAGAACAAATTCTTAAAAGAGATCTCACTTTTGTCCTTGCGCCTAAAACTATTCCCAAGGAAATGTTTTTAACTAAGATGGAGAAAGCTGCATCACTACTTCCTGCCGCAGATGCCAGTTTACTTCGCATGGAAGCAATACTTGTGATTAATAATGCAAGACCTCCATCTGATAACATCTCCCGTGGCGAAAGGCTAGCGATAAAAAGTCTTAAGAACAACAGAGACATCGTTAAGTCTTAAGAACAACAAAGACAACAAGGGTGGCACAAGAGCCACCCTTGTTGTGGAAAAAGATCTGATCCTTGTGGTGGAACACAAGGTGGAACAGATTTCTGATCCTTGTGGTGGAACACAAGGATCAGAGTTTGAGATTTGGTTTCCAAATATCCAAGGATCTGACTAACTGAAATGTGCATTCATCAGAACCAACGTACCATGCCAGAGACTGCACATCCTTGAATCCCCACTGTTTAATCTGCTTTGGTTCAAAATTTCTCTATCAAACCAAACAGCCCTTTTCATATGCTTTCTCTCCCATCAGCAGTGACCTATCTCAGATCATAATCTTCTTACCAGACAACTCCCTCCAATTGGCCAACACATTAGACCTCTTCCTAATAAGCTCCCCTTTCAGGTATACCGTGGTTGTTGGTTCTCTTGATAACTCAGACCACAACCTCATACAAATCTCTTTTGTCATAGAACTACCTTCATCCACCAGTTCACAGTCTCATGTCCTTTGGCAATAGAAAGGTGCCAGCCGGGAAGACCTCGGTGACTGCTATTCCTCCTTCCCATGGTCTGACTACTTCTTCAGTTCTTCTGATCCAAACACCTGCTCAGACCAAATAACAGAAATCATCCTCACAAGAATGAGGACTTTCATCCCTCATTCCACTCCAAATTCTCAGCTACCATCCAAGCTTTGGTTCTCCAAAAAAAAAAAAAAAAAAAAAAAAAAAGTGTGCCAATGCTGTCAAAGAAAAAGCCTCTGCTTACTATGAATGGCTCGAGACCAAAACTCCAGCTGTTCACACTGCAGCTCACAACCATTATAAAAGAATCATCACCAAGTCCAAGTCAGACTTTAAAAGGACCAAATGCTGTAAACTCACCTCCTGCCCAAATTGCATTCACTCCTTCTAGTCCCTTGCCAAGGCCATTGGGTGCAACTCCTTCCCACCCAGATTTCCACCACTCTCACATCTTGATGGTACTATAGTTACCTCACCCAAAGACAAGACCAACTTACTGGCATCACTCTTCTCTTCAAATTCCTGCATTGATGATCTCCACACTACTAAGAATGGCTCCCTTCAATATCGTGCATAGACTAAAAGAAATCCGAAGAATCCTCAATAACCTGAACAGAAACATGGCATCTGGTCCTGATGGTATCCCACCTATTGTGTTATAAAATTGTGTCCCAGAACTGATACCTGTCCTATATTGCCTCTTCAATCTTTCCTATTCAACTGGCATCTACTCTGCAACATGGAAGCAGGTCTGCATCCAGCTCATCCCAAAGAAAGGTGATAAGTCAACCAACGAATTATGGGTCATCAACACCCAATTCTTGAATGACCTAGAATCATACCAGCTAATCATTGATCAACAGTATGGATTCTGCTATTTGCGATCTACAGCTGACCTTCTTGCTTTCACCACCCAACTCTGGACTCAATCCATGGAGAAACTCGCATGGTTGTCCTCGACATTTCAAAAACAATCTGATTAGATTGGGCACAGGGACCTACTTAACAAACTGCCATCCTATGGTCTGCCTTCCTCACTCTGCAACTGGATTGCCAACTTTCTCACTGGTTGCTCACTACGTTTCATGGTGGACTGTTTCCTTGCCTCAGATTTTCCTACCAATGCAGGAGTACACCAAGGTTCTGTTCTTTCACCCACTCTCTTCATCTTGTATATAAATGACCTGCTCTCTCTCAGACTTCCAATCCTATCCATAGCTTTACTGATGACAGTACACTCCATTCCTCCTTTTCATTTGACATACCTTGTAGTGCTCAAGTATTAGAATCCTCAAGATCTACCATGACCAGTGACTTGAACTCAGAACTCCTAGCTATATCCCAGTGGGGGCAAGGACAACTTTTGTAAACTTCAATATCACTAAAACTCAGTCCTGTCTGATCTCTTACAAGAAAGAATTCGCATCCCTCCCCCTTACCTTTAGTAAGGGGGAGGGATATCCAGACATGATCAGATTTCTCTACTCAGACTAACTTGTACCTTTTTGATCTTTCCTGACACAATTTGGTGCCAAAAAACTTGGTGTACTTTTTCACGCAAGACACTACTTTACACCATAACTACTAACTCTATACAAAGCCCAAATCCATCCAGCCTTGGAATATTGCTCCATGTTTGGGGTGGAGCACCAAAATTCTCTCTAAGATTGCTCGATTTTATCGAGAAGAGGGCAATCCAGCTAATTAATGATCCCTCTCTCTCTCTCTCATACCCACTTCAATCTCTCTCTCTCTTGCAGACATTCAGTTTCTGCCTTGTGTCACTTCTACAGATATTTTCATGGACAGCACTCTGCTGAATTGGCCACTATTATTCCTCCGCTCTCCTCCAAAATCATTAAAACAAGAGCCACTGCTAACCAACACCCTGTTATAGTCCATTTTGAAACTCACCGAACCAACTTCACTGCCTCCTCCTCCATCCTGTCTACTCCTTTCCTTTAGAAGTCTCCCCCACTCTGCCTTCTCCAAAGATTACAACCCTCAGCTGTTCAAGCAAAATGTGAACAAACTCTTCCTTTCTTCTACTCCTGTTACCCCACACATAGCACTAATGCACCATAGGTCTTGTGGCCTTTTGTGTGTGGATCAGATTAAAAAAAAAAAAAAAAAAAAAGGTATGTGTCTAGCCAACCTTGGGACAAATGAGTGCGAGTGTAGGAATGACTGTGAACAGCTGGATGCAGTTTCCCAAATTTCTATAATATTGACACAACAAATTTTTCAATACATGAGGAGTGGGGGTAAAACAAGGGGTCACCCCTGGAAGTTGTGTAAGAGAGTGGTTAGTAAGAATTTGTGGACTAGGTTCTTTGCTTGGAGAGTTGTGTGTGTGAGTGGAATGGCTTGCATACCTATTCACTGTTAGAGCATCCCAACTACTTTAGTTGGGATGCTCTAACAGTGAATAGGTATGTGAATAATAGGTAGTATGGGTCTCCCTTTTGAGACACCTTGCACAAAACCAACTGTCATTTCCTTTCAGATTCTCCACTGTGAGAATTTGGAAAGAAATGGCAACTCTCACTATTCAGAACATCCTTTGTCAGCCATGTTGCATCAATTCCAATGTGGAAAATCAGGGCCCCCAACTTCTCCAGAAAAGCAGGGGCCCTCATTTTCCACACCCTTTATTCCTGAGATTTGTATCAGTATTTCTGTACCTTTTTTTTTTTTTTAATTATTATTCTCATCCCCAAAAAAAGTGTTATGAAAAAATCTGGGGTCTTTGAAAATAGCATTAGATTCTAAACATTAACCCAAGTACAAGTCTAAATACATCCTAGCTGTCATTAGCCGAACATGTGCACACAAATGCATAGATGAGTTCTGGAACAATGCAACATACATTTAGAAATATTTTAAAATAACATTGATCTTTTCTATAACTACATAATAGTTGTCACCTTTGTTAGTCTATACTGTTTTGTATACTACTTTTATGTTTACATCTGAAGAAATCCTGTGCAGTTAGGATGAAATATTGTGTTGCCAGTTAAAATAAATGCTATCATCTTATTCTGGTGTTCTGCCTTATAAACTCTTGGTCACATACTCATGAACAGGTAAAGTCTACATATTGCTTGGAAAGAAGTCAATGGACATCCCCATGAGCAAGGTGCATCATGCCATGTAACAAGTCACATGTTTGTAGCCAGTATAAATTGGACATGATGCTCCTTAGTCAGTGCAACTGTGTCTGGGTGAAATGGCCATGAGAAGGGAACAGTTTGAAAGAGGTATTGTGATATAATGCCAATTTGAAGGTCTATCTCTTCAGAAAATTGTTGACAAAGTGGGCCATCCCACTTTGTCAACTTATTTCAACTAAAATATAAACTAAAGAAGCCAAGAAATTATATTCTCGGTTTCATATTTTATCCAAGTGTAAGTAAACAGTTTGCATGTAAAGTAACTTTGACTATGCTACTGGTATATAGAGGCTAATGACTTCACATCAATTGCCTTAGTATCCCAGAATACAAGGCACATATCTTTATGGACATGTTTAATACTATACATTATGGGAAGTGAATTCTTTAAGTTATAGTATAACCAAGTGAAAAATCTTTCTACATTATCTATAATTCAGAGTATTTTAGTGATAAGGTGCAACACCTTTGGACTACTTGTATATAGGAAATATGACTTTTGCATTACTTCAACCTTGGTATCTCTTTTGGGTAGCAGCCCTTTCCATGATGCATTGCATTATACATGTCCATAAGGATATGTGCCTTGTTAAGGGATACTAAGGCAATTGATGTGAACATATTAGTCTCTATATACAAGCAGCCCAGTTGTGAAGTTACTTCACATGCAAACTTTGTTTGCTTACACTTGAATAAAAGATGAAACCAAGAATTTAATTTCTTGACATCTTTAATTTATAGTATAACCAAGTGAAAAAACTTTCAACATTTCAAATCAGTGATACTATATGGAGATGGAAGTGGGTGTCAACTGCAAGTGCCACGTGACTGTAGGGTGATATGAAAGATAATATGTAAAAGCCACCATTCATCAGCCGACATGTTGAATGCGGAGTTCCAGTCATTGACTGGAACTTGAATCTGCACAAAAACATTTAGAACCAATGCTCACAACATGGGTTTTTATGGTAGTACTGCAATATGCAAGCCTCACATTATCTGAACAAATGTGGAGTGTCATCTTCAGTGGTGCAAAGAGCATGTACCGTGGATGTGGAAGCATGAAAGCTGTGTTATGGAGTGATGAATCATGCTACAACCTATACTGAACAGATGGATGGGTGTGGTAGTGGTTGTGGTGGTGGATGCCTGGTAAATGTAATGTTATGGTCTGTTTTTCCTAATTTGGCCTCAGACCTCTGTTTGTGGTGCCATTAACATTGAACTCCGAGCAGTATCTGAACATTCTGGACAGTGCATTGATTTCTACTTTATGGTGTCCATTGTCTCTTTCAGCAAGACAATGCACCATATCATATGGCTGCTGCTGTAACTGCATGGTTTGTGGACACAAATGTCACCACATTAATGTCCACAATTGACTATCTTCCACAGAGCCCTGCTTTCAACCCTATTGAATATCTGTGGGATGAACTAAACAGTCTGGTGAGATCTAGGAAAGTCTGCTCCACAAAAGCCAGTACCTCATTACCTTCCTACTGGAAGAATGGTCCAAAATTCCCATTAATCACTATCGTACACTTGTAGAAAATCAATTGATGTGAACTATAGATTGTTGCAGTCATGGCAGCAAAAAGAAGTTTTACATCTTATTAAGAGTGCCATGGCTGTTTGTTCCTCACACTGTGGTGTCTGTTGACTTCTTTTCAAGCAGTGTGTGTATATATACATATAGAGTGTCAATAATTAAACATGTTGCCAAATTCGGTAGACTAATCAGGAAGGATTCCTTGGAAAAAAATGTTAGTTTGAAATGTTGCTGATAGAGATTATATAATGGCGCTGTACAATGTAAAAAAAAGTTAAAATGTACAGATAAATGAATAACAAAGAATAAATGGAAATGAAAGATTAGCTTTGTGTTGCACTTATGATAACACAGCAATAAAATATTTATCAATTTAATTTAGCACAGTAATTATGGTATTACTGTTAATGGAGCATAAGTGTTGTCACAGACCTGTTGCACAACTTGAGCACATTGAATTCACCCATATGAAACAAGCCCTGGTTCAATGTGGCCACCCTTCTTGTAGACCAGAAATTGCATCCTGTACACAGCATTTTCAACAGCAGAACGTAACATGTCTGAAGGATGTTCATCCATTCACATTCCACGATACTTTTTAAGGTTTCCAAGTTTGAGACTGCCACAATAGACATTGGCCTTCAGGTAACCCCATAATCAAAAATGCATAGAGTATTATCAGGGGAGCACAGTGGTCATGCAACTAGAAAGAAATGACTAATCACTCTTTCTTCTATGGAGTGATGCTATGGAAGTTGCTGTACCAATCATGCTGTGGGGATGTGCTTCATCTTGCATAAAAATAGTCTCATCCAGACATTGTCATTACTGAAGTTGTATGATGACAAAACTATTCAGCATATTGTGATATTTCCATGCAGTAATGGAGCAAGTTACTGGTGCTTTCTGATGTCATCAAAAAAAGAATTGACCCTATTATAAAATATGCCGTGAAGCCACTAAATGGTAATTTTCGGTGATTGTGAGAGTTTCTGGAAAGCATGTGGTAATTCAGAAATCGAAATTCGACAATTTTGTGTGTTTATAGTCCTGATCACAAAAATGTGCCTCATCTCCCCCACAGAATTTTCCATGACCGAGCATCATCGACTTCCAGTCTGATAAGAAATATTAGAGCAAATGTCAGTCACTTATCATAATCATCATGTAGCAGCTTCTATATACACCTGATCTTGTATGGATAAAACGTAATAATTTTGCTCAAGGCTTTCCATACCATGGAATAAGACATATCCAATTGACCTGCTACTCTACAGGCACTGTAGAGTAGCAGGTCAAATAACTTTATAAGTAACACACCATAAGGTAAATTGAGGCACATGTTGAACACAAGCTATCAGTAGGAATACATTTGTGAATTTTCTCCTTTACTTCATAGCTATTATGATGCTAGCAAAACCGGTGTTCAACTTCGTTTTATGCAAATGTTTGGCTTCCTGGCTACCTTTTCAAACTTTTGTGGAATTCTTCTTTCCATTTTTTGATTAGTCTCTGTACCAAATTTGATGACATTCTGGTATTCCAGTTGTTAGATCAAGCTTTATAAGGCACTGAATAGGGGAAGTTTAATTATGTCCATCTTTTATATTATACATCTTTCCATTTCCTGAGTGACCATTCCCAAAAGAACCAAGATTTTTCGATTCTTTTATTTATGTTAATTTAGTAATTTTTATTACTTAATTAATAATTAGTTTTTAACAACTATACTTACAACTAAAATAAACATGAACACAGTGTTTTAATTTATTTCCCTATATGTAGTATTTTTGGCGTGTATTGAGAGGAGTGGCAAACTCAGGAACCACCCTGGGTGGCAAAAGCTCTAGCTATACCATTGCATATGCCATACATTATATAGTATTCAATATTGTACAAAATTAGATGACCCTTTCGTTCAGTTTCTCTTGTTTCTTTACAGGCTGCCCATGCTGTTTTACAACAGCAGGATGCAGGAAAGCCAGTGTATAAAGTTAAAAATGTCTCATTGAACACTCTGTGTAGCACCTATGGTGGTCCTGTAAATCCTCGTAAAGACCAAATGAAAAATCTGTACCGACGAGATCAGAAGTTTTGGAGTCGTAGGCCTCTCACCGATGATATGATATTTCATGCAGCATTTGATGTTTATTGTTTATTGCCAACTGTATATCAAACAATTCAGAGGTATTGCTTAATCAGACTTCCTATTTTCTTGCACAGAAGGTTCATTGTACTACTTCACAGTGTAAACAACACCAGAGGAACAAAACATATTATTTATTAAGCTAACATTTCATTGGATTTCAAAACAGCAAAATCTTAGCAACTCTGTAATACAGTTTTATTCTTCTGGCATTCATTATACTGTGAAACACTGCTGTGAATAATCAACATCAATGCCTAAGCTTTTTATTACATCTATAAAATACAGTTAATTTTTTAATTAAGTAGAAATATAAGAGTTCTGCTGTGATAGTTCCACTTGAAAAGTTTACATTATTAAAGTTTACAAAATTTTAATTTTGCAAGAAAATAAGTACAAACAATTAAACTCCAACTTTACCTAATAATTTATATGTGCTTCTCTGTTTCTCATAAGTTCATTAATTTGCTTAGGCATTGGACTCTACCTACCAACATAGAACATATTTTTCTTATTTCCATCTTGAAACCATACTTTTATAAAGTTATCCTTTGTATCATAATTTAATTTTCCACATCTTTTTTTTTACTATGTTCCACAAATTTTCTGTTCAGTTAATGTCAAGAGCCACTGAAACAATTGGATGTTGTGATTTTTGAGGAAATCTTTCACTCTTTTTTTGAAGTGTGGCATGGAGCGAAATCCTGTTAGAAGAAAGATGAGTTCTTTATCTTTCTAGATTTGTAGAACTACTTTTTTTTTTCCTAATAGTTTTATGTATTGATTACTTTTCATCATACCATCAACAGGCACAAGTGATCCTGGAACGTTGTGTAAAATGTAAAACAGCTCCCCAGAACATCTTTAGCTGAATGTTTAGGAACTTGTTGAAAGTTGGCATGAGAAGTCTTCCGAGCTGCTGATTTGCAAACATAGGATACTCGCTCTCCTTGGACAAAGAAATGGCTTTCATCTGAGAATATGACCTTCCACTTCTCAACAGTCCAATCTTTGTACACTTTTTTCCTACTGAGCCTCTTTTTCTTCATAGCCTTCGTCAACAGTTGTTTCTTTTTTTACTCTGTGGGCAGTCCTCCCTGCTTCCAACAATCATTGAAGGAGTGTCATGTCAGAAACATGAATCCCACTAGCTGCCAAGTTTCTATTTAAGTCTACAGCAGACCATCTTTCATTCATTTTGCTTTTACTGACTAGTAAACAATCTGAGTAAGTGTTGTTTTCCTTTTTCACCCACATTTTCCTTTTCTGTCAGAAGAAAAGGTGCCTGTCTCCCTCTTTAAAATTGCATTAATAGTACCCAAACTAACACCACACTCACTGGCAATTTGTCTTTGAGTCTTGGATTTGTGTTACGAAAGAGTACTGTTATGTCATTGCTTTATCTATATTTTACTGATTTATATCTTCCTATTCTATCTTTCAAACGCTAATCTACTTTTTCAGATATCAGGCCTAATATACTTACATCAAGGATTGTTTCCTCTTTGGATACTGGCAAATTTATATTATGCTGCACCAGCCAGTATCCTATATTTATAAGTGGTAAATCGGAATCGTAGTCAGGCATGACTCAAGTTTAGGTAAATAAAACATGTTTATTGGAATATCAAAGCAAAATACACTAAAGAAATTCATACATTCAATTATTGTCTCAATGCTAAATAAGGAAGCTCGAGTCATGAGATTAACATACTGTAAATTAAATCAAAGATTATAAAGCATGTAATACACAGTAACTGGAAAATGGGATAGATTGCAATTGGTATGTTAAGCTAAAATTCCCTTCTGCAAGCTATTCATAAGATGACATGACAAACATTCTAATGTTATTCAGTTGCTATAAATCTACAATCCTAATCTCATTATGCTAATTCAATGGCATACAACACAAAAGACTTCTTCCAAACAATCCTTCTTATATCCAAAAGGGGTTTTAACTATCTAATTAGTCTGTCCACAAAGTTCTTTAGAATAATGTTTATAATTTACATTCACAAATAATTTTCTCTCTTCTATGGAATTCTAAACACACAATAGAGTAATTCTTTATTGAACTTTTTCCAACATCTTTCAGCACCACGTGTACGTCTAGTTACCTCTTGTTTATTGGCTGTCCTTACGTCAGCGTTGGGGCTATGCTATCTTCATAATTACTGCCAATCACGGACTTGATTCTCTGCGTCTCAGGAAACATCTCTGTTCCTTTCGATGGGTCTATGAATTCTGCTAGGGCTGGAGATCTCACTTTCAGCTCTGTGTGGAATCCTACAGCATTCTCAGGAAAACTCGCCGTCCCATATCATAGCACTGACGCTTCATCCCCCTCACTTGAAAACTGACTAACTTCCGAACCAGGAAAATGAATAGACAAGGGAGGGCTGATACGGCGCTCATCCCCTTCTATTTTTTGATCAAGTGCCCCCTTTTTAAAGTCCCTTTTGCACACAACCCATATCTTTTCTCCCCTTGGGTTCATCCCTTGCTCTCCCCTTTGCTGTTATGCTCTTGTATTCATGGAATCCGCATCAATATACCTTCTATGTAAGCTACTACCTCCGGTGTTACGCTGGACACGTGTAGTTGTATACCGTCTATGAATTGTTACTTTATCTATCCGTCGATTCACAATCATTCAATACAGCTTAAGTGAGGCTTAAAATAAGTTAAATTATTTCTCTTTTAAGACATTCTCTAATTTGATCTCAATAGATTAAATACATAATACATGAAATTAATGCAATTTTATACATATGTGAAGTTTCACTTTAATTTCAGCTGATGTGCAGGTATTTCTTTGTCTGTGTAGTTTAGTATGTTAGATTCTGAATGAACGATTTCTTTACAAGATTCCTTCATTCAGGATCTAACAGTACATATTTTTGAATGCTTTCTTGGTGATGTATCCATTTTATAGTTACACAAAATGAATGAAACACTACGTATATCAACTTGTTTACACTATTAAAAATTCACAACATTGTAGAGACAGTAAAACATGCAACACTCAAATAATAGTGAACTAAAACCAAAACAAATCATTGTGAACTGAAACAAAAATCAAACCAAAAACTTGATGAAAATTGGCTTGTTTGGATTAATTTGTTCAGTACTGTATGATATTAGTAGAATTGTGAGTCAGAAGTTTTAAGTGTCAAATATTTTTGACTAGGTTAATTAAGAGCAGGTGAAGTTAGCTGCACTCTATACAACTAATCTAGTCTAGTCATGAAGATATTTCACATGCAGTGTGATGCTTGGATAAAATAACAATGGAAAGAATATATAATTTCTTGTTGAGCATAATATACTTTCCAATCCAATCCAAAAAAAAAAAAACTTGTTGCTATAGCACTCACTCAATTATATGACTTTCAAATGAATGCATTTTTCCATTATTGAACCTTGAATTGGTTATTGTTTGACTTCTGGTACAGCACCACATAATTCTTTCAATTATCCAAACCTTCAGTTACCACATTGGCAAACTGCTCTCTGCTGTGTTTCAGCAATCAAAGAATTACCCTATCTCTAATCTAGTGTATTGTGAAATAATTTTATTAATTATATAAGGAAAAATGATTTTTGCCATTGACCTCTTGATATTTATTATCCCATTGATAAGGTTTGAAAGTCTTGCTATCAGCTCTCACCTTGATATATGTTATTATACTTGCCTGAGAAAGAAGTGTGATGTGCATAATGGAATACAAGATAACTTGATGTGAAATCTACTACTCTATGTACAAGTAGCCTAATCATGAAGATATTTTACATGCGAACTTTTGTTTGCTAATTCTGGATAAAATAAAGATGAAGACACAAATATAATTTCTTGTCATGTATAATGTAAAAGACTTATAGAATATGCCACTGGATTTTTTGAGTAATTTTGAATCTCTTTCTCTTTGGACGGGTGTGTACTTTCAGTTTAATTTATACACATTTGAGGATATTGGATTTCTAGTGAAATCTTTTCATTTGTCTGTTGGTTTATGTGCATTCTTAGAGATGCACTCCTAATGATATCCTCATGTATACTGTTATTCTGTTAATATTTTATTGAAACAATTTTTATTCCACAAGTTTTTAAATGACCAAAGATGTCAATAAAATGTTTGTAAATGATACATGGATCACATGTTATTTGATCCTTCCAAAAAAAATATCAGTTTTATGTACATTAGAGAAAAGAGAAGTTTCTCAAGAAAGAAAAAAATAATTAATCAGATTCAATCAAAGAATTAGTTATATATAACCAAATAAATGTAACTTAATTATACATTTTTGATTCAGTAATTTTGTTTTTGTAAATTGAATTATTTGCACTGTTCTCTTTTAATAATTAGGATGCTAAAGCCTAGTTCTCTTCATATGCTAGAAGAGTTATGCCTGGAACAGATATTGGCATATATTCATCCTGATGAAGTGAAAACTAAAAAAAAGCAGCGTAAGATTGATATGGAAGTATCAGATCTCAAACAAAAATTGAATTGTACTTCAGTTAAGCAGATTATTCTTAGCAACAGGGAAATACGTCTGTTAAGGTTAGTTTATGTTTAAAATTTGCATTATCCAGCACTTTGAGGAAATAAGAAAAATATTTTATCAAGTATTTGAATTGTCTTAAGTTGGTTACTTTACAAGATTTTTTTATTGCACAGGTTAATACATTTTATGCCTTTTTCCTACCATATTATGATTTTGTAACATGTCAGTGCAGTTTAATTAGAATTAAGCATTAATTTGATTAGTTTGCTTTTGTGTGGATTATTGGCATTCATCTTGTGCCATCTACCTCTAGGCCGAAATTTAGAAATTTGAATAAATTTAAGAAAAATAAATTAACTCAGTCAGTAAAATTGTTTGTTTGATTTCTCTTATTTCTGATGTCTGTGACGTTCATAAATAAACTTAGCAAATCATTAATTCATTTCTGAGTCTATAATTATCCAGACTCCCAGACTTGCACATTCCTTCCCTTGCACATTCCAGATGAGATGGCTTAAGATGTAAGGGAAGTAGTTTTGTCTGGGGAAAATCTGAGTTGTGAACATAGCATCACATTGCTATGCTGACCATCCCCTACATAACATTCATTATTGCTTCCAACAGTCATTGTCCTCCTTGTGCTCTGTCTTCTCACCTCATTTCTCTGTCTATCTTACATTCCTGTTTTCTCTCTCTCATTCTTATCATGGTATGCTTCTTTGCACTCGCAAGTGCTTCGTTTTCACCTGTTTCATTTCTCACTATTCTTTCTTATTACCTCTTACTTCCTCTGGTCTTTTGTTCATGTCGTGCATTACTCTCCCTTCTAGAAGCTGTCTGTAATTGCTTAAATCCTATCGTTTAAATGTAATCTATTACTTTTTATACAATTCTGTCCATCCCATGGATTCATCCCACACATTAACAAACTGCACTCTTTTCTTCTTGCACAGTTCTACCAAAATACCATTCATAATTTTTGTTTTGCATTCAAACTCATCATTGTCTACCTGGGAAACTTACTAACTTTCCTAATGCTTTACTTTCTTATTTACTTTACTTTTTTTCTTATTTACTTTCATTTTCTTAGTAATGTCAGTTGTTATTATTATTGCAGCATCTTCCATGGAGTTAGCATGCTCATTGTGGGTGGTCCACTTTTGTATTAGGAGTACTTCATAATACAAAATGATAGTGGAAGAGACTGAAAAACTTTGCTGAAGAAGTGAAAGAAAAGAGTGAAAAAGGTATGTTGATGTATAATGTTCAACTAGTTGAACAAATAATAAAGACATATTTCATGGGAGCAAAGAGTCACCATGTGACTTGAGGCTATAGACAAGCAGGTGGAACAAGTGAAACAGATTATTCCTCAACAAGTTGCCAAACTTGCAACTGCCATCATGGAATACAGAATGAATAACGCACAAGGGTTCAGCAATACACGGACAATATCAAGGCAAATGGACATGTCATACTCAACTGTGTGGAAAATCCTGTGTCAAATGCTGAGGTTTTTTCCCTACAAGATCTCTATAGTTTCTGCATCACCATGAAGCATAGTGATGCAGAAACTAGACTACAGTTTGCCCTGACGTTCTTTGCTTGAATGGAGGTGAATGATGTATGGGCCATGGAAGTTGTTGCGGAGTGATGAGGCATATTTTTATCTGAACGGTAGTATTAACACACAATCGCCACATTTGGGTTGCAAATCGTGTTCCATCAGACCCCTTTACACTCACTGAAAGTCATTGTGGTGTGGTTTCATTGCATTGTTTATTATCAGTCCATACTTTTTCGAAGAACTATGCCCAACTGACAGGACCAGTAACTTGTACCATCTCTGCTGTAAGGTATCAAGAGATGCTGCACAACTTTGTTGTTCTGCAGCTGCGATAAGATGCCTTAACTCTACCATATTTGTGCGGGATGGAGCACCACCTCACATTGGATTATCTCTACAGGGAATGTTACAGAAACACTTCACAGAATGCAGAGTAATTAGTCATGCATTTCCCACAGCATGGCAACCTCATTCAGCTGATTTCAACCCCTGTGAGTTTTGGTTGTGGGGCCATTTGAAATGCATAGTGTATGAAGGACATGTTCCTAATTTAGCAACCTTGAAAGACAGAATAACGCAGCTTGTGAGGCAAATCAATGCAGATCTGTTGTTCCAATGTAGAAATGTCATTCACAGATTGCAGTTCTTAGAACATCTGAAAGGACATATTGAACCACATCTATAAGTTATGCAAACTTACAGGTGTGGGCTCTGAACATCTCCAATTTATGACTACCCTGTGTACACACACAATGGACAAAACATTACAGATTCTTGCCCAATAGCATTGGTCCTCCTCTAGCATGAATAATAGCCTGTACTCTCAGAGGCATTGACTCCACCAGTTGCAGGAGGTAATTCCAGCCATGTCTGTGGCAGCATTGTCCACAACTGTACCTTTTTAGATGTTAGTCCTGGATATATGGATCTGATGTCTCACTCTATGGCATCCCAGAGAGATTCGATGTAAATCCAGGGGGCCACTGAATGGTCCCAAACTCAGATTAGTGTCCCTAGAGCTATGTGCAGGTGGTTGTGTCCTGGTGAGGCAGCATATTGTCCTGCTGAAATAGACAATTGCAGACTGCTTATGACATGCTTCCTCTGAACTTTTGACAAAAGGATATTTGAAAAATCTTCATTAGTCTTGATACTAATAGGCTCCTGGTTCAGACAGATGCTGTCACTCCAGTTGTGCTCAAAAATTGTGATCCTGAATTAATATAATCTCCATGGAGTCAAGACTCATCATGGGAAGTATTGCCTATATAAGGCATCATATTCATCCAGAATCTACCAAACAGCATAAAAGCAAGCCTTTAGTAGCCTGTACCTAAAAATTTTGAGACATAAGTTTGTCACCACACTTTTACCATTATTCTTACCTTGGTGCTCTTAATAGTAATGAAGTTCATCAGTAGCCAGCTTTTTCACTATGTGAAGGCACATGAATTAATTCTTCTTCTTCATGTAGCCTCCTCAGTGAGAGGGTGCAGAACCATATCCTTCCAGTTTTTGCTGTTGGTGGCTTTCCTTTTTGTTTCTGTATAGCCATGTGATCCTGTCGATGATCTTCAAGCCATGTCCTTCGTTTTTTGCCTCCTGATCCTTTTCCCATAATTTTTCCTTCTGAAACTGTTAGTATCTTCTGTCCTGCTGAACCTCTCGGTACATGTCCTGCCAATCTCATCTTTCTCTGGATCATTTACTGTAATAAAGATCTCTGTTGGACATCTGTATTTGTCGCATGTTCTGTCCATGAGATTTTCAGAGCTCTCCTATAGTACCACATTTCAAAGGCTGGTGTGAAAATTGGCCATACTGATGTTCTTATCATTCTTTTCTTTGTCTCGTTACTCACAGAACTTCTGAGCAGATCTTTATTTTTCCAGAATGCATCCTTAGCTATGGCTGTTCTTATTTTTATTTCTTTATCTTGCTTTCCATCTGCAGTAAAGTAGATGCCTAAATATTTGTATTCTGTTGTTGTATGTTCAATTTTCATATTGTTTATGAATATTTCTGGCTCGGGTCTGCTTTCTTTTGAGATTTTCATAAATTTGGTCTTTTTTGCATTTATATCTAATCCAAATTCTTTACCTTCAATTAGTAGCTGCAGTAATTTGATTAATTTTTTTCTGTTTTTTGCTATTAGAATGGTATCATCAGCATATCTAAGATTGTTGCATTTTATACCATTGATACCAATTCCTTTTTTTTGTTTTTCAATCTTTTTCATCACTATCTCATTATAGATATTAAATAGAGTTGGTGAAAGGATACAACCTTGTCTAACTCCTTTTTATTTTCGCTACACTACAGAAGTCTCAGCATTAAACAGCTGCATTTTCTGTTTGGTGTAAATCATTTTTATAATCTTAAGTACATGATCTTCTATGTCTAATTTATCTAATATATTGAACATTTTATTATGTTTTACCCTGTCAAAAGCCTGAAAGTCTATGAAGCATATGTAACTTTCAAGTGATCTTTCTATTAGTATTTTTAGTTCCAGAATAGCATTAATGGTTCCCATTCCTCTTCTGAAGCCTTTCTGTTGTTCACTCAATTCACTGCTTAAGATTCTTTCAATTTTTTTGTTAACAATGGTTAAAATAATTTTAGATGCATGGGATATTAGGCTCACAGTTCTGTAATCCTCATAATTTTGTGCATTATTTTTCTTTGGAATTAGTATGCAGATAGATGTAAAAACTTCAGGTAATTGTATTGTTTCATAGATGTCCTGAATGGATTCCACTAAATAGTTGTTATTATTGCCAGTCAACGCTTTCAGCAGTTCAGCCAGAATATTATCACACCCAGGGGATTTATTATTAGGAAGATTCTTACTTACGTGTTCTACCTCTTTTCTTGTGGGTAGAGTGGTATCTGTTGTTATATTTAACTTAGGTGTCGTGAATCATCTAACATGTTACCATTATTATCATCATCATAGAAATCTGATAAGTACTCAACCCATCTTCCATTTATCTTTTCCTTATCAATGAGTATGTTTCCATCTTTGTCCTTGATGTTATTAGACTGTGTACGTTTTGCTTTTCCATTAAGTTCTTTCACTTTCAGGAATGCTTCTCTGGTTTTGTTTCTATTTTGTAATTCTTCTATCTCATTGCACTGCCTATTTATCCAGTTTTCTTTCAGTCTTTTACATAACTGTTTGATTCTTTTATCCAATGTTTTATATCTTAACCTTTCTTCTTCATTTGCTCCTCTTTTCCATGTTCTTCTTTCATCAATAAGGTGGATTACCTCTTGAGTTATCCATGGTTTTTTCTTGTTTATTGATGTGGTTTTTAGCAGATGTTATTATAGCTGCTTGTAGTCTATTCCACTGAGAGGGTTCATTTTCGTTTTGCAACTGTGCAGACAGCAGTTCTGAAATATTTTCATTAAATTTTGATTTTACTATCGGATTTTGTACCATTTACAAATCCCATTTTAGGGGTTGACTTCTTTTAATTTTGTTTTCAGGAGAATATTCATCTTCATTAAGACCAGTCTATGATTAGATCCACAGTCAGCACTTGGCATCACCTTTGAGTTCTGTATTCCATTGAAGTAACGTTTACTGATTACAATATAGTCTAATTGGTTTTTGTATTTTCCATCTGGACTTTGCCATGTGTCTCGTGCTGTTGGTTTTTGCTCAAAATAAGTGTTAGTTATGATAAGACTATACTTGTTGCAGAAATCAATCAGCTTTTGTCCTCTCTCATTCCAAATTCCAAGTCCAAATGGACCCACATATGTAGATGTTCTCTCTGATCCAACTTTTGCATTCCAGTCACCTATAGCTCAAATAACTCTATCTTTCTTGCCTCCGACTTCCTTTATACACCATTCTATTTCATCATACATGATATCTATTTCTGCTTCCTCATTCTGTTCTGTAGGAGCATATATTTGAATGATCAGCATAATCTCTAGGTTTAGATTTCACTAGAATTGCCATTACTCTATCTGATTTTTTGATTATACGGATAACGTTTTTATTAGTTTTCTTCTCTACAATAAATGCTACACCTCTTCTTGATATTTCACCACCTGACATGTATATTTTATATATCTTGCCATTTGGAAGTTTCAACTCAAAATCTGATGGTCTTTTCCAAAAAGTTTCACTTATTCCTAGTATACTAATATTCAATCTCTCCATCTCTCTCATCACATTAGCCAATTTCCCACATTTATATCAATCCTCTTACATTCCAATGCAAGGGGGTGCTTAAGGGTCAAAGCTATATAACTGAGGAGACCTCCACATAGCCTTTAAAGAAATACGGAGAACCGACCAGAGCTTCTGACCTAATGTCCAATCCACACCTTCTCGTGGTGCACCCGGTTGGGTATCTACTTGGATACTGAACGAACGAGGATGGACTGGCAATTTGGGATTTAGCCGACCAAATTGTATTCTTATTGGTTAAACCAAAATAAAAAATGATGGTACAACATGACAAAATTTCATGCCGGCTGGGGCGTCGCCCGTTTTACATTGTTTTCGCGAGGGAACCAGGGCGAACAGCGAAAAGTCAGCTACTGGAACAAATCTGAAAACAAACCCCAACTCAACATCACCAGAGTTAAAGATCGGTACTATCAACGTAAGAAGCCTGAATGGCAAAGAAATGGAGCTAGCTGAGGAATTAGATAAGTACCAGATCGACATAATAGGGGTGACTGAAACAAAAAAGTCCAAAACTAGTGAGATCTTTCTGAGCAATAAATACAAAATGTTATATTCAGGCAATGACAATCAAGGAAAAGGAGGAGTAGCCATAGTATTCGACACAAAATATGAGGCTAATCTTCTTGAATGGCAGTCAGTCTCAAGTAGAGTAATGTGGGCAAATATGAGAATGGGGGAACTGGACAATGAGACTTATTTGTGCCTATGGTCCCACAGAAGGTTCTACTAAGGTAGAAGTGGAGGAATTTTTTGATGCTTTAGAAAAAGCAACTGACACAATGAAAAAGGAAAAGTTGGTCCTTGTTGGGGAACTAAATAGCAGAGTAGGAAATGATTGTGAGACACAGAAAAATATTTTGGGAAAATTTGGAGAAAAGAGCAAAGCTAATAATAATGGCAAATATCTGTTAGATTTCTGCTCAGGACATGGACTGGTTATTACTAACACCATGTTCCAACATAAAAATGTGCACAAATTCACATGGAGAGAAGAGGCTAGGAATAAGAAAAGTCTCATTGACTATGTTATTGTTGATAGTGATGTTTTCTCCCTGGTGCAGGACACCAGAGTGTACAGAGGATTTGAAATTGGAAGTGATCACTATTTAGTCTTGAGCAGGATAAAATTGAATTTCATGTTGAAAAGAATAACATGTAAGAAAGTTTTAAAGCGAATAAAAGTTGAGCAGCTTTCAGATGTGAACTGTAGACTAAAATACACAAAGATTATTGAAGAAAAAATGAAAGAGTTTGAGAACAGGAATCAAACCTTGGAGATTTAGTGGCAAACTCTGAAGAAAACATTGATTCTGCCAGAGAGTCATGTGGTGAGGTTGTCTGCAAGGATAAAAAAAATCAGAACTCCTTGGTGGACACAGGAAGTTAGAGAGGCAGTGAAGGAAAAGAAGAAAGCATATCAAAAGTTCCTGGCAAATAAGTCAGCTTGTGCTCTTAGAGAATACAGAGACAAATGCAAGAATGCTAAACACTGTGTAAAACTAGCTAAATAAAAGTCATGGGAGGACTTTGGCAAGAATATAGAAAATAAATATCAAGAAGGTGGCAAAATATTCTGGAGGTTGTTGAAGAAGCTTAGGAATGGAGGAAAGAGTGCTGTAAAAGGAGTTAGAGATGATAAAGGTGACATGAAAACAGGAGAAAAAGATATCCTTGAGGTATGGAGTAATTACTTTGAAAAACTGCTAAATGAAACAAGCAGTGATGACAACACAGTGGTAAAAAACACTGACCAGCATGCAGTCAGGAATACATATCCATACTTGAGTAGAAAAAGCCATCAAAGGCTTGAAATGTGGAAAGGCAGCAGGAGTAGATGATATTTGACCAGAAATGCTGAAGAATGGTGGTATAAAAGTCTTACAGTGGCTGCACTGCATAGTTCAGAAAGCCTGGACAGAGGGACGAATTCCCAATGATTGGAGTAGAGCTCTCATAGTACCCATATATAAAAAGGGAAATAAAACTGAATGTGAGAATTACAGAGGTATTTCCCTACTGAGTGTTCCTGGCAAGATCTATGCAAGTATACTTGAGAAACGGTTGAGAAGAATTGTGGAAGAAAAACTTGGTGAAGAACAAGCTGGATTCAGGCCAAATAGAGGCTGTCAGGATCAGATCTTCACTTTACGACAAATAGTCGAGAAAGCATGGGAATATAACAAAGATCTGTATTTAAGTTTTGTTGATTTGGAAAAGGCATATGACAAGGTACCAAGAGAGAGAGAAGCTATTCAATACACTGCAGTTATATGGTGTCAATGGGGCATTATCAAGCAATACTCAGTCTTTATTTGAGTTGTAAGTCAGCAGTTAGAATTGAAGTACAGGAAGATGGTTTAATGTTAAATCTGGTGTGAGACAAGGATGTACATTACCCCTCTGTTATTCGTTATCTATATGGATCACATTATGAAGGAATGTGGTATTAAACATGATATCAAAATTGGAGATGTTAATGTCAGCTCTTTGCTTTATGCGGATGATGTTATACTTCTAAATAAATCCGCTACAAGTCTGCAAGATTCTCTGACTAAATTGAATAGCTGTTGTAATAGATATGGTATGAAGGTCAGCAATAAAAAGACAAAGACAATGAAAATAGGCAGAATCATTGAAAATGTCAACTGTGTTGTGAATGGAGAACCTGTGGAACAAGTAAAACATTTCAGCTACTTAGGCACGTTTTTTACTGAAGATGGTAAATTAAATATAGAAATAGACAACAGAATCAGCAAAGCTGGTATGGTGGGAAGTCAGTTGAATAAATTCATATGGAATAAGAGAGAAATTAGTTGGAACACTAAATTAGCTGTATACAAGACAGTGTTCAAACCAGTTTTAACTTATGGATCTGAGAGCTGGGTCAGAAGTAAAACACTTGACCAAAGACTAGAGACTGCAGATATGAGAGTCCTGAGAAAGATTATAGGCGTGAACAGATGGCAATATCATATTAAAAACGAGGATATTAGGAAAGAACTTGACATTGTCAGCATCCAGGAATGCGTTAGCAGAGCTAATCTCAGGTGGTATGGTCACTTAAACAGAATGGGAGAGGAAAGATTAGCAAAACAAGTGTTCTCTGCCAGGTTGGCAGGAAAATGACCCAGAGGAAGTTCAAGATATAGGTGGATTGATTCGGTACAAAGTGCCTTAGACGATAGAAATATAAGATCTGATAATGTTGGGGTCTTGACAAGTAACAGATTGATTTGGAGGAAAATTGTAGATAGGAAGTTAGTAATGATGTAATTTTTTTCATGTAGTACTATCATATCCTGTACACCCGTTGAGGGTACATGGCAGGAATTTGATGATGATGACTTACATTCCAAGGAGCAATATTCAAGCAATTTCTGTGTTGAATTTCTTTATAGCAGTCACGGACTAATGATACCGCAGGGCCTGCTATATCACTCTGACACCACGTTCCAGGCATATTGAGACCACCCAGGCTTTAATTCTTTTCTGTTTTGACATGATGCGTTAATAGTGGCATTTTTTACTGAATGGGCCACCAGAACCATCCAACCCTCAATACGAATGGAGGACCACAGCTGCCGTTGGTTAGCGGGTCCCATGGACCTAACCGGGAGGCCTACAAAGTAGTGCCACTGATTATCCCTCTCATCCACCACTGAGGGGGATGCCCGATGTGCTGTGACAGCCCAGCGTCTTGGTTAATTAGGGTTAATCAATCAGTTGATTAGTGATCATTTATATGGATTCAGCCATTCTCATTTTACCAGACCTCCTCACTAACTTCATCCACGTTTGGACCCAGGACGTATAAAGATTTGGAGAAACCATTGTGGTTCCTTTTTGATATCTCAAAGGCATTTGATCATGTCTAGTATTGAGGGTTTCTCAACAAGCTACCATATTATGGTCTGCGTCCTGCTCCTCATGAATGAATTGCCATCTTCCTTTCCAGTTGTTCTTTGCATGTTATGGTGTGGGCTTCATTTCATCAGATTTCTTTATCAATGCTGGAGTACTCCTGGGTTGTTTTATTACTCATGCTCCTCCTATACATTAACTCTAACCTATTTGTAGTTTGAAGTGATGAGTACTTTTCCATTTCTCTTCCTCATTCAAGAAAATCTGTAGTACTTAAAGTATTCCACTTTTGAGACCTTCTGTAACCAAAGCATTAAAGAGTGGTCTCTTCACCATTCTTAAAGTGAAGACGACTTGGTGAATTTCAGTGATCTTAAAACATAGTCTTTACACCTGCAAGAAAGTTCCTGCTTCAATCTCTCTCTCTCTCTCTCTCTCTCTCTCTTAATTTTGATAATGTTCCCATATATCCTTTCAAGATCAGTTTCCTCTTATTGGGCTAACTTTTACAGCTTATCCTGATATAAAAGTAACACTACTCAACTCTTAACACTTCAAAAATCTCAAATCTGACCAACCTTAGAATATTGTTTTTGTGTTTGGGGGGTGATGCACTCAAAACCTCTAAGAATTTTTGTACAGAAGAGTAATCTCTCTCCCTCACACACGGTTATTTTTCGATGGGCACTGTTTCCCTTTTGCATAGGTACGTTTGCGAGCATTGCTCAGCTGAACTGGCCACTGCCATTCCTTTGTTTTCCTTTAATCATGTAAGAATAGGAGAATCAGTTGTCAACTTTGTATGCAATCTGACTCCAGACATATATAACCAGTAGTTCATCATCTTCCTTTATTCCATCTCTATTTTTTGGTGTAATCTTTCCCAAACCATTTCCTCAGTGAATACAACCCTGAGCTTTTCAAGAAACTTGTGAAACTATTTACTTCTTTCTCCTTAATCACTTGCTCACATGGTATTGGCATGTTGTAGGTCTTGTTATCCCACCATTCATTTTCATACTATTACTACATGCATTGAAACATGACAGATACTAGTGGAAAATTCAGTGATAATTTTAAGATTTTAGAATTATTGATTATTTCATGACATAATATTCAAAATACTTATGAAAAGCAGACATTCCTGTGTTGGAAAGAGGGGAAAAATCTGTATATGGTAATTGAATTTTTTTGATGAACTTCTGAAAAGACATGATTGCTTGTCTTGCCAGACAAACAATTAGCCTGATTGGCCAAATGGATAGCCTTCTTGCTCTCCTCACCAATGGGCTGTGTTTTAAATTCCACTCTGAACATATATGTTTGAGAATGTCTTTAGGTGGTAGATGAATTTTATTACCCCATTTGATATTATCGATTTATTATTGGAAGCCAGAAATGCCTACAAAAATTCCCAGGTTTAATCTCTAGAACAAACCTGGATAAAAATACTCTCAACCATTCATATAGGATATATGAAGCAGTAACTGTGGAACACAATATAAGAAGTAGTGTGTGTGTATGTGTGTGTGTGTTCACAGTTAACTAGAATCAGAACTAAAAGTACCATGCAATATTGCCATTAATCTTGCTATGTATCCTCAAGGGAGATATAGGATACTGTAATGCTACTGTGTGATGTAAATATACATAATCGCCAGCCTGGTTGACCGAGTGGTTAGCACATCTGCTCTCCAGGCAAAAGGCTGCTGGTTCGAATCCCTCCATGGGCATGGATATTTGTGATTGCCTGTGAAAATTGGTGGAGGCAGAAAATTGTAGAGTAGGTGCCCTCCCTCGATGAGTCTGGAGTTGTCACGTAATAATAATCACTGACTTCCTATTGACAGTTGTCCTCCAGATTAATCTGTTAGTGGTAAGGACACTTCAATATACTGTCAGATCTAATATGGTCTTATAGAGCATTATAAATTAAAGATGCCAAGAAATTATATTCTCGGTTTAATCCTTTATCCAAGTGTTTAAACAGTTTGTGCATGAAGTAACTTCATAACTGGGCAACTCGTGTATAGTGGCTAATGACTTAACATCACTTGCCTTAGTATCCCATAATGCAAAGCACATAGATCCTTATGGATATGTATAATGCTATGAATTATGGGAAGGGTCACTACCCAGACTGGCTTCTACCTTTATTGTGGTCTTATTAGTGGGATCCAGACCCAGAAGTGATTAAAAAAATAAAATTGTTTAATACCATGGTTGAAGTAATGCAGAAGTCATATTTCCATATACAAGTAGCCAAAAAGGTGTCACACTTTATTACTACAATACTCTGGATTAGAGATAGATGTTAAAAGTTTTTCTGCTTGCCTATCCCTGTTATAAATTAAAGATGCCAAGAAATTATATTCTTGGTTTAATCCGGTATCCAAGTGTAAGCAAACAAAGTTTGCACACGAAGTATAGAGCACTAATAACTACATTAATCCACGTAGATCTAGGACTTTCTGTAGGTGTTTTCCAGACATCTTGATATGAGGCTAGTTTTTGTTAATCCTTCCTCTCCCATTCTTCTTAAGACTACTACTTCACATTATCTCTGCTTTGACATTTATGAATATAGTGACCTGTGGAAGAATATACAAAACACATACATGGTGGTGGTGTTGATGGGTGGCAGATGGTAGTTTGTGTTGCAGTAGAATTAAGTAATAGGGGAGACAGTGCAATGTGCATGGTGTGGAATAGTACCTTCCCCACGATGAGTCTTTGGACTCCTTGGAGGTGTCATGTATAATAATATACTTGCATGCATTGTCCTATGAGCATGTATGTGCTGTTAGATTGTGTACTTTTTTAATGAGTGTTTAATACAGCATTCCAAACATAAGTAAGCATCGTGATAATCAAAATCTATGTAGTGAATGAAAAAGGAAATCCTTAAATATTGAGCTTAAATGTATAAGTTTGATATAATAAAACATTTTGAAAGAAGAAATTAGCCTAAAGGAATCCGCATTATGGATACCATCATAGACACTGCTATGAAAATAAAATTGTTTAGTAGGAACAGCTGTGAGTGCTGCAAAGTTGATTAGAACAAGGCCTAAAGGAATACAGTAGTAGAATATTTCTTTATCTGTGAGGAATTAAAGAAAACTGTAGTAGCTTTTTTGTCTCTGTACAGCATAGCTTATGAGATTATAGGTTTCAAGTGTTTTGTCCCTAACCCTGTTTGTTCCATAAGCTCTATTTTAATTTTGTGAAATTCTATAACATGTTTATTTTTAGGAACACATATACTGCATTATAGGAGAAATGACAGTATCCAATGGTTGTGATGTATATAGCCATATGCACTACTACAAAGGGATGTCCAGATATTTTTCATTTAGTATATGGTACTTATGAACTGTTTCAAAGTAAATTAAAAAAAAAAAAGGAATATTATAAAAAAAACAACTTCACTTCTGTTTCTATTTCCTATAAGTTTTTGAATTTTCCTAATCTGAAGATATTGTGCACAAAATTCATGGGGCTGTTTGTGTGTATTGGGGGGGGGGGGACAGAGAAGGATTGTGATTGGTAATATTTCAGGAATTTGATTATAAAGGGTAAAGGTATACTACAATGGTGTTCAACCTTTTTTACTACGCAAGCTACTTTTCTATAAAAAGTTATTCAGCGATCTACTCTCTTATATAGATGACGTTCCCCCGACCTGATATCTGATTACACACAAATAAACAAAAAAAAAATACACAACTGAAAATTTTATTTGTGTATTTAAAAATTTATTTATCACTTTTTAATACAACAAATATTTTAATACAACAAAAAAAAAAAATATTGGAATAAAATATTTATTTCTCTATTTTGAAAAACCAAAGTTAGAAAAAACAACAGATTGATTACAAACTCGCAAGTTACAGGAAATGCTGGTTGAGTAAAAAAAAAAAAAAAAAGTTAATATGAAATTTGGCATTGTTTGGACCTCGTAATATTTTCATAGTCAAGTTGATATGAAGAAGTGTCCAATCGCAGACAATCATCCAAATGATCATTTGTAATTTGGATTTTTTAATTGATTTTTTTATGACAGTCATATTTGAAAAAGTGGATTCTGACAATTATGTGATCCAAAACACGACAGAATTTTTCGCGCAGTATAAGTTAATATTGGGAATTTTTCATGTGCATACTTCCAAATGACTTCATTGTTTATTGATTTTAAATGTAAACTATTCTGAATGTTTATTATCTCAAGTTCTACTTCAGCTTGGTTTATATCAAACAGCCCACTAATTTTATTTGAAATTTCTGTGATGTTCAAGTTTTCTTGAAATGGATTATTGATAAAAGATACAATCATTTCAGTTTTATTAAAATCTTTAAATCTTGAATTTATTTCTTCCTCAACTAATTCTATTTCACGAATAAATTCTTTTAAATTATAGCGAAGCATTTCTTGATTTTGTTCAAAAAATTTTGATAAATATGAGAGATATATAAATTCGCAGTCATTTATATTTTTCTTTAATAAAAGTAAGTATTGTTGGAAAGTTTTTATTGAACTTAACATGTCAATTAAATTTTTATCTCTACTTTAATACAACAATTCAACATTCGTAATTCATACCAAAATCTACTAAAAATGGTAAGTGTAACAACCATCTTTTATCACTCATTTGTGGATAAATATCTCCTTTATCATCAAGAAAAATTTTTATATCGTTAATTAATACAAGAAATCTTTCTAAAAATTAACTTCTGCTGAGCCAGTAAACATTATTGTACAACACAGGTTCCCTATCATCATCTGCCTGTAATTTAAATAACTGCCGTTGCAGGACTTTTCCTCGAACAGAATTTACAATTTTAAATGTAATATCCAAAACATCTTTTGTGTTTAATCTTTTACTACACAGTACTTGTTGGTGAATAATACAGTGGTGTTAAAAAATCTGGATATTTGTTATCGTTTTTACATAATGAAATGAAGCCTGATTTATTACCTATCATTGCAGGAGCACCATCAGTAGTAATAGACACGGAAGTTTCTATTTATTGTTTCATTTTTTGTTTTATTGTTTCACAAATTCATCAAATGCCGAAAAAATGCCTTCTTCCCTAGTCTTTCCCAATAATGGTATAATTTTCAAAAGTTATTCTTTACTTTAATAATCTTGCAATATTTATGCGAATAAATACCATTAACTGAGCAATATCGGTGAAGTCGTTTGATTCATTAAATTGTAATGAAAACGCAACACACTGGTTAATGTCTGACATTAACCTGACCTGGAAACTTTTCTTTGGCAATTTGAAGTAGTCTACTAGTCAACTAGAAGTAGTCTCTCTCTCTAGCGACATCTCAAACCAAGAAGCTCCTTTCTGGAAGTGGGAAACTCCTCTCTCTCAAGCAATGAGGATCCGGGCAGTCTCTCTGACAACAATTCTGAACTCGGGAACCCTTCTGCTTGCTTCAATCCCTTTATTAGGCCTCCTCAGAGACCTCGCATTAAGTTTGGCAACTCCCAAAGAATCGGTATGAGTCTTTTATCTTAAGTTTCAAGTTTGGCACGCCTTTTGTTCTTCTCCACTTTCTTTTGATTGTAAGTTGCCGGCCATCGGAAAGTTGTTTGAGCTCTTTCTGACTGACTTCAGAGATGTTTACACTTAGAGCCTGGAAGCCTTTCTCATACATACAAGTTTCAATAACAATCTTTCTAATGCTGCCATGTACAGCTTCGGCGACAAAAACATTTCCTTTGTTTTTAGCACTCTAACATATTCTTATTAAAGCAATATATACAGTTAGCTTCAAAAGAGTTATTTACAAAATCATCTAATACAAACTATACCAAGACAAACAAAGTTTATTTTATTACAATATTCACATGGGACTTAACCTAAGTAAAAAATCGATGTAATGTGCTTTGGAATATTTAAGCTACAATTGAGTTTTTATTCAGATCGCTGTTTGACTTCCACTGATCCAAATTCATTCATTTACCCAGACTTATAAGAAAATTACTGATTTGACAATTTTAACAAAAAAATAAATAAACAATAGCAATACACTTTAAACGAATTAAAATTAATACAAAATAATGATAATTAAAATATTATGTTCATCATCATCAAATTCCTGACGTGTACCCTCAAGGGATGTACAGGATATGATAGTATTACATGAAATCATTACTAACTTCCTATCTACAATTTTCCTCCAAATCAGTCTGTTACTTGTCAAGACCCCAACATTATCAGATCTTATATTTCTATCGTCTAAGGCACTTTGTACCGTATCAATCCACCTATATCTTAGTCTTCCTCTGGGTCGTTTTCCTGCCAACCTGGCAGAGAACACTTGTCTTGCTAAATCTTTCCTCTCCCATTCTGTTCAAGTGACCATACCACCTGAGATTAGCTCTGCTACTGCATTCCTGGATGCTGACAATGTCAAGTTCTTTCCTAATATCCTCGTTTTTAATATGATATTGCCATTGATGCCATCTGTTCATGCCTCTAATCTTTCTCAGGACTCTCATATCTGCGGTCTCTATTCTTTGGTCAAGTGTTTTACTTCTGACCCAGCTCTCAGATCGATAAGTTAAAACTAGTTTGAACACTGTCTTGTATACAGCTAATTTAGTGTTCGACTAATTTCTCTCTTATGCCATATGAATTTATTCAATTGACTTCCCACCATACCAGCTTTGCTGATTCTGTTGTCTATTTCTATATTTAATTTACCATCTTCAGTAAAAATCGTGCCTAAGTAGCTGAAATGTTTTACTTGTTCCACAGGTTCCCTGTTCACAACACAGTTGACATTTTTAACAATTCTACCTGTGTTTAAGTTAAGGGATATTACATCCTATATTGTTTCTCAGCCGAATAAGAAACTCAAAGAATTTCATGCAGAATATAGTAAAAACTAAATAAGGTTCGGCGATTCCAAGCATAAGCAAATACCTGGATACCGCAGCAACTGACCCTTAAGGTAGACATGAGTTGCCTCAGCAAGTGCAAGCTGAGGCAACTCATGTCAAAGGTGGAGCAAGCTCCGATCCCTATTCTTGATATTTACCCATAATGTGAACGTAGCTCCTAGGAGCTGTAATACTGTTCTACATTATGAGAGAAGGTCACTACCAGACCAGTTTCAACCTTTATTGAGGTCTCATCAGTGAGTAGGTAGACCTAGTTAATATCAAGTTTGTAGCGAATGGAACTTATAACCCTTCTATGAGTATTGCCGAGAGGGATCCTAATAAATTATTAGATATATGAACAGCCAAAGGCTTCAATTCGGTGACATATGACTTGTTTAAGTTAAGGGATATTACATCCTATATCGTTTCTCAGCCGAATAAGAAACTCAGAGTTTCATGCCGAACATAGTAGAAACTATATAAAGTTCGGCGATTCCAAACATAAGCAAATATCTGGATACTGCAGCAACTGACCCGTAAGGTAGCGCAAGCTGAGGCAATTTAGTCAAAGGTGGAGCAAGTTCTGATTACTATTCTTGATATTTATAGGTTCACATTATTGGTAAATATCAAGAATACTGTCTTATAAATGCTCACCTTCATACCATATCTATTACAACAGTTATTCAATTTAGTCAGGGATTCTTGCAAACTTATAGCGGAATTATTTAGAAGTATAACATCGGCTTTCCTAAAGCAAAGAGCTGACATCTCCAATGCTTATATCATGTTTAATACCACTTTCCTTCATAATGTGATCCATATAGATAATGAATAACAGAGGGGATAGTGTATCCTTGTCTCACCAGATTTAACATTAAACCATCCTCCTGTACTTCCTTCAATTCTAACTGCTGACTTACAACTCAAATAAAGACTAAGTATTGCTTGATATAATGCCCAATTGACACCATATAACTGTAGTGTATTGAATAGCTTCTCTCTTGGCACCTTTTCATATGCCTTTTCCACATCGACAAAACTTAAATACAGATCTTTGTTATATTCCCATGCTTTCTCAACTATTTGTCGTAAAGTGAAGATCTGATCCTGACAGCCTCTATTTGGCCTGAATCCAGCTTGTTCTTCACGAAGCTTTTCTTCCACAGTTCTTCTCAACCATTTCTCAAGTATACTTGCATAGATCTTGCCAGGAACACTCAGTAGGGAAATACCTCTGTAATTCTCACATTCAGTTTTATTTCCCTTTTTATATATGGGTACTATGAGAGCTCTACTCTAATCATTGGGAATTTGGACCTCTGTCCAAGCTTTCTGACTATGCAGTGCAGCCACTGTAACACTTTTATACCACCATACTTCAGCATTTCTGGTCGAATATCATCTAATAATGCTGCCTTTCCACATTTCAAGCGTTTGATGGATAAGTATGGATATGTATTCCTGACTGTATGTCTGTTGAGTGTTTTTTACCACTGTGCTATCACTGCTCGTTTCATTTAGCAGTTTTTCGAAGTAATTACTCCATATGTCAAGGATATCTTTTTCTCCCGTTTTCATGTCACCTTTATCATCTGCAACTGCAGCCACTGTAACACTTTTATACCACCATACTTCAGCATTTCTGGTCGAATATCATCTAATAATGCTGCCTTTCCACATTTCAAGCGTTTGATGGATAAGTATGGATATGTATTCCTGACTGTATGTCTGTTGAGTGTTTTTTACCACTGTGCTATCACTGCTCGTTTCATTTAGCAGTTTTTCGAAGTAATTACTCCATATGTCAAGGATATCTTTTTCTCCCGTTTTCATGTCACCTTTATCATCTCTAACTCCTTTTACAGCTCTTTCCTCCATTTCTAAGCTTCTTCAACAACCTCTAGAATATCTTACCACCTTCTTGATATTTATTTTCTATGTTCTTGCCAAAGTCCTCCGATGACTTTTGTTTAGCTAGTTTTACAGTGTTTCACTTTCTTACATTTGTGTCTGTATTATTTAAGAGCACAAGCTGACTTATTTGTCAGGAACTTTTGATATGCTTTCATCTTTTCCTTCACTGCCTCTTAAACTTCCTGTGTGTTCACCATAGAGTTCTGAATTTCTATCCTTGCAGACAACCTCACCACATGCCTGTCTGGCTGAATCAATCAGGTTTTCTTCAAGGCTTGCCACTGAATCGCCAAGGTTTGGTTGCTTGTGTATTTTGGTTTACAGTTCACATCTGAGAGCTGCTTAACTTTTATTCGCTTTAAAACTTTCTTACATGTTATTCTTTTCAATATGAAATTCAATTTTATCCTGCTCAAGAATAAATAGTGATTACTTCCAATTTCAAATCCTCTGTACACTCTGGTGTCCTGCACCAGGGAGAAAACATCACTGTCAACGATTACATAGTCAATGAGACTTTTCTTATTCCTAGCCTCTTCTCTCCATGTGAATTTGTGCACATTTTTATGTTGGAACATGGTGTTAGTAATAACCAGTCCATGTCCTGAGCAGAAATCCAACAGATATTTGCCATTATTATTAGCTTTGCTCTTTTCTCCAAATTTTCCCAAAATATTTTTGTTTGTCTGACAGTCATTTCCTACTCTGCTATTTAGATCCCCAAGAAGGGGCAACTTTTCCTTTTTCATCGTGTCAGTTGCTTTTTCCAAAGCATCAAAAAATTCCTCCACTTCTACCTTAATAGAACCTTCTGTGCAACCACAGGCACAAATAAGTCTCATTGTCCAGTACCCCATTCTCATATTTGCCCACATCACAATACTTGAGACTGCCTGCCATTCAAGAAGATTAGCCTTGTATTTAGTGTTGAATACTATGGCTACTTCTTCTTTTCCTTGATTGTTATTGCTTGAATATAACATTTTGTATTTATTGCTCAGAAAAATCTCACCAGTTTTGGACTTTTTTGTTTCAGTCACCCCTATTATGTCGATCTGGTACTTATCTAATTCTTCAGCTAGCTCCATTTCTTTGCCATTCAGGCTTCTTATGTTGATAGTACCGATCTTTAACTCTGGTGGTGCTGAGTTGGGGTGTGCTTTCAGATTTGTTCCAGTAGCTGACTTTTCGCTGTTTGCCCTGATTTCCTGGCAAAAACAACGGAGGCCTTGTTTAACCGTGCGTCACCCCAGCCGGAATGAAATTTTGTCATGTTGTACCATCATTTTGTATATTGGTTTAAGCCAATAAGAACACAGTTTGGTTGGCTAAATCGTAAATTGCCAGCCCCTCCTCTTTCTTTCAGTATCCAGGTAGATACCCAACAGGGTGCACCACGAAAAGGTGAGGATTGGACATTAGGTCAGAAGCCCTGGTCAGTTCTCAGCATTCCTTTAATGGCTATGTGAAGGTCTCCTCTCAGTTATACAGCTTTGACCCTTAAGCACCCCAAATATGTTTTCAGTTTTAATTAAATTTGTAAGCAAGGAGGAATAGACCGACCAAAAATTGCACTGCTATCGACAGGTTGAACACCCCTGGTATACCATGATAGTACTACAGATAAGTTTACTTTATTCCTATCAACAATTTTCCTCAAATTAATCTGTCAGAACTCCAGTATCATTAGATCTTATATTTCAGTCTTCTATGAGGTGCACCCCAAAAGTTCAGGGAATTTGAATAGCATGCACAAACTAGTTATAGCACAGCCTCTACTATAAGAGGGTAAGTCCTTTGTGAATCAGTATGCCAATAGCAGACAAGCTGAGAGGCTGCATTCTTGGGTTATATGCATTTTGATAATGTTTTGTTTTAGTGGTTCAGCAATTTTCTTCTCCAACTGAAATGTCAGATTTTAAGAAGCAAAGAATCTGTATCAAAGTTTGCTTCAACTTCAAAAAAAAAAAAAAAAACTGCTGCAGAAATCCATCGATTGCTTTCTTAAGCATTTGGTGGATGCAGAATGACAGCAAGCATTCTAGACAACCATTGACAAGCACAGCACTGGAAAATATTGCAAAACTGCATGAGGCTATCCTTGCAAATTGTAGGTGAACTATCCATAATGTTCGTGAGATCCTAGGACTGTTATACAGGACCATTCAATGCATTTTGTCAGATGTTTTGAACATGAGAAAGGGGAAAAAACTGCAAAATTTGTGCCAAGACTGCTAAGTGGCGACCTGAAAGAGCATTGCATTGCTGTCAGCAGAGAGCTCAAAGATCAAGCCAGAGATGACTCCAACCTCATCTGCAAGATCATAACCAGTGATGAAACCCATGGAATACCATGGGTTTATGGCTATGACCCTGAGACAAAGCAGCAGCCATAGCAGAAGTCACCAAATTCACTGTTGCAAAAAAAAAAAAAAAACCATTAAGTTCGCAGCAATGTTGATTCTTTTATTTATTTATTTTACATTCAAGGCATTATCCACAAGGAATTACCCTCCCTCCCCATTATATTGTCAAAGGAGAAGTTTTAATGTGATGTTTTGAAATGGCTAAGGGTGTCCAGATAAGAACAACTACTACTGTAGGTTCTCCACCATAGCAATGCACCTGCTTACACATCACTCGTTCGACAGTTCCTAGCTTCCAAAAAAAAAAAAAACGGCAGTCATTCCCAATACCCCCATATTCACCTTGCCTCACTCCTGCGACTTTTTCCCAAGATGAAATTCCAGTGAAAGGGCATTGTTTAGACAAAATTGGAGAGATCCAGCAGAATCATAGGAGTTTCTCAACATAATCACACTTGAGCACTTCCTGTATACAGGAAGTGCTCAAGTGTAACTTTGAAAGAGAGTAGAAACTAGGAGTTAAGTAATTTTTTTATTATTTTTTTTTATGATCAAATTCCCTGAACTTTTGAGTAGCACCTTATAAAAATCCTCTAAGTACATCACTCCATTTAGAACTTGATCGTCTTCTTCTGTGTCTCTTTCCTCACATCATATAACTGTCTTGCTTAAAAAGAAACTTGCATAATATCAAGTTTCTTTTTAATATCTTCATTTTTAATATAGTTCTGCCTTTGATGCCACTGTTCACTCGCCTCATTTTTCTCAGAACTCTCATATCTGTAGTCTCTAATCTCCATTTTTAGAAATAAGAGAACGGAAAATGGAAAAACTAGATGTATCTTGATGGCTGCATTAAAGTATGAATGTGTTTATTAAATTAATAGGTCAATATTTATGATAATGATACAAAGTGAGAATCATAGTATGTGAGAACCCCCAGAAATGGGGACATCATCATAATGCTAATTACTGATATAAATCGCATTGGTTTGTTCCAGTCTCATTATTCTAATATCCTCTTTTGAGGTTTACCCAGCCTTCTGTTTCCAATTGGGTTTATATTTTATTAATTGTTTAGGATATAGGCATTTGATATTCGAAAGTTTATTTTTCACTTGGTTAGAGTATAATAAATTTAGTTTAATCCTTTATCCAAGTGTGAGCAAACAAAGTTTGTGCCTGAAGTATCTTCAGGACTGGGGTAAGGTGATACAGCACCAGGGCAACTCGTTGTAAAGGTGGAGCAAGCTACCAACACTCCTGTCTCAGTATCTCCTATAATGCAAAACATCTCCTTGTGGATATGTCTAATGTTATGCATTAAGGGAAGGGCCACTACCCAGACTAGTTTCGACCTTTATTGAGGTCTCTTCAGTGGGAGCCAGGCCCATGGCTCCCACTGAAGAGACCTCAATAAAGGTCGAAACTAGTCTGGGTAGTGGCCCTTCCCTTAATGCATAACATTAGACATATCCGCAAGGAGATGTGTTTTGCATTATAGGAGATACTGAGACAGGAGTGTTGGTAGCTTGCTCCACCTTTACAACGAGTTGCCCTGGTGCTGTATCACCTTACCCCAGTCCTGAAGATACTTCAGGCGCAAACTTTGTTTGCTCACACTTGGATAAAGGATTAAACTAAATTTATTATTTGATATTCGGTTCACATGTTCTATCCAATTTTGTTTTTAATTGTTTAGTTTTTCTTCTATTGATTTTATTTTTAGTTCTTTTGAAATATCTTCGTTTATTTTTTTTGTCTGTGTATTTTGCAGTTCTTCTCATGAATCTTATTTTACCTGTTTTTATTCTTATTAAAAGAGCACGTAAGACCACAGTAATAACTTTTAATTAATAAAGGTACAGATATTTCGTACTAAAACTAATAGTACATCTTCAGTGTCACACAAACAGTTATAGGAATGGAATAAAGTAACGAACATTCGGTGGATCACCTATTAAAATATAGTTGTTGCCGCCTGCTAGGAAATTATAGAAAATAATAATTAATCTTTAAGATAATTGGTTTTTTTATTGATTATATAAAATAAGTCTCCCAGATCTTCGAGAGAGAGAGACAATCATTTGGATTTAAATTCGGTCGGTGTAAAATAGCTTCACAACTTTCTTTAAAAAGGTGTTCATATTTGAACCTGTATCTATGGAGGAGAATAGCTTTATCCCACTGGATATTATGAGTAGTGTTAATACTGTGTTGTGCTAGACCAGACTTCTGAGGTTTGTTGTATTCAGTATAATATTGATGTTCCTTAATTCTTTTTTTTTCCACAGAATGGCCAGTTTGTCCAAAATAAGAAACATCGCATTTACATGGTATTTAAATGCCAGCCAAAGATAGAGATGACAGTTTATCCTTTGTAGAAGGCAATAAAGAGGAAATTTTGTTGATAGGAACATACATGGGAATCAATTGGTACTTTTTCAGAATTCTACCTATAGGTTCTGAGATTCCTGGAATATAATAAATTTAGTTTAATCCTTTATCCAAGTGTGAGTAAACAAAGTTTGTGCCTGAAAGTATCTTCAGGACTGGGGTAAGGTGGTACAACACTGGGCAACTCATTGCAAAAGTGGAGCAAGCTAACATCACTCCTATCTCAGTATCTCCCATGATGCAAAACACATCTCCTTGTGTATACGTATAATGTTATGCATTATGGGAAGGGCCACTACCCAGACTAGTTTCAACCTTTATTGAGGTCTTCAGTGGGAGCCAGGTCCAAGTGGAGATACCAGGCAAAATCATTAGCAAGGTCATCTCCACCTATAGGAGTTGCCAAACAGTGTGCCCCTTTTTATTAAATTACTCGGATTTAGAGAAACATGTTGAAAGTTTATTTTTCACTTGGTTAGACTATAATGAATTTAGTTTAATCCTTTATCCAAGTGCAAGCAAACAAAGTTTGTGCCTGAAAGTATCTTCAGGATACTTTCAGGATTGCTCCACCTTTGCAATGAGTTGCCCGGTGTTGTACCACTTTACTCCAGTCCTGAAGATACTTTCAGGTGCAAACTTTGTTTGCTCACACTTGGATAAAGGATTAAAATAAATTTATTATAGTCTAACCAAATGAAAAATAAACTTTCAACATCTTTCTCTAAATCCTGGAATGTAAGGGATTGGAACATAAGATTCAATTATCTGTTGGATTTGATTGGGGTTGTAATTATTCGATTCCATTAACTTTTTAATGATGGAAAGTTCTTGTTGTAAGATTACTGGAGAAGAGCAAACTTTGTGTGCTCTATTAATTAGAGATTTAAGAATGCCAAAATTTTGAGATATGTGGTGAGCAGACATTTTTATGAATGTATCTGCCAGTAAATGTGGGCTTTCGAAAGATGCTTGTAGATAAGGTACCAGAAGAAGTTTGAGTAAAGAGGATGTCCAAGAATGGTAAAGTACCAGAATTTTCTTTTTCCATGGTGAATTGAATACGTGGGTGAAGGCTGTTTATCTGTTTTAGAAATGTGAAAGCTCATCTTCAGTATGTGACCAAATAGCAAAAACATCATCGACATAACGATACCAAAGAGATGGTTGAGGATGAATGGATGAAAACATAGTGTCTTCGAATTGTTTCAAAAAATAGTTTGCCAAAGATGGAGACAGAGGGCTACCCATGGCAGTACTTTCAACTTGTTTGTAGATCTTGTTTTTCCAGCTGAAATAACCTAAATGGATAACAAATTTGAAAATCTTTGCGATATATGGAGGGTAATCTTCATATAATAATTTGGCTATGTCGGCTAATGGAATATTGGTAAACAGAGAAACAATGTTGAAACTGACTAACAACTCAGACTCTTTGATTTTTATATCCTTGATTTTTTCAAGAAAATCTGAATTTTTTATGTAGGATCTGGAATGTCCGGTGAGAGCACTTAAGGAAAACGTGACAAGACTTTTGCAATTTGATAGGTAGTAGAATCAATGCAATTCATGATAGGTCACACTGGATAGCCTTCTTTATGGGTTTTTCGGGAGTCCATATAGATAGGGAGTTCTTCTAAAATAGGTGCATAATTTATCCACTTAATTTGGGTCCCAATTGATAACCTCATCAAGTAATTTGTTTAATTTGTGAATTTGTAGGATTATGTATGATCTCTTGGTAGGTAGAGGTGTCTTCTAAAAGGCTGGATACTTTCGTCTCATAGTCAGTCTTATTCATAATTACAATAGCTTTTCCTTTATTGGCCTTAGAAATAGATATTTTATTATCTTTCCTTAAAGAAGTTAGCCCTTTGATTTCAGCATTGTGTGACACTGAAGATGTACTATTAGTTTTAGTACGAAATATCTGTACCTTTATTAATTAAAAGTTATTACTATAGTCTTACATGTTCTTTTAATAATTATACTATGCCACAGGTACTTCTAAAAATAAAAATGTTTTTATTCTTTGTTTATCTTGTTTATTGCCCAAATTTCTCTGCCATATAATAATGTAAGCACTGCTAAAGTATTGTATATTTTCAAGCATGTTTCTTTTTGTACAATATTTGGATTGAGTGTTCTATTTATCAGGCCTATAATCTGTAAAAAAAATTTTATTTTTATGTCTTTTTCTCCTTCATGATTATTAAATTATTTAAGGAATTAAGGAGCTTTTTCTCCTTCATATGATATTTCACATCCAAGATAATCGAAAGTATTTTTCTGTTCTATTATTTTATTATTACTAGTTTGTAAAAAAGAAACTAGTTTTATGACTAGTTTTAAAGAAAGAGAAGTTAACTGTGGAAAATTAGTTCAGTTGAGGTATCAACTCCATCTTTCTATTTGAACTGGTTGTGGTTTAAGAGTTATCAGAATACTCAACAAAACAGATGGTTGGTTGCCATCCATGTACACTTAATGTCAGAAGCATCATGAACAAAGGCAAGGAATTCCTCTTCCAAAAATTATTGGCATTAGTAAAACTTGGCAGAAGGAGGAGAAGGTTATTGCTACAGGAATAGAAGATGGATTTGGTGTATTAAGGAACGGCAGAGTAGAAATCTCAAACAGTGATGGTTGCATGGGGCAACAGATTTTAGGATATTTGTCATGAGAGAGAAGGGATGAAGGAGAGGAAGGATTAACAGATACAGTTGGATGCTGGCACAGCCATGAATTACTTGACTGGACTGACAGATAAATTTTATGGATATAATATCTGTCATTATGGATGACTTCAACTAAAGGGATATAGACTGGAGGGAGTTGAAAACATTATTACTATTACGGGCGACTCCAGGGAGTCCTTAGACTCATCGAGGGAGGCCCTAAACATCATGTCCACACAACTATACGACATTCTCACGGTATCTATCATACCCTTGCCTTGAACTCACACACCGTCATAGCACCCACAACAGACTCTGGCAGCTTATTCCACTCATTTACCACTCTAAAAGTAAAGAACCCAATTCTAACACCCTTGCTAACCACACTCTTTCCCAGCTTTCATAAGTGTCCCCTAGTTCTTCTAAAAATAAAAATGTTTTTATTCTTTGTTTATCTTGTTTATTGCCCACCACCAGTCCTAATCTCAAAAATATCCTCTGAATTAATCCTATAGAAACCCTTTAGCAATTTGTATGTATCAATCATATCTCCCCTCTTCCGCCTATCAACTAATTTCTGCAACCTACAAATCTTCAACCTATTCTCACAAGGTTCAGTCTATAGACCTGCTATCATCTTGGTCACTTGCCCCTGGATCCTCTTGACCTCCTCCCCATCAAGAAGAAACCTAGGTGACCAAATCTGGGCACAGTAGTCGAGATGAGGTCTTATCAAGGCTCGGTACAGAGGTACAATAACTTGCTTGTCTCTGTTTGTCAAAGTATTTTTCAACAACCAAGTGAGTCGATGAGCTGATTTAGCCACTTTTGCAATGTGCCCCCTAAACTTCATCTCCCTATCCACCAACACTCCCAAGTCCCTGGCCTCATCAATCTCCTGGAGTACAGTTCCACCAGTGTGGTATACTGCTGCTAATCTTTTCACCCCAAAATGCATAACCTTACATTTTGTCACATTAAATTGACATCCATTCTCCTTAACCCAGAACTCCAATCTATCCAAGTCGTCCTGCAAGATTTTGACATCTTCTGCATTCACTATTGCCCTACCCAACTTTGCATCATCAGCGAACAAATGAACTGTTCCTCTTAGATCCTTCCCTATATCATTAATGAACAAATTAAACAGCAGTGATCCAAGAACAGAACCCTGCGGCACACCACTAGTCACAGGCCATCTTTTGGACTCTATTCCTGAATAAACTACTCTCTGATATCTCTCCATCAACTACCCACCTATCCATCTCACCAACCCTATATCCATTCCCATATGTTGTAGTTTACAGATTAGAATTCCATGTGGTATCCTGTCAAATGCCTTAGCCAGGTTCAGCAGTATCACTGTAAACCCATTACCCTTATCCAGTTCAGCCGTCACTGTGTTATAAAACTTGAGCAAGTTACTGAGGCATGATCTACCCTTCACAAAGCCATGCTGTCCCCCCATACAGTATCTCATTTTCATCAATCCATTCCTGTATTTTTCTCTTGACTACTTTCTCCAAGACCTTGACAACGACTCTTGGTATGCTGATTGGTCGGTAATTTGCAACAGTAGTCTTGGATCCTCCTTTATGCAGTAACTATTTTCCCCTCTTTCCACACCTTCGGGACTAAACCAGACCCGAGACTCAGATTAAACAACATGGTCAAGGGCACTGATAATTGTTTGGCTGCTTCACGTAAGACCCGTGCCGGTATACCATCCAATCCCACAGATGTATTCACATTATGGTTCTGTAATAGACTATTCACTTCCACTTCATTCATCACAATTCCCATATAAACTAATGGTTCCTTCATTTTTTCAATGTCACCACCTACATGATATACTCTTGCAAAGTGCTCGCTCAATAATTCCACTATATCGACTGATTCAGTGACCTCCTTACCATTGTCATTCCTTAAAATCATTTTGCCATGTACAATTTTTTTTTTTTTTGCTTGCAGCATATTGAAAGAACTCTTTGGGATTCTCTTTAGCTTGCATAGCTAGTTTCCTTTTATAATCTGCTTTTGCTTTTTTACCACACTCTTTACCCTTCTGGCCTGCACTTTATACCGTTCGTGTGCCTGCTGGTCACCTCTTTCTTTAAATTCCCTCCACAGTTGTTTCTTTTTTTGCAGCTCAAGCTTGATGGTGTTATTCATCCATTTAACCCCTACTTGTTTTATTATTCGGACCCAAGGTATACAATCAGCCATAACCTCCTGTAGATGCTCCTTGACCACTTCCCATGCTCTATCGACATCCAGCCCTTGCAGTTGTACATGCCATGGCACTGATCCAAGCAATCTCCTAAGCTTGGATATACCCTGTCTTAATCGAAAATTCCACACCTTTAGTCACCTCCCAGGTCAAGTAGATGACCTTATGATCACTCTCACCAATAGGTGACAACATGGTCATATTCATTAATTAAAATAGAGAATGACCATTGAAAATAATTATTTGAAGAGGTTATCCATGTTGAATCCATAAAAGTATTGTAAAGTGAAATTCTCAGATGCTATTACCAGGTCAAGCACTCTCACACCCTTAGTATTTTCAATTACATGCTGTCTCAGATAGTTATCCCTTAACATGCAAGACAAATTAGATGATTTATAGAATTATGGAGGGAGAACTACCTAAGCAGTATGCGATGGAATGGTATACTGTGGTAGTACAAGAACGTTGACACAATTTATAGCTTCTGACAATCTGTCCATAAATAAGGTGATTGGTATGCCTTCCTTATGCATTCATGTAAGTGATCATTTACTTTTTGGCTTTGAAGGCAACTATGCATTTGAGAGGTTTGATAAAGAAAGGATGTGTGAAGACATAACAATCATCTTATTTATGCACTGTTTCAAGATTCAAATCATCTTGAAACAATGCTTTGGCATAAAAGCTGAATGGAGCATAGTTAGTGTTCGTATTCCCCAGGGTTGAGGAATTAATTACATGGAAATTAAATGGATGAATAACATTTCAAATAGAACTGCATAATAAAAAAAATGTTGTGGATCTGATATTTTGAAGAGTGAAGCTCAGGAATAGTAAGTAGTCCAGGACAATTACTACCATGGTTAGGAAGCCAAAATGAGATCATGAAAAGAAGTTAAGAAAAGAAAAATTTATCACTATGTAGCAATTAAAATAGAGAATGACCATTGAAAATAATTATTTGAAGAGGTTATCCATGTTGAATCCATAAAAGTATTGTAAAATAAATGCAAACACAGTGAAGAAATATTTAACTGTTTTTATCCCATGATATTATTACACCAGATCATAGAGGTCAAATTCATGTATTTTATATAAGGTGATATAACAAACTGTAATTAATTATACTGCCTTGTGGTGGTCTCCCCATGACATTCCAAGCCTGGATAAAGGAGGAGGATTGGGCAAAGAGCTAATCACTCTTTCCCATTAAAAAAAAAAAAAAAAAAAAAAAAGTCCTTGATTATGGAAACTGAGAGCCCAAGTAAGCCACTATACAAAATGTTGTGTGATGTTTGCAGGATTCCTGATGACCTCTGTTTAAGTTGGTATGAGGATAATGCATGGTGAAGCTTCAATTGCATAGCCTACAGGAACTTTTGAAACAGCTGAGATCACCCCTCTCATCTAAACAGAGAATACAAATTGCAACATGGAATATTATAACTATGTTTGAAACTGGAAAGAAACAAGTTATTAGGAAATGGAAAAGTACAAAATAGATATTTTATATACTGGCTTACTTGGGCTCTCAGTTCTCATGAATAAATGAACTGAGATGGATAGGTTTTGAAAAAGTGAGAACTGTAGATGGATATCAGATATTGTATTCAGGATCTAATGAACATTGTGAAAGAGCAGTGCTATTTACATTTAGTAAAGAGACGAGTAAAAGTTTAATAAATTGGAAGCCCATAAGTGATTGAATAATAATGACTAGATTATATTCATGATTTGTTAAATTAACTATAATTCTTATTTATGCACCAACAAATAAAAATAATCTTAAAGAAAATGAGATGTTTTATGATAAGTTAGAGATGTATAGAACGAGTACTTAAGCATGACATGGTTATTCTTATGGATGACATGAATGCTAAAGTTGTCAAAAGAAATAAGGAAGATGAGAGAACAGTAAGGAAGCATGTGGGCCAAGAAGTGAGAATGGTGACCTACTGGTGGCATTTTGTGAAATGAATAATCTTGTGATAAGAGAAAGTTTATTGAAATCATGTTACAGGTCAGACATAAAGACATACATAAAATGACCTGGATATCAAGCAGTGGACAGAAAAAGACTGAAGATTAGTTGCTATTAAACAACTGTGAATTAAAACTAGCATGTCCTGTTTAATATCACCTTAACTAACTTTTCTCTCATAAGTATGACAAGGATGCCTATTTATGTTAAGTGTCATAAAAATATTTATCTATACTAATCGCTGAATTATTTCATGTTGCAGGTCAAACAGAATTTTGTTTGCGATTCTGAGTGATGGCTTAAATTAGGTTGGTAACTGCATTTTGCATTCCCTTTATTGTAAGCAGTTGTTTATATTTTTGTCGCAACTCATTAACCAAAATATTAAATTCCTATTTTAATCAACCTTAATGTGACAAAATACTACTAATTTAAAATGCAAAAATAATGGTCCAAATTAGCTAAGCAATCTTTATTTTTGTCCATTGTTTTTAAAATCCATTATTTTTGTGCTGCTGAAAGACTGACATATGAAGTAATGCAATTTATTTTAAATAGTGATGAGTTGCAACTAAAAATATAAACAATTGCTTACAATAAAGAAGGTAATGCAGTTACCAATCTAAATTTAGAGTTTTTATTTAATTATATAAAAAACAACAACCCTTTCTGAGCTTAAGTACTAAAAATCCTGTACTATTGAGAAAGTTTTATTTGCATGAAATATCAACACATCTGCTAAAATCAGAAACATAATATAAACCTGGATTAAATTCTTAAAGAAAGAAAAATGTTTGAGATACTTAATATATATTTCCCTGTTAATGTATTCTTTCACTTCAGTATAGTGATTATTTCAGTCAGTTATGGCTGTTTGTTTATATCTTAATGTTATGGAAAAATCTTCTACTTTATTAACATGAAATATTCCATTAACTGGAAACTGGGAGGGCAAGGAGTATTTTCAAAAAAAAAAAAAATGTTTGTGCCTTATGCACATTATGTATTTCACTTATTTTCTTATTACTTTCAAATAACAAATTCTTCTTAACTAAAACCTAAATTCACGAAAACAAACATTAATATCAAAGACATTTTCTTTTGGGATCATAACAGCCAATTGGCATAGTCAGGTGGAAACGTGCTGAGGTGCCATCTTCCATGTAGATACTTAGTGGCATGCTGGCTTCTGTCTTAGTCAGGAGATCCTTCATAGTATGCTGATATATGAAGCTGAATTTAGTTTTGCAGATCACTAATTCAGAATGGCCATTCATGCAAAAAGAATAATATAAGTGCTATGATAAAACAACATATTTTGTTGTGGCTTTTTGTAGAAAGATTTTCACTTGGTTATAAAGTAAATTATACTTGACAAGAAATTATATTCCTTCAATCCTTTTTGCTTATACTACTTGGATAAAGGATTAAACAGAAATATAATATATCAAGTGTATTTGTGACCTATGTGACAGACACTAATGTGGGAACAGAGGTGGATGAATTGGAGATTCTTAGGATATTGCATCTTAGGATATTTCCCTTATCTTTCTATCTTGGTTACCTATCTCTAACCTCCTCTTACATTTTGTTCTTCCAAGGAAATTTTGAATCATCAAATTTATGCACAGCTTTGGTCATCTAGGTACTTTTTATAAAGTAATTTTAAGATAACCTTTTTGGTTAAATATCTGATATATTTCATACTCATGATGCATAGCTTATTTAGTTAACAGTTTACACTAATCAATATTTTAATTGAATATTTAATATTGATGTTTTTTAGATATTTAGAGCTTACTCCTGTTGAACGTGCCAAGATTGAAGGTAATCCGAAAGTTGCCAAGAAGCTGGATAGGTTGCGTAATCGAGGTACAAGTAATGACTCTAGTTCTATGCATTCAGGCTCAGGGAATGCTGAAGATGATAACTTTAGTGATGACAGCAGTGTTGATAATTTTGAAGACCCTGATGAATATGACAAAGGTGAAATTGGTTTTAATTCAGTTCCTGATTCATTTGGAATGCGTACATCACCACCTCATTCTTTACATGGTCTTCATATTAGAAGCCCAGATATTTTCAATGGAAATATGGATAGTTTTGGTAGTAGTTGGTCTCCAGGTGGTAGTAGCAGTAGTGGTGGTGGTGGCTACTGTTGCAATTGCACATGCCATGGAAAGGCTTCAAAATTACAAAAAGTAGGAGTTATTACTGTAGATATTGCTTGTCAGACTTTATCTACTGGAGATATTGTTATAACCAAAGTGTTCTTTGAAGATCAAGGCAATGAAAAACTTAAGAAGAGTGTGCAGAGCTGAAGAGGAATTGAAAATTTATAATGATCAGCAAAAGATGTACAGAAAATATTTGTGAAAATATCATTTTTAGGCTGTTGTTTTTGTTTAGATACAGATATTGAAGTCAAACTTTTTTCTTTACAATTAGAATTCGTATTTAACTACTGAAGTAAAATGAATTGCTCTTCCTAAGTATAATGTTGAGCACTATATGGTGTCACTTTTATGACACAGTTTGCATAAATTCTAGATGTGATTATATAAATAGTAAAACTTTTTTTTTTAATCAGAGTTTCATTTTTAAATGAAAGCATTTAAATATGAGTGGAATAACTAAAAATATATTAAAAAATTTGAATTTAAGAAGTGCAGGAGATGTTTTTTTTTTGTTATTAAGTTAATGCCTTGATTTGCAATAAATATCTATTAAAGATACTTATTGCAAGTTCCTTTTAGATGACAGTTATGAGAAAAGTAGATTTCTACTTTACATAGTCTTTGTAAGATGGTATGTTTAGCATAAGTTTAAACATACGGAATTAATCATTTATTTTCCAGTTAATGATCATAAAAATTATTAAGACTTTAATAATAACTAAATGATCAATATTATCACCACATTCCTGATATCTACCCTGAAAGAGTATGGGATACTATGATAGTACTACATGATTAAGTTCATTACTAGCTTCCTATTAATAGTTTTCCTTCAAATTAGTCTTGTTTCTCTGGTCTACAATATTTTCATTCCAATGTCTCTAATATTCAATATCTCCATATCTAAGTGATTATTAAAAATAATTAATCCGAAGTAAAATTCAACTTTTTTTTTTAACACATGTCAGTCTGTTATTATTTTTATGATCATAAAATTGGAAAAAGAAAGAAAGAAAAAAAAAAAAAAAAAGATCACAACACTCATTTAATCACCTAGTGAGCTACACTGCCAATATAATTGGCATATGGTTATGATCTTTTTATTTAAATTCATTTGTTTAAATATTTCTGATTTTGGATAAGTATCATATGTTTATCTTAAGATAAACATATGATACATATGATATGATAAACATATGATACTGTTTATCTTAAGATAAACATATAATGGTATGGTATTTTTTATTTTATTATTTTTTTATTTTATTTATTTATTTATTTGTTTTTTTAAACAGAAACTCTGGTTTTTCAACCTGCAAAACAGGAAAACTGGCCAGAATACACTTAATTGAACGTCCATAATGTGCACTATGCAGATAGGATTAACCTATAGCTCTATCAGAGCATTAATTAATTTTCAAAAAAGCAATGTTATTGGCTGTGACCGGCTATTTGAACCTATCATATAAGGAGAAAATGAAAATGTGAAAATGTTATTACTCTGTAGTATAATTCTTGATAACAAAAGTAATTTTGCTGAGTTACTAATAATTTAAGGTATGATCTTAAACAGCTTTGAATTGTAAGTTGCATATATAAAATAGTTGGAATAAGATTGAAAAGGATTACCTTTGGTCGAAGCCATTAAATAAAATTAAGATTTTTCTGCAATTCTTTATCATTAACATCCAAAGCCATGGGGGGGGGGGAGAAAGGCACAATTTGCAAGATGAATTTAAACATTTGAGAAATTAAAATATATTTTTTAAGTATTTTTTTTTTTTTTGGTGTATTGGGGGGAGTAGTTATTTGCTGTTGAATTAACAACAAAAAAAAAAAAAAAAAAAAGGATACAAATATAGGAACAACCCAGTCAATATTTGAACGGCTGATTTTTCAAACCTGGAAAATTTAGGAAACTAATCCAGACTGTTACAGGTGATACACAAGTTAATATTGAAGCATTATTTGAATGCAAAAGTGGTTAGAGCACTTAGGAAATGGTGTTGATAGTTAGATTACAAAAAAAAAGAAAAAGTAATCATATATGAATGCAAAAGATTCAGATAAGCTGCTCATTATTCCATTTGCAAAGCCTTGCCTCACTTAAACTTTTCAGCAAAGTAGGTTGGGAAGGAATCATATTTATGGAAAATATTCTTTTGTTCAGGGTTAGAAATATATAGCATTCCAATATCATGATCATCCTACTGATACCAATTCGAACTTTCTTGAAATGATCTCTTTTCTTCCAATTCAAAAATGGAAATCTGACCTTAAAAAACTAAATCAAGGTTCTAAACCAAACTTTAAAACTAGTGAAGAAAACTTATTTCAAACCCTCAATGTGACAAAAAACTCTTATCTTCTAGAGACTGTAAATTCATCCTTATCTGATCTTAAAACTAAAAAGGAATAGGAAAACAAAAGAAATTGATCTGAAAATCGGTTATGAAGAAAATGGAGAATTTATTAAGTGAAGTTGGCCGGCAATTTTAAAATTGTTAGTCAACATTTGTTTGCTGCCTAGCTTCAAACTTACTGACTTCTTTTCCTCCTCTTTTATTCTATCTACTCTTTGTTCTTTAGAACATTCATCCTCGCTCTTCAAGAAAACATATCAACAGATTTCTTTTTTTTCTCCTAAACCTTATGCCCCTCCCTCCATCACACACATAGAGTACTGATGTGATATAGGTTTTGCATCCTTTCATGTGTGAATTTGTATATTAATAAAATAAAATACAAAAGTGGACTGCATACCTCAGGTTATCTTCATAACCAGTGTTCCACAGTCCTGATATTTTTTCTATCCACCTTTGTACCTCTTTAAAATTTTTTCATCTCCCTTCATATGCCGGTGATCAGATGCAGATATGATCCAGAGTAATCCAGATGTTATTTGATCAGGGCTTGATATAATACTGAACTCTCTTATCTCTTGCTCACCATCCTTCAGAATATTACAGCAATCCATTGGACTGTCTACACCACTTTTGCAACATGTTCCCTGAACTTCAAATTTTTATCCACTGTCACTTCAAGATTCCTTTGGCCTCATCCTCCCATCTGTGAATCTCCAAATTCAAAATCTTACACTTAGATTTATTAAATTGATACCCCCACCCACTCACTCAATATTCCCAATTTATTCAAATCCTCCTGAAGAGCCATGACATCAACACTTTTACTAATAACTCTCCTCATCTGAATATCTCTCTGAGATCCAGTGACAGTATTATTAACATAGAAGTCCTAATAGTGAGGACTGTGGCGCCCACTTATATTCCTTCTTCTGGATTCTGCTCCTCCACAAAAAACTCTTTGCTATTTATCCAACAGCCATTTGCCAATTTACTGCATCTTAAATATCGGCTTGTCATGTGGCAAACTTGTCAAGTGCTTTTGCAAAAACTGCCTTGACTTTGATTTAAAAAAATAGTGTACTGTTTTTCTGATGTTCAATTATAGTTTTGTTGTTAAATGATTAGCCTGGATAACTGATTATCCACATAATTAAATGCTTTGTGTTGTGAATGCTAACAGTTTCCATAAGCTCTTAGATACCATCTCTCTCTCTCTAGTTCATAAAACTATACCAATATAATCACTCTACTTTGAATATTACTCTTGGCTAAGACTTTTCAAAAGGCAACCCATAGGATATTTCTGGCCTGCCAGTTAGTAGCCGAAGATCATGGACATTGTGGGGAAAAATGAGCAAATTTAATAATATTTTTTACAAGTTTAATAAATTCATTTACATAGATGTTATTTTGAATTTATCACCAAGCTGAGAACAGCTAAGTTATAGTAATTACTGATGTTACCACTAGAACTCGTGTGCGCATGCGTGTGTCATGATGTCACTTCTTTGAAGCTGATATCTTCATGATTGGCATTTTATAATTAATTGTAAATGTGTGAAATTCAACTATATTTCCACACTAGAGTAACTCTTTAGAAAACATTGAAAATTTGTTTTAGAATTCCTTTTGCTTTTGAAAATAACCGTTTACTTAGATTATATAACTTAGAATAACTGTTCACACAAATTATACCTTTTTTTATCTTTATTAGGTGGTGATGCTGCTTTCTGTCAAGCCGTAATGGTTTTATTTACAATTTAATTGTTTTTTTATTATTTTTTTTAATTAATTTATCACCAAATGTGTTTCTTCTCTGAGTGACTAGCAATTGGCTTGCCAGAGATTAAGCAGGCAAGGTTGGGCCCTTTACTTGACATAACTGAGAACTTGGCCTCCAAGCTTGTGCCCAACTTCTTTACCAGTCAAAATGAAAAAAAAAAAAAAAAAAAAAGTAGGCTATAGTCTGCTGACAGTTATTGGTATCTGGTGTCGGCTCACTAAGATATTCATGTTCCATCTAGAACATAACCTACTAAATCCATATCATGACAACATTAAAATTCTGTAGTTGCTTTATGACATCATTCTTCCTATGGAAGATTTCAACTACAGAAATTCAAGTTTCTCCTTCACTATTGAAATGTATAACAGAATACATTTATTGTCTTCCTTAATCTTAGCATTTCTCACACTCCAACCACTTTCTCTTCTATATATATATATATATATATATAGATATAGATAGATATATATATATATAGAGAGAGAGAGATATATCTATCTCTCTATATATATATAGAGAGAGATATATATATATATAGAGATATATATATAGATATATATAGATATAGATATAGATATATATAGATATAGATATATATAGATATATATATATATATATAGAGAGAGAGAGAGATATTATATACAGATAGATAAATAGATTATATATTTATGAAAGACAAAGGAGATGATATATAAAGCTTTGTAAGATGTAAAACATTGTAAGATGTACAAATTTATCACTGATCCAGATGACTACCACCAGCATATCCAATTGTTTGGTATAGAGGGTGTTATCTTTATGGCATTATTGATATCACTAACTAGTATTTGAATACTAACAAAATCCCTCCCTCACACACACACACACATACTCTCTCTCTCAGACCCAAAACCATCACCTGCTTTGTCTTTCCCATATGGAGGTGACAGGATTTTCCCCACTTGTAATTGAGTTTTCCTTCTACAAAACATACAAACATTATCTGCTCTCTTCATAACATTAACTGCTAATAACTACTCACCTCATAACTTTAATTCCTAAACAGAGAAAACTATCTGTCATCATAATTAAAATTTCTAGTAAAGCATGCAAAATATGAATAGTGGGAAGGAGACTTAATACCCGCAAATGATAAAGCATTTATAGATGTGCAGAGGATTTTCATGGCATTCTGTAAGAACATGAAGGGTAGTATAACCATAAAATGTCATATTGCATGTGTGAAATAAACGTATATTGTTCTTTTCAACTTGTATGACACTACTAGGTAATTTTTATTCTTATGTATTTTTATTCTAGGTATTTTTATTTTTATTAATTTATAAATTGATATATTTATGGATTATGATGCGATTAATATTTTGTTATGTAATCTTGCATTCCGTTAATGACTTTGTTATAGTTGTACTTTGCAACTTTCAGCATTATCACATAACTATTGACTGCTCTCAAAATTGCAGTGTTTTGTTTTTTTTTTAATCTTGCCATGATTTTATTAATATTAGCATTAAAAATAATTTCAAATGATACAGTTTGAGAATTACTGCTGTAACTCTTTTTTTATATTAACCATACTGATATCTGTTGGTTTCCTATACCTACCAAAATTTTAGTTGTGCTCTAGAGAAGTACAAATTCTCCAAAGTATTCTTCAGTAGTGAGTACTGATATTCATTTTGATTTGGAAAATATGCTTTGTAACAATATCTGTATCTATAGAAAGTGAAATACTGTGCACAGTATAAATCTAAAAAAAAAAAAATTATATATATAGATATATATATATATAGTTATATTTTGATGTAATAAACTCCCTTTCAAAGTAGATCAAACTAAAGAAATATCAAGACATTATTGGTATGCTTATTTTCCTTACAATGTTCCTTACAATAGAGCTGCTGTCTGTTTTGTTTTTCAAGCACATATAGCCATGGACACCATTGTCCATAGGCAAATGGTTTTTGTACAGTATTCAGCAAAATTTTATTTTGTTCGTGAAGAGCTAATTTTATTTTTAGCAGTCTTAATATTTATGGCTATAATGAATATTGCAGTTTATTGTAATTTGAAACATTATTGCTTTTGTGTCTGAATTCAATTTGTAATTTGCAAACTCTGGTAGCATACTTAAGTCAGAAATTGTCAGCTCCTTAATAGTGAATATATGGCATTAGTAGCCTAAGCAAACATGAATGTTACCTACCATCATTCTTACAGTAGAAGTTGTACCCCTAAGAAACTGGACAGGGGTTTATCCATTTCAAAACAGCTAAATATTTTTGTTTGATTTATAATTGTCAGTAATCATTCAGCTGGTGTCATTATAAATTTACTGTAGTGATTCCAAAAAAAAAAAAGTAATCATTTACTCATAGCTAAAAAAGCTTTAAAAGCCAACTCATACAGTTATCTTTATTTTATTTTGACAATTGGACCATTGCATTCTCAAGGATTTGTCACAGAATGTTATGGAAAGTTCTGAGAGGTTATTGACATGTTTAATCTGTAGCTCCTGTATAAAGGATTTCAGAGATTTGTACAGTAACATAGTGCTTCCTGTTTTTCATATTATCAAGTAAAAATCTAAAAAATATTTGATACTGTATAACTGAATACTAGCTATTTATACTGTGTGTGCGTGCATGTAAGTTCAATATTTCTATTATTCACTGTGACAAAACTCATATGAAAAGTTGATGACATATGGGTTATAAAGACTGTGACTCAGAAAAATTGCATTTCAGTTTTTTTGGGGATGATTCTCACTAATTTTTTTTTTTTTCTTTCAGAAACATTCAAAAAGAATGTTTTGTATCCATCTCATGAAAGTACTATTTACATAATTAAGTTGTGCTGGTATAATTCTGTTCAAGAAGGAAATAAGTGATCTGATATATTTTGCTTTATATTAATAAGTTTTATTACACTTTCCTTATCAGAAAGGAAAATGGCAGCTCTGTCTGATGGAATATTAATGATTATGAATTACACAAATATTCTATCAAGAAATTATGTAGATTATCACTAGTTCTGGATAACTTTTCTTTGTGAAAAGCTTTTCATGAACTACATCAGAGTTTGTACATATATATATATTTAGATTCAGTAATATTTATGAGCTAAATATTACAAGAACGACAGAGGTTACCACCTTTTTACGCCAAATCAACAAAGATTATTGCATATTCATGTTTTCATTTGTAAAATATATAATTATTTCTGTATGTGATAGAACATTTTTAATTGCTTATTTAATAACTTTTTTTTTAAAGAGAGCAAGATAGCATTAAAGTTTTTTATGCATTATACATATTGTATAATTAATGTCTCAGTTTTTATATTCTTATGAAATATGCTTACAAGCAGGCAGTGAGTACTTTCTCTATTCCAGTTGATGATTGAGAGTTGTAGTCTTATCATAAAAGCTGGATTATCTGTTAGTCACTCTTGGCTAGGCAAAAAAAAGTATCCTAATCTCCAAATATTATATTTGGGAGTGGAATTTGGCGAATTCATAATACTTCCTTAATACATAATAATCATGGTGTTTATGTTGGAACAAGAAACCTTTTTTTTTTTTGGGTTCTTAACCACAGGTTACCTCTAAAATGAGGCTAATAGAAATATGTGTATTTAAATATATGGCAAGAAATTTATTATATTTATTTATTTATGGCTAATAATTGTACAAATCGGCTATTTAATGACTTAGTGTGTTAACAAAGACTATTTCATTTTATCTTTTTTTTTTTTTTTCTCATACTTTTATATTCAAATGTCTAAGGTAAATCTAACACAATTTTGGGTAGGCACTTAGACAAGTATATATTTTAAACAGGGTAGGGAAAATATTTGCATCATTCAGATATGGACACTACATGCACACATATATAAACATATAATAATATACGTACATATACATTGCTAGGAAAGAAGTCAATGAACACCATAGCATGAAGAACAGTCGTGCTGCCCACCTTAATAAGATGTAGGATCTCCTATTGCTGTGATGACTGTAGTATTCCTACAAGGCATACTTTCCACAAGCATATGACAGATCAATAGGAATTTGGACCATTCTTCTTGTAGGCATATAATAAGGTTCTGGACTCTTGTGGGGAGCAGACATCCCTTGACTTCACCTGATTCCCAAGTTCATCCCACAGATGTTCAGTAGGGTTAAGTTACGTGTGGTGATGTTCAAGTCCACAAACCACACAGTGACAGCAGCAGCCTTATGACATGGTGCATTGTGAATTGACAATGGTCAGTTCCACAGAAATGTCAGTTGTCTAAAATGTTCAGATACTGAGTTCAATGTTCTGACACCACAAACGGAGATCTGAGGTCAAGAAAGGTAAAACAGAATTGTACCATCGCACTGCCACCTCTGAATTTCATGGTTGGGGTTATGCAGTCTGGTAAGAGATGTTCACCGGGCATCTGCACATCCATCTGCTCAGTAGAAGGGTGTAGTATATTTGTCGCTCCATAACATAGCTTTCCAAGTTTCCATATCCCACTGTACATTCTCTTTGCACCTCTGAAGATGACACTGCATGTTGATTTGGGTAATGTGAGGCTTACAAGTTGCAGCCTCACCATGGAAACCAATGTTGTGAGCCTTAGTTGTGAATGTTTTTGTGCATTTTTGTGTTCCAGTTGATGCCTGGAACTCCATATTGAACATGCTGGCCAATAAATGGCAATTTTTACATATTATCCTTAATAGGACCCTACAGTCACATTTGGTGAGTGTGGTGGGTCGTCTACTGCCGGTAGCACTTGCAGTTGACAACATCTCAGTTGCGCTGCCATCTCAGTATGGTATCAGTCATTGTTCACCTGGGATGGCCCAATTTTTCAACAATTTGACAAACAGATAGGCCTGCAATATGGCACCTTATGACAATACCTCTTTTAAACTCTATCAATTGCCTTCTCACAACTATTTCACCCAGACATGGTTGCTCTGACTTTGGAGCATTATATTCCTCCAGTTTATACCAGCTACAAACAAGTTGCTCGTTACATGTCACAATGCACCTTGCCCATGGGGTGTTTATTGACTTCTTTCCAAGCAGTGTATAAACACAATAATATATATAATTCTTTGGAAGAATTACTATTTTTATTTATTATTATTATTATTATATTTTTTAGAAGAGAATATCACTGAATCTGTTTTTTTATTGCATTTTAATTTCTTTGGCTAAAGGCTGATTGGTTTGCTGTATCTTTTAATGAGAAATATATAACTAGTCCTCTCAATGTACAATTCCTTTAAGACATTCATTCTTCCAGTAACCCCAACAATCATATTGTTTGTGCAAATTTTAACTAAGCCAAACCTATCGGGGAAATTACAACACATACGGAATTATAATTTAAATTTCATTAAAGTTAGCTTCTCATTAGATGAATATATTTTCTTCTCGAGAATGTCAAAGTACGTGTGGTCAATATAATTATAAATCTGATGCAAGAGCAATAAATTGTCTCTTCTTGTCTCTTGTATACTTTCAGGAATAAATAATTTATTCTTAATAATTAAATTAGTTTTGATTAATTTGTATTTTATTGATGATAAATTTCCTATTCTTATTGTCATTCAAGAAATTGGTTATAATGTGAAAAGTTATGCAGAAAAAGGTGTTTATAAAATTCTTCTCAAGTTGGTCGGTTGTTTGTTCTCATTTTCCAAGACCATAAAACTCAAATGTAATCAACAGATATGTTAAGTTAAAATTTATTGTAAACAGCTTTAAGTTTTATTTTACTTACAAAATGTAAGCAGATAAGTTACTTTCTCTCTCTCACTTCTTTATTGAAATGTGGAAGTTAAACATTGAAATTAAGTTAAACAGTTTTATTTTTGATCAGTCTTACACAGAAAATAAATGTCTTTAGAAGCTAGAAGTGATTATCCCCTCCCCACCTTAAATTTTAGGAGGTTCTATAATGGACATGTTGATTAAATAGTTGAACTCAAATGTATTTTAGCATGCGTATTTATATATCAAATTATTATTATTATTATTGTGCAGGCACCTCTATGTAATATGTAATCCGAAAATTCATGAGAAACCCAAACTATCTACATAGTCTGTCATACCTCTCCTTGAACCCATTAATAGAAATGTGCTAACAACTGACTCTGCCAGCCAATTCCATTCATTCACAACTCTCCGAGTAGAAAATTAGTCCTGATGCCACCTACCAACCACACTTTTACTCAACTTCCAAGGTTGACCTCTTGTTCCCCCTCCCCTTAGCCTAGTTCTGAATTATTTTCCTTTCATCAATCCTATAAAATCCTTTAAGTAACTTAAATGTTTCTATCATATCCCCTATTTTTTTTTGCCTATCAACCAACTTCTGTAGTCCATACACCCTTAATCTATCCTCATAGGGAATGTTTCACAGACTACTCACCATCTTGGTCACTTGCCTCTGATTCTTCTCTACCACTTCCTCATCTCCAAGAAATCTGGGAGACCGGACCTGTGCACAGTAATCCAGATGTGGACATATTAAGGCTTTATAAAGAGGAATAACTTCCTTATCTCCTTCTTCGTGTTTTCTTCATTAGCTAAATAATCTTATGTGCTGCTTTAGCAATATGCCTTCTAAATTTCAACTCTGTCTACCACTACCCCTGAATCCCTAGTTTAATCTATTTCCTGGAATAAAATTCCAATAATGTGGTACACAGCTTATAATCTATGTATCCCCAAAATGCATAACTTTGCATTTCTCCACATTAAACTGATACCCATTATCATCTTTTGCCCATACAAATAGCCTATTTAAATCAAGCTTTCCACATCATCTTCATTCACTATTACACTACTTAATTTTGCATCATCAGTAAATAACCGAATATTTCCCTTCAGGTTATTTCCTCTATTATTTATATACAAATTAAACAATAGTGGCAGCACACTACTAGTTACCTGCTTGGGGGGGGGGGGGGGAGACTGCTCCTCTGTATAAAACTTTTTGATATCTGTCCAGCATCTGCCCTCTTATTCACATAACCTGTGTCATATCCATCCCCATTTGTTCTAATTTGCATAACACAATTCCATGTGGTATTCTGTCAGATGCCTTTACATAATCCAGCAGAATCAATTATTATACCCATTTCCTTTATTCAGCTCAGCTGACACTCTGTTATAAAAAAAAGTTAATTAATTACTAAGACATGAACAACCCTTCACAAAGTCAGGTTGCCCCTCATAGAGTATCATATTCTTATCTACCCATTCTTGAATTCTCTTTTTGACCAAATTTTCCAGTACTCTTACCATCACTCCTGAGATGCTGATGGGTCTATAATTTGCTTACTTCAATCTTATTCCCTTATACAAGGGAATTAATTTGCCCTCTTTCCACTTCCTTGAAACTTCACCAGGGCTGAGACTTAAATTAAAGAGCCCAGTCAGGTATTCAATTCCTTTACATATTCCTGCAAAATACAAACTATCCCATCCCATCCCACAGCTTTATTTACATTGAGATTCTGCAATATTGTGGAGTCGATTCAGAGGCAAGTGACCAAGATGGTAGCAGATCTATGGAATGAACCTTATGAGAACAGGTTGAAGATTTGTGGGTTACAGAAACTAGTTGATAGGTAGAAAAGGGTGATACAATCGAGAGACATACAAATTACTGAAGGATTTTACAAGATTAATTCAGAGGAAATTTTTCAGAACAGGTCTGGTGATGGGAGAACTAGTGGCTATCCATGGAAACCTAGTAAGGGTAAAGTTAGCAAGGGTGTTAGAATGAGGTTATTTGTTTGGAGAGTAGTGAATGAGTGGAATAGGTTGCCAGATTGTTGTGGGTGCACTGACTCTGAGTAAATTCAAAGCAAAGTATGATAGATACTGTGCAAATTCTGGATAGTTCTTGACATGATGTTTAGGGCCTTCCTCAATGAGTCTATAGACTCCTTGGTGTTGCCCCTAATAATAATAATGCAGTAGTCCCCTGCCCATCCACAGGGGATATGTTCTAAGATCTCCCCCAAGATACCTGAAACACAGATAGTACTGAATATCCTATATATTATACTATGTTTTTTCCTATATATACATGCCTATGATAAAGTTTAATTTATAAATTAAGCACAGTAAGTGATTAACAACAATAACTAATGATAAAATGGAACAATTTTAACATACTGTAATAAAATTTATCTGAATGCAAATGGAATCTTAGCAACTTCAGCATACGTTTTTTTTTTTCATTATTTATTATTTTATGAAGTTGAGAACTTTCACCTTTTCACTTAAAAGAAAGCACTTTATGGCTTCTCTTTGGCATATCCAAATTTTCAGCATCACTACTCTGCACTTTGGGGACTTATTAAGTAATATAAGAGTTACTTGAACACAAGCACTGTGATACTGCGACAGTTGATCTGATAACTGCAAACTACTCAGAACAGCACACAATTTAAAACTTATGAATCATCTATTACTCAAAGAAAGAACCATACAGCTTCATTTTGGCAATATAAAATTACATAGGCAAAGTGGATATTAGATCCAACATTATTTCAAAGCTGAATGTTTGTAGAAACTATGAAAGTTTTGTAAGTTCACCTGAGAGCATATGAAATACAATCCTCGGCATCCTCAAGTTGCCTTAGATACCTAAATCAAGTAGTGCAAGCTAAGGCAACTCGGGGATGCTGAGGATTGTATTCTCGTAACCTCTCAATCAACTTATGAAACTTTAATAGTTTCTACAAACATTCGGCTTTGAAATAATGTTGGATCTATATTCTAATATCCACTTTGCTAATGTAATTATAAATTGTTTATGTCTGGAATTTTCCATTTAATATTTTCAGAACACGGTTGACTGTGGATGGGGTGGGAGAGCTATGACATAAGAGCCTCCAATTCACCTACTTCCCATGAGTCTCTCAGATATGTCACAGCATTAACTGCACTTGTATGATGTACCTTTTGCAAAGTGGTCACTCTAGCTCAACTATTTGATCTGGTTCTGTCCCCTTGTGACCATCAGCACTCTTTATATAAAGTTATATTTTGTTTGAATCAAGTGTTTTAAACACTAATTATTTGTGATCTTCATCAAAGTTCAGTTAGTTGATGTTTGTCAGTTACATCTGGAATTATTCACTGAAATTTTTCTAGAGAAAATTTTCAGAGAATATAAAGGAGAGAAGTCACATTTATTATCCTATTTACCTTTCAACCAAACATTACTTCGTTATTTTATGGTGATAATGATCCAAAATCAACAACACAAAATCTGGTAAAAACATTGAAAAAAATTAGAAAATTGGTATACTGCTTACTGTTAAACAATTAAAATGATAGCAGATGTTGACAAATAAGGGATTGGTTCTCAATGTTTCAGTTGGAATTCTGCACCTATATTTTTCAAAGAAATCGGAAGAGAAGCAGACTTTTAAACATTATTGATCATCAATCTTGGATCACGAATGTGTCAATACCCCTCCTCCCCAAGAAAAAAGTGCCTCCACTGGGCACACACATCTATGTATGTACACAATATGCTCTCAAAACATCAGAGGTCAAAAGAACCTGTAAGCAGATCAGTGCCATGTGTTAAAGTGCAGGTGCGGATTCAGAAAAAAAAATTTATTGACGTTTTTCTTGAAGGGTTGTAAGTTGTAGTTTGAAAATATTATGTGAAGAAGGCTGTTCAGGGGACAGAGATAGATGAGATAAGAGGAAGAAGATGCAGATTTGGTGTTTCTAGTTGCAGTGAAAAGGGATGGTGGGCAGCTGCTGTTCATGTTTTAACAGGCCAAACAAAAATTGAAGAATGATTTGGTTTCAGTTCAGTGAAACATTGAAGTGCCTGTAGGACACACGCAATGCTGAAACATTGCATGTGTGAGATATGCAATGTTTCAGGGGACAGAGATAGATGAGATGAGAGGAAGAAGATGCAGATTTGGTGTTTCTAGTTGCAGTGAAAAGGGATGGTGGGCAGCTGCTGTTCATGTTTTAACAGGCCAAACAAAAATTGAATGATTTGGTTTCAGTTCAGTGAAACATTGAAGTGCCTGTAGGACACACGCAATGCTGAAACATTGCATGTGTGAGATAAGGGGTTGAAGTGAATTTATAAGAGAGAGAGAGAGAGAGATCATCTGCGAGACAAATTTCTCTCTGAACAGCATTGAGAATATTTTGGGAGGTTTTATAAACATGGGACCAGTATTCTAAGGATATGCAGATTTTGGAATTTGTATAGAGTTGATAGATGAGCTAGTAAAAAAAATAGTATCTTGAGTAGAAGAGCATGCTTAGTTTTTTTTTTTTTAGATGCTGAGGAACAATTAATGTGTTTTATGCAAGGAGAAGCTGGAGGTAAAATGTTAGTCTAAGTAGGGAGATCTGGTCCTGTCTGGTGATTTTTATATATTACAAAAGGTAAGGGTAGGTGAGCTGGTTTATTATTATTCATGATACCTCTAAGGAGTCAGAAGACTCATCGCGGGGGACACCTATTGTACAACTCTCAGTCTCCACTGACCGAACCTCTACTACCAATCATCAACATCAGTGCCATCTACTGGCCATCACAGTTAGTATTTTTTGTCTGTAAATTGTGTGTGTTCTGAAGGGCCAATTTGAATGTATGCGGGATGAAAAAAAAAAAAAAAAAAATTTCCGGGAGAAAAAACCCTGCTACCTCTGTATGAGATTGGCTAACTCACCTTCGATTGAAAAAGTCTATATAAAGATTCATCCCGTCATGACGAGAATTGAAGGGTACAACGTACCGTCGTTCTTCCAATTGCGCTGCAGAGGTGCTTTTTTTGGGGAAGAAAAGGCAAGACGGTATTTTGGTGGCATTGAAGGTGACTCGATTGTTCTCGTCTGATTGAAGGGTGGTATGGAGATCAATATTTAAAGCATTGCTTGGTGATGATCTTGAAGCTTGGAATTCTGAGCACTGTTTGTCAAATGTTATTACTATAGAAAATACATTTTTAAGCTTATAAATTTAAGTATAATTATTAAATTGAGAATTGTAAATGTAATGGACCATATGAGAAGCTTCATGGCATATATGTAAACAATACACCACATACTTTGCTACTGTAACCAATATGGTAACAAAGTTTATCATTGAGATTATTATATCAAAACCAGGAACTTTGGTTGTCATCTGGTACCTCCCCCCCCCCACACACACACACTGAGGTTAGGTATGAAATGGTTATTTTATTTAACATGCACCAAATGCTGAATGTCTCAGGTGTGATAATTTAATTCCTGGAAATGCCACATAGTTTCACCAGCCAAATCGCCTGTGTGGTGATTTGGGGAGTCACATGAGTAATTGTGTTTGTACATCTTATAGCTAATGCGTACAAACTTCAAGCCGATAGACCCATTGGCTATTGCAAAAACGATAGAGATCTGTGTGTAAACTTTGGCATAAAAATGTGTGATCGAAAGTTGAAGCAGTGTGTTAACATCAAATTTTGTATGAAAATCGGCAAAACTGCTACAGAAACATTGGAGCTGTTGAAGGTGACATATAGTGTGGATGCTCCGAAAAAGTCAAGTGTCTCTGAGTGGCATAAGTGATTCAAAGGTGGGCAAGAAATGGGCAGCTAAAAACAAAAATGACGGAAGCAAATGTGGACAAAGTGCAAGATTTGGTACAGTCTGACAGGCGATTAATTGTGTGATTAATGGCTGATGAATTGTAAATGAATCGAGAAATAGTCAGGGTAATTTTAACTGAAGAATTGGGTGTGTGCGAAAGATTTCTGCGAAGTTTGTGAACAGAATGAACAGAAGCAGCAACAGCTTCAAGTTGTGACTGATTGTTCTGCAAATAAGCACATGTTTCCGAGAGTAATTACAGGTGATGAAGCCTGGTGCTTCCAGTACGATCCCAAAATAAAGCGGCAGAGCATGCAGTGGAAAATCCCGAGTTTGTCATGTCCGAAAAAAGCACATGTCATGTTTGCAGTTCAAGACCATGCTAGTGTGTTTCTTTGATCACAAGGGGATAGTTCACTATGAATTCATTGAACAGGGACAAACGGTCAACCAACAATGCTATTTAGAGGTGCTGAAAAGATTACAAGATTCTGTTCGGAGAAAAAGACCTGACAAGTGGATCATCCATCACGACAATGCACCAAGCCATAGTACGCTCATCATGTGAGAGAGTTTCTGGCCAAAAAATCAATTACTGAATAAGGTCATTCAACTTAGCTCCCTGTGATTTATGGCTGTTTCCAAAATTAAAGACTGTGCTAAAATGAAGATTTTCTGCCATCGCTGATATCCAGCATAATGTGATAAAGGAACTCAAGAGTATTCCAGAAAAAGAGCTCCAGGCCTGTTTCCCAAAATGGGAACACCATCTAAACCAGTGTATAAATGCACAAAGGGACTACTTCGAAGGTGACAGTAGCCGCTAATATATAGTTCCGAACGTAGGTTTTTTTGCAGGTGCATTCCGGGAATTAAATTGTCGCACCTCCTATTTGGACATATTAGAAAATTTTCAGAAAAGTAGTTCAAGCGTCAGCATAATTTAAAAATAAAATATAAAAAAAGTGCTATTTAAACTAAATTGTACATTATCCCCTCTGTTATTCATTATCTATATGAATCACATTATGAAGGAAAGTGGTATTAAAGATGATATCAAAATTGGAGATGTTAATGTCAGCTCTTTGCTTTATGCAGATGATGTTATACTTCTAAATAAATCCGCTACAAGTCTGCAAGATTCTCTGACTAAATTAAATAACTGTTGTAATAGATATGGTATGAAGGTCAGCAATAAAAAGACAAAGATAGTGAAAATAGGCAGAATCACTGAAAATGTCAACTGTGTTGTGAATGGAGAACCTGTGGAACAAGTAAAACATTTCAGCTACTTAGGCACGATTTTTAGTGAAGATGGTAAATTAAATATAGAAATAGACAACAGAATCAGCAAAGCTGGTACGGTAGGAAGTAAACTGAATAAACTTATATGGAATGAGAGAGAAATTAGTCGGAACACTAAATTAGCTGTATACAAGACTGTTCAAACCAGTTTTTACTTATGGATCTGAGAGCTTGGTCAGAGGTAAAACACTTGACCAAAGACTAGAAACGGCAGATCAAGTTCTGATCAAGGCCTTCTATAGATTATTGAATTTCAGGTCCTTGTCCACCATGATTCATGGATTTCTCATCTCTTCTACTTTCTTTAAAGTTTCCCTACCAAGTGTATACTTTGCATCCGATCATTGCTTACCATTCTCAGAACCTTTCTCAAATCTCAGAACCTTAAACTTTGCAACATTGAACTGATAGTTCCACTTACCTGCCCATTCATGCAATCTATTCAGGTCCTCCTGTAAGACCATAACATCTACTTGGCTCTGCACTGCTCTCTCCAATATCATTAACATACAAATTGAACAGCAGTGGACCCAAAACTGACCTCTGTGGTACACCACTAGTGACCTTTCTTTTTGGGATACTGCATCCCCCATATACAACTTTCTATCATTAACATACAAATTGAACAGCAGTGGACCCAAAACTGACCTCTGTGGTACACCACTAGTGACCTTTCTTTTTGGGATACTGCATCCCCCATATACAACTTTCTAATATCTATCTGACAGCCAGTCACTGATCAAACTCGGAAGTCTCATCCAATCCCATCAGTTTCAATTTATTTAACAGTTTGTCACTGGCAGTCAATCAAAAGCTTTTGCAAAATCTATGTACATCACAGTATACGCATCTCCCCTGTCCAAGGCATTTGTCACCTTGTTATAGTACATAAGTTAGTAAAACATTATCTCCCTTTAACAAACCCATGTGATAGCCAAAGAGAATACTACTGTTATCAACCCATTTTTGTATCCTACTTCTCACCAATCTCTCTCTCTCTCCAGTATCTTCACACTTCACAACTCCAGATATACAGATTGGCCTCTAATTTGAAGTTACAGCCTTACCACCACCTTTATGCAGAACAATTTTATCCTCTTCCTACTCTCTTGGAACCTGTGCTGTTGTAAGACTTATTAAACTGGCATGCCAATTCCAGTTATTCTACTAAATTTTATTGTTCTCCAATTTTTTTTTTTTTTTCCCTACTTGTTAACTTGTGAACAGAATGTTACATTTAGCATTTCTTCTTACCCTTTTATAGTCTGATTTTTTAACGATATTTGTGACATAATGATTAGAAATATATACATGTTTACACACGAATAATGTTTAATTTGCCAAATATTTTGGTCTGAATATTGCAGACCATCTTCAGTGGCTACATAGGAATAGTTTTTTTTAAAAAAAAACAAGGTGGAATACGCACAATTGATCATTCGCAGGTGTGAATAATCAATTGTTCATATTCCACCTTGTTTTTTTTTTTTTTTTAAACTATTCCTATGTAGCCACTGAAGATGGTCTGTAATATTCAGACCGAAATATTTGGCAAATTAAACATTATTCTTGTGTAAACGTGTATATATTTCTAACTTTTATAGTCTTTTGCTGACGGATTTGGGAAACAGATTCATTTCTGGATGATACATAGTGAAGAATTTATGGAGTCAAAACATAAAAGAAAATGAATTTCTGGATGAGTTTTCTACTGAGCAAATATTGAATATAACTACTAGTCAGAAAAGGAAAATAATTTTTTTTCAATAGTGTAATAAAAAAAAAATTATGCTCTGATTCCTGATATGTAACCTCAAGGAGTAAACAAGATTCTGTGCTGTTCACAATCTTCCTCCAGTTACTCTTACCTGTCAGAACTAGAATATTCTCAGTTCTTATATTTCTGGCTTCTAAGGCACTTTTTACTGCATGAGTCCACTGTTGGTGGCAAAATGGCAGAAAAAGAGACCCAGAGGAAAATCTCTGGAGCTCTTTTTCTGCCATTTTGTCATCAAACACCTGTGTTGATAGCCTTTCCTCTCCCATTTCTCTTCCTTTCTTCTGTTATAAGTAACAATACAATCTTAGATTATCTCTGCTCACACATTTGTGAATGCTAACACTAAAGTTCCTTCTAAATATCCTCATTTTTAATTTGATTTTGCTGTTTGAAATGTTTCTCAGAACTGCAGTCCCCAGTCTTTGATCAACAGTTTTATTTCTAACCCAGCTCTCAGATCCATAAGTTAAAATTGGTTTCAATGCTATCTGCATCCAGGTAGTGTTTTTTTTTTGTTTTTTTTTACTAATTTCTCTCTTATTCCTTATAAATATATTCATTTGATTCTCTAGCATACTAGTTTGGTTCAATTCTGTTGTCTATTTCGATGTTTAATTTGTCATCTTTACTCAAAATTGTGCCTAAATAGCTGAAATGTTTTACTTGTTCTATAGACTCTGCTCAGGATGCAGGTAATGTTTCAGTGCTCCTGCCTATTTTCAGTCTTTTTAGTCTGTGTCTGTTTATTTCATGCAAAATTTGTTACAAGTCATTCACTTAAAAGAATCCTGTAGGTGTGTACTGAATTAATTTAGGATTATAATAGCTGAGATTAACATCTGTAATTTTGATAGCTAGCCTAATGCCACTTTCCTTCATAATTTGATCCATATAAATGATGAATAACAATGGAGATAATGTGCACCCTTGTCTGACATCTGATTTCACATCATGTGATTTTCCTGTATCTCCTTCAGTTCTAACTGCTGATGCACAAATTATATTGAGTTTTGGAATTGATGTTCTGTTTGCACTACTGTATTGTATTGTTTTGAACAGTTTTCTCTTGACATCTTGTGATATGCCTTTTGCAAATGTACAAAACTAAAAATGCAGATCCTTGTTATATTCCATGATTTCTGAACTATTTGTCTTCAAATGAAAAGCTGATCTTGACAGCATCGACAATAATTTGTCTTTATCTAGTTTTGGTCTTCTGCATTGTGTCTTATCCTCTTCTTAAACGTGCTTGCAGAAAGCTTACCTGGCAGAAAAAGATACTTATATATTCTGAATCATACAGTGCTGCTTCTGGAAAACATGCCTCCATTTGAGCATTTCTTGTTGAATATCATCTATTTCAGCTTTTTAATGTTTTTTCCTACCACCATTCTGTCATTGCTTGTTTCATTTAATAGTTCTTCAGTCATTGTTCCAAACATCTAGGGTATCTTTATTTTCAGTTTTCATGTCACCTTCATCATGTTAGCTTCCTTTCACAGTACACTTCCATTTTTAGCTTTTCAATAGTCACCAGAACATTTTGCTCCTTCATAATTTTTATCTTTTATATTTTTATCAGTTTTCCCATAATTTTTGTTTGCCCACTTTTCTTCACTGCCTCGTCTCGAACCCACTGAAATGCACCAGAGAGGTATGAATTTTCTATCCTTGCAGACAGTTTCACCACATGCCTCTCAGACTGATCAGTTGGTTTTTCCACACAGTCAGTTTTCATTATAGTCTGTAGTAAGTCAACAGGGTAAGATTTTAAGTTAAGGGGATAATAAATCTCTCATTATTTTAAGTAGGATATGAAACTCGGAGATCGAAATCTAAGAGTTTCATGCCGAAGAACTATCAGCGAGTCCAAGCGCAAGTCAACACCTGAGTAGTACAACACTAGGGCAACTCGGAGCAAGCTCCATCATTATCCTTAATATTTTCTCATAATGTAAAACGCAGCTACTAGGAGATGTATTACTGTTTTACATTATGAGGATAGGTAAGTACCCAGACTGGTTTTGACCTTTATTGAGGTCTCATCAGTGAGTAGGTAGACCTGGATAATACCAAGGTTTAAGTGAACCGAACTTATGTATACCCCTACTAACGAATTGCCAGACTGGTGTACCATTATTATTATTACTACCATAAAGAGCCAAGAGGCTATTTCTCTGGTGGCGTAAATTAAGTTAAGGGGATAAATCCCTCATTATTTTAAAGCCAGATACGAAATTCAGAGATCGAAATCTAAGAGTTTCATGCCGAAGAACTATCAGCAAGTCCAAGCGTAAGTCAACACTTGGGTAGTACAACACTAGGGCAACTCGGAGCAAGCTCCATCACTATTCTTAATATTTTCTCATAATGTAAAACGCAGCTCCTAGGAGATGTATTACTGTTTTACATTATGAGGGGTTAGATTTTTGTTTACAAACTCATTCATTTTTTATTGAATAATATTTGAATATGTGAGTGTACAGTTCCCCTTTGAAAGTTTATACTTTGTTTCTTTTTAAATCTTAAATGTTTTTCTTTTCAGTGTGATACTCATTTTTATCCTGCTCAAAAGTAAATGGTGATGACTTGTATTTCAAATCCTGTATGTACTATGCCCTAAATGAGCATGAAAGAATTACTATCAGCAACTTAGTCATTGAAACTTATTTCTTATGTCTTCTTCCATGCAAATTATGTGCATCTTGTTAGAACATGGTCTTAGTGATAATTAATCCATGTCCTGAACAGAAATTCTACAAGTACTTAATGATTATTAGTAGATGTGCTCTTTTCTCCCAAATTTTCCCAACACATTTCTGTATATCAATATCAAATGCAGTTATCCCTCGACACGTCCAAGTTCCATTCCATCTGTCAAGACGTAAGTCGATATACTAAATCAACAGAGTTATAGAGGTTAGCAACTTGACCGTAATAAGTATACTGTCATTTTAATTTTTTAACCTTATAAAACTGTACTGTGTGTTACTGCCAGTATAAAACAGGAGAATAATCACCCAAATCTTCCTCCACAATCACATCTTCATAATCTTCCCCATGTGAACGATCAGGCTGTGGGTCTTCTGGTGTAACCTTTTGTTTTTTGATGCAAATGTCCAGTGTGCTTTGCTTATTCCTTTTCATCATAAATTTCTTTATAGCAAACAAACACATCATTTACTTGCGCTTCTACTAATAAGTAGCTTTCAACATTGGGATCCACGTTTTCAGCCATTTTGAGAACATCGCTGCCTTCAGAGAACATTTCTGCAAGACCCTTCACCGTGAATTGTTTAACTACCTCTTGTTTCTCTTCCCTCTTCCTTTTCCCTATTCGCATCTTGTGATATGTTAAGCTCTAATTCGACCAATTCTTCGTTAGTCAACTCTTCAGGGGCAATTTCTATGAGTTGAATTATGTTGTCACACTCTGACATTCAGATTGTTTGCTAGGCCCACTATTACAAACTTCCAGAATCGTGCATAAACCATTTTAATATATGCCATTCATACAGGGTGTTCGGGATAAATTTGACATATTTATAATTAATTATATTTTTCCGTAAGTTACATGTATTAACACACACACTTCTCTTCATTTAAAAGTTTGGACCCTTCTTCATTCATATACAAGATGTCAGAAAGGATGGATAGCTGGAACCCACCTGAATCATGGAAGAGAATAACTTGTATCATGATGATTTGTGCCCGCCATCAAAATAAGGATATTACGACTGCTGCCCAATGCTCCCTGAATACAGTAAAAACAATCAGGCATGAACTAGAGACTTGCAATGGTGACTACGAGGATGTAGCAAGAAGAAAGATCCCTAGCAGACGATCTGATTGCGTTCGTACAGTAGAATTCCTCGCAAATCTGCAGGAACAGGTGTTGAAGAACCCTGGCATTGGAATTCGGGCTTTGTTCGTGGAGTTGCTAACTGTAGTCAAGCCCTGGATAACAAGGGTAGCCAATGGTAGGCCGTATGTATGGCAGCAGGATTCGGCCCCTTGCCACACCTCTGGGAAAAGTCAAAAATGGTTGTCTGAAAATTTCTACGACTTCACCAGTCCAAATGTTTGGCCTCCAAACTCCCCAGACCTTAACCCCATGGATTATTTTGTATGGGGCGCAGTTGAAAAAGACACCAATCGCACTTCCAGTAATACAAAAGCCCAGTTAATGGATAAAATTAAAACAGTTTTTGCGGCCCTTCCCAGGGAGACTGTAGCATCAGCTTGTTCGAGGTTCCGAAGCAGAATTGAAGCTGTGATCGATGCTAATGGTGGTTATTTTGAGTAAATCTTGTTGATAGTATTGTAATTAACTCTGCCTGTAATGTTTTTTTGTCAATTCATTAAATTTAATAGATACAAAGAAGATTTTCTTTTTCCTTACGAAACTGTCAAATTTATCCCGAACACCCTGTATATTGAGGTCACTTCATCCCAAACCACAATAATATTTTTAATAGTATGATAAATATTGAATGTTTTCCAGAATTGCATGAAAGTCTGATCATTTCCTTCAGTAGCAGAAATGGCTTGTGAAAAAGTTCTCCATAGATGATAAGCCTTAAACACTGCAAAAACTCCCTGATGCATCGGTTGGAACAATGGAGTAGTGTTTGGAGGGAGAAACATGATATTGAACTTGATGAAGATCATAAAATGGATGACCTAGAACATTATCTAGAATTAATAAAATTTTAAATTCTACATTTCCTTTCACACAATAGCTTTCCATTTCACTCGCATAACAGTTGATTAAGGCATCCTCAAACAATTTTTGAGATATCCACGACTTCTTATTGCTCCGATAATGAACTGGAAGAATATGCTTCCTAATATTTTTGAAGGCTCGTGAATTCTCACTGTGCCGTTTCACAAATGGTTTCAGTTTATATCCAGCCACATTACCCCCTAACAGAATCGTAATACGGGCTTTAAAACCTTTGAAACCAGGCGTCGATTTTAGCTTTTTGGAAATGAATGTCCGCTCGGGCATTTTTTTCCCGCTGAGACCTCCCTTCTTTTCCGAAAAAATGGAAAGAGGTATCATTCATATTAAATATTTGCTGTGGCAAATAATTTTCCTCGGTAATAATTTTATCCAGTTTCTCCACAAATTATTCGGCTTCTTATTATGCAGCACAAAACTGCGAATCTCATGAATCAAACGGAAGAAGCGTTGAATTCGAAGTCGCAATCGGGCCCTGCTTTCTCCTTCAACATGTTGAAGAGACTTAGTGCCATAGTGGTTATAAGGGATATGTGCTTTTGGTTCAGGTCTTCTATCCGTGATTCAAGTAGCTTTTACCATATTTCGCAAATTCGTTTCAAAATTAACTGCTCGCCTCTTTTTCTATGATTCTTTACTAGGTTTTTTTGATTGTGTGTGTGTGTGTAGGGGCTATGTTTCACAAAACATCCCGAAATAATAAAAAAAATCAGCTAACGCCTTTTTATTCCCGTATACGGGGAGTAGGCGAGGCCATTTAGCCCTATCTAACTTTTTGGAGACTGAGTGGGCAATTCAATCTCCACTGGTACCAATCAGAGATAGATGACCCAAGGCTATCACTAATTAAGTGGTACTCAGTGAAGAGAGACGGCTCAAATGTGCCGCCATCTCGTGGTCCCTAACCCTAACAATATATTTGTCTGAAAATAATGTGGGTTCTACGGTCGATTTTCTTGAGTTTACAGGACAAAAAACCCGAGTTTCCGGGAGGAAAAACCTGCTTGCCCGTGCCAGAGATCGACTAACTCGGGAACCGGTCGAAAAAAGGCTTAGAAAAATTTCCTCTAGTCGCCGACTAGACTCGAAACCAAGTCTTCCTTCGTGCGGCCAAGCGCCGTGGTTGGCAAACGCCACATCCACTGAGCTACACAGGCACTCATCCCGAAATATTTAAAGATAAACACACAAATAACCGATTTCTCAAACGGAAAATTAACAGAGCAACTGATGAAGGTGCGTTCCTACCCGAGGGAGGTTGCTGATGAAAGCGCTGTAGTCAATGTACGTGCTTTACCTTACGCTCGCTTGCGTCTTGTTCAAAAGTATATCCGAAAATGTTATTTATTCCCGTATGGGATCACGGACGTATCTTCGAAAGGACGTAAGTCTAAGGATGACAGTATTTGCTTCTCATGCTATTTAGAACTCCAAGGACCAGCCTTTTTTCTCATCTGCTTTGTTTAATGACTTGAAAAAATTCCTCAATTTTTTTCCTTAGTATAGAACCATCTGCAGGACTGTCTCATTATCCATTTCCTCATTTCAATGTTTTTCTACATCACTATGCTTGAAATTCTCTACTTTTCCTTTCTCTAACCAATATTCCTAAATAACATTGTATATACTTATATAAAAAAAAAAAATCTCACTTGTTTTAGCTTCTTTGTGTTTGTAAGTAAACACACGGTACTTCTCTAATTTTTCTGCCAGTTACACTTTATTTGTGTATACTTCTTATATTGATACTGCATATCTTGAATTTTGCTGATGTTTTGTGTGAGTTTGTTCCAATAGCTAAATTTTCACTGTTCACTCTGATTTCCTAAGGAAAGCAAGGGGACTTTAACAGGGCAATCAATGGCTTTCCCACATTTCATTTTGTTGTACCATTGTTTTCTTTTGGTTAGAGCTAGTACAGAATAAAAGTTCGTTAGTCAAATCCCAAACTGCTAGCCCATCCATACCTACTAATTAAGGTACATAATAAAAAAAAAAAAAAAAACGAAGTGAAGATTGCATTGGTTAGTTTTCATTCCTTGAAACGCTATGTGAGGGGGGGGGGGGCGTTCTCCCAGTTATCAATCTTTGATCCCTAAGTGACTCAATAATGTTTTAATAAATATCATGATTTTCAGATCTTTGTGAGGTCATGCTCATCGTAGGAGGTCCATGTTGCACAAGAAGATAATTGAAATCTATCTAAAATCATTTCCTCTCTATCGGGTAATGCATTCTACTCACAAATCATTCCTCATGCATACAGCTTCTGGGGATGATCTGTTGTTCTACCTACATCTTCCTTTACTCTAGGAAAAATTTCTTTGACATTAATCTGGTTTATTTATTCGTATGGAGTTTCCTCCCTTTTTCTTCCCCGTCCCTATTGGGGCGAGTTGAGCCCCCTTCATGGGGGGGTTAAGTATTTATGGCTGTAGATCCGTGTGCGTTCACGGCGCAGGTTTGCCTGCTGCGGGATGAAAAACGCCAGATAAACTGGCGGGAAAAATCCCTACTGCCCGTGCTTAAGACCGGCTAACTTGGCTATGGCTGAGGAAGATCCTCAAATTCCTCACGTCTTCGACGGGAATCGAACCTGGGAAACTCCTTCCCCAGTCATGGAATGTGTAATAATTATAGTGATGATTGACCTCTTTTGCGATAACATTGGCAAATATATCACATGGATGGATTGCTATCAGTATACCACAAAGAGGAGGAGAGAGAGGACAAGGAGATAAAATAAACTTGACTTGCCTTTCAAGTTCATCAAATTCCCGATATGTGCCCTCAAGGGCTGTAGAGGATATTATGATTTTTTTTTACATGAAAAACATCATTACTAACTTTTTATCAACAATTTTCTTCCAAATCAATCTGTTATCTGTTAAGACTCCAACATTATCAGATCTTACATTTCTGTTCTTCTAAGGCATTTTTCATTGTATCAATCTACTTATATCTTGGTCTTCCTGTGGGTCTTTTTCCTGCCAATTATTATGATATTGCCATTGATGCTATCTGTTCATGCTCCTAATCTTTCTCAGGCTCTCATATCTGTGGCATCTAATCTTCAGTCAAGTGTTTTATTTCTAGTCTCTCATCTCTTTGTTTGGGGCCCTTAGTTAAGGGCTCCAAACAGTGAGATGAGGTTCAAGCCTAGTCGTCAACTAGAGAAACTTTTTCTAAGCCTCTTTTCGACTGGTTCCCAAGTTAGTCTATCTATGGCCAGGGTAAGCGGATTTCTTCTCCCTGAAACTCGGTTTTTTCGTCTCGTAAATTCAAGCAAATCACAGTAAAACCCACACTATTTCAGACATTAAAAATATTGTGTTAGGGTAAGGGACCACGAGATGACAGCACTTGTTGAGCTTTTTCACTGCAGGCTGCTTAAATTAGTTATAGCCTTGGACCAGCTATCTTTGATTGGTTACCAGTGGATATTGAACTGTCCACTCAGTATCCAAAAGTTAGGACTAAAAACAGCGTTACCCTATACAAGAATAAAAAGGCATTAGCTGATTTTTTTTAAAGCAAAAAGCTTGTGGCAAATTTTCTGTTATCATTAATGTAAAACTTAAATAACAATGGACCAAGGGCTGATTTCTGAGGTATACTACTGAAAACCTTAAATCCTACACTCGCATTTACCATACGCCATTATTTGATGTCAGTAAACCATCTTCTTATCCAGACGAATAGTTTATAACACTATTCAACAGCTTTCCGTGCTGAATCCTGGGCTTTTCACTGCGTGAGCAGTGAAAAAGCCCAGGATTCAGTGTGAGCAAATCCAAAATTGTCATGATGCATCCATTCTCCTTGTCTAACTCAAGTCATATTCTTATAATATATGTGAGCAAGTTACTGAAACTTGACTTCCATAGTAAGCCTATGCTGTTCGCTGCAAAGTATAGATTCTCTGTAAGCCCATTTTTGTATGCAATCTCATACCAACTTTTCCAAAAGTTTCACCATTACTCCAGAGATACGGATAAGTCAATAATTTACACATCCGTCGTTGCACCAACCTTGTGCAGTGGGATTGTGGTACTTTTTTTTTTCACTCCTATGGAATCTTCCCTTTGCTGAACTCCGATTATGCAACCAGGTTAAAGCAACAACCAGTCCAGCTGAATATTCTTGTAGCATTAGTGCTGACATTCCATCAGTTCATATTTAGTTTATTCAAAAATTGGTGTAACTCATACACCTGAGTTTCTTTCTCCAGTGTAGAGGTATCTCTGCGCTCTTGCATATACTCTACTGACAAGTCCAGTCCTTTCTAACACGCGATTTTGGAACGACTCCTGAAGTTATCGTTGCTTATGTAGTCTTTCAAGTTATGCCAGTAACAAATTATGTCTAGACGTTGCATCTATTCTACCCAAAGTAAAACTAGCATCCTATATTTCATTTTTGAAATCTTTACAATCCATGTGATGGAACAACCATTGCACCATCGCAAATACAGATCGACTGTAGTCATGAACTGTCCGATTACAATAAAAAAAAAAGTAAAACTTCCTCTAAGATAATATATACTATTAAGAAATTAGCTATAATCTTGCTGAAAGCCAAATCAAAAATTTGAACTCTGTACTAAGATACGAATAGGAAAAAAAAAATTAAGAATATACCTTGCTCGGACTCCATGTTTTTACAGATTACATAATATCCACAAAGATGACATATCCCTTATGGATGTCGAACTTTCAGCCCAACTAATAGTATGCATATTGGAAATTCTGGTTAGTTCAAGAAAAATTCATCAGATTTTCTAACAGGAATCGATGCTCACCTCATTCAAGCTATTGATATCATGGCCAGTTTAGATGAGGAATCGTTATTTACTGAAGTTGATAATTCCAGTTGATACTTCACTTCAGCTAACATCGCATCTTTCCTGTACATAATAAATTTGACTTCGCAATTCACTCTGGCTACTTCACTTCAAAAAACTCTTCAAACAAATACAGCAACTTCAATGGGCAGTCTGCTCTTTCCTACATCGGTAATTTCTACTTGGAACATTTTGATAATCTTATTCCTTCCAATACAACCTCAACCATCATCCTGAATAGGACGTATTGACGATATATTCGCAATATCGCTTCATCGTATAGATGCATTCTCTGTTGGTTCCTATAAATCATAGATTTGATAATAAACCTTGGTAAGTTAAAGATTATAAACCGGCCTAATTGGACTTTTTGCTTTTCTGCTCTCCTGGTAGAGTTAGTAATTCGGCATACCGTAATCCAACTTCACTGGCCAATACATACTACATAATTCAGCTCATCATCCTTTTCAAAAGACCGGAATTATGAAGACTCTACTAAACCTTACACGTCTTGTTTAAACCATAGCACCTCCAGCTACATATTCATAATATCCAGAAAATGCCAGTTTAGAGGATGTATTGCTAAGATAGCTCATAAGATTACTTGGCTATTGAAGAACACATTAACAAATAGAAATAAGGAAGTTGTTATTTCTCTTTATAAGGCCTTGATATGTCCATATCTCGATTACTGTGATCAGCTCTGGTCTCTTGGGTTTGGGGATGAAGTAGTGGAGAGAATTTGGAGGCAAGCAACCAAGTGAATGGGCTGTGGAACATTCCCTATGAGGATAGATTGAGCGTGTGTGGACAATAAAAGTGGGTGAATAGGCGAAATAGAGGTGATATAATGGAATCATTTAAATTAAAGAGTTTATAGGATTGATGCAGGTAAAATGTTAAAGCAATTAGCAAGGGGGGGGGGTAGAACAAGAGGTCATCCCTGGAAGTTGAATAAAAGTGTAGTTAGTAGGGGTGTGAATTTATTGCTTAGAGAGCTGTGAATGAATGGAATGAATTGATAGAGTCAGTTGATGCGTTCAAGGATAGGCATTATAGATTGTGTGGGCAGTTTGAGTCTTCAAACACCATGGAGGTGTTCGTATAATAATAATACGCTAAAAAATGGTTTCTTCCAAAGACAAATACAACATGGTGACTATGCATCCTGGTTACTTTCTTCAATGAACAGATGGTCTCTCCTTACTCTTCCAGATATTTACCAAATTTCCTTTCTTTTAAATCTTTGTTTTGGAGAAATACAGATCATTCTCTGGAGAAAAGTATATAGAAACATTAGCCTTACATCGGTTTTAATAAACTGGAAAAGTTTGGCTTATCGCAGCATGATCTAGACACCTGCTTAATTCATCTTTTTCACTTTAAATACGAGCGTATTTTATTGGGCTCAGCGTTGACAGCAGCTCACTGCCTAGTTACGTATATATATACTGTACAGTCAAGCCCATGTTATCTGACGATTTGAGTGTTACCAAAAGTTTACTACAAGATGAAAGGAGCTGTGTTCAGTGAACACGAATGCTGTTCACAGAATTTCTATCCGACTTTGGAGAGGATCTCCAAAGTCGGATAGAAATTAGAGATATATATTCATGTCGGTTTAATGAAAATATTTGTTAATTAAGATAAAGCAACGCAAAGTGGATAGCTTGTCAGCAGTTCATTGATAAACAGCTCCTTTCATCTTGTAAACTTTTGGTAACACTCAAATCGTTAGATTTGATCCTTATTAAATCCTTAATGGCGAGATGCTCCTTAACCTTGCAGCAAAAACAGACAGATTTGATTTCACGCGTTTTGTGCAAAATATGATCATGAGAAAAAAAAATTATGCTAACTCGTTCAAAACCATTTAAAGTAATGACATAAGCAAATAAGATGGTGGCATCACTTCGTAAGATCATAAGTGTGCACTTTTTTGTGGGGAGGGGGGTGCTCTTAACAGGAAATGAAAATATGAATTTCTATCGCTTTTGTAACACAAGGGATCATTTGCGGATAACTAATCCATAAAATATCCAAAATGAATGTGTAAAGGTATATACTAAGCAATAATTTTGTAGTGCACATCCACTGCATCTGTAAACGTGAAAACGTCTGTATCATCCTATAAATAACTTTGACTTATACAATGAGAATTGCATCTTAAGCTTAACAGGAAACGGTGTGCGACCACCAACGAAATGCTATATATTTTTACTTTCTTAATTAGACACCGACGACCGATCAGCTGTGCCCCAGTAAATAACCACTTGACTTATGTATAAATTAATTTATTTATGTAATTATTTTAAAAAGAGAAATAAATGGATTTGAAATTTTTATTTATTAACTTAGCAAAATCGACCATAGAACACATATCTCTTTATCCCACTCCATGTGAGAATGTATTTAACCTTGACAATGAGCAAGCACGGAGACCAGCTACCTACCGATTTCCAAAACAATGCTATAAATAAGTGTATGTCACCTACTCCTTTCAGGGAGTGAGGTTTTATAGCATGTTTGCTCATAAAATTGATAGGCATATTCATTTTTTTTCGAAAATATATTAAATTAATACATTTTTCTTAATTTATAAAACGATTAAAAGAATATTACATCGCAATGAAATGTGTATTACTAATATAAACCTCTGATGTATTTTCATTCCTATCAGGCTGTACATTTTTACTCCTAAATTGTAGAAAAAACGAAGACAAGTGACTGTCCTTTGTCATCGTCCGAATTTATTTCTGATAGCGGTTTAAAGATTTAGAGGTTACACGAATATAAAAAAGAGCTCCTAGCAGCCTGTGTAACTGAACTTCAATATGTGTCAAATATGAGTTCTGTGGTTGATTTTTCTGCATTGCTAAAACTATTTGCCTACATATGTATGAACAATAATAACAGTTATGGGTACCTCGTGGTGACAGAGGCGAGACATGCGGGAAAAAACATGCCTTACAGATTGATGATTCGATTCTAGTCACTAATTACAAGGTAGAAAGATTATTTATGAGATTTTCTCAGACAAATTCCGATTTAGTTGATCCGTGAACAGTTATTTAGTGCTTTTAATATCTTTGAATAAACTCGTTTTTAACCCAAAGTTCAATAAAATCGACCTTCCAGTTCACAGAGCAATACTAAGTAAGAGTAGTTACATGAAATGACTACATTTATAATAATTAAAAATAAATAATAAGCTAACGTCTTTTATTCCCTTATAGGATGTACGAGAGCTTTTGGAGACTGAGTGGGCAGTTCAATCTCCATGGGGGTAGCCAATTAGAGATAGCTGGCCCATGTCTATCACTAATTATAGGCGGCCACCGATAAAGAGATTGGCACACAAGTGCTTCCATCTCTTGGTACAACCCTAGTAGGATATGTTACTGTCTGAAATAATGTGGGTTCTGCGGTCGATTTTCTTGCATCTGTAATGCAAGAAAATCGACCGCAACGGGACGAAAAACCCGAATTTACGGGAAGAAAAACCCGCATGCTCGTGCCAGGGATCGACTAACTCGGGAACCGGTCGAAGAAAGGCTTAGAAAAAGTTCCTCCAGTCTGTGACTTGTCTTGAACTATAAGTCTATCTTCAGGTGGCCTAGCGCAGAGAACTCAATTTATATTATTTTTATATTATTATTGCTTGAAAACTACAAGGAATCCAAGAACATATAGCAGGAGGGCACTCTGATTAACACACAATACCATATATTGCCTACAAATAGTATAATCTGTAAATTGTGTGTATGATTTCTCTTGGTCTGTTTACGGGATGATGAAACTCAGGTTTATCGTTTCCGAGTTTCTAGTAGGAAAAAACCCTGCCTACCTCCATGTGATATCGGCTGACTTCAATTAAAAAAAAAAAAAACACATACGGGAGGATTGAACTCCAGTCTTTCCCAATCGAACTGCGCAATGTTTCGACTGTTCCCAATTATATTTTGAAGATTCTCACCTGTGTCTCCTATTTTCATCGCCTTTTTCATAAAAGGTCGAAATATACTTATTTTAGAATTAATTCCGATATTTTAAAGGAATTAGGTAATACACCTCCGAATCAAAAATTATAATAATCAAAGCAAATGTGTTGAATGATTTGCAATTCTAATTTATTGCATGGAAAATAATTATTAACAAATATGAATTAGCACATCATCTAAATCTACGTTACTTTGTAGATTATATAACCATGTAAACACACAAAAATATAAACTGTTATTTTAAAACATTCATAAAATTAGAATAATTTTTAACATGGTTCAAATATTATAATAATGCGAAAATAAATTCACAAAAATTACAGTCAAAGGGAAACAACATGATAATTAGTACTTTGATGCATCCCTTTAGCTTTTATGACCATTCGTAAAAGCGGTTCGGCATATTATTTACTAGAGGTTCACATTGTTTTGTTTTTTTTTAATAAAACATGCCCTTATGGTCTGCCGACTAGAAACATGTTCATTTAACTCTTAAGGAAACTTCTTGAAGACGTTTCTTCACAATTCCCCACAAATTCTCAATGGGGGTTTAAATCTGGTGAGTTTACCGGCCAAGGAATTACATTAATTTATCTTTCTTTGAGCCATCTAGTAGTGGTCTTGGAAGTGTGACAAGAAACTGAATTTTGCTGAAAAAGGAAATCGGCATTACATAAATCATCCGATGCCGGTAACATAGAGTTCTGAAGATTTCCTTGGTACACTTTAGAATTGACTCTTTCGTACAGAATACACAGCTTACCTGAACCTTTCTGCGGTCAAACAAGCCATGACAGAGGTTGCAAATTTCACCGAATGTCTTTTTGATTCTTTATGACAGTTTCTCAAGCTTTTCCTATGACAGAACACTTAACAAATCCTAACGATTAGATTCGAGTTTCATCGGTCTCGTATTTAATGTAAAGCTAAGCGCACATTATCGCCGCAGCAAGCTGTATCACAACGTAAAAATGTGACGGCGCACACTACAGGCGTGCCGGACCGCATCACAACGCATTGACCTGGCTTGTGATCGCACGTTTCCTAGAATAGAAACCTTTGCACTTCACACGCGCTCGGAGGTGTCGACAACCGCGGGTGCCCGTCAGCCCGCGGCTGAGTCAAGGTCACCGCGCGTGTGCTTTAATAGCACAATCCACAAGCAAAGTGAGCAGTGCCTGATTTTTAAACATGTTTGAACTTGTTGCAGCATTTAAAACCATTCCAGGCTCATATTAATTTTGATAATTTTTCACGGAACACTTATTCACTCTCTGCGGAACATAGTTTGGGAAGCGTTGTTCTATGCAATAAGAATTGCAAATCGTTCAACATATTTTCTTGTAATCGGAAGTATATATTCTTTAACACTAATTTTGGGAAAATTTCACTTTTTTTACCTGTATTATGGGATAAAATGCCAAGTTTCTTGAAAGAAAAATGAAATTTGCTTTATTCAGAGGTTAACGATGTTAATGAGTGGTCCTCCATAGCTCAGTTAGTATAGACTAGCCCTTTGGTGGGAAATACCTGAGTTAGAATCCAGTCTATGACATGAGGATCATTTATCAGGTGTGTTCAATCAAATACAGTAGTTCAATAAAATCAAAACGATTTCATATAGAGGAAGAGGGTTACACCCAGGAAACACCGGTGTTTCTGGGCATAACCTCAAAACAGTCAAACTGATCCGTAAAGGACATAGATCTACAGGTTTGAACACTTTCCCTTAGGGGATTCAGAAGAACAGTGGAAAATTGGCTGTATTCATATGGCGTTAGGCAGATGGGAATTGATGATGAAACTAATTGAGTTCAACTAAAATAAATCACAGAAAAAGTCCTTATATTCAGAAAATCTTAGGTTACATTCCTTGTGTGAGAAATTCCACAAATGTAATGTACTATATGTACCAGTGCAATTTTGTGGCACAATAACCAAAAGTTATTTCCTTCCTAAAACACGGATTTTATGCGAGCAATTATGAACACCCATAGAACTGACATTATCAGAAATGCTAGGGTTCAGGATCATTAGAAGCCAGCAGTTGACTACCATATTATCTTCCTAATGCCTCTAAAATCATTGATAGCCTAGGGGAAGCTTTTGATGTGGCTAATAAAAAGCTTAACCATCTCATTTCTTGATTTCCAAAGTTATGTCGTAAAGAGTTTTCTTTACTGCACATTGGCTAAGAAAAGACGTTAGAGGATTTATTTTAAAAAGCAATGATTGCATATATATTAATCGAATATGCATGCATTTAAAGTAAAGTTAGTAGTTTAATTGAATGAAATGTCTTAATTCAGGAAGTTATAAGTCAGTGTCCTGTGTAGCCCTGTAGCAATGACGTTTGCATCCATATCGATAGGCCGCACAAAGAAAATCTGTTCTTAGTTCGATTCTAGTCGACAACTAGAGGAACGTATTCTAACACTTTATTCTACCAGTTCTCGAGCTAGTCGATTTCTAGCACAGGCCAGGGCGTTTTTCCTCCCAGAAACTCTGGCGTTTCATTTTGTAAACTCGAGAAAATCGACCCTAGAATTCAATACTCTTCTAACAATAACATATAATTTTAGGCTTAGGGATAACGAGATTGTAGCAGTTGGCTCTAATACTATCCTTCATAGGTGCTAATTAACACTACTTGTAGTCATGGGCCATATATTCTCTGATTTGTTAAGGACTTAGGCAAGCTGCTCATGGTTTCAAAAAGCGAGATGGGGATTAAAAAGCGACTCCCTTTGGGGATTAAAAGATGTTTTGAGAATTAACTTAGGGCTAAAGTGCTATTCCTACTCTATTTGGTAATCTTTTCAAATAAAAGGCATGTAATTCACCTAATGTGGTGTTTCCAAGCATAGCACTAGACTGTCCAAATAAGGACCTAAATTCAGTTCTGGTCACTGACGAGTGGTTTTCCTAAGCCTAATTCCGACCGATTCCAAAATCAGTCGAACTCTGGCAAGAGTAAGTGGGTTTTCCTTCCAGATTGTAAACTCAAGAAAAATCGATCATAGAACCCACACTATTTTAGTCAAAATATTTTGTTTGGCTATCAGTGGAGATCGAACTTTCCTCCTCAGTCTCCAAAAGTTAAATAGGCTAAAACGGCTTTGCAGCATTTAAAACCATTCCAGGCTTATATTAATTTTGATAATTTTTCACTATTCCCTATAGGGGAATAAAAGACGTTATATATATATATATATATATATATATATATATATATATATATATATATATATATATATATATATATATATATATATATATATATATATATATATATATATATATATATATATATATATACACACACATATATCGACAACTATATCGACCTTCAGAACACGCGCAATTTGCAGACAAAAAAAAACGGTTGTTGGTGATGATGGGCGAGAGATGGCGTTAAATGTAGTAGTCGTAGTTGGAGAATTAAGTATTAGTGGAGAAGATAAGATGCATTTTGCGAAGTAGAGTAGTGTGCCCTCCTATAATGAGTCCTTGGACTACTTGGAGTTGTCACATAATAATAATAATGCCAAAGAGCAAGTAACTTGGGAACCATCCAAAGAAAAGCTTAATTTTTTTTTTCTCTAGTATAGCTGAGAAATATAATGTATAGCAATCTTGGTCAGCCTATTACTATGGATGATAACCTCATTTCCATCAGTGTAAAAGGTACTATTCATTTTTTATTAATTATTATAGTATAAAAATAAATAGTAAATCATATAGCGCTTTTTATTCCCTAATAGAATTGTCAGACTAACTGACTTTTGAAATATCAGTTGGCAGGTCTTCACACTTAGTGCACTAATTGCCGAGCCCAAGTCATAGGCTGCTTTGTTGTAGGTTGGTTTGAATTTATAGCTGAAGCAACTAAGGGCATGAAGTCAATGTGCTGTATTATATTTAAATTGCACTTATTCTTCTAGTCAGTATACCTATTTATTGATATACAACAATAGTGTGCAGCATCCAATCCATGCCACCTTCATATTAAACTAGCAACATGCTTTCGATTAATTCATAAGTATTAGAGATCAGTGTACGGTGAAGAACTGCCACTATTTCATGGTCCTAGCTCTAAAAAAAATCAGGTAACGCCTTTTATTCCCGTATAGGTAGTAGTAGTTGAGATCGTTTTAGAACTATCTAACTTTTGGAGACTGAGCAGGTAGTTAAATCTGCACTGGTAGCCAATCTGAGATAGCTGGCTCAAGGCAATCACTAATAAGCGTTACGCAGTGAAGAGACAGCTAACAAGTGCCGCCATCTCATGCTACCTAAACCTAACACAATATTTTTAATGAATGAAAATAGTGTGGTTCTACATTCTATTTTGTTGAGTTTATGGGACGAAAAAACCCGAGTTTCAGGGAGAAAAAAACTCGCTTGCCCATGCTAGAGAGATCGATTACCTCGGGGGTACCGGTCGAAAAAAGGCTTAGAAAAGGTTCCTCTAGTCGGCGAATAGAATCGGACTCGTGACGCTCTTTCTTCGGGCGATTTAGCGCTGAGGAGTATAAACACCACTCTCTGAGTTTTATGTTCAGTTTCTTTGAGTTGCTGGGTTAAAACTCGAATTATCTGAAGGAAAAATGCAAATATCTGTGTGTGAAGGGTCAAGTAACTTGGGTATCGGAATTTTTTAAAAAGCTTAGAAATAGTTACTCTACTTACAAACTAGAATCAAACATATAACAGCTTTTCTTCTGGTCGTTTAGTGCTAGTGCTATCGAGGCGGACGCAATTTCTTCAGAGCTATAAACGTAACATTATGATATACATTATTTGAATGCGAATATCTTCTTTATGCATATTTTCGTCTAATAAGAGCGCTTAAGTATTGTGTGGTTACATAGAGGATGAAAATAGTATTGTTTTAAAGAAGCTTGTGAAGACTTATGTTTGGTTTCAAGCATCGTGCTACCAAGGTTTCAAGCTTCTTAGCTTTCTTCTGGGTTGGAAGGAGAGGGAAACCCAGGGGCGCGCTGACCCTATGTGCAATGTGTGCGAGGCACACAGGCACCAGGATAGTAAAGGCGCCAAAGAGGAGGAAATACTTAAAAAAAAGCGTTTTTTAAAGTAATTTTTTTATTGGAGGGGGGATAGGGGGTGCCAACTAAAGTTTTTCACACAGGCGCCGGACACTACTGGCGTGCTACTGGGTATAGGGGCGCCAACTAAAGTTTTGCACACAGGCGCAGTACACTGCTGGCGCGCCCTTGGGAACACCAATTCATAAGTCTTTCAAAAATGTAACAATATGTGGATATAACGAAGTCCTGGATAGCTCAGTGGAAGTGACTTTTGCATCCTCTGCGCTAGGGTTAGAGGCCGCCCGAATATAGACTTCAGTTCAAGTCTAATCGCCGACTAGACTTGAACAGAAGGATGCGTAAATGTAGAGCTATTACTGATATTCCATTTGAAGTAGTTGGATTCAGTTTTAGCTTAAAGGGTATGAAATCGTAGTTCACCTTCAGAAGCTTCTTCCGTTGATAGCATATATTTAAAACTGCAACAGCACTCGAAATATTTAAAACATGTTAATTAAGAAGACATGCGAAAGCCAAGTTAATCGGAAAGCAAACATTTTTTTTTTTTTTTTTAATCGTGTAGTATATTGTAGCTTCCTGTTGTTATTGCATCCTGTTAACCAATCATATTATAATATGCACTGAAGGGATAATGGATGGCGCCAAGTGTAGTGGGTGCTTGAATATTAACTTTCCGTTGATTTTTGTTTCTGTTTTTTAATCAGAAAATGAACTTGCACGATATTTAATGTGTAGAGTCTACGTTTTTTTTTTCCTTCTTGTTATTAGTATGTGAGGTATTTCTTTTCTTTTAAAGTGAAGGAAAAGTAAAAGCATGGCAATTCATTCCAATGGTACCAAAAATGATTCTCCGACGTCTTTGGAAGTTCTTGCTATTTCTGAACATAATTCTACTGGTAAGTAGTGGTTAATGGTGTATGTATATACAATTTTGTAGTTCCTTTTTTTTTTTTTTTTTTCATGTAAAATCCGAATAGAAATTAGTATAGTTGCCAAAGAAAAATATTATTATGATTATTAAACAAGCAGAATTTGTCATGTGATATTCTTATATGGCAAATCTTAATTCTGTTACGCTCTGGATTAGTTATTGATAAGTCGTTTATTTATAATGTATGAAAAGAGTAATTATGATAGATAAGACTATTTTCATTTTCCATTTCTTCTTTACTAACGTATCGATTCTACCATAGTTTGTATATTGTATCCATTCTTCCATTACAAATAACTATGGTACAATACATCTTCTAGTAAAGAAGGAATAGAAAATGAAAATGTAAATAATACAGAAATAGATTTTTTGGAGATGTCAGAATTGAAAGAGGCTTTATCAAAAAAAAAAAAAAAAATAGAAAAGCAGCAGGAACATGTTGAATTACCCCAGAGTTAATTAGGTTACCTTTGATACCCCTTTAAAAGTAAACTTCCTGAATTTGTTAAATAGTTGTTGGATTACCTGCAATATACCCAAGAATGGAAAAGGCTAAAATAGTATCTGTTTTTAAGAAGGGAGATAGTATTATAGTTTATTAAGTACAGCATATAAATTATATAGTGAGATTTTAAATAATAGATGTACCACTATTGCTGATAGTTTGTTATTAGAGGAACATGCTGGATTTAGGAAGGATCAAAGTTGCATTGATGATGTATTTGTACTAATACTAATCCTAGAAAAAAGATGAGAATTTAATTTACAAAGTCATCTGACATTTATTGATTATGAAAGCCTTTGATGGAGTTGTAAACATAAATTATGGAATATAATAGAAGACTGAGGCTATCTAAAACAATTATTAAATGCAATTAAGAGCCTGTGTAACAATACAACCACAGTTATAAATATTAATACATTGTAGAAGAAATAGAAACTGATCAGGGAGTCCAACAGAGATGTAGCCTTTCTCCTACCTTATTTAATATATATATATATATATATATATATATATATATATATATATATATGATCTAATATGGAAGAAAGATCTAGCATTGTCATCCATGAAATAACAATCACCTGTTGAATGAGAAGTCACCATTGCATGATGGAATTGATCAACAACTTCTTTTTCTGCAGCTTTTCCCACTTAAGTAGGGTCACTGTTTGTGGTGGGTCTCCTCCACAACTTCCTGTCTTGGGCTGTAGCCACATCCAAGTTCTTCATCCTCAAGTCCTCCTCCTCCACCATCTCCCTCCATCTCTTCTTTGGCTGTCCATGCTTCCTCCTCTCCTGCACATCCATCTGCATGACCTTTCTTCCCATATACTCTTCCTCCCTCCTCATCATATGATCAAACCATCTCAACCTTGCCTTCCTGTATCTTTGCTCCTAAGTTTGTAACTTTCACCATTCCCCTTACATAGTCATTTCTCAGATGATCCTTCTGGTCACACCGCACATCCACCTAAGCATTCTCATCTCCACTACCTCCATCCTGCTGATGTTATTTTTCCTCAGGACCACAGTTTCCATAGCATATGTCATAGCTGGTCTCACTACTGTCCTGTAGATTTTGCCTTTTAGATTGATCGGCACCCTCTTATTGCATAGCACTCCAGCCATCTCTCTCTCTCCCTCTCCAGTTTCTCCATCCTGCTTGTATCCTGCATCTCACTTCCTTCTCAGCTTCACCATCCTTTTTCATTGTTGAACCTTAGTATCTAAAGTCACTGACCTTCCTGATGACATTTCCTTCCAGCTCCAGATCTGCCTGCCTCCTTGCTGCCATCCACTTTGCAACACATATACTCTGTCTTATTTCTGCTCAGTCTTATACCTCTCCTTCTTCCAGTACTTTCCTCCAACTTTCCAGTTTAGCTGCCACTTCTTCTCTTGATTCTGCACACAGCACAATGTTATCTGCATACAACATTGTCCAAGGTGCGTCTTCTCTCACCTTCTCCGTCACCACCTCCATCACAATATTAAACAGGAATGGACTTAATGCTGACCTTTGATGCAAGCCAACTGTCACTGGAAAACTTTGTCTCTCCCAGGCAGGTTTGAACTCTTGTCTTCACATTTCTGTACATCTCCTGCACCAATCTGACATATTTCTCTTGTACCTTCTTCTCCCTCAGACACCTCCAGATTTCTTGCCTTGGCACTCTATCATACGCTTTCTCCAGATCAATAAATACTAGATGTAGCTCCTGTTGCTTCTCTCAAAACTTTTCCATCATCTGTTGTAACCCAAAGATAGCATCTGTCGTCGATCGACCAGGCATGAAGTCAAATTGCTCCTTTGTCAGTCTTCCATCAAGAATCCTCTCTAGGATTTTAGGATTTTCATTGTGTGGGACATCAACAACTTTATTCCTCTGTTCAGATATTCCTTGGAGGATATCCGACCTTCCAGAAATATCAGGGAACCTGTGCCCTAAATTATGACACTACCTACAGAACCTTGAATTGTGTTTACAAGGCAGGCTAGGATCATTGTTTCATAGAGCTCCTAGCCTGCCTTGGAAAAGTCTTAAAACAAATTACAGTCATCGGACCTCAATTTTTTTCGAGTGTCCAGTCATGGTGTTGCTGACACAACTATATATGAACCTTCTGGTTCTTTGCAGAAATCAAGGTTTCCATATAGGCATACAACCCAATGCCAATTCTAGTTAGTTGCCTGCACATAGTTTGATGAGATATGAGTTGAGAACAGCCTTCATTAAATGCTTCAATCAATTCCTGCATATAGGAAGTTCTGTTTGCCTGTACAAGCTCAGATGATGTTCTCACTCCTGACAGGCTATCTTTGGACTATAGTTATGTCTCTTAGACAAGCAGTGTGGGTTAATTTTTCCAGTGATTAAACACTTATTACCATTTCATGATTGTCTGCTTGTCTGCAGTCATTTCCTTACTTGTATCTATAGTGTTTTTTTCTCCTTCTAAATAATGCTATAGTTTATGCCAGCAAGCAATGGAAATGCATAAAAGGAAAGCTATAGAAAGCATACAATCAGCTGCTGACTTAAAACTCCATTTGGAAAAGTATCTTTCTCAACTAAAGGAAGCACAGACAACTGTAGCAGATAAAACTAGTGCTTTGCAGCAGGAAGCTTTCAAAAGGATATTGACTTTTTGAGAAACGAGTTGGCTATGTTGTTTTCAATATTGTGACTCCAGCTAGATGGCATCCACAATAAGCCCTTTATTGAACTCTGAAAGATCCTTTGTTTTTCCCATTGTGATCAACGCCATTGACAATTACTGACCAGCAGCATTCTTAAATAGTTGTCTAAAACACGTGATACATGTGACCTAATATTTTGCATATATGCTGTGTGACATTTGCATACATCTGCACAAAGGTTTCTAATTCAGTGACCTGTATATGTACTAGCTTAATGTCTTATGCATTTCCTAAACTAAACACTTCTTGTTAATTGGGTTAAGGTGTCCTAATTGTGTTTAATTAGCTTCTTACATTTTAAACATGTTTGATCTTGTCAGATAATTTACTTATTCACTAAATAGACTAGAAAGTTAACATTCATTTATCAATTTTGCTAGTGACTTAAAAACCATAAATGGAAATACATATCTTAAAGTTTTGGAAGAATATACTCTTTAATTATAATAATAAGACTGCAATAAGCTTATTAATTACAATAGGGCACAACAGAAGTGGTGTTGGACTTCTACAGATGTCTTTTAATTACTGAATATTAGTAATTTTAGTAATTATTTTTGGTTTATCTTATTTATTTTAGACTGTAATGCTGAATGTGTGTGTGTGTGTGTGTGGTTGTTTATGAAATTAATATAGAATGCTATTTAAAAAGTGTTTTTATGCATGGCATGATGCATGCAAAGAAAATGGTGGCCAGGGTTTCCTTGTTCAGCATGAGGGATTTTGTACAATGCAGTGCATGTTCTATGTATTCATTACCAAGACTGAACAGGTTATGGTATGAAAGCAAGAATAGGGAGAGAGAGTTTGTCATAAATATTTCATGTGCCATTGCAAGAAATGCAAGTTGTGTAGAAATTGGGAAAATGAAGTGATGAATATTAACGATAAGGAAAGCTCGTGAAAGTGTTTGGGCTGATGCAGAAGTAGTGAATGGCAGTGTGTGGAATGAGAGCATGAAAGTAATGTGGGTGATGAAGTGACATTAAGGAGTAAAATAGTGTGCTTACTTTGCATCCTTCACAGGACAAAACAAAAGATAGAGCTACTGGAAAAACGATTGTCATATATGGTGCAGCAGGCAGGAAAATGAAAGAAAAAGTGAATTTGAAAGAATGAAAATGTGAAAAACTGGAAATAATGAGAAGGTATTGAATGGAGATTTGATGTTAAGAAGCATACTTAATGAGCAAGTGACAAAAGCATGTTTCCCAGGTATGAAAATCAAGGATGTTAGTGAAGCTGTTAGTTTGCAGAAGGGAGAAGTTAGAGATGATTGTATGGCAGGAACAAATGATTTGAAAGGAGAGAAATATGCAGTGAGAGAAGATATGAAAGAAGGTAAAATAAAGAGTAAGGAAGTAAAAATTGTGAGTCTGCTGCCTTGGTATTATAGGATGGAGATTGAGAAGAAGAGCCAGGATTGTTAACGAGAAGATTTTGCAGGAGGAATGGTGTGCAGATTGATATAAGTGAATTTGATGGACGAAAGGACTTATATATGCCTGACAGACTACATTTAAATAGTTTTGGTGGTAGATGTTGAGAGTTTAGAAGTACACATTCAGGGAAACTAGAGATATTGTGGGGGGGGGGAGATGCAATCTAGTACGTGTCTGGCCACCCCTGTGATAAATGAGCATGTGTACAGAAATGATCATGCAGTGTTGAATGCAATTTCACAGGTTTCCAGTTCGAATGGGTCGCTAATAGTATTATACAAGAATAATGACAGGTACCAGAGGATGTTGGAATGCATGTATGCTAGTGCTTGAAGTATCAGGAATAAGGGAGAGGAGTCAACTTTGCCAAAAATTATAGGCAACAGTGAGACCTGGTTAACAGAAAATGATTTAGTTACAGGGATAGAATGTAAAGAATGTTTTATATTTTCAGGGAGGATGGAGGGAATAGGACTGGAGGTAGAATATTGTTAATGACAGCTGAAGAATAACAGTCACAAAATTAGAAGTTAAAGATGATTTTAGGTCTGGAAGAAATGGTTTATTTGAGTCTGGTGAGATAGAGGTCAATTGACAAAATATATTGTTGGTTGCTGCTATAGACCAGGGGATCCATAGAAAGATGTAGATGCTATGTATTGACAGATTAGCACAATGAGTGCAGGCTGAGCAATTATAATGGGAAATTTAGGGACATAGATTGGAGGGAAGAAAGGGGCATGGCAAGTAATTATATTATATAGTAATTATACACTTTCCAAGGGATAATTACCTGAAACAACATATTTTAGAGGGGACCAGCAGTTTGAGAGTGTTGGATCTGGTAATAGTATCAGAAGATATATCATATGTTACTTACTATTATAATAACGGAATGTAAATTATTCTTTATTTGTAGAATTTTTGCCTGAGTATCACAGGCATCATCAGTGCAGATACAAAGGCTAATTAAACGATAACTGTTATATTCACAAAGTGCCACCTAAGTAGCTAAGGTTAAATTTCCTAAATTTATTTAAAAAAAAAAAAAAGGAAAAAAAACATTTTTTCTTTTCTTTTTTTTCCCCCAGTATATATAAATATATATATGTGTATACAATTACAAGTTAGGAAAGATTTGCTGGTTTTTAGAGTACTATCTCCCACAGGGGGGGGGGAAGACGTAGACCATCGGATCTGTTTAGGTTAGGGGAGTGAAGTAACGTTTCACATTTCTTTGTAAAGCCGTTCCATTAGGAACTGACTTTTGTGAATGACTTTTGTCTTGTTCCACTGAACTCTATGTCTGGTGTTGATGGCATGCTCTGCAAGTCTAGACTGTTCAGCTTCAAGGTACTGGATGTACAACTTGTGTTCTTCTAACTGGATCAGAGCAGATCTTGTTTGTCCGAAATATGATAACCCACAAGACCAGGGAATCTGGTAGACACCTGGATAGCTGAGATGTGGGAGCTTGTCCTTTGGAGACATGAGGAATGTAGAGATTTTTCTGATGGGTCGAAAGGCCACACAAATATTTAGTTGTTTTAACACTTTAGCTATGCGTTCGCTAATGCCTTGTACATAGGGGATAGATATACGCGTAGGTTTTTCTGTATTTGAAGAGGATGCTGGAGCATGACTACTTAAAGCTCTTTTTATGAGGGAATTCTTATAACCATTGGATACGAAGGAGGAATTAATATATTGTAATTCTTTTTTGTAATAGTTCTTCTGAAGAACAAAAAGAGTGGGCTCTATGAACTAGTGTTTTTATGGTACCTGCCTTTTGACTGGGATGGTGATGTGATTCAGCATGGATGTACTGGCCTGTATGAATCTCCTTCCTATAGACTGTGAATTGTAGGTTACCATCTGGTTGGCGAAGAATTAAGAGGTCTAGAAAGGCTAACTGCTTATTTACTTCTACTTCTAGGGTGAACTGAATCCTTGGATGAAGTGTATTTATTTTTGAGAGAAACTGTTGTAATTCTTCCGAAGTGCCCTTCCATATGGCAGAAATATATATCATATATATATATATATATATATATATATATCATACATATATCACATATATCTTCTGTCTGATATATCTACCTTGGTTATGGATATATCTTCTGATATATCTATAGCCAAGGTAGAAACTCTGCCTCCAATTGGGGAGAATGACTATGCAGTCATGTTCTGGGAAGTTGCCAAACGTGTAATTCTCCATCAAGAAAGGGTTTATGTTGAACTATAAAATAAGTAATTACAGACTTAAGAGTCATCTTCAGCACTGCCATAGCTTGAGAAGCTACAAGGAAAGAATGTCAGTAGTGCATGTAAAGTGGTCAGAGATTGTTTGAGAGAAGCAATATCTGACTGCATACACGAGATTAGCATGATAAACGAAGTGGGAAATAAGTGGATGAGTAGAGATACAAGGGTGGTCTGAAACTTTCTCGGCCTCGACCATAGATGGCAACGCTTTTTTTTTTTCTAAGTTGGTATATCTGTCATGAGCATCCATGTGAAGTTGCAAGTCATTCTATCAAGTAGTTTGTTTTATACAGCTGTCTGAAGCAAAAGTGTTGTCTGTATTTCTTGAAATGGATAAAATTGAGTATCATGCGGTTATAAAATTCTTTATAAAAGAAGGTTTAACGCCAAAAGAAATTCATTCAAAGTTCATAAAAGTTTATGGGCACTCTTCTCCTTCATTTTCGACAATTAAGAAATGGGCTGCCGAGTTTAAACATTGCCATACCAGCCTTGAAAATGATCCGCGTGAAAGAAGTCCAAAAAAGTGTAACAATACCAGAAATCATTGATCGAGTGCACAATATGGTATTGGATGACTGGCGAGTCAAAGTGAATGAAATTGCTCACTAATTGTTCATGCAAAATATATCCTACACAAAAGAACGTGTAGGATATATTTTGCATGAAGAATTGCAAATGAAAAAGCTTTGTGCAAGATGGGTGCCACGCTTGCTCACAGCAGATAAAAAAACGCATTCATGAAAATCTCTGAACAGTGCTTGGAGTGTTTTAACAAGAATAAAATTGATTTTGTGCATCGATTTATTACTATGAATGAGACTTGGATTCACCATTACAACCATAATGCCAACAGCAGTCAAAACTGGACAGATGCAGGTTGTTCAGTGCCAAAGAAAAAGTCTGTTCCATCAGCAGGAAAGGTCATGGCATCAGTGTTGTGGGATGTAAAGCCATTTTGTTTATGAATTATCTTGAAAAAGGTAAAACAGTAACCGGGGAATATTATTCCGATCTTTTAACCAGCTAGAAGAAAAAATTTGTGAGAAATGACCCGGTTTACAGAAGAAAAAAATCATCTTTCATCAGGACAATGCACCTGCCTACAAAGGTGTTTTAGCATTGGGAAAATTAAGGGATCTGTACTATGAATTGTTGGAACATCCACCCTTTTTCCTGAGATTTGGCTCCCTCTGACTTCTATCTCTTCCCAAAAGTAAAACTTTTCCTCACTGGTCAGCGTTTTTCTTCGAATCAATTGCAGCTGTAGAGGGGTGTTTTGCAGATCTTACTGAGAACCACTACAGGGATGGGATAATGGTGCTGGAGCATTGCTGGAATAAATGTATTAGTCTTAAGGGAGATTATGTTGAAAAATAAAAATAATTTTGAAATTATAAATTTGTTTTTTCATTGTTAGTCTGAGAACTTCTGACCACCCTTGTAAAGTAAGAGCTGCAAAAAAAAAAAAAAAAAAAAAACACTGTGGAGGGAATATAATAAGAAAAAGGTGATCGGCATACTTATGAGCAATATAGAGTGCAAGCAAGACGGATGACTAGTATGATAAGAAAAGCCAAAGTAAATTTAAGAGATTTTCATTACGTAGAGGAAAAATGCCTATAGTAGGATCACTTTAAACATTGGTAGGAAGGTGATAGAGGCAAAAGAAATAACTGAGTTGCTGAGTGATAATTTTGCAAAGGTGTATCATCCAGGTGGAGATTTTGTAGTTTTTGGTGTGACAGATGCATATCAAAATTGAGGTAGATGAACTGCAGGTGTGGTTAGCATATTAAATATATCAATGTGGATACAACAGTAGGACTCGATGGCATGTCAGCCCATGTACTGTGTGGATACGTAAGAGAATGGTCATTACCTCTGAAGTTATTCAATCAGCTTAAGTCTGAGCTCTGTAAGGATTCCATCGAAGTGGAAAGAGGGTAAGATAGTTCCAAGATAGAGGTAGCAAACTACAGATCAATTAATATATCAGTTGGTTTAAGGTAAAGTCCAACAGTGGGTGGATAGGGATGTGATATTCTATAGTGGGCAGCATGACTTTGTAAAGTGTAGGTCCTTTCCTAGTAATTTATTCACATTTTATAATAAAGTGACAGTGGTTAAACAGATAAAGGAAATGGCTATATCATGATACTGCTGTACTTTGCAAAGGTATTTGACAGAATGTAATATGAAAACTATTACAAAAGTTGGAGCAAATGGGAATGGATATGAAACTATTATAGTAGCATGGATAGGGAGGGGATCTTAGACAGACACCAGTGTAGTATACGGTGATGTGCAGTCTAGTGGAGTATCTCAGGTTTCTGTAATTTGTGTAACAATCATATAGAGAAAGATTTAAGGGGGAGATATTCAGTTGCTTCTGATGATGCAAAATTGAGGGAGAAATAGTTGATAAAGATGATGTAGATATCCTGCAGAATGATTTAAATAAATTGGCATTGTGGGCAAAGGATAATGATTGTCAATTTAGTTTTGGAAAACATAAGATTATGCACTTCGGATTGAAAAGATAGTATGTGGCATATCATATTGATGGTACTGGATTGCAGGAAATTGAAGAGACTAGGGACTTGGGGATAATTGTGGACAGAGAGTTGAAGTGCAGAGAGCATATTGCAAAATTTGATAAAGTAGCTCCAAGGATTACCTGGATGTTGAAAGGCACACTTAACAAGTAAGGTTACGAAAGGATAGGAAAGCTATTATACCTTTTTATAAGGCTATGATTGAGCTGTATCTTGACTACTGTGCATAGATTTAGTCACCTGGGTTTCTTGAGTACTAGGAAACTTAGAGACAAGTTACTAACTGGTGACAGTCTGTGGAATACACCCTATGAGGATAGGTTGAAAGTGTGTGGGTTACAAAGTTTAGTTGATAAGCAGAAAAGAGGGGACATGATAGAAACTTTTAAAGGATTTTATAAAATTGATGCAAAGGAAATTTTTTCATTATATGACAAATAGAGAAGTAGGGGTCATCCAAGGAAGGTCATTGGAAGTTTTTTCACTTGGTTATATTATAAATTAAAGATACCAAGAACTTATATACTTGGTTTAATCATTTATCCAAGTGTAAGTAAACAAAGTTTGCACTTGTATTTTCAGGACTGGGGCAACTTGTATATAGAAGCTAATGACTTCACATCACTTGCCTCAGTATCCCATAATTCAAAGCACATCCTTCCGGACATGTATAATGCTATGCATTATGTGAAGGGGGTCACTACCCAGACCAGTTTCGACCTTTATTGAGGTCCGTTCAGTGGGAGCCAGACCCAGAGGTTATACTAAGGTTGAAGTAATGCAGAAGTCATATTTTCATATACAAGTTGCCAAAAGATGTCACACCTTATTATTAAATTAATCTGGAGAAAGTTATTTGAGATTTTTTCACTTGGTTATACTATAATACAAATTAAAGGATAAAGGATTAAACCAAGTATATAATTTCTTGGTATCTTTAATTTATAATCCATGGAAGGTCATTTAAGAGTGTAGTTAGTAGGGATGCATGGATTGGATTTTTTGCATGGAGAGTGGTGAATGCGTGGAATGGATTTCTAGAATTATTTGTGAGTTCGCTGATAGTGAATTTAAGGAGAGGTATGATAGGTTTTGTATGTATAATAGTTTGATTTCCCACGATGAGTCTCTGGACTCCTTGGAGTTACCGTATAATATCTGATGTTCATTTCCCTACTCTTATTACTTTTTTTTTTTTGGTAATCATTACAGATGTGTTACAGAATTTAATTTAAACTGATTAAATGTGAATAAGTGGTTAAGTGATTTCTTAGTTTAAATGTTTAAACTAAGTTTAAATTTCTAATAATTATAGGTTTCTTTCATGTACATTATTCCAGTGTTTGCATTACACAATGCAAAATAGTTGACTCTGTACTGAAGTGGCAGGGCTTTACCTCTCAGAAATTCAGGTTTTTCTTTCCACAAAACTGACCAGAACAGTACACTGATTTTAGTTGTTTTGACCATAATTCTAAAACAACAATAGCAGAGAATATTGGCTGAATTTCTAATAAAGTAGTGGGTTTTATCTTTTCATGTGTTATTAGCTTCTTTTATTTATTATATATTTGAATAAATATGTCAGTATTTTATATTTACTGTTGCTATTTAAGGAGATTTAATTGGTATGTCCATTGAATATGAAAATTCCTGTTTTCTCTGCTTAACTCTGTATGGCATTTCCAAATTTATAAGAGTATCATGAAATGCAGTTTTATCGTAAAAATAAAACAGAAATTCCATTGACATTTCATTCATTTATTAAAATAATAAAATAAATTGCTAAAATACTTCATTTAATGTTATATGATTATGGTATCATTGACGTATTTATTTAATTTTTGATATGTGTAGTAGAAGAAATGATCTCAGAAAGGCTTGTAATCATCTGTCAAGAGAATGAAAATTCATTATTTTCATATTGGAATTTGAAAATACCACATGAGGAATATACCATATGTAAGTGATATTAGTAAAAAATATGAATTACTTAGCATTGCAACTGTTTTTTACAGATTGATAACAGGATTATTAATCTTTATATAGACATGTAATAAATCATGAGGCAGTTATTAAAACACTTAAGGAAATGAACAACGTAGTTTAAGGATATAAATTAAATTATACTTTAATAAATATTTTCCGATATTTCGGCAGTGTCACGTTGCCATCTTCTAAAGGAACTTACAAAAAAAGGCACGTGCACGTAGGCACCACAAACACAGTAACTGGGAATGAAGAGATGAAGCTATTGTTCTCCTAAAAGTCCTGATGGTGCCCTCTAGCAGGCTAAATAGGTGTTCTTGGCCGTTGGGCTGAAGGTCTGCTGATGTAAGCCTCCCAAATTTGGGGCAGTCGCATACAACCAAATTTGTTGAGGTTTGGA